>NC_090922.1:769311014-769936014 GCF_040938575.1 Ambystoma mexicanum
GTCTGCACTACTTTTCACAAAGACAAAGTGGTACTTAAGGTTAAACCCTCTTTTCTTACCAAAAGTAGTTTGACTTTCGATTGTCACAAAAAAATCATACTACCAACGTTCTACCATCCTCCTCATTTGGGCAAAGAGAAGAGGTTTTATAGACTGGACCCAAAAAGGGATCTCAGATTTTATAAATCAAGAATGTCAAAATTGCGTCAGGATGACCAATTTTTTGTGGATTATACTGGCCATAAATTGGGATTAGCTGTGACAAAACGGACCATATCTTGCTGGATCGTTTTGGCTATCGTTGAGTGTTACAGATTGGCTGGAAAGGACCCCCCTGGATGGGCTTCGAGCCCATTCTACAAGGGGTATGGCTACTTCAGCGGCTCTGAAGAGGGGAGTCCTTGTAGCAGATATTTGTTCAGCCGCAACATGATTGATTTGATTGATATTTTATTTCTATCGCGCTCGTACACAAGTGTTTCAGAGCGCGACAAGGCAAGGGAGGGGAGCTGGGGAGAACAAAACGGCGATCTTACTAGGCCCAGTGACATTGAGAACGCGCAAGTGCATGGGAGATGGGGAGGGGAAAAGTGCATGGAAGGAGGGAGAAGTGGAAAGTGAGAAGCAGAGGAGAAACGGATAAATAAAAATAATAAAGGACACAAACCGTGGTTGTGCAGCCAGCAATTGGCAATCGCTGGGTTTAAGGCAGCAGATGGGTAGGTTTCATAACTGCAGGATGAAAAAGGAGGGGGGTGTATGGGTACAGATACAGACCCCAGTGCAAGGGGTGGCCCGGAGGCAGTGCGGGAGAGTGGCCGGGTGAGCAGGTACCTGGGGCCGGAGGACAAAGGGTGGCCAACTGCACGGTACCAAGAGAACAGATCAGCAGGAGAGGGGGGAGCGAAGGCAGAAGCAGAGAGGAAGGTCTTGAGGTGCTTGCGAAACCAGAGATGGTTCTCAAGTTTTAGAGCGGCAGGGAGGCTGTTCCAGAGGGAGGCCCCAGCCGAAGAGAGATCTACCCCCAGCTAGTTTCTTTGAAAAACAACTGACCCTGAGGGAGTTGGAGGTAGAGTAGCGAAGAGCTAGAGAGGGGAGGTATTTGCGGAGGGATAGCTGAATGTATTTTGGACCCATGCCCCAGAAAGCCATGTGGACAATGCAGAGGGTTTGAATTTAATCCTTGCATCCACTGGGAGCCAATGGAGAGTTTTCAGTGCTGAAGAGATAGGATCTCAGGGCTTGAGGCCAAGGACAAGTCCTGTTCTGGATTAGTTGCAGAGGGTGGAGAGTAGAGGCAGGTAGATTTAGAAAGAGGCTTTTACAATAGTCCAACCTAGAGAGAACCAGACCCTGGCAGACCATGAGCTTCGGGGGGAAGGAGAGGAAAGGCAGAGTACCCTTGAGGAGGTGCAATAGGAAGTTTGACTTTTTAGAGACATCGGAGATGTGGGCGGAGAATGAAAGTGTGGAGTCAAAGATGACCCGAGGTTCTTAGCCTCGCAGGTGGGGGTAGGAGGAGGGCTAAGGGAGGCTGGCCTGAGAGTGAGGGGAAAGGATGGTGAAGGTGTGCCGATGGGGAGGATCTGTCTTGCTGGCATTCAGACAAAGATCATTGGCGGCACACCAATCGAAAAGGCAGTTGGGCAATCGGAGAGGGAGAAGAGGTGGCAGAGGGCAGCCTGAAAATGAGTTGTCAGCATAGCATTGGAAATTTGATCAGAAAATGGCAATGCATTGGGAGAGATTTGCCAGGTATTGGTTGAAAAGCCAGGGTGAGAGGTTAGACCCCTGGGGAACACCACAGGTAGAGAGGAAGATGGATGATAGGAAGGGCCCAAGTTGGACCTGGGAGGGTCGATCAGAGAGGAAAGAGGTCAGCCAGGCCAGAGCCTGATCAGCGATACCTAGGTTATCACGGCGACGATTGAGCAGGATGGTATGGGTGACCATGTCAAAGGCCGAAGAGAGAGCGAGGAGCATGAGGACAGAGGGAATGTTGGAGTAAAGGTTTGAGAGCAGATGTTCTGGAGAGCAGTTTCCGTGCTTCTGGCAGCTCTGAAGCCAGACTGGTGGTCATGGAGACAGCCATCAGAATTGGAATGAAGGTTAAGCTGAGAGATGGACAAATTTTCCAGGCGTTTGCCCAGAAAGAGAGTAATTGAAATTGGGCGATAGTTAGCTGGACAAGAAGGATCAGCTGTGGGTTTCTTGGGAAGAGGATGCACAATGGAGTGCTTCAGAGGGGAGGGGAAGGATCCCGAGGCAAAGGAGTGGTTGCAAAAATCAGCAAGGGGCGGAGCGAGGGTATCCATGTGGTCCTTGATGGTTTTAGAGGAACAGGGATGAACCTGTTTTGAAGAGGCTTTCATAGATCAGACTTGTCTAGCGACCTTATCAGGGAAGAAAAGAGGAAATGAGAAGGATGGTGGGGGGCTGGCTGAAGGAGGGTCAGCAAGCACAGATGGAGAGGGGAGGGGAGGGGAGAGGAGGGACATGGGTGGATAGGGTGGACAGGATGTCCTGGGTTTTTGAGATAGTGAGAGGCAAGGGCATTGCAAAGAGCCTGGGAGGCAACCGGAGGGGTAGAGACTGCAGCAGTGTTGCATCAGCGAACAAGTGTCTGTTATGTACTTTCCCCAGGGTACACAAACTGGTACTTTCTTGAGTCTCAATACAGTGTTGTCTGTTAATGGTGGCACCATAGAAACCTTTCGACTTAAGCTTCCTGTCCTGGAAGGTTGCTGTTTTGGAAAATAGTGAAAGGTGCTTGAAGATAGACGTTATGGCTACTAAGTGTTGCAGTAGCCTAAATCCACATACTAAGTTTATTCCTAATATAGTCTAGTTGACACTGTAGGAATGTGTAGTACTGCACACGTTCTTAAGCAATCATTCCTCGACAGCTGAACGGGCCCTCCACTCCTTAGATATCTTATGGGCGTTAAAGTTCTACATATAGCATACAAAGGACTTTTGTTCTTCTACCACTTTCGTTCTTGTGACATTCTCAGCTCGCAGCAAAGGGCAATGCATTTCAAAGTAAGGCCTTTCATGTTGAAAACCGAATTGCATAAGCAACTGCCACTAATCAAAAGGCATCCCGCTACCTACCTCACCAACAGCACACTCTATCGGAGGTAGGGCAGCGTCAGCAGCATGTCAAGCTGGAGTGGCCATAAGACACATGTAGAGCGGCCACCTGGAGCATGCTCCATATGTTTTCCAAAACATTGGTCCTCGTCACCTATTTGCATAAGGTAGGAGCAGCCTATGTATCCCTCCTTCCCTTCCATGGTTACCTAGCATGCTTAGTCTATATGCTCTTTTAATATGGAGGTATAGCCTTACCTATGTTGTCATGGGCATAGCATGCTTCAATTTTTGATATTCCATTCAAGCATGTGAATCTATGAAAGATCCAATGCTGGAGAAGTATTTCTCACCTGTAACTGTAGTTCTCCAGCATTGCTATCTTTCATTGATTCACATGCTCTGTAGCCAGTCATCGTATTGGTCACTATGGCTCAAAATCTGATGGCTGACTGGGGAGGACCTTAAGCCCTGCCACCTCATTGTTTAGGATCACAAACCTCCAACTACAGACTACACAAGTGCATGCCTCTGCAGGCATTGGGCCTCATTCCGAGGCTGGCGCTATCCATGGAGTAAATAGCACCATGGTAAGCAACCATGGAGCTTTTTACTCCATGGAAATCCGGCATGGTGAATGGAGTAATTACCGGTCCATTCCAAGGTTGGAGGAACCGGTAATTCCCCATTCACCATACCGGTTCCCCATCCCCATTCCTGCCCCCATAGGGCTCAATGGGAATGGGGAAGGAGTAAATTACGGCACCGTAAATTACGGTGCCGTAATTTACTCCAAGGTCCCTTTGCGGGTTGGATTTTTAACGCCTGCTAAAAGCAGGCGTTAAATGCCAACCCGCAAAAGGGAACTCGGAATATGGTGCTAAGTGTTAATGGTCACCGTTGCCATTAACGGTGACCGTTAACCCTTACCGCCAGCCTCGGAATGAGGCCCATTATCACCATGCTGTAATCATTTCCTATGGGAAAAATGTTATAGATCGGGACCTGCAGTAGCGGCCCTGTAGTTATGGAGAAGTTGCTCAACCCATAGGAAGAGCACTTTTTGGGCAGCTTATAACTTTGCTCCCCCCTGGACGAATCATTACCAAACTTTGCAGAAAAAGTATATGACCCGTCAGCTTGTTTCTGTGAAGTTCGGTGAGGTTTCGTCAAGGGGTTTAGGTGGGGTCCCAAAAAAAGTTTTTTTCCATAGACGCAATGGAAAAAACATTTTGCTTAAGTCTGCAGCCCCAAACCGCTGGACATATTTTCCCCAAATTTGCAGAAGCGGTGGCGGCTTGGTCCCGAAAGCGTGCTTTTGTAAATTTGGTGTAAATCCTTCCAGTAGTTTTCTTTAAAACGGGCCAAAAGTAGGCAAAAGAAATTGGTGATATCTGGTTTTGGTCGGTGGACACCCTTCCCTGTTTGGTCCGCAGACAGGCCTCCGATTGGCCCAGGGGCTGATGTCCGCAGACCTCACATCGAATGCGCCTGCTGATTGGATGATAAGCTTGAGGTGCATCATATTTTCCCAAATGCCCTCCATTTTGGATCCGCAGACAGCCGCAACTGACCATGGACGGAATGATCAGGAAAGTCTGGAACACACATTTTGAGTGATTTGGTGTTGGAAAGAGGGACTGGGAAGGGTGGGGGAGTGGAAAAAAGATTATATGGGGCTCTTTGTTTAGGTGCAGAGTTTACGGGTGGCGCGGTAGTCCACGGACAGAGGCTTGGGCGAACAGCATGAGAGACACATTTGGGGTTTTGTGACTGCAAGAGGGCTTGGTCAGGGTTGGGGAGTGGAATCTAGATGATATGAGGATATTTTAATAGGTGAAAAGTAGGGTTTTATTTATTTTATTAGGATTTATAAAGCGCCCAGCGGCCCTGAGGCATCGTGGCGCTGTTAACAGAATATTCAACTTAGTACAGGTTAGCAGCCCGTGGTTCCAAGGTTACAAGGGAGCCGTTGGGCGGAGCGGTAAGCAAGGCAGTCGAGAGTTAGTTGAACAATCTTGTTTTAGTGATTTCTTGAATGTGGAGAGAGATTATTCACTTCTCAGATTGGGCGGTAGTGAGTTCCATGCTTTGGGGGCTAGAAATTCAAAGCTAGATCCACCAGCTTTCACTATGTTAAATGCTGGGATTGCAAGTTGGTGTAAGTATTTGTTGCGTGTTGGCCTGTTGGTTGGTGCTTGGTGTATTCTTTTCTCTAGGTATGCTGGTGCGGTTTGGGTGATGCATCTGTGTGTGATTGTGAGAGCTTTGAATGTTATGCGTTCTCTGACTGGGAGCCAGTGTGCATTCCTTCTTGCTTGGGTGATATGCTCTCTTGGCAATGCTGAGCTGCTCTGAGGGCATTGTTTTGTGCTACTTGCAGGCCTTTGATGTTGTTTGAAGAGGTGCCAAGGAGCAGGATGTTGCAGCAGTCTAATTTTGAACATATTGTGGCTCTGGTAGTATTGAGTCGGTTCTTTTGTGATAGATATGGTTTTACTGCATTCATGGTTTTCGAGGTGAGCAGCTGCTGCTGATGAGATGGCACTGACTTGTCTGTCCATGGAAAGTGTGGAGTCTAAGTATACCCCTAAAGTTTTCAGAGGCTGCAGTTGTAATGATTGTGTCCTCGATAATGAAAGAGCCGTATGTGTTGCCTAGTCTTTTCAGGGCTTCTTTGGGGCCTACTAGTAGTGTTTCATTTTTTTTTCCCATTTAGACCGTTTACTGCCATCCAAGCCTGGATGCGGGCATATATGTCTTGGAGGGTTTTCTGGTCTTGATCATAGTTGCCTGTTAGGGGAATGAGAACTTGTGTGTCAGCATAGTTGAAGGCTATGCCCAAGTCTTCTAGGTCACTGAATAGTGGGAGGGTAAAGAGGTTGTATAGCGTGGGGGAGGTGCATGAGCCTTGTGGGACACAGCATTCGATGGGTGACGGTATTGCAGATGCTTGGTCTCATGGCTCCTCCATCCAGGGAGGAGGTGATCCATGCAGTGGCTTCGTTAGAGAAGTGGGCTGTGTCGGCGAGATGCTTACATGGGATCTTGTGGTCAACCAGGTTGAAGGCTGCCGAGAGGTCAAGGAGTAGGAGGAGCGAGGTTTTGCCTTTGTCCATGTTTTTGAGTAGTTGGTTCTTGAGGTCAAGTAAGGCAGATTCTGTGGCGGAAACCTGATTGTCTTTTTCCGAGGATGTTGTGCTCTTCCAGGTAAGCTTGAACCTGTAGATATGCAGCTTCAGCTAGAATTTTCAGTAGAAACGGCACTGTGGTGATGGGGCCGTAGTTGTTGGGAGAGTCTGGGTCGGGAGTTTTCTTTTAGTAGGGGACGTACCCAAGCTTCCTTGAGGGTGGTTGGGACGGTGTTGGTAGCAAAGGATGCGTTGATGAAGGTGGTGATGAAAGGGGCAAGTGTTGTAGCACAGTCTTTGATTAAGTTAGCTGGGCATATGTCGCCTTTACATATTGGTTTGATGTGGAGCACTTCGGGGGTTGTTTCTTCTCTGAAGGTGAAGGAGTTGGGGGGAGGGGGGGTTGCTACAGTTGTGCCCGTCTAGCTTGTCTGTGGCTGGTTTGGGTATAGGGTTGGGTTTGGGAAGTTTGTCAAACTGGGTTTGGATTTTGTTTTTGAGTGTGTTCATTTTGTTTAGCATGGCGTGTTGGATGTTGTTGCATCATGTGGCGTTTTTGTCGGTCGGTTGAGCAGAGGTGGTGGGGTTGGTAAGCTCCTTATATATAGAGAATAGCTCTCTAGACTGTGAGTTGGCTTTCTCAATTCTGGTATTGTATGTAGCTGCTTTAGCTGTGGATATGGCTTTCTTGTATTGTTTGGCGAGAGTGAGGGAAGAGTCTCTTGTGGTGGTGGAGGGGTTATTTTGCCATGCGGTTAGTGCTGCTCTTTTGGCCGTGCGTGCATCCTTGAGTGAACCAAGAGTTAGCATGGAGTATTTTTTTGCTTTTCTAGTGGCGCTACCCTTTCTATTATGTCTTTTAGGATGTTATAGATCTCAACTAATATAGTAGGGTCTTTGGAGGTGGGGTGAGCGAGTGCTGATGTTTCCAGGAGTGGGATAATTCTATCCGCAGTGAGCAGTTTTTTTGATCTTACCATGGTAGCTGGTGCGGGTAGATGGGGGTTCCCTACTGCTTTTACTGGTATGAAGAAGTGTAGTAGGTGGTGAACTGTCCATGGCCTGGGGGTGTTGGAGCTGATGTCGGCTACACAGTTGTGATCAGCAATCCAATCAAGGATTCGGCCTTTGGTGTGGGTGGGGTCCATTACTCGTTGAGTGAAGCCTAGGTCTGATAGGGCATTAGCAAGGGCTTTGCTTTTTTTGTCTTTTGGGTCTTTATAGCCCAGGTTGAGGTCACCTAAAAGGATGACTTTTGAGTTAGCTTTCAGGTTGTCGCCTAGGATGTGGGTAATGTTAGATTGGAAGTAGTGTTGGGCCTGGCGTGCGATATACAATGTGTATTATAGTGATGTTTGGTGAGGGAGACAGTTTGACTGATAGGGAGTCGAAGTTCTCAGTTTCAATAGTATTTGACTGTCTGGCGTTGAGGGCTTCTTTGATGATTAGGGCAACCCCTCCTCCTTTACTGGATGTTCTGGATGTACCCTGGTGGTAGGGTTTGGCAGATAGCTGGCCCTGAGGCTTTGTGTAGCCAGGTCTCGGTTATGGCTAGTATGTCTAGGTCAAGGTCAGTAATGAGGTTGTGGATCTTTGTTGTTTGCGCGGGTAGGGAGCGTATGTTGATGAGTGCGCATTGGCGTTTTGTTTCCTGGTTCATTTTGGGAGGGGATGGGGCAGTGGTGACATGCGGGGTATCAGTGGTGCTAGGCTTGTTTGGGATGGGTGCAGTGGTTAGTGGTGGTGTGAGATGGGGGAGGCTTGGTGTTGGTTGTGGGTTGATTAGATCGACAGCCTAGCCGTAGGTTTCTTGTGTGGAGGGGCATGCGTCTGGTGTGATTATTGCTAGGTACTTTGGGTAGGGTGGCTATCTGGGTACACTTGTTCGGGCACTTAGCTTGACTATGGACTGTACTCCTGGTCGATGGGGCTGGTAGGAATGGTGTGGGTGGTATGGTGTGGGAGCACGGGAGTGAGATTGCCGTGCTTTGAGAGCAACAGGGCAATGGAGTGCCGATCAAATACAGTATGGGTCCAGTACCAATGGGCAGGAAGCAGTGGAGTGCACATCAAATACAATATGGGTCTGGTACCGATGGGCACATCAAATAAAATATGGGTCTAGTATCAATGTTAATGTTAAAGGACATTTGTACCGTGCACCATCACCACCGGAGTGGTCCCCTGGCGCTCTGGTGGCTCTGAAAGAGGAGGGGAGGTTGAGTTAGTGGGAGGAAGCAGGAAAAGTGTGAGCAGTGATGTGCTGTTGGCGGCCTCATCCCGGTGGTTCAGTTGGCTAGGCCTGGGGTGTTTGCGGCCGGTAGTCGTCGTGTACTGTTGTGCAAGGCTGTGTGTTTTTGTTTTGTTGTTGCGATGTAGTGAAGTTTGTGCGGTTTGTTGTGCTGTAGATTTTGGTTGTTTGGTTTGGAGTTTGAGAGGTGTATACAGAAAGGGAAATTGTTTGTAGGGTTGGTTAGTTTGCGTTTCTATCCTGAATTGATGCGCTCGGCTTGCGCAGTCTCCCCTGATGCGGTTCTGTCCTGATCTGGGTCCGATTGGCATACATGTTCCTTACTCCTCTGGCCCCCACCTCTAACATGCTCTCTCATAGCTCCCCTTATCCTCCCTCTATACTCCTGTGGCCAGTCCACCTGACAATGACAGCCTCTCAGGTAGTGGGGTGATTGCCAATATCTCAATGATTCCACACCACTACGGTACCTGGTGGTAATTAAGGGGCGGGCGAAAGTGTTGGTGGGATTGTCTGGGGTAGTGGACTCGGTCTCTGTGCGTGCCGTCTGTGTTCCAGTCTATTTGGTGTCACCCATCACGGTGCCGTGGGAGTTACTCTCTCGGGTCGGGGATGTCTGTGTCTTTTCGGTTTAGTCATCCTTTTTGCAGTTTTGGTTTCCAGGTTTAGTCTGTGGTGTTGTAGAGCCAGGTTTTGTGATTTCCTGAATTTTAGCTGCTGATCTTCAGTGTTCCTTATTTCTTTTGGGATGTTCCAGGTTTTTGCGGTTAAGTGGTAGGAAGTGCCTCCAAGTTTTTTTCTTAAGGTATGGTTTGAGTTCCAGGTGGATTTCATTGCTTGATCGGAGGGGTCTTGTTGGTTTGTAGACTGTTATTTTCTTTTGTAGGAATTCTGCCCCTTGTCCGCTGATTGCCCTGTGTGTTATGCACATTGTTTTGAAGGTGATGCGATGTTTTACTGGGAGCCGGTGTGGTGTTAGGGCTGGAGTGATGTGGTCTCTTCTGGATAGTTTGAGGAATAGTCTTGCTGCTGCATTTTGGATCCATTGCAGTTTCTTCAGGAGGTATTCTGGTATTCCGAGGTAGAGGCTTTTTGCATAGTCGATTGTTGACATGATTAGGGCGACTATAGTGAGTGTTGTGTGTGAAGGAGAGGAAAGGTAGAATTCTTCTTACCGTGTGGAGGAGGAAAAAGCATTGCTTCACTGTTGCATTTATTTGTGGTTCCAGGGTTAGGTTGTTGTCCATTAGGACTCCCAGATTTTTTACTACCTTTGATGGTGTTGATGCGTTTCCCATTTCCGTAGGCCATGGGATGGTGGTTTCATTCTCTTGGTCTTTGGATAAGATCATGAGTTCTGTCTTTCCTGGTTTGATTTTCAAGTTGTTGGCATCCATCCAGTTGAAGACTCCTTTTAGACAGTCGGTTAGGGTTGAATGGTCGGCATCGGTGTCTTTGATTTTTGTAGATGATCTGAGTCATCTGCGTAGTTGTAACATGTAATGTTGTATTTTTTTTTTAAGATTCTGATGACCGGAGTCTGATGTTGAAATATATTGGAGATAGTGAGGTTCCTTGTGGTACTCCAGTCGTTAACTTGTGGGGTTGATTCGAAAGGTTTTATCCATACGGTTTCCGTTCTGTCTGCTAGGAATGATTTGGTCCAGCATAGTGCTGTCTCTGTTATGCCTATGTCTTCTAGTCTTTTGGTCAGGGTGTTGTGGCTAACTGTGTAAAAGGCTGCAGAGAGGTCGAGCAGAATAAGGGCTGAGGTAGTGTTTGAGTCTGCGTTAGTTTTGTGATCGTCCCAGAGGGATAGTGCTGTTTCCGTTCCTCTCGCTGGTCTGCAACCGATTTGAGCTTGGTCCAGCAGGTGGTGTTTTTCTACGTGTTCTTAGGTTAGTTTATATACGTAGGTTTCTAGAAGTTTTGCTGGGTAGGAGATGTTGGAGATTGGTCTGTAGTTGGAAAGGTCATCTACGTCACCACTTGTGTTTTTCAGGAGTGGCTTGATGTATGCTGATTTGAACAGTCCCTGTTGATAGTGATAGATTTAGAAGGTTTCTGTAGTGTTCTGCTGGCGATCCGTGCGCAAGGATGGATTTCTAGATGTCTGGGGGACATGGGTCCATGGGTGATCCCGCTTTCTTGCTTCGTTTTGCCAGCATTGCGAATGCCTCTGCTGATATTTCAGGAAAGTGTTGGAGTTTGTGTTGTGGTTCTGTTAGGTTCGTTGGGTTGTATGTTTTGGTTGGTCGCTTTTGTATGGTTTGACGGATGTCGTTGATTATTTTTTTTTTTTTAAGTGATCTGAAAAGGTCGTTGCATAGTTTTTCTCAGGGGGTTGGGGTGTTATCGCAGCCTGGTGGGTTTCTCATTTCTTCAATGATGCTAAACCTTTCTTTTTTTTGTGTGTTGGTGGCATTGTTGATTGTCGTCGTAATGTCTTCTCTTTGCCTTTTGAATTTCCTTCTTGTATGCACGGATTTGTTTCTGGTACAGTGTTTTTTTCCTTGGGTTGTATTCTTTCCTCCATTCAAATTCCATCTTTTTGTTTTCCTTTTTCATGTCGTTTAATAGTGGGGTGAACCATTTTGCCTTTGCTCTTTTGTTTGATGGGGTGAACGGTTTTTCTGGGGCGATCTTGTCTATTGTATCTGCGATCCATTTGTGCAGTATCTCTGCTTTCCCGTCTCGGTCAGCTAGTTCTAGTTCTGTAGTTGAGGCTTTCGTTAGTTCCAGTTGTTCGAATAGGTTGCTTTCTTTGACGTCGTTCCAGTTTCTTTCGTGGTGTTTGTGAGTTTCGGATGTTGGATGTAGGCTTGGGTAGGCAGAGTGATAACGAATGGGTTGATGAGATGATCGCTCCATAGTATTTGTATCGGGGGTGCCGTGGTGATGAGTTTTTCTTTGGCGAAAATTGCGTCTAAGGTGTGTCCTGCCGAGTGCGTTGCTCCTTTGACTAGTCATAGTTTCATGGTGCTGAGTTGTTCAATTGGTGAGTTTTGGCAGTTGGCGTGGCTGTCTTCAAACCAGATGTTGGAAGTCCCCCAGGATGATTAGGTGTTTGTGGTAGATGGCTAAGTTGGTGATGGCTTCTAGGAAGTTATCGACGAATGTTGCATCGTATGTTGGTGGTCTATATACCAGGATGAATGTGATGTTGGTTTTTGGGCTCGCTGTTAGGTGTATTACCAAAGATTTCGCAGTTGAGGATGTTGAGTGGTTCGTCAGTTTTTATTTTCAGGTGTTCTTTGAATGCTATAGCGATACCTCCTTTTTAGTTTTTTCTGTGTATTTACAGGTATTTGAAGTCGGCCGGAAGGCAGCTTTGGAGTGTGATTTTTGTAGTTGTCGTCCAGCCATTTTTCTGTGATGAACAGAATGTCAATGCCGTTGTCGTCAAGTAGGTCGAAGATCTGAGTGTTTTGACATGGATCCTGCGTTTATTAGATTGCAGTGAAGTTTGGAGGTGTTGTTTGGTTTGGGCTTTGTCGAGGTCATCTTCTGCTCGGTGTTGAGGTTTCCTTCCTGGTCGGTCACTTGTTGGGCTGTGGGATTCGGGGTGTCAGCGTCTTCGAAGGGTTCTTCTAGGTTTCGTCTTGGGTTTTTTGTGTTTTCATCGGGTCCGTCTTCCGGGAGTTGTGGTTGTTGATTGGAAGTTCCTTTTGCTTTCGTGATGTAGGGGGTTATTGGGTTGGTCGTCTATTTGTTGTTTGTGTTGGTCATCCTTCCTCTACTTGCTTGTTAGGTTGTTTGATGTTGCTGCTTCTAATGTTGGGTTGTATTGCCGTGATGGCCAGTTGTCTGCGAGGTATGGAGTTAAGTAGAGGGATTTTTCTCTTCTCTCAGAGTTCCTTAGTTTTGTGTTCCTGTCTGTTGGAGTCCAGTCTTGGTGGTTGTTCTAAATTGCTGTTCTGGATGTTTGTTCTTTTAACTCTTCGTCTTTTCCGTGGAATGGGTCGTTTGCATGGCATTGTAGGATTGAGAGTTTAGTCTTGGTTTGGTGACGTCTAGTTGGTCCTTCTTTGGTCTGGTTGTCTTGTGGTCTTGTGGTGGGTCAGGGGGGGTGTCTGCTACTAGTTTGGGCTTCGTCTGTGGGTGGTATTCCGGCTGGATTTGGCAACTCGTTCAGTCGCTGTCCTGGGGGGGAAGGGGGTGGTGATGAGGGTTATTAAGTTGTGTGTTATCAGTGGTTCTCTTTACTGTCCGTCTCCCTAAGCGCGGTTCATTGTGGTGAGCAGGCTGTGTGGGTTGGAAAGTGTATCTGCTGGTTGGAGGGTGGCTTGGACGGGCGTAGCTTGGACTTTCACCTTGTGATGCGAGAGGCCCTAGTCAGTGACCCACCACCGTGATTCACTGGTGGCTTCTGTCTCACTTGTGATTTTGCTAAATTTGCGAGTGAGCTAGATTTGGGATACCTGTATAGTGGGAGAGAGGCCTATCAATGCAGTCTGGGATCACACAATGAAATTTGGGCACAGAGGCCCTGCTAAGTTTGAGACACCTGCATAGTGGGAGAGAGGCCTATCAATGCAGTTTGGGATCACCCAATGCAATTTGGGCACAGAGGCCCTGCTATCAATGCAGTTTGGGATCACCCAATGCAATTTGGGCACAGAGGCCCTGCTAAGTTTGAGACACCTGTATAGTGGGAGAGAGGCCTATCAATGCAGTTTGGGATCACCCAATGCAATTTGGGCACAGAGGCCCTGCTATCAATGCAGTTTGGGATCACCCAATGCAATTTGGGCACAGAGGCCCTGCTAAGTTTGAGACACCTGTATAGTGGGAGAGAGGCCTATGAATGCAGTCTGGGATCACCCAATGCAATTTGGGCACAGAGGCCCTGCTAAGTTTGAGACACCTGTATAGTGGGAGAGAGGCCTATCCATGCAGTCGGGGATCACCCAATCAATGGACAGGAAGCAGTGGAGTGCACATCAAATACAATATGGGTCTAGTACTAATGGGCAGCCAGGCATAGGAGGGCAGCATAAGCAAGTAGTAGGCATTGCAAAATAGGTCATATTGGAGAATGAATGGCCGCTATGGCTGTGCAACGAAAAAATGGTCAGGTGTCTGTTTCAGGAATAAATGTGGCAGTTTATAGAGGCCGTAAATAATGGTACCACAAGGATGTTTGTAGTACTTACAGATCCAGACGGGTGACTTGTATGCGGTTTAGTGCGCTGACTGGTGCTAGGCAAGCATAAGACAGGCGTGGCCCTTCCTGTGCCGGTTCACGACTTCCGGTGAGGTTGGCTCAGGGAAGTGGCGCGCTGAACCAGTGGGCAGCTTGGGGGTGCGACTGTTGCTTAGCAGCCGCTTCTAAACAAGTGAGCGCCCATTTTGGTGGCGCTGTGGCCCACGCGGATTTCACCGCAAGCGAGGCTGTTGATTTACGAAAAAATGGCACAGGATGGTGCGCTCGTGCTTGCGGGACAGCGTGGAGGGTAGCAAAGGTTGGTTGGCGGTCCATTTTGATGTCTGCAGACGTCATTTGAATTGGGAGGTTCAGGGCGAGTTGGGGTGTGGTGTTTGTGTGCAGTGGCCAGATTCTTGGGTGCATGGCTGTCTGACCACTGGCCACAGCTATTATAATGTGTACAGAAATTGAATCTGTCCACTGATGTGTATAGTAATTACAGATAGTGTACCGGCAGTATACAGTATTTGTAACATGGTGACATAATACAATTGAAGTGCCTAGGATTGCTGCACTATTGGGGGTACAGGTTGAGTTTGTTATACATGGTAATGAAAGAGAAATGTTTGCTTCTTTCTCTGTGAAAAGTACTATGTTTGAAACAACATGGCTGTTTTGCACAGTTGCTGTTTCTGTTTGCATAATCATTGGGTGATTAGGAAAAAAAATCCATACAGGATAAAAGACGTACATATATGACTTTAACTTCCATGTTTGAAGTGTGCAGTACTTGAGGGAAAGTTTAAAATGCAGAAATAAGTCTATTTGTTGTTACAGCAGGAAGAAACGTAATGGTGTTTCTGAGGCTTGTGGAATCTGCTTAGATCACATGCTGTGCATAGGCCGACATCTAGTGGAAGCTGCAGAGTATTAGTTTGTTTTTTGAAACTCGAAAATGGGCGTCGACACAGGACGTGCCAGTAATACTATCCCTAGTGTGACGTCCACTGTACCCATGATCCCTCACGCGTGTAGGACTGTCAGATTGTTTTTTTCCGCCATACTTGATTAAAGTATTCCGCCGAATTCCCTGGCTTTTAGCCATATTTTGCAAAAGTAGCATTACAGTACTATGGATGCAGTTAGATACGAGTTGGCGTATTCTAACTATTGATGGTTCTAAAAGTCAGACTAAACTTTGTAGACACGCCTAATCGGTAAATTGTAAGTACTATGTTTGAAACAACATTACTATGTGTTCTGCACAGTCCGTGTTTCTGTTGGCATAATCATTGGGTCATTGGTGGGAAAAAAAATCTTTACAGTATTTAAAGAAAAATACTGTGAAAGTAAAACTCGCATAAATGTAGTATGTTTGTTTGAAGGGTGCAGTACTTGAGGGAATGCTTAAAGTGCATTAACTATTGGTTTCCACCTCACAGGTCGTGGGCGTCATATCGCTCTAGTTATAAGCGGATTTGGGCCAGCAATGCCGGGAGTGTTGTTCTAGTTTCTTGAGTGTCCTTTCGGAGCATTCAAGGTCCCTTCTAATACATTTAAGCACTCCAGATTCTCCAGCATGGGGTCTGGCATGGATTCACATGCTCATGAATATTCCCTGTCAGGCTGGGAATCCTCTGTAAAGAAAAAAAATCAGTTTGTTTCGTTTCTGACTAGTCTTTCTACTAGTAACAAATCACTGGTCTCTGGGTCATAAACCCCCCAGCCAATGACCGTTGCCCGGCTGTCCGAGACCCCATTCGACCAGAGCGATCGCTGCTACCACAGCGTTTTTGTCTGGTGTGCCCCTGCTGGACATCTGCAGGGCTGCTACGTGGAGGTCGACGCACAACTTCACGAGATTCTACTGCATTGACTGGGATTCCAGGCTGGAGTCCAGGGTCGGCCAGGCAGTGCTGCACAACCTGTTCGTCTGAAGTTGGGCCTGGTGAGGAGGTAAGAGTTGCTTAATGTTGAGTTGATGAAATGCTTAATGTTGAGATTTGCCACCACCCGTGGTTGTGCATGTGTGTACTGTTATGTATTCTTGTATTCATGAGCATTTGAATCCATGCCAGACCCCATGCTGGAGAAGGAGCAAGTTATTTACCTGTAACTGGTGTTCTCCAGAATGGGTCTGGCATCGATTCACATGCAAACCCTCCCTCCTACCCCTCTGTGGCTCTTCTCTTGGTCCTACTGCCACTTTACGTGCTACCAAATCTGAAGATGGCTTCCAGAGGAGGAGCTTAGGTAGAGGGCAGTCATTGGCTGGGGGCAGTAGGACCCAGATTTGCACATGTCCTAGACAATGTCCCTGGCAATCTACATAATGTTTTGAACTTTTTGAGCTCTTTCTTGGTGTTCGACGTGTCCGCTTACAGCGCGGCTGTTCGCTAGTACTCACCTGCACCCCTATAAAAGGCCACACCCCAGGGCGCATCCACATTCTGTCTTTCTACTACTGCAGATTGACCTGCTTTTGCTGATTTTGTTTGAGGTAATCCATGGCTGCTGCTGGTGCAACTGCTGTCTCAGCACCACACCCACCACCTCCCCAAGGGCCTGCAGAGGGGAACAGGTGTGAGGATGCAGAGGAGAGAGATGAAGAGGATGTGGTAGTGGAAGTCCCTACTACTAGCAGTCATCGTCAGTATTGGGTGTGGCAGTTATTTACCGCTGTTGGACTGTTGAAAGCTCGTGCAAACAAGGTGATCTGCACTCAGGGCCCATGGTGCTGAGTCGTGGCAAGCCTGGTTCGTATAGCTATGGTACGACATCAATGAAGCAACACCTAAGTTCGTTCCACGGTGGGGCTATTCGTAAGGTTGTACCTTGCGATAAACGTAGTAGGTTGAGTTCCCCTGTAGCGTCCTCCTTTTCTGCTCCTGCCACCACAAGATACTCCTGTGGGACAGCGCATCCCTCCAGCTGTCTCGCAGGCCATTCATGATACTGTTGACCCTTACCTTTCGAGGGTCACAATATTGTGCATGTACTGAGACTTAGTACTTTGCAGGGGGGAGAACCTTTGGAGTGCTTTCGAGACTGCAGACACGGAGCACAAGAAGGAAGGCTACCTACCTGAATAAGGCCCATCCTACATCTTCCTATCTCTACCTGTCCTTTCTTATCCCTGTGGTTGGTGTCCCTTCCTTACCCTCCTTTCCGTTCCTTGTGTCATGTTTAAAAAAACCAAAAAGAATATAAAACAAACCAAAAAAAAAGGCTTTTTTCAGAGCGTCCTGTCACAGTTCAAAAATAGAAGTGATAAATAGTGCAGGGCCCTGTGCATTTTTTAGAAGTCCGTGGACAGTCTGCGGACATTGAATTTTTTTTTTTGGGGTTCTGCCCTATCGGAACCATTGCACTTTTCTCTGGGAGGAAGTGGTGGCTCTGCAAAGAGCCCTTTTGTGGTGTTTTTTGTTTCAAAAACTTCAAATGGTCCACTCCTACTGCAAAATGGATTGCTGCAATTCCAAAAAAGGTTGCAATGCATTTTGTATATTTCGCAGAAAAATCTGATTGCTGGCATAAGTAAGATGTACTCCATCTCTGTGAAAAATGTGTATACTGCGAAACATAATTTTTTAATTCTGAAAAGACTGCATACCAACATCTCTCAAAAAGGCACAGACAGCCTTGTTAACATTGCACCTTGCTTTCTCCATTTGTGGATCAAATGAAAAAGAACGCAGCCACATTTATCTCTGCGCAATACAGGAACAAATTTCTCTGGAGTTTGGATACATGTCCATGACTTTCCCAAGTCCTTCTTTCATTGCAAATTGCAAAGAGATTCCAGACATATGTCCTAAACTGTTCCCTCCACAATGAATAATGTCTGGATGACGCTGTGTCACCAAAGTAGCCCATAGGTGTACCAAATCCAGCTACTTCATTCCACACACTCCATGCCAGTGCACATCCACATGAGGGAATCCAAGATGGGCAGCCATTCTACAGCAATCTGCATGCACCGCCAACCAATTTATCCACTTATCTCCCAAAATCCAAACAATCTGCTTTCTGAAACGCACAGCCAAAGCGATCTGCTCTCCTCTCAGGAAAAATACTTTGACAAAATCTCTCCTTACACAACACACCACACCCAGTAAACCTTATTGACCAATCCCTTGCTCTTCTCAGTCTCATTTGCAAGCCTCTCAACCCCAAAATCCCTATATGTAATTTGCGATGTCTGCGGACAACCGCGATGTCCGCAGACTAATCAATCCATTTGAGAGTAGGGAATGAAAATTTAAAGTGTGCCCCATTTCCCCTTTGAGTTTAGCTCTGAAAAGAGCCTTTTTTTGTTTAAGATGCTGCAGAAACACCTTTTATTTTGTACTTTTCTTTTTTTCCCTCCAAATCTTCACATTAGCTTCTCCAAAGCAATCCTTCTGTTCCAAAAGAGCATGGCATTTCCCATAAAAGATAGACATGCCATCTTCTTTAAAATAAACAATATTACCAGAATCAATTTTTTTATTATTACAAAAGAACATGCCAGCTCTAAGCATGAAAGCAAACGTGCCTCGGTTCATTGCACACCTAGCAATATTTTTCTGAGTACAAAAAACAGAACTATTGTCCCATATTGCCCTAGGTACTAAACCAGAAAAAATAACTTTGGCATTTGGTAGTTTAATTACTGCCTGAACAAAGTGTTCCAGATCTTCCAACAAAGTAGGGGCACTGACATAGCCCAAATGCAAAGCACCACAGTGCTAAACTACATGTGGACTGTTCACCCTGCCCATATCTCCACAAACTTGTACAATTCCCTGCACATTGAAACCAGGCACAGTGCTTCACACCACCACCACTCCTTTAACATCAAAATTGTTTGCCACATTCCTGCCTTTAGCATACTGCTCCAAACCATGCACAAACATATCTCCGACCACCAACACCCTGACTTTCTCCACCTCTGCCATCTTCCCTACACACAGCCTCTTTCAACACAAACCACAACCTCAACACTGATTGGCTGATCCCTGCAGTCCTATTTCCATGTCAGATATGTTGAGAAGTCCCGTATGTGGCACGCCCTGTCCGCGGAGCGCCTAACACTGGGGCAGCCCTTCTACCCTTTCCACTTCGCTCTCTGCACCATTCCCTCATTGGCTACTGTTAAGCAGTCGCACAACCATCCACCAATCACTTCCAAGAACTCTACAGCTAACGCCATCATGACAGATCAGCACTTGAGATGTACTATTGATCACTCTTAGTACAATTGGGCTGTGACTGCAAAGGACCTACAGCAACAGCTACTATAAAACTCCCCAAGATTTCTACTTGCAGATTCATGCACATCCACATGCATAAACAGAGTACAGGTATGATTACTTTCTACACAGTACATGTACAGCTCTTCTATGAATGCATATAAACAGAGTAACTGCCACTTACCCTGTATAAACTGTAAAATTAACTTGCTGTCATTTCTCCCATCTGCTATGATCAAGTGTCACTTGCAAACCTTCCTGCTCTCCAAATTTGTTTACACACACAGCTATCTAAAAAAAGTGTAATTTCATATTAAAAGATGGGAGAAATAACAGTATCATTATGGAAAAAGGATTTCTAGTGTTATAAAATTACACACAGCCAGGATGAGTACATGCATCTTCATTGATGCACACAGACAATGTCATTAGAAAGGCTCCCAGCTGAAACAACACCACTGCATCAAATCCTTCTGCTTTATTTCCCACAGCTTCACAACTGCATACATTGCATGCTTTTCTGTACAATTTCTGCCATTTACCGTGTTAACAACAAATGCATATGATTATTTCTTCTATCTCCTAACAACATCCAATAACAGCCTTAAAAAGCCAAGTGTGCTCTATACGTTTACTACTATACTCATTTGTAAAACATGTTCATCTAACAGATTCCAAGTAAAATATACAGGATGCGCAAAGGAAAGTGCATGTACATACTATGCTCAGTTATTAGAAAACACTACTACAAAAATAAAAATCAATGTCTAAATTAACAAAAGTGCTATAAACACACATATTCACTAACTTCTTTCTTTTACAATTGCACTGAAGACCACTCTCCTGAAAAGCAGCAGTGTCTGAAGTACAAACAAGAACTTGGTAGAAACCTATTCTTTCCATACAAAGATGTACAATACTACTATAATGTTCTAACTGTTATTCAAACACCCTAGCATTTTAGTATTGTAGAACAAACATGCATATTAACTCTCTACCATTAAATGTAGAATTAGTGCTTCCCCTCATCAGCTGCATACTTTATATTGTCATCTGAAGCCCAGTATAGTAACGCACAAATACAAGATTAGCCTTCCCAACTTGATGTTGCTGCCCATTGCACAATCTCACACCTCCACAAACATCCTTGCCATCAAACTCGGACACTCATGCACAAAGCATGCATACACTGCACAACAGCCCAGCCCACATTCATTTTTTCTCCAACAGACCCCAAAAAATGCCTACCAAAAAGCAACTCTGTAAAAAGAAACGCAGAAGTAGAGCAAATCAAAATAAGTGTCCAAAATAAGCATCCATCTCTAGCAGATTTTGTACAAAAAGTTCAAACAAAACAGCTAATACAGTCATTAAGCGAAACAAAACAAGCTTCCAGTACAGAAACTTTTCTTCCGATATCATAATGTAAAACGAAATAGTGTTTAACAAGACTTCAGCTACCACTACTGCTAACAGTGCACCTATAAAACTTGATGTAGTGGCAAGTAACCATACCAAATAAATTATTTTACAAAATATGTTCCACCACAGAGTTCTTCAGAACCTTATAAAAACATGAGAGAAATCATGCACAACCCCTAAAGACTACCGTAAAAAAATAATCCTAGAAGCTCTCATAGACAGTGCAATCCTTCTCAAAAGGAAGTTATTTATTTTAGTTGTAAACAGAATGAAACCACTAACTACTAAACTACAAAAAAGACTTCTCAATAAATGGAATTTCAACAAAAATAGCTTCTTAAACATCTGTGGAGGGGAATGGAGTCACACCACGAGCACAGAACCATATTTTAATGAAGAAGAATTTAAACAAAAGCAAACCAACCCAATTGCCATAAATGGCAGTGGACTAAGGTATGCAAAACGTAACGCCACCACTCTGCTCAAAAAAAATATCCCCAGAAAACTCAGTATCACCTCTCCATTCCACTGAACCAAAAAGGCCAGTCTACAAATGGCTGTTCACACCAATGTGTAACATTGCCAATAAATCTTTCAAATTATTAAGCCAGCTCCTCAATCAGTATGTAAAAATCAATGACAAATTCAAAATAAAACTACTACAAAATGGATGCCTGTCCAGTGCGCAAATACACAGGACAAGGACATTAATTAGCCTGCTTTTTAGGACTTATTTGCAAAAGCACCTTCCATCACATCAAAATGATATCAACCCATCATTCAACCATAAGAAACCTGGTCCATAAACCCTGCTATGCTAAAAGTCTTGCTTTAGCACTAGCCAATTTAAATAACAATCTTCCACATGGAACAGCTTAACAACTACTCGAAGAAATAGAGCATAGAGAAAATATTTTGGAAGTGAAAGCCACTTACAAAATGCAATAACTTTAAAACAAACTAGCAACTACTGTACAAATAGCACCCTTCTATTACACACATACAAAAAAGAAATACTAAAGTTTAAAACTACATCCGCTGAAGTACCAAACTGTGTGTGTTGCCGCAGGACTTTCTATAAAAGTAGCACAAACTGCAGACATAACGTACAAAATACAAGATAATGAAGATTCCAAATGGTTTCAATTAGCTCTCTTCATTATAGCAGAAAACAAATATGAAATCACTGATCCTTCAATACTTTGCAGTTACTGCAAATCGTGACAACCAAACTCCTTCACGTGCTATCACAAATACCTTTGAATTATTCCCACTACCAAAACCCCTGCAGCAATTCAACTTATGAGAGCATCATAATTTAAACAGTGCACCCATTTCAAGCAATAATACGGCTGCAACCAAAAACGGCAACATTTCCTCCCTCTGAATTAGTGAAAGGCATTTGTGGCAAAGTAGTTTATTTACCATTAGATCTTAAAGCAAATGTACACACTCTGAGAGTGCAGCGTCCAATAGATCAATCTTTAATTGTCTTAGTAAATGGCGTACCTATAAAAGACAAAGAAATTTGGCTCGGACACAAGTAAAAAAACAATAATGAATACTACAAACAAATTAATATTAAAGAAACCATTGAAGTAATTCAAGAGTCACCAGAAACTGGTAAATTTCAACTTCTAAATCGGGTACCCATTTTCAAAATATGTCAGCTACACAATTATTACAAAAAGTGCAAGAAAAAGATGAGGTTTTACAGTCAAGTATTACACATCTTTTATCAAACATGCGTGGCGCACAAGAATACTGGTTCCGACGTCATGATAAACCTTGGCCCACCCACTTGGTTTGCTATATTAAGTTGTGCAGAATATGCATGGGAAGATTTACACGATTTCCTACACATAGCAAACAAAAACAAACATGGATATAAAAATACCAGGAGAACTCTGCTCTCTAGATCTTGTAAATGTATCAAGATATTTCCATCATCGCTATGCTACACTTTATTTGTAATAGGAATGTTCCTCCATTCGGAGAAGTGCAACACTTCTTTTGGAGAAAAGAATACCAAGCCAGAGGAGCACAACACCTATCCACATGCTATTATGGATTAAAGATGCTCCTAAATTTGGTCAAGACCGTGATGCCACGGTTTTACAGTACATCCAAAAATGTCACTTGTGAAATCCTTTCACAAACCCATAGTGACCTTTATGCACAAATTTTACAATTTCAAAGACACAAATGTGGGCAATATTGTCGCAGATATAAAAACAAAGGTAAATACTACACCAAATGCTGCTTTGGTTTCCCTAGACAAGTTTCAACAGGTAAAGTAAACAACTTCATGTCTTCAGTTAGACTTGGTGTCAAAGGTAAATCACCTAAGAACACATTACATAAAGAACAGAATAATCAAAATACATCAATGATTACAATGCAATTATTGCCATCCTATGGAATGCAAACATAGATGTGCAGTACATTGCAGACAATTCCACTGCAGTTGCACGATATGTCACAGCCTACTTAACCAAAGCAGAGAAAACGGAGCTTCAGGACCTCTGGGATGACGAATCATCTGAGAAAACACTATCACAGAAATTGTACAGCTTGGGGATAAAAATGCTCTCTCATAGAGAATGTGGCTGCTATGAAGCTGCAGACCGTTTAACCGGTACTGACTTGTATGGAAAATCCGACAATTTAGTATAACTAAGTCTTGGTCCTGCTAAATCTAGAAAGAGTTCTCAAATCATGTTGACCTAGAAACAATAGCCAAAAATGATCCAAACAGCGAAGACATTTTGAAAAACAATTTTCTATACACATACTACCCAAACAGGAGTACCACTTTGGAAACCATGTGTCTATACCACGTAGCCCAAAACTTTACATACAAAAATATTAAACCAGATGAAAAGAAAGATGGATACAGAGTAGCAAATTGTAAAGGCAGCTTAGTAAAACTTACCAAACGCAGCTTAATTAATCATATCAAATTGTCATTAAAAACTCAAAGAACTGTATTACATGTCCCTGCTACAACATTTTAAACCATGGAGAAGAGCAGAGTTACTGGATATGTATGACTCCTATGAAGATTCTTTCAAAGCAAATGAAAGCACTATAACAGACGTAAACTTTACACAGTTCCAAACAATGTTGCGCCATGAACAGCAACACGAAGAACTACTCCAGGCCAACTAGAAGTGGACACTCCCGACAGTAGTTAACCATCTGTAACAGGAAGCCAAGAACCACATGGACAGCCACTAATAGCAAATGAGGCAGAATTAGCCATGACAGAAGTAGAAAACACGATGTGTCAGTATGAACAAGGTACAGAGGACTTCGCTGTACTGAAATCACAACTGAACAATGAGCAGCGTAGCATTTTCCATGAAGTAACAAAACCCATTAAACATGGTGTGTAACATGAAAATAAAAACTGCCAATACTACAAACCTATACTGCTATACATTAGTGGTCAAGCTGGTTCAGGCAAAACATTCTTAATCAAAATCAGCAAGTTCCTCTAACAATTGACAAACAACAAACTGTCAGCTGTTGCAACTGCTCCCACAGGTTTAGCTGCCTACAACATAGGCGGTGTCACTTTACACCGATTACTACTCCTTCCAGTAGAACACCAAAACAAATTAGACTATTACAAACTTTCTACAGAAGCTGCAATGGAACTACACAGAGTTTTGAAACAAATGAAAATGCTACTAATAGATGAGGTGAGCATGGTCTCCAACCTAATGTTGACTTTGATTCACCTCAGATTACAAGAGGTACTCAAAACAGACTACAAAGAGCTTTTTGGAGGAAAACACATTGTTTTTGGAGATATTCAATTGACACCAGTGAAGGTGAACCTATTTTTAAAACCTTTGGGCAGAAACTGTGCTGTAAAACTCTTGGCAGCATAGGAAATGGCAATCTTTGGCAACATTTCCAATACAGAGAATTAACTGAAAACATGCGCCAGTCTGCAGACCTCACCTACGTCAATGTTTTAAAAAGTATTGAGTTTGTGTACGATCTCAAGAAGCACAATCGATATTAAAAACCAGGCACATCCATGCACTCTATTGCCATAACTCATGTGCTACTGATGTCATGGCACAATTAGCACACAGAAATGTCAAATTGTATGTCCTTGATGCCAACTCTCGCAAGCTGTTCAAAATTCAATGAAACAATTTTAAAAAAAGAAATGCAACCAATAATTGAAATTTGCTCCACAGATAAACTAGACGTACATGGTATGACACTACCCATGTGTCAACAAGCCACAACAAGACTAAATACCTTAGAAAACTCCAACACAGCTGGTTTGGAGAAATATTAAAATTATCTTTAAACTGTAGAGTAATGCTCAAGCGTAAGCTTGACGTTGACTAGTTAATGGAGCACTTGGTACAGTTGTTGGCTTTTAAACAGACCCATGTGACGACCACATTCAGTTTGTCAATATTCTCTTTGACAAACTATCAGAAGTAAAAAGGATAGGACGCTCAACAGCCCGCTTCCTTATTTTCAAAGACATGTATGTATGCAGAGAACAATTTTCACTAACTCTAGCATTCAGTTACCATTCACAAATCACAAGGCCTTACCCTAGAAAAAGCATTGATAGAAATTGGTAGTAGTCTGTAAAGAAGGCATGCGCTATGTAGCACTATCGCGCTTACGTACACTTGACAAACTTTCTTTTTTTTAACTTTCTTTATTGATTTGAACAAAAAGTAATGAACTGCATGAACCCCAAGTGAAAAAAAAGAATTAAAAAAACCATCTCCCACCCCACTACTCAATCCCGACCCCCACCCTCCTTGCCCTCAACTCGGCTCATCTACATCCTCTACACTAGTACATGTCACATTATCTCATCTAAGAAATAGCTTCTTTAGACAGAGTTTTGCATTCCGCCCACCGTTCCAGTGCAGTCCCATCAGCAAGGACACGCACCCATAATCCCCTCCCTCATGCTGTTAAGCACTTGCCGCTGAAGTCTGTTCTGATCGCGCCTCTTTTGTCATGTATTGTCTGAAAAGTTCCCAATAGTCGACTAGTAAGAGGTAGCGTCGAGGCATATCTGGTTTCCTTGACTTCAAACATTCTCATCTTTTCAAGCCAAGCTGCACAGACAGACTATTTCTAATCAACTTTGATGCAAGTAAAGTAAATGTTGATATTCCTTGCATTGTAGAATCCAGTAGACTGCGTTCACTCTACACCCCCATCTAAAAACCTATCCTATTCCGCAAAAAGCAAAACGTTGTAAAAGAAAACGACTTCAAACTGAAACGATACAGGATTGCACAGCAATTCCTCCAAAGAAAGTAAAAGAAGCTAATACTTCATCAAGTACCACAACCAAAGAAGAATCTACTGCTCAAGGTAACTCAACTACTTCTTCAAAGAAGCAACACACACTCCGAACAAATGACTTGGACACAGACCTGTTGCGTCCATTCAAATTTTCAAATATAACTGCTGTAAATTGCTACACACATGTAGCAATAAATATTCTATTCTGTTCCAATTGCCACCAATTATTGCCAATATTTACTTACACAGTACAGACCAATTGGGTTTGCAAATGTTAGTCCTTCATAGAAATGCAACCAACAATCCTGACAACACTTAGTGTTTCTGGAATAAGGCAAGAGTTAGACTACTGTGCTGGAATGGTGAAATTCTCTATAAACTCACAAGAAGATCCACAATAATTTCTAATGTACCTAATAAAAGTACTGGAAAACAAAAACATAACTATAAATGAAATCTTCCAGATTTCATACACATGGAAACATACATGCACTCTCTGCTGCCATATGGCACAGGAACAAATCCCTAATGAACGCTTCGTGTATGTATCCGTACCTAACTGTGAATCCATTCCATTTCAGCAATTTGTACAAAATGCAAACCATGGCAGATTATGTACTATCTGCAATTCTGATAATCGCTCCAACTTAAAAATACAGACACTTAGTAAATGCATAATACTAAAGCTTTTATGTTTCAATGCAGATGGTACTTAAAACTGCAAGCTGACTGGATTCACACTTGGTCAAGTATCACTTGGTAAGAAAACCTTCACAATAGGTATAATCTACCACACAGGAGCCACAACCAATGCAGGTCACTTCACTGCATACATAAAAAAGAAATGTGGGTGGTTTCAATGTAATTATACTACCATTACTCTAAAACAGATTACCAGCAAGTCTTGTAAATGCTTATTTGTGTTAAGAATTTCAATCAGGCAATACACCCTGGTCTGAGCCTATTATGCAGTGTGCAAATTAAATACTTATTTTGATGTGTCTATAGGTTCAATATTCTGAGTGATATATCGCTCATATCACACCCCTTCTCAAAATACCCCCAGGTCACAATGGACCAGCAATCAAGCTGGTTGGTAAAGGTTATATTTATTTAAAATTCAAATCACGTATGTTTTAATATATGGGGCAGCAATCACCAATGCAGTGACAATACAAATAAAGTAGGTAAGGCAGTTGAATTCACTTATAGCAACACAGAATATAAAACGCAGGGGAAAGAACAGTTTTGGTTTGCTATCTTTTCAACACTTAAGATTTCCCCCTGCAAATTTCTCAACTCACAAAGAAGCAAGTCTACACTGGTGTAAGGAATCCACAGGTGTTCAGGAATAAAGAACAGTGTACAGGGGTTGAATACAATCTTCCCTCCCCAAACAAGAGAAAAGAGTTTTGGAAGTCTCTCACTTTTAAAATGACATTCAAAAATGGCTGAGCAAAACAAGGAAAAGTGTGCATAAAATCCTTAAATTGATAGCATCTTTTCAGTGTTGCTCCCATAGAGATGTATAACAATCCTAAGCTTTAGGATGAGCAATAGTAAACACTTGAATCTTTATGGAAGTTTGGAAATACTTGAAATTGAAAATCACACAGGTAAAACGTTTGCAGAAATGCGATTTCCCGCCTAAAATTCACTACGCGGTTTTTAAGAAAAATGGGTCAAATAAAATTTTGTGGAGGGATGTAGCTAAAGGTCTTAGGATTAAGTCAGAGTTGAAATGAAGTCTCCAGCTATTGAATTGAGGAAGTTATGCAAGTTTGAATGAGAGGTGTTTTTTTGAAAAATAGAACCGAGAAAAGCAGAAAATCGGTTTTAAAATCACAGGTTGGTTTTACTTAAACTAGATTAATGGCTAAGAAAAAGAGAATGCCACCCGTCGATCTCCACAGTTACATAGCTGCTTGTAACCATTCACATGACGGATACCTTGTTTTCTTTATGGGAATTACTTTATTTAATCAAAATCCGTAATGGCTTATGGTCTAGTAAAACAAAAGTAAAGAAAATCAGCGCTAACACTCGGAATCACAGACCGGGTTGCAGGAATGGTTCTGACAATATTATAGGTTCTGAAGTTAAAGAGAGGATGGGTGATAGATTGGGATAGGACAAGACAAGACAAGGCAAGATATACTTTGGTTTACTATGATTCCTATTGATACTTACAGTCCACTTTATTTTATGGTTTTTGACAGTCAAGGGCTCTGGTCATCACGGGTCTGGTCTAATGACAGCAGGGCACTTCTGGTGGGATTAGATCAGTTGGGAGGTTCAGGTCACCTGGAGACCGGAGATCAGTGAGATGGCAAGTTTCAGCAGGCAAGCATTTATGGTAGCAAGCCAAACTGGATCAAAATTGCTTCCTTTAGGTTTTGGGATGGTTTCAGGATTTGGGCCTAGCTGAAAAGGCGTTCAGCAATGCCGAGGCCTTGGCTTTGCAAAGAAATCTGGAATCAGGAACAAGATGGAGAATTCAGGAACAGGGCGCCAAGCAGAAGTCAGGATGGAGTCAGGAATCTGTGTTTTTGTGTTGTGAGATTCCCTTATTTATCCGGCTAAATGACATCACTCAGTTTATGGGAGGGGCAGACTTGCAACCCACACCCACAAGGCTATGTTTGTGCAAGAGCACAGTTCCCACCTTGCTCTTTGCTGATTGGATGACCGAAAGGGTTGTTACGTTTTATATGATCTGGAAACCTCCCATAGTTATTGGGACCAAAATCTAACTTCCCACAAATACCTATTATTTATTTAATTATGCCTTCTAAGAAAATCGGATACATACATTACATATTTCGTGGGTCACATTTACATCCAACTCCCAAGTCGGTGGGACCTGGTTTTGTCTTACTATTGAATTTTGGCAATTTCAACCATAAAAGGTTTGGCCTAGCATTTCCTAATTCGGTACATATATGTGCAATCACCCCTAGAACAGGGGTACACAATATTAGATTTCTAACATTAATAGTTTCTGCACACTTGGTCATTTGTCATAACTTCTGTTCCTTACGCAGTAAGACATCCTACCAAGTTTTCAAATGGCTAGCGTAAATTCAGGTTGAGATTTATGTACTTTTCACTCTTACTTATTCTTGCTGCCAAGTAAAATATCTTGAAGTTCTGTGGCAAAATAAGCATTTTAAAACCAAACATCACTTTTGACTCAAGACTGGGTTTAACTTTAAGTTTCACCTAAATCTTTCATTTAAACATATAAAATGAACGGTTTATAGGTGGATTTTTAAATTATCAATCCTTTGACATTCTTAAAGAATTAAGCCTTTAAACAAAACCATGCTTTCACAACAGTCGATTTTGCACTTCATTCATGAAAAAGCACATTAAACTGAGTTCTTTAATTCCGATTATCCACTGCAGCACATACCATTTTAGTCAGCACTAGTTCTTCCCTTGAGTGCTGGAAATGTTTGAAGTCTGGATACATGTATCCTGCCTTCGTTTAGAGTTTCTCTCTGCCCAGCTGATTCTGTTACTTGTAGCAAAGTTTAGCCGCGTTTTTCCGAGTGGAAAATGAAAACCGGGGTTCCTGGGTTGCTTTTTCATTAGATGCATTTTATAGAGCTGTCAGTAAATGAGGCCCAGTTCCTCTGAGCCACACTGGATGATCCTGGGCATTGCAGTACCCTTTTAATCTCAATGATTCAATGGAAATAAATGGATCTCGCGCCAAAAACAACACTTTTTAAGGTTGCAAAGCTAACATTTTAAAAGGCATTTTTGGTTTTAGGCACAATTCATTCACTTTGCACCATGTTGAGTGTGGTAGAGCCCACTGGCATGCTCCTGCAGCGAGAACTGTTTTTCACACCCCCCTGACTGTGTGGCAGGGTGTGCAGCCTTTTTCTGGTTGTGACCCAAACGCAGTTTTGAAGATTTTGGCGCGCACAGGAGTCGGCGCATCCATTTTGAGAGGTTTCTTTCACCATTTGTAAAGTGATACAGTGGGGCACATTGGAATGGGTCAAAATATCCCACATTTAATATTCTTAAAACCAAAATGTAATAGCCAATCTCTGCATAAACATTAACAAAACTTAAATTTCAAAACTATATCCAGAATACGCCAACAGGTATGGAACTGCCCCAAAAATCTGCAACAAGCCAGCAGATGAGATTAGCAAGAAACAAGAAATAAACACTAAAACAATGAAATAAATATATTGTACCACAACATAGGTTTTTTTTTTTAATCCAGCATGGATTTTTTTCCCACAGACCCAATGACTTCAAAAAAACACAAACTAAGCAAATTGTGCAGTACACTGGTTTGAAGTATAGTACTTCTAAAGTACTAAATATGAGGGTCGAAAAAATACAGAAATGTCTATTATGCTATGCAATAACTCATTATGAACTACCTACACCAACATATGATCTTTTCTTTTATCACAGAGATCGAAAAAGAATGTCTGCTCCAATTACCCATGTCATGAGAACACTGCATACAACCACAAAGTCAACCAGTAAATATATAATAAATGGACTCACAAACACAGCTGCATAATACACCCATTTAAGTACCTAACCATACACCACAATCCAAAATGTTTACTTCCATGGGTATCTTATGCCGCAGTGTTTGTTACAAACTCTACAATCTTAACTCCATAGCCTAGCCAAAACTTCACATACAGACTCTCCAAATGAAACAGTACACAACGTTTTGAAAACCTATATGCTCTATAAGCAGCCCCCATACCACAGTCAAAATGTTTGGTAGAATGGGTGGGTTTTGCTGCAGTGGTTGTGGCCAGGGCCTAGAGTCTTTGGTGCCATGCCCACAAGTCTCTAGGCCCTGACCACAACCACCGCAGCAAAACCCACCCATGCTACCAAACATTTTCACTGTGGTATGGGGGCTGCTTATAGGGGATATTAATTACAATCAATGTTCTATTAATAACCCAAAACCAACATCATACTAAAGTAAAATAGCTAGTAGTGCGGCCAGCATTTAGTATGTCCGCGGACAGCCGCAGTGACCGCCAAAACATCAGGGGCACCTGCCACCTAAACAAATACAGCATTTGACCCATCTCTTACTCCCCCGCCCACACCAACACACTTCCCCAAATTGTATTGTTCCTCTGTTCGATGCAGTGCTGTTCGTGGATGTCTGCGTATCCAAGATGGCGGGCACATTGAAACAATGTGACGCACCTCACCCCAGCCAATCAGCGAACACGTCTGTTGTCCGCAGACATGATGCAATCAGATTAACCAATCGTGTCCTGTACGCGGTACGGACATAGATATCGCACATTTTTTTAGACCTACTTTTTGGTAGTTTTTAAAAAAACTACTGGACGGATTTCAACCAAATTTACAAAAGCACACTTTCGGGACAAAGCCCTTGCTCCTGCCCTAAATTTGGTGAAAATCTGTCTAGCGGTTTGAGGGGGGGAAAGAAATTTTGGGACCCCCCATAACTTTGCCCCCCCGGACCAAACTTCACTAAACTTTGCAGGAAAGAGTGGGCCATATACTTTTTTGCAAAGTTTGGTGAGGATTCGTCCAGGGGGCGCGAAATTGTATGTCGCCCAAAAGGTGCTCTTCCTATGAGATGAGCAACTTAACCATAACTACACGGCCACTACCATGGGCTGTGGTATCTATATCTCTCTATATGTGTATATATATATATTTCTGAGGCTTGTGGAATCTGCTTAGATCACATGCTGTGCAAAGGCCGACATCTAGTGGAAGCTGCAGAGTATTAGTTTGTTTTTTGAAACTCGAAAATGGGCGTCGACACAGGGCGTGCCAGTAATATCCTTAGTGTGACGTCCCCTGTACCCATGATCCCTCATGCGTCTAGGACCCTCAGATTGTTTTTTTCCGCCATACTGGTAGGAAGCATTTCGCAGAGTTCCCTGGTCTAAGCCATAATTTTGCAAAATATTGATAAGTTTACCCCTTTCTCCACCCCAACGTCGAGATACCGAATTTCTACACTCGACGCCGGATCGGAGAGGATTTCGACCGTCGACTGCACGACGGATTTGGGCCTCGAGGCTTCCGTCTCAGCCCGGGCCTGGGCCGCTGGCCTCGGCCCTGCAAGTAGGGAGAGTGGGGGGTGGTCATACTCTACACTCTTGTAATATATAGATACACGTATATATTCCTACATTTACCAGCCCGCTGCCACAAGGTGCATATGCAGAGTACCCCTTTCCAATTCTGCCCCAAGTGTAATCGCAAATACCCTTGGGTCGACAGGCACGCCACGTGCAACCTCTGCTTGCCGAGGGACCACCCCGAGGCCAAATTGCAGAGCCTAAAACACTTGGACCGTTCAATCAAGCGTTGGGCGCAGCACGCCAGGCGTCAAGAGGCCATGGCAGCGGAGGGAGCCTTCAGCGACGCCGTACTTTCGGGTGGCGAGGGTTTTATGGTGTCGAAAGACAGCCGAGCGCAAGTCCCCGACCTCGGAAGGTCGACTGGCAGGCCGGCTATGGGGAACACCCCCGGCGACACGAGCGCTTCCCATGACACTTCCACAAAGCACATAAAGTCCAACGGAGACTCGAAGCGCACGTCGAGTTCTCGGAAAGAGGCACGTAGAGAACGGTCCGAATCGGCGTCCTCTGGGCGCTCTCGATCTAGATCGCCGCACGACGCCAGGCAAACATCCACTATTGCCAAGAGTGCCTCGCTCCCTAAGGTCACGGAAGCTCGATCGTTGGAAGACGAAGCCGACTTCCACCCTCAGGCCGCACTCCAAGAGTCGGCGCCCGCAGACCGAATTACTACAGATCCCGAATCCCTACCTCCACGCTCGAAGGATATGGTCAAGACCCGCGAAACTAGACGCCAGGCGTCGAAAAGCTCAGAGGGCCCTAAAACACACGGGAAACACTCCTCCAGTCACGGGGAGGGAGGGAAACAACAAAGGAAGCAGTCTCTACCCACTTCCAAGCCCGTAGAACACTCCACTCCTCAAAAACAGAAAGACAAGTCCAGGTCTGCTGATAACACCAAAACCCCTGCACAGGCTACCAAGTCTAGTCAGGATAAATTTGAAAAACTCCCAGAAAGGTCATTCCCAGTTCCAGAGAATGGACCAGTGTTGACATAGATAGGGTAATGTCAAGAATGTCATCTTTGGCAGATTTTTATGCACAAAACCCAGGGCACTTTCTTGCTTATACTCCCGACGGGTCAGCACCCTCTGGCTCTAAGGATCCTATACCTCAAAGTACAAGGTCCCACTTTGAGACACCAACAGGGTCTTCAGACCCCTTCTACGTCCTGCCCTATTCTCATTGCCAGGGAGAGACCTCCTTTGTTGAGGATCCAGATTTGGGCATGGTGGAGAAACAAACTGGGACAGGCTACTATGGGGGTGATGAGGATCAAGATGAGGAGGAAGACCCCTACAGGGTAGACTCCCCAGTAGAAAGAGAGGCACCGGTTACCGACTCCCCTGTCGACAACCAGTCGCTCCTGAATGAAGTGCTGTCTCGAGCAGCCGAACATTTCCACATTGACACCCAGGGTGCCCAGGAGGAAAGAGACTTCGCAGAAGAGTTAGTGGGGGAGAGGCGGCCTGTTGCTCAGGCCATCCCTATCCTAAAATCTATTCAAAGAAGAATAGACCCGTCACTCCTCAATCCTAATTTCACCAGAGCAGTGAATCCTAGGATTGAAAAACTTTTCAAGGCTGCCCAATCAGACCCACTGTATATAAGGGGGCATCTGAAGCCGGACTCCCTGGTTGTTACTAACACCCGTAAGAGGGCTGGAACACCCTTATCGTCTGAGAATCCTCCCGACAAGGAGAGCAAAAAACTGTACGGGTTAGGCAGGAAGTGGCCTCCACTTCCGCCTACCAGGCAAGAATTGCCAACTCCACCACCCTGTTGGCCAGCTACAACTGCCATCAGTGGGAAGAGGTCGCGGCACTCGGACTCCGCACCAGAACCCTTAAAGAGCCAATTGGCACGAGTTTCAGCGGAGGGAAGAGCCGTGTCCGGTTGCATTTTAAAGGCAACCTTTGATGCCGCGGATAACGCCGGTAGATTAATAGCAGAAGGAACTTTTATTAAGAGACACGCTTGGCTACACCAGTCTGGTTTCAAGGCTGAAACGCAAGCGTCCTTATTGGACAAACCGGTGGAGCCGGATCTGTTTGGTAAGGCGGTCGAGGACGCACTAAAGAATGCTAAGGACGAGTGTGAAACACTCAAATCCCTAGGCCAGCTAACCACTAAACCCCCGAATCAGAGAGGGAATGGCAATTTCCGTCGCCCACGCGGCCAAAATTCCCATAGAGGTTCTAACTATTCCCAGGGGCAGGGTACACAGTGGAACAATAATAACCAGCAGTCTACCCAGGGTTACGGCAGGGATAATAAGAGGACGTGGTAGAGGTAGAGGCAGCCCCAATAAAGGAGGCGGCACGCCTCCACCGAAACAGTGACGCTCCGTTCAGGGTCCCTTCTCACGCAACCCCAGTAGGGGGACGCATTTCCAACTTCACCCATGCTTGGGAAGGGATCACATCAGACAGATGGGTGCTGTCAACAGTATCCGCGGGGTACTGTATAGAACTACTAGAGCGTCCCGAGACCATCCTTCACGACAAAAAATACATTCTTTGGAACACCAGAAGATCCTCCCAGAAGAGATTGTCAATCTGCTAGCAAAGGACGCGATAGAACTCGTCCCGGGACACCAGGTAAACAAGGGTATTTATTCAACTTACTTCCTTGTGCCAAAAAAGATTTGACAATGCGCCCAGTATTGGACTTACGGCCTGCCAACAAGTATGTCAAGCCCCAAAAGTTTTGCATGACAACTCTCCAAGAGGTAATCCCCCTCCTAAAAAAGGGGGATTACATGGCAACCTTGGATATGAAAGATGCCTATTTTAATATTTCCATGTTCCCAGCGCACAGAAAATACTTGCGCTTCAAGGTGGACAGTCGGCACTACCAATTCAAGGTACTGCCCTTCGGGATAGCTTCGGCACCAAGGGTATTCACCAAGGTACTGGCGGTGGCAGCTGCACACCTACGCAGGGAGGCAATCCCGGTGTACCCTTACCTGGACGACTGGCTCATAACGGAGGAAACCCCAGTAATTTGCAGGACAAACATTCAAAGGACTATCGACCTCCTCCACGAATTGGGCTTCTCAATCAACGAGAAAGTCAAGTCTAGTGCCAAGCACATCCAAACAATTCTTAGGAGCTATCCTAGACACTCAAGAGGGGTTGACCTTTCCTTCAGAGGAAAGAATTCGGAATATACTACTGCAAATTCCGCAATACCAGTCCGGTCGCCAGATAACGGTACGCAAAGCAATGCGTTTGCTGGGCATGATGGCGTCATGTATTTACCTGGTCCCCCACGCGCGCCTGCGCATGCGTCCCATGCAGGAATGGTTGGCGAAACAGTGGTCTCAGACAAGTGGTCAGTGGGACGATCTAGTGGTAGTTTCGCCAACACTAGTACAAAGCTTTCACTGGTGGACAAGAGAATCTTGCACAGGGAAAACTCTTTTACGATCCCGAGATACAGGCGGTAGTCACAACCGATGCATGCCTGACGGGGTGGGGAGCTCACCATCTCCACCACACAGCTCAGGGTCTCTGGTCTCACGCAGTGGCCAAGAACCACATCAACCTGCTAGAGCTTCTGGCAGTATTCAGAGCGCTTCAAGCCCCACCTACTAAACCTGACAGTGCCAATCCGGATGGACAGCACAACAGCCATGTTCTACCTGAACAAGCAAGGAGGGACTCGTTCGCCAAATCTGTCCAAGCTTGCCCAGAAAATCTGGATATGGGCACTCAGTCGGAACATCTTCCTGTCATCACAACATGTTCCAGGGGAGCTCAATTCCCTAGCGGATGCTCTGAGCAGCGACTCCCTCCCAGAGAAACACAAATGGGTTCTACACAGAGAAGTCGTAGAAGATATCTTCTCTCAGTGGGGTTTCCCCACTATCGACTTATTCGCCACAAGCGAAAACAGACAATGCCCAGGATTTGCATCCAGGTTCCCCCAACCAGACTCCCAGGGGAACGCCCTGTGGATGAACTGGTCAGGGATGTTTGCGTACGCTTTTCCACCAACTCCTCATCAGGAAGGTGGTGAACAAGATGAACAGAGTCGATGACGCTCGTCCTAGTGGCTCCCATGTGGGCAAGACAACCGTGGTTCCCACACTTACGCAGGATGGCGGTGTGCAAGCCCATCAAACTTCCAGCCTGGTACAACCTACTGTCCCAGCACCAAGGTCAAACAGTGCATCAGCAACCCAACTCAATGAACCTGGCAGCATGGCTCCTGAGGTCATAGAGTTTGGACATCTCAATTTATCACAGAGGTGTATGGAAATCCTAAAGGAATCTAGGAAACCAAACACAAGGCACTGTTACTTTGACAAGTGGAAGAGATTCGTTATCTGGTGCCAGAGTAGACAAATCAACCCAGTTGATTGCACTCCTTCCTTTAATGTTACATACATGCTCCACCTGCTAGATGCAGGATTGGTTTTTAACTCACTGAAAGTACACCTGGCAGCCCTGTCGGCATACACCACTTCCCATAACCAGGTCTCATGGTGGAAAGTACCAGTAGTTAAAGCCTTCATGGAAGGAGTAGAGAGACTTCACCCTCCTATTTCGAACCCACCACCAGGGTGGGACCTTAATGTGGTGCTATCTAAGCTCATGGGCCCCCCTTTTGAGCCCATGCATAAAAGCAGTCTCAAACACCTGACTTATAAAACGGCCTTCTTAGTAGCTATTACTTCTATATGAAGGGTCAGTGAAATTCAGGCTCTGTCAGTGTAGTATCCCTTCTTTACTGTCCATAAAGACAAACTGGTTTTACGCGCACACCCTAGGTTCTCACCTAAGTTTATATCTAAATTCCACGTAAACCAGTCCATCGAGCTTCCGGCTTTCTTCCAGGACCCTCAAAGCTCGGCTGAGATGAAATTACACACCCTAGATGTGCGTAGGGCGGTCCTCTACTATGTAAATAAAACCAGACCGCTAAGGAAAACAGATCAACTGTTTGTCTCCGTAGCTACAGGCAGAGAGGGGGATCGCGTCTCTAAAGGTGCCATCTCAAAGTGGATTATTAACTGTATCCAGCTGTGTTACTCACTCTCTAAAAGAACTCTGCCTTTCACGCCAAGAGCCCACTCTACTAGAGGCATTGGGGCCACTCTGGCTTTCATTGCAAATGTACCCCTTGACACCATTTGCAAAGCAGCTACTTGGAGCTCTATTCACACTTTTACTCTGCATTACTGCATTGACACCCATTCCAAGGCAGATACACAAGTGGGACAAGCGGTTCTAAGACACTTATTTGCTCATGTCCCTTCTCACATCCCACCTTGCTAATCTATGCACAGCATGTGATCTAAGCAGATTCCACAAGCCTCAGAAGGGATACATTACTCACCGTAATCGTATTTAAGATGCTTGTATCTGCTTAGGTTCACATGCGACCCAGCCTTCCTCCCCTCTGAGAGAAGGCGCATGGTTGCTTGTAGTCTTACCTTTCTATCTATCTGCTTGGATTATCTGTACTCTCGCTACTCATGCTACCTCATGTCAGAAAAAATACAATCTGAGGATCCTAGACGCGTGAGGGATCTTGGGTACAGTGGACGTCACACTAGGGATCGTATTACTGGCACGCCCTGTGTCGACGCCCATTTTCGAGTTTCGAAAACTAAACTGTAATACTCCGCAGCTTCCACTAGATGTCAGCCTATGCACAGCATGTGAATCTAAGCAGATACAAGCATCAGAAATACGATTATGGTGAGTAATGTATTATATATATCTATCTTACCCCAGATTTACCTTGGTCTGCTTGTAAAAATAAAGGGTTTATTTAAATACAATACGTAGTGTCCGTGTTTCTTTGGACCATATGAGTACTATTTATTAGTACTGATTCTACAGACCTCTCTCCCTGCTAAGATAAGCCTTGCTGCTCGGTCTACGCTACACTGAATTCAGGTGGTACAGCTTTATACAAAGAGTGGAGTCTTCTACTATCTTAGTTGAATGGTTTTACTAAACCCTTAGTTGGACTTCAGAAAACTGTCCCAACAGGAACCACTTTGGCTTTCCAAAGAGGTGTTCCACTGCAGGACATTTTGTAATTCCACAACACAGTCCGCACTACACACTTTCTCAAATCATTACTGTTTGGACACTGTTTGGCCAGTATGCTCGATTTGGAAGAGCGGTTCTACACAATAGTAATCTATAATCAGAACATTATACAAAAATTCCACTTGTCCCACTGCCATCTACAAAACCGTTATGGGAGTCGATGTAAGAAAAGGTATCCATAGGAGGAAACAATCAATTATAAGAACAAATTACCTACGCTGGGTAAATTTCTTTCTACTGGATGTACCTCCCACAGATTCTCATTGGCTACCCCTGACTGTGGCTGAATTTTTTAATATACTTTTCTTTCAGCGCCTATGCGGGTTATTTAATCCTCAAGTCAGCTGTGCAAAAAGAGGGATACACTAAGAACTCAGGCGAAGGGCACAGGGTGTGCTATTTATACAGTCATTGATGTCTCGTCCGGACGTGTGAATGGTAACTGTCGAGGCACAACGACTCGATGCTGCACAGTGCCCTCTGCTGTCAGTTTCACGAGACTGCAAAGCAGGACATGGCTATATCTAAGGCGAGAAATCTGTTGGAGGAACATCCAGTTAAAAGAACATTACCAGGGGTAAGTAATCTGTTCTTCTTATGGCAAGGACTTAAAGGTAGAATATCTGGTCTACCCAAGACTCCCTCGGAAAATTCTAGGTGGTCCTTATTCTAAAATCCCCAAAGCCCAAAACATGGTACAGCAAAAGGGTTGTGCCTTCCAGACACTCCGACTCCACTGGCTCTAACGCTATGTTCCTCTCCTTACAACTTTGTCACTCATACTCTCCTCTCTCCTGCTCCACCTACTCTTGTTTCTTTCCAACTCTTCCTTCTCTTTCCTTCCCATATTCCTCTTCTGCACTGCCTGCCTCCATACTCTGATCCAACTTCATACTTCTCTTTCACTGCCTCTTCTAATCGATTTCACCTCTACACTACTACTGCTCTTCCCTTCCGCCCCACTGGCCCCTCCCGCCAGCCACCCTTCTTTCACTTTCTGCTCTCCCTCCACCTCCATTTCATGCAGTTAAACACAAGTATATCTCTCTCCCACCAACCAATACCTCATCTTGCGCACTGCTTCAATAATTCCTCTCCACGCTTCTCTGCTCCAACTGCTCTCTTGGTCCTCCCTTAATCTCACCCAGACAACCTATGCCTCCTTGTTTCCTGTCCTCTCTTTTATCCTCCCACTTCCCCCTCCATTGGCTCATTGTCTGTATTGATTCCCAGGGCCAACCGTTCCTTTCCACGGGTAGGTGTTACAACTGGTTAAAGCATCAAAAGGTGTTTTAAGCTGCACCACTTTTTCATCCATGGGAATGGCTGTCTTCAGCAGTGGCGGTCCACAACAATGAATGTCCTATTTTGTGAGGGTCTGATGGCAGCTCTAGCATGCTGCTTTGGTGAGGGTGCTGTTCTGGAGGCCTAATAAGTAGCCCGTCTTTGCTGGTACAAGTACCGCCAGGCATTCCACGCCGTGGCTCACTCTGGCGTGCTGCCGGTTGCAGTCTTCTGGTGGGAGGAATTATTAGGAGCACTTCGTGCTGACGCTCACTGTATTGTTTCCCCGGTAGTGATCTCATAGCGCTGTACTTGGTTCATGCTGCTGTGCGGTTCGTTGTGCCTCATGTCTGCTCCTTTTGGTTACTCTCTGCGAGCTTGCTGACTGTTTCATTTTGGTTGTTGAGGTGGCAGATTCTACAGGACAAAAAGAAAGCCACTGGCCAGAATGCTGCTGTGAAGCATGGGGTCCTCCCAACTCCCACATCCCACCTCTGAGGTAGGACTGGCTTTCTTTTTATACATAACCCTGATGCGCCTCCAAGCCGGGCTTGAGAGGGGTCACTAACCCCTCGTGGCGGCAGCAGATCCCTGGCCCAGCTGCAGCTTCCAGATCTGGTTGTGGGTCCTCCATCTTCCAGGAGCGATTTTCGCTGCTGTTTTTTTCTATGGTGTAAACCACTTTTCCCTCCCTCTAGGACCTATGACTCTCTAGTTTGCATTTCTAATGCTCATGTTACTCTGTGCTACTTGTTGGGAGCAATACAGTGAGTGTGGTCTGTATGACATAATCACTTTATGAATGTTTGTCTTTATTGTCTAGGGTTGCCCTTTCTTTGCACCCCTTAAGCCTATATGTATAGTATCTGCTAACAGGTAGGGTGCTTACATTAGTATGGTGAGGATGTAGGGACTTCTCTGCCGATTACTGTTTTTATATACACCCTGTGTGTTTACTATGTTTTATGCTTATACCTGTTTGCCCTTGTTAGGTAAGAATTGGTGCAGTCACACTGTGTGAGACTACACAACACTTAGCTGCTTGGTATTGGGTAACCCACCTTTTGGTATAGGTCTGTACTACACAAGTTGGTAGTGTGACTGGGCAGCCAGTCCTATCTCAAGAGGGGGGTATACTTGAGCTGTACAATTGAAATTAGTAAATACGAGTAACCAAGTAACACTTACACTCAAGGTTTCAGTTATGAATAGTTAGTTATTTGTTTAACATCAGTTTTAAATAAGCATCAGTTAAAAAGGCAATTTGTTGTAACAATTCAAATATACTTTAAAATTACTTTTCAGAATCAAAACAAGTTAGTGGATAATCTTTGGATATGCTTCATACAGTTCCTACACCCTGAGGTGACTTCAATCACAAGGACAGTAATGGCATTTATATATCACCCTAGTATACATTGTAGATTCTGACGTTGCGGAAAGGTTGGGGAAATAGGTTGGAACAGTTTCTCTGTAAATGTGAGGACAACTAAATCTAAGCCTTTCCCAGCAGTACCAGTACACAACAGACTACACCCTATGAGGGACCACCAATATCAAAGTCAATGGAGTTAGAACAGTGCCTTTAGGGAGCCAGGACCAAAGTCATTTGGGACACAGTCTATGCATCTGATGCACTTCTTGGCTAAAAGTCTTTCACAAAGTTAGAGTTCCAAAAAATCACTTGTAGGGTCACAAGCTGTTAAGCCTGTGAGAAGGGAGTTGAAATCAACTCGAAACAGTTAAGCCAATGCAATTCCCAAGTGGGAAGTGCGGCTACAGGCAATAAGTAAGTACCCCAAGCGTAAACAGTACCTCTGGTTAGAAGAGAGGTCCAGCTGGTTTAAGTCTTGCTACAGCGGTGCAACAGACCCTGGTTCCTGAGCCTTATTGGTGCGGACAAGAGGGAGGACGTCCGGAGTGCTGTTAAAGGGAATTATCAGAAATGTGCTAATTCCCTTCTACCTTAAAGACCCCAAGCTCTTTTTGCTGAACTTTGGGACTTTTAATTTCTAACCTGGAGAAAGTGACATTCCCCCCCCCCCCCCCTCTCGAATTATTCAGCGATTTGGACTGTTTCTTTTGACTTTGGAGTCTGACAAACTCCATAGGCATCATCTTTACATTATGACACACAGCACCTTCAGCGAAGTGCCACAGGGAATTCTCTTTGATTTCCCAAAGTTTTAAATACCTTCTCTTGGTGAAACTACTGTTTCCATGAGCAGTAAAGTGAAATTGACTTTACTTACATTTTGTAACTTTCTAGACCCAGCAAAAACGATCTTACCATAGGGTGCTGGAGGGGTTACTTCGTATCCCTCTGTCTAGTTACTCATGTAACATTTTTATGTTACCCTTTCGACGATAAATGGTTTGTGGCAGTGGTTTACTTTTTCCTACCATTGTGTTTCTACCGCAGGCTGCAATTGCAGCTGTAGTAAAGCACCCATGGGTGTCCATTTTGTCAAAAATGGCCCCAGTCTTTTTTTGCCATTTCTTGCTGGAAAGGTCCTTTTTGAGATTTAGTATGTGCACCAAATCAGTTTTCGTCCCTTCACGAGTGCAGCCTGCCTCTGGCTCCAGCGTGTCTAGCAGGGCAAGAAGTGAGGGAGGTGCCCGAAACTCAGTGCTTTGTCTCCTTGCTTACAGGAATGCATCCAAAGGTGATTAGCTGGCTGGCTGTCCTTGGAGGACAGCCACACTGCTGTGTGATTGACAGCTAGTCTGCGAATGAATGGGCTAGACTTGCATAAAACGCGACGTCTTTTGCAAGGAAGGCAGTCGACCACTGGACGAAGAACTCCGAAGAAGAACTAGGAAGAGCATCTTGCTGCAACTCCTGGACTGTTAGGTTGCCCAGTGAAGCCCTGCTGCAGTGCTGAAGCTCCAAATTCGACTCGACTAGAGAATCCCTGCAAAGGACGACTTCTCCCCTTGGGCTGGTGGGACCATTCGACCACAAGACATACTCATCGGGAAATCCTCTCATTGCTGGCTGTACTTCCATTGCTGCTGCAGGAACTGAGTGCCAGGGAAAGGAACACTAGAATCTAGTGCATCATTTTTAAGTCGGTCCCTAGCTCCTGGAACATCCTCCAGACTCCCTCGACGCAGGACTAACCAAGCCGAAGCCACTTAAGAGTGCTGGACCCCAGAAGCAAGGAAAGTCCACAAGGTATCCGAGATCCGCAATGGAGCTATTCGGGAGAAGCTGAAACCGCAAAGTGCTGCTGATCTGAATTTTGCCCCTTGCTGCCGCTAACCTTCAAATCATAGTGCAGGAGTCCCCAGACGTCCTCCCTCTTGTCCCCACGACTGAAACCCAGGAACAGCAGGATCTGCCATACTACAACAGGAACAGAAGCCAGACCTAAGGTACTGTAAACGAAGGTGTACTTGCCTCTTGCTCTGTAACTTGCTTGCTCTCAGTTGAGACTTGCATTTGTTGCCTTTTGCAGAGTTGTTTGCTGCTTTGCCCATCGCATGCCTCCCAGCTTGTGACCCAACAGTGATTTCATCTTCCACAAAACTCTCTATCACTGTGCAAGACTTTACTTACCGTCAAGAAGTGCCTCAGCTCCCATCGACATTGCTCAATGTACATCGGCTGTCCTGGCTCCCTTAAGTCTCTTCTAACCTCTGACTTAGTATTTTGATCCATCCAAATGTCATACATTCCTTACTTGTATAGCTGGGAAAGGGTTAATCTACATTGCATTGGGGGGGGGGGGGTTCAAAAGTGCTTACCCGTTTGAGAAACGTGTTAACCATTGTTTCCTTACCAAACCTTTTCCTTTTGACACCAAACTCGGTATTGCTCTAAATGTACCAGTGATGTATCAATGTCCAGTGTCCTAGTTATTGAAGTCACCTCAGGGTTTAGGAAGTGTCTGTGTCCCATCCCAAATGGGTATCTACTGATTTACTGAAACTGAGTGTGCATTTTTAATTATATTTAAGTGTTAGATATTTGCTCCCTTCTAAAGAAGGCTTATTCAAACTGACTGTTAAAATTAAATAATTGTTTAATCAAGAAACCTTGAGTAGAATTGTTATTTGGATACTTATCACTGTGAAACGCAGTTGCAACCCTGCAGCTCACATTGACCCCTCTTGAGATGAGCCTGGCTGCTCAGTCACTCTACCAACTTGTGTAGTACATGCTTATGCCAAAGGTTGGGTTAACTACTGCTAAGAGGACAAGGCTGGTACAGTCTCCCACAAGGTACTGCATACAATCTTGCCTAACACCAGAGCTCCCACAGCAACTGAGAGGCGCACAGCAAGTCTGTAGATGGTGGTCCAGTGGAGTTAGTCTCTGGTTTAGTTGGTCCCACTAACCCAAGGGGGAGAAGGCGTTCTGCCCAGAGCTTCTCTGTCGAGGTGAAAAAGGTCAGCGCAGCAGCAGGGCTTCACCGTGCAATTCAAAGGTGCAGGAGTCGCAGCAGGCTTCATTCAGTTTCTTCATTGGGTGTTTCTCCCAGTGGTTGACTCTGCCTGTAGTCCCAAAACCCTTGCCTTTTAAGCAGGTTTTTCCCATTCATACACAGCCTAGGCTGTCAATCGCACAGCAGGGTGGCTGTCCTGAAAGGATAGCCAGCCAGTCGGGACTAGTTTCCTTCAGGAATTCATAGCGACAAAGGACAATGGAGTTTCGGGACCCTGCCTCTCATCCAGTCCTTCTGGTCACACTGGAGCAAGGGGCGGGCTTCAGGGCTGAAGCCTGCCAAAGGCAAGACAAAGGGCTCAAACCTGTCAACGCAGAGAGTAAAAGCCAAGAAAGACCTCACAAATAGAAAATGGTGAAAAAAGAAGTCTAGGGCCATTTTGATACAATGAACACCCACGGGTGCTGTACTGCAGCTGAGGTTTCAGCCTGCGGTAGAAAAGCACAATGGTAGGAAACATTAAACCATTGCCACCAGCCATTTAAAGTAGTGAGGGTAACATACAAATGTTACATGGGAAAGTAGGATAAAATGCTACTAGGTAACCCCCAGCTCTCCACATAAAATGGTATTTAAACCTTATGAGAATCTAAGGGATTTCTCAGTGACAGTGCACTGAAGGTGCTGTATCACCATGCAAGAAGCAGATGCCTATGGAGTTTGTCAGACTCCAAAAACAGTGAAAACACAAAATCCAAATCATGTAAAAACACATCAGTGAGAAAACGGTTTCTCACTCGCTCCAGGGTTAAAATAAAAAAAGTCCCAAGTCCAGCAAAAGAGGTGGGGGGTCTCTAAGATTGAAGGGAATTAGCACAGAAATGAAAAATGGGATTTTTAAAATGTATATTTTTCAGTATGCCATTGTGGTGGTGTTTGGGGGTAACGACTGGGAATACCTGCAAGATTGCCTCACTCACTAGAGTTGAGGCTGACTGCTCTGCCACATCTATTGCTAGAGAGTCTAAGTTTGATTGAAAGCTCTATTCTATGCATAGATTAGTTGATTTGACATCCCTAACCAGAGCGCAGTGGGGGGAAAAATCTCACCCGGGCTACTGCTGGAACTTTCACTCCTGGAAGGCTGCTGCTTGTTAACTGAATCGGTGCACCAACTGAATCGCTGCCTCTCCAGAAGATCAGAAGAAGCTGTGCTGCTCCTTCCGCTGGTCCATTGTGGACACCTGATTCACTGCTCCTGGACGAAGGCCTCGTCTTTTGGAAGCTCCCGGTTATGCCTAAATTCTTCAATCCAGTGGTGCGAGAAACCTTCCTGGCAGGACACTGAAGGCACTCTGCGCCTTCTGGACATGAGCTTTATCATCCCATGACTTTGGGTAAGAGCCCTAGTTCAATTATTCCTCCCATATGAGAGGCTCCAGGGGCCTGTCGTGCTGTTTGTCCTGCAACTGTGATATGCTGGAAATGTATCGGAGGGACAAGGCCTCCAAATCCTTGTCCTTTACTGCTTTTTATCATGTGTTCTGTCTTGTTTTCCGCGCAGGATTTCATGTGGGACTCCTGGCGGTGCAGCGCTCTTTTAGTTTTGGTGAACAGACCCATGGGATATTATGGCACCCATGGTGGGGGTACAACCCTGTGCGCCTAGTGTGTTTTTGGGCACTTGTGTGTGGCCCACAGAGCAGGGTACGGGCTGGTGGCAGCTCCGTGCTGAATTGACTGGTGTCCTGAGCGTCCTCTATTTTGGGATGCCCAGGCCCTGTCATTGGAATCGGTAGATTCCTGATGGAGGCAAGATGGCCCCGTGGCCTCTTGCCTTCAATCGCCTGTTACCTTGATCTTCCCAAAGTCCTGGGAAGCCCTGACTCTGTCCCTTTCCCCTGAATGGCTTTTGGGTGGAAGCTTCATATATGGTAGTGTGGGGTAGTGCCGACCAGACTGGTTGGAGCCTTCCCAATGACCGTATGTTGTGGGTGGGACCACCTGTAGGTGGGACCTGGGTGAATGGAGTGTGACGAATATGCACTTCTTGTTGTGGATGTCTAGTTTCTGGTGTTTGACACAATGACTGAGACAGCCCTGCCTGACACTGGTATGAATACAGTGTGGAATGGCTGGATACTTGTCCCAATACACTTAACTTGTTTTGAGTGTCTGGAGAGAAGTGAATGGCCTGAATGCACTATGCACCTGATTGGCTGCCTGCCTGCATGAATGCCTTTCGCAGTGATTGGATGCGTACATGTGACACAGCGGAATGAATTGAGATCAACAGTATATCTGGGGACCTCTGTGTTCAGAAGCTGAAGTCCAAACTATGAAGAGTAACTGGAGTGAAACTGAAGCTTGACCTTGAAGTCCTGCTCGAAGAGAAGAATTGCTATTGCCCTTCATCAATCTGAAAGCTGCTGTCTCCAAGGACTGACCCACAGAGGACCTGGTAAGGTGCCCTCTTCCCGAGCTACAAGGGACCATCGTGCACCAGCTGATCTTTGCCAAGGCTCCCTGGTTGACAGACCTACGTCGGGCTGCTGACTGGAGACGGGGACTGCCGCGGAATCCCAAAGAGAAGCGCCCAGACTGTTGTCCACCACGGTTGACGACCGCCGTCGCTGACTGGAGCCGCTGTGCTCCCATTGCCTAAGAACTAAGATTCACGGACGCGATCGTCCACACCGCCGCCCGCCTTATCCCGCTGGAGAAGGCCAGGCCGTCGACGCGCCGTGGAGCATCCACCGGTGGGTTTCCTGCCACCCAAAGACGACTCGTTGCCCTTGCTGGGCCACAGTCCTTCAAACTCTTTGCGGTCCTGATCTATCGACATTGAGGTGCCCCACACGCTTCTTCCTTGCAGGACGTTTACGCTTCCCTGTCGATGAGCACCACTAGGAAAGAATCTGCCACTTCACCATAGTTAACCCTGTTCTCCGTCGGACTTTCGACGACCCGTGACTCCTGCCTTAAAGGGAGGGCACTCAAGGGCGGTCGATTTCCCCGACCAGGAATGCTACAACGCCAGGCACTTTGGGGTTGCAGAACTATTGGAAAGTCTCTTGTGAACAATATATGGATTGGGCTTGTGATATATCTTTATTCTACAGGTTGCCCAGGTTGAGGGGGGGCGGGGGGGACTGTGTCTAGGTAGCAGGGCCAGTATTCTGCCAATTGTTCCAACCAACTGCTTTCCTCTTACAGCTATCGTTGGTTTCCTTTACAAACTGATTTGTGACATTTAACCGTACAGTTGATGCACTTTAAAGAGATGTAATAGTAATTGTGGTACCACTTGGAACTGTATATTTGCCATTATAGATAACCGAGTGCAAAGTGAGTTATCGTGATATTGTACATAACCTTGAATATTTATATGAAGACTGTATTTTAACTAATGCAGTGTGCGGACATTCCTTTGTGGGTGCTTGGGAACTACACTGTACTTAAGAACCAGCCTGCATCACCTGAGAAGCTAGGCCTTGATTGCCCGACCACATACCAGTAGTAGAGAATCTTGGCTGGGGTCCTCTGTGGCTCTCCTGTGACCTATAGAGAGCAGAAGTACAGACACCCCCCTCCGGTCTTTACAAACTGCACTAGCAAACATTCCTTTCTTGGTGGCTGGCTCCTCTCTGGTGTAATTTGGAGGAAAATCTCAAATATTCTCCTTTCTGAGCATCATGTGAAGCAGTTCCAAGCCTCGGAAGCTGAATCGTGAGCCCAAAGATAACTGCGCAACCCTGCATTGCTGACTACTGCTGTACGCACCGGTTAGGTAAGATTGTCATATTTATGATAAATCTGCGTGACCTGTTAACCCCAGAACATTTGTCCCTAGGTGAAGGGGAATTTAGTCTCGGCAATGCAGAGGAATCACCATTTTTCTAAAATGGTGGGCTCCTTGTTTCGCCATTCCTTGTGTGGTTGCTGTTTCTGAGGTCTTCCCCCTCAGTGGTAGTTGTCTTCGGCGTGAATCCTTTGTATTCTCTGCCGGGGCTCCCAGAGTGTGTGAGAAGGCAGTAAGCGAGGGAGGAGTCCAAAACTCTGCAGCCCTTTGTCTTTCACCTTGCCTGAAAGTAGCCCAGTCTCAATGAGGGGGCGTGGGGGGTGGGGGGGGGGTGGCTTTCCTGTTAAACATTCTGAACCTGGAAGCTGCTGACAAGTCGACCACTGAAGCTGAAACCGAAGATGAAGAAACAACGGCTGTAGTGATTTCCAGCAACCAGAGAGCCTGCTGTGTAACTGGAGCCTGCTGTAACCCTTCCTTTAAAACAACCTGGGGGGTGAGGGGGTCCCAAATGCCATGACTCCTACTCGGAGGCTGGTTGGATCCACTAGTCCCAAGAAGACCTGCATTTTGCACCTTCCCATGACAGGCTGCAACCTTGCTGGACTGCAATACCCCAATACACTGGCACCATGAGCCATTTTGCGGAGCATGGTCTTCCGAAGTCCGAACATGATTTGAATCCTTGAACGCCCCCCTCACCAGAGTGCTGGACCAGATTGGTGACGAGAATCCGACTGCTGATATTTAGTCTTCTCCTGGCTCCTGAAAAGGTCTCCAAAAACCACAGAATCACATCCAGCCATGAAGAAAAGCTTGCTTGGAATCTTCCCTGTTGATCCCTGCTGCAAATTCCCTTCCAGTGTCCTGTCTTCAGTTTTCACAACAAGGAATTAATCGACTGGGTTTTTGACTGCAGAGCTTGAAGACGTTCTGCACCAAACACTTCTTCCGTGCTGAGGTACTCTGTTGGCTGTGGTATTATTCACCTTACGCCCTTTGTGATTCCTGTGTAGCTCTGGTGTTTCATTTGATTGGGAGCCCTCTCATACAGTTCACACAGGCCCACTGCTGGAATCCTCATAGGGTGTCTTCCTTGAGGTCAATGCGCCCTAACTTAACACTAAGTGAACTACTTGCTTGTTTTGAAGAGACTTCCAGAGGAACATTTTCTGCAACTGAATCCTAGCTCACCCTGCCTACAGCTGGCACGTATACCACTAGGGTCTGCCTTTTGCCTCAGAGAGAACTCGAGCAATAGACTAGTGAACCACTGGATAAGAAAAGGATTCTGCCTTGAAAAAGAAAACTGTTTAAAAGTTACTTGTAAGATAGTTGGTTTTTGAACTGTCCCTCTGACACGAGCAGTTACACAAGTTCTTATTTACTTTGAATGTGGTTCCCCCACTTCCCAAAAGTAATGCTGTTTGCTTCCCTTAACATTCAGAATATAAGTCTTTAGGTTTATCAACTGGGTCTTGCTTCCCCTGACCTGCTGCATAGGCTGTCTAGAATAAGTCTACATTGGGTTTTACCGACCTTGAATTACATTGGGTAATCCTCAAAGTGTAATATTGGGTTTTGCTTTCCCTGGTCTGCTTTTTACAGATTCTAAAACCGTCTTTAGGTTTATACATAGCTTACGTTGCTGGTACTTCCTTTAAAAGTATATAGGTCTTACTCATATTGAAGAGCTGTGTGCCATTCTATTAAGTGTTCTGTTGGTTTAGCTGACCTTGGTCTGCCTGGTGCAATCCCAAAATAGTAGATTTCTTGAGTTCTTGCTTACCGTAGTCTGTTTCACTGATCTGAAAAGCAACTGTAATACGTTATTACAGCATTAGATCTTACCTAGAATAACTTTGGGCTATCCTAAATGTAAGTATAGGTTCATACTGTTCCATGAATTTGTGTGCCACTAGTCAGAAAAGTATCCTGGTAACAGGGTTAGTTTACTATGTGATTCCTTAACTTGGTGTCACTGCATGACTGACCGGGTCCACTACTTTCGTATTACTGACTGTATTCAAAAAGTATATATAATCTGGTTTTAAACCCCCAAGAATAGCTGATTGCATTCTGAATGTGTTATAGGTTTACCCAACCTTGAACTGCTGACTACTATTCTTAATAAGGTAATACTTTGGGTTGTAGTCCTTAAGTATTGAGTTGGTTTTTATAATTGTTTATATATAATGCAATGGTACTTATTTACCCAAAATTCATCTTGGCCTACTTGTATTTAAATAAACCCTTTACAATACATAGTATTTAAGTGTTTCTTTGGACCTCCTAAGATCAGCCTGGCTGCTCTGTCCATGCTACCTCATTTTTAGGTGGTACAGCCTTATACTAGGAGTGGAGTTTTCCTCAGATGTATGGTTTTTGTGGAGTCTTGGTACGACTTGGTACGACTTTAGAAAAACCGACAAGAAAAACTGTCCTAACTGCACCTTCTTTGCCTTTCTGCCCCTTTGGCCCAGATCCTTGACCCTTCAGAAGATTAATCTCCAACAATCGTTCTTCCCAAGCATTAAAATGGATTTTCAAAATCGGCCCTTGTTGGGGAGAATTCTCAAAAATGTGCCAATTCCTCCAACTTTAGAGCCCTCCAGCTCTTTTGCTAAACTTTGGGACTTTTAACTTTTTAATTCAAATTGTTTTCTGTTTGTTTCTTTTTGGTTATGGAGTCTAACCAACTCCATAGGCATCTTTTACAATTGTCTCACTGCACCTTCAGTGCAGTGACACAGGGAAGTCTTTCAGATTTCCCAAGGTTTAAATACCATCTCTGGGATCCACTGTTTCCCAGAATAGTGGAGTGAAATTGACTTCACTTAACCCTGTACATTTCTAGACCAAGCACACCTCATTTTACAATAGTGCTGGAGGGGTTACTAAGTATCCCCTATGTCTAGTTACTCATGTAACAGTTAGTTACCCTATCCTTTCAGAATGGCTGGTGGCAGTGGTTTTACTATGAACTACCATGATTTAGCCCGACTGCGAACTGTTCGCAGCTCCGCTAACGTTAAATCGCGGGTGCTATGTTTTTCAAGATGGCGCCTGAGCCTCCATTTCTTTGTGGAAAGGTTGTTGAGTTTTTCTCTGTGCGCCAAACCAGGTTTGCTCTTTGTTCATTCGCCTTTGGTGGGCTCCAGAGTGTCTGGGGTAGGCAGGAAGTGAGGGAGGTGCCCAAAACTCTGCTTAGTCTCCTAGAAGACCCAAATGCACTCTGTGGTGAATGGCTGGCTGACTGTCCAGCAATGACAGCCGCCCTGCTGGGTGAGTGACATCTAAGCTGGAATGAATGGGAAAGAACTGAATAAAAGGCGAGTCTCTTGACTTGGAAGGCAGAGTTGACCACTGGATGAAGGAACCGAAGAAGAACTTGAAGAGGGCAGCTGCTGCAACTCTTTGGACCGTTGGTTTGCCCGGTGAAGCCCTGCTGCAGGTCCGAATTGCCAAGTTCGCATTGACGGAGAAGCCCTACAAAGGACGACTTCTCCCTTTGAGTTGGTAGGACCAATCAACTCCCAAGTAAGCCACCTGGACACCCATCTCGGAGCTGGTTGAATTTCCTCATAGTTGCTGCAGGAAACCGTAGAGCCAGGGAGAGGGACACCAGTCCCACGAAGCAGGACTGACAAAGCCTATTGACTTTGGCGTAGCCTGTTGAATTGAATGACTTCTGTTACCATCTGAAAGTATTTGCCCTGCTTATGACTATTTGTATTTCTAATAACTTTTGCCTTTTACTTACTTTTTGAAGAGTATTCTGTATTCCAACAGTAAGGTATTAATGTCCCCAGCACCCTTGTTACTAAAGTCACCTGTGGGTGTAGGTTGTCTGCGGGCCATCCAAAGGGGCCTTGTCTGATCCAGAAACTGTGTACAGTATTGAAGTAAATTTGTGTTACTGTTCTATTGCTCCCTTCTGAAGAAGGCTTTATAACTGACTGATACATTATTAATAGTTTATGCAAGAAACCTTGAGTGTAAGACTTTATTTGAATAACTGTAAATCTCCAATTCCACTACAGCTCACATTTACTCCTCTTGAGATAAGCTTGGCTACTCAACACGCTACCAAAACAGTGTAGTGCAAGCTTATACCAAAGTTTGGGTTGCCTATACCTGTAGTCCTAGTTGTTTGTAGTGTTCCCAGAGGGTACTGCATACAAACTATGCCTGATAGTTCTGCTGGGATGATCTTTCAGAGACTACCCTATGTATGGTAAACCGTGAAGACACTGAGAGGTTAGCCATAACCCCCATCAAGGTAAGGTAGCTGAGCAGTCAAGGCTTAGTCTCAGGTAAAGTGTGAAAGTGGTCTAGGCTTAAAATGAATCCACATAGAGCAACACAGTAATTCAAGGTATACAGTAATTATATTAAAATAGTTACATATTACATTTAGCTGCACCGTAAGCATGTACAAATCACAGGTAAGTATTGCCACACAAAGCCTAATAAAACCTATATACATTCACCATTAGGAGAAGAGATTTGCATTTGAATTCATTATCCGTGCAATACAAAGGAATAGTCGGATGTAAGGAAAAATGGGCAGTACTCTTCATAATCAACATAATATCTGCTTCCCTCAATCTTAAATCCAGCCCTAATATGTTTTGGGGTCTTGTGCCCAAAAGTCACCAGTTCCAAAGTATAAATTCAGGTAAATAAAGAATACAGTGGGCTCTGGTGGCAATTATAGCAAGTTCTCGAAGTTAGATAAGTGTTCCGAAGGTACAAGTGCATGCTCCTCTCAATCAGATATACTCGCATAGGCCTAAGGAATGATCCTTAACCCAGGTTCGACCACCAAAGGTCAGGCCCAAGTAAGTTTGGTTCAGGGCTTTATGCCCAAAATACCCATTTGTGTTTTAGGTAGGAACATACAAAAAAGCCCATCTGGTTCTCGGCCCTTTAAACCACCCAGTTGGAAATGTTTTCACAAACTAGAAAGGATCCTTCTTTTAATTGTAATGTACTCAAATCAAGTTACTACCTCTACTGACCCTCAATGATGCATATATCCCTACATGGCAGTGGTGTACCGCCGATCTAGAAAAGGGCATACAAGGAGAGACTCACCCAACTATTTTATTTTTCATCAATCATTGGAGCACCACCCAATTATTCAACGTATTAAAAGTGCACATTCCCATCAAAGGTGAGATCCCATAATGTATTTTTACTCAACTTTGTGCAATCATAAAAAAAGGACCCACCACCTTTAAAAGAAACCCCCCGAACCCTCAAAGAATAAAATATATACATTTCCAAGGTCGTCCTTATGTGTCTAGCTGCTACTTGTAAAACATCCCTCAAAGGCATTTATCGTAGATTTTGTTGGAGTAAAACATGATTAATTTATTCCCCTTTTAATGTAGACCGGTTTAAGTGGGTGTAGATGACTGTGCTGCCTTTCTAAAGGCTGGGAGCACCCTCTCCATCGTGGATTCTCGGGCTTAAGACACTCATGTGCTGGGTTAGCTCCGTGCCATCTGTGTGAAACACAAAACAAGAGGGGAAGAAATGTATTCTCCAAATGTTCAATGTAGTGGACCTGGAAGAGGAAGCTAACTCAAGTCCCAAATTCCACTCATATAAAGATGGATAAATTAGTGACTCGCCATCTGGTTATATTTTAACCAAAGTCCTTTGCTTTCTCCTTTGTGTCAGAGTGTTTTAGAAGATTCTGCAAATACGCGATTACTGTTGTCAATATTGTTGATACGAGACTACGGATGAAAAGCAGCTTTTACACTATCTTTCTAGTCACTACTGGGACATGTAAAGGAACGGCGGTGCTGCCTGTTAATTCTCAATGTATTTATGTATAGCCACTGTGAGCCAACACAGTTGCATGTTGAAACTGTTCAGGAAATCTCTCCACTGGCTCCCTGTGGCTGCAAGGATCAAGTTCAAGACCCTCTGCATTGTACACTCGGCTTTCTGGGGCCTGGGACCTACCTATCTGCAACAATGCCTACCTAAATACTGTCCCTCCCGAGCCCTATGCTCATCTACCACCAACCTTCTGCGAGTGAGCCGGTTCTCCAAGCAGAGATTTGGATGGAGATCTTTATCCTCTGTAGGGGCTTCCCTCTGGAATAGCCTCCCTGCTGCCCTCCGAATTGAGCCTGATCGCCTTAAGTTCTAGAAATTCCTTAAGATATTCCTTTTCTCTTCCTTTGCTCTCCCTCTTCCCTGCTAACCTCTCTTTCTGCTCTTTCTCTCTCCCTCCTCTTCCACACAGAGGAAACCTACAACAAATTGTTAGTACATTTGGTGAAAATGGCTTACTAGGAAAAGTTTGCAGTGGCCTGGGTAGTGGCAACTCTCATTGTGGCGGCAGCCCTCTCCCTGCGCTAAAATGATTCTGAACTCGCTTTGGGGTGGCTATACAATTCATACTCAGCTTACCTGAAGCAATTGATGTCCGTACTCCCGGGCACCTTCATCCTCATTGTCGGACAGTCTACGTATGCCCCCTTCTCCAGCATGGGGTCTGGCATGGATTCACATGCTCATGAATATTCCCCGTCGTCAGGCTGGGAATTCTCGGTAAAGAAAAAACCAGTATCAGTTTCGTTTCTGATCTGTCTTTCGTAGTAATAACCAATCACTGGTCTCTGCGTCATACTGACCACAGCCAATGACTGCCCTCTACCTAAGCACCTCCTCCGGCAGCCATCTTCAGATTTTTACCGCACGTTCATGTGTTGGGATCCTCGTGCTATTGCTCTCGAGCGTTAGTGCTATTTTTTCGCGCTTTTTCACAAAAACTTCGATTCTTTCGGTCAAAAGAGCCTCAAGCTCCACCGATCCTACATCCGATCAACGGGGACCCGTGTCGGATTCGTCTGTGCCCCTCAAGGGTGAAGATTTCGTCGAGCTACACTTCGGAGGACTCCAGAAGCTTCTCAGGCCCGGTCTCGGAGATGGCCCAGGAGAAGGGAAGCTCGACGCCCGGAAAGCTGTTCAGGGTCTGCCCTGGATGCCAGCTGCAGAACGTCTTTAAGGAGGACGAACACTCTTTCTGCCTTTACTGCCTTCATGAGGACAAAACGCACGTGGAGAAGGACTGTGCGTTTTGCGGCAACATGTCGGAACGGACCATGAAGGACCGTCATCAACGTCTCGCCAACTGGCTGGAGGGTAAGAGCCCGTCTGGCGAGAAGAAGAAATCCGAGCGGTCTTCTAAGACCTTTGAGGGCGCCCCGGCGACGGGGGCCCAACATAAGGCCAAGCACCGCGAGTCCGCTGGCACCGGGAGCGCCGAACGGTCGGGCTCTATGGGCGCCAGGCAGGGCGCACCCTCCCCGGCACCATCAACCACGAGCCAACGCTCTGGGTCGGGTAAGAGGAAGGCCGAGCACCCGGCGAAGCTCCTGGAGAGGCCCCGGTCGAGCTCTAAGGCAGAGGAGGAGCGTGGCAGTGCCCCCTCCCTCAAGGATAAGGCGGTGAGCGCACCTAAGGTGGTGAAGGCCTTGATCCATCCGACCAAGCCCTCTATCGAAACGGTCGCGGCGGACCTGGCTCAGCCTGTGGAGGCTACACCAGTGGTGGCGACCTCAGGGCCCAGAATCTCCCTGCCTCCTCGGAGGGAGTCTTCTTTTGTGCCCATCGATAGGACCCCCGTGAAACCCTCCGTGGGGAAGAAGGGGGGGCAGGGCGTCGTCGTAGATTCGGCCTCAACCTCAGAAGAGGAGCTGATCGAGGTCTTAAGCCACGGCCTAGGCGTGGAACAAGGCCAGCCCGTCGGAATGGACCCCGACGCAGGTGACGTCGAGGATACCGACGGGGCCCCTGCTCGCCCGTCGGATTCCCCTCTGCCAGCGCCGCAAGACAACTCGGCGGCCATCTTGTTGGCCATACATTCCTTATGCTCCGAGATAAGGACGAGGCTACCGTTACCGACGGAGGAACCTCTCCCGTCGGGGGATCCAGAACCGGGACCTTCTGGTGTTCCCCCTACCAAGAAAAGAAGGATCCATTCACCACCTCCTTTTCAACCGTCGCGCCCCGTCCAGCCCTCCTCCCCGTCCACCCGAGGGGATGATACGGGGACTGACACGGCAGCGACGGGTACGGACGACGAGGCATACGACGAGGATATTCCGTCGTCGCCTCCCACCAGGGCTTCTCCGCCCGACGAGATCGGATCTTTCCACTCCATGATCTCCAGGGCTTCCGAGCTTTTCCAACTCTGCCCTGAGGAGAAGAAAAAGGAAGGCTTCCTTTATCAGCGGCGCGAGGCCAAGAGGAAGACGGTCCTCGCTGTGCCTCTGTTGGACGACATTTGGGATGAGGACCTTTCCCTCCTCAAGAACCCTTCCACGACGCCAGCTAGAAGAGACCGGTACGAGAAGAAGTACCGGGTCCCTGACACGGCCCCCCTATGCCTCCGGGCGCAGCCTACCCCGGATTCCGTCGTCTCCGCGGCAGCCAGGAAGAAAGCGGGGGGGGGTGCGGCCTCCACATCGACTTCCCCGCCGGACGGCGAGGGAAAGAAATTGGATGCTATGGGGCGTAGAGTCATCTCGTCGGCAGCGACGACGATTAAAGCGGCCAACGCCTTGGCTATCGTGGCCCGCTACGACAGGGAGCTCTGGTACAAGATAGCTCCCCTGCTGGATTTTCTGCCGGACGACAAGAGGGCGGAGGCCCTGGAGATCCTGCAGGAAGGTGAGGTGGCCTCGGATCACGCCATCACCGTGGCGACGGACATCGCCGACACTGGGTTCCGCCAGCTGGGCAACGGCGTTTGCCTTCGACGTCGTGGATGGCTCAAAGCTACGGACTTCCGGCAGGACGTCCAGACCAGAGTCCTGGACATGCCCTTCGACGGGAACAACCTGTTTGGCAAGACAGTGGACGATTCCCTTCAGGCCATCAAGGCGGATACTGAGACGGCCCGGGCCCTTGGAGTCCTGCAGCAACGACGGACGCCCTTTCGGAGCGGCCGAGGCAAGGGCGCCTCCAAAGTTTCCGGCGGCGGTTTCGCTTCCTACCGTCAAGCGGCCCGCTCGTCGGCGCAAGAGGCCTACAGAGGACGAGGCAAGTCTAGCGGACCCCGCCGTCGTCGCCAAGGCGGACACAAATGGAAGAGGTTCTCTGTCTGGTGCCACGCACAGAAGATTAACCCTCTACGGATTACGGCTCCCCAAGTACTGCCGTACCTGCTGACGCTGGCCAAGGCTGGTCTGGCACACGCGTCCATCAAGATTCATCTTGCTGCGATCTCCCGTTACACCAGAACCACGGGGCGGACATCCTTGTGGTCTCATCGTCTGGTGAAAGAGTTCATGAAGGGACTGTTCAGATCGTTCCCGCCGGTGAAGGCTCCGGCCCCGGCGTGGGAGCTCAACGTGGTGCTGACCAAGCTCATGGGACCTCCGTTCGAGCGTCTGCACTCGGCCCCGTTGAAGTTTCTATCGTGGAAAACAGCTTTTCTTGTGGCCATCACCTCCGCACGACGTGTGGGAGAGATCCAGGCCCTTTCCTGCAAGGCCCCGTACTTGACTTTCCACGACACGAGGGTAGTGCTCAGGACGCACCCCTCCTTCATGCCCAAGGTACCGTCGGACTTCCATCTCAACGAACCCTTGGTGTTGCCTGTGTTCTTCCCGTCGCCTTCGTCGCCGGCTGAGAGGACTTTGCACTCGCTGGATGTAGCTAGAGCGCTGAAGTTCTACGTGGACCGCACGAAGGGTTTTCGGAAGACGTCACAACTCTTTGTGAACTTTGGACCTGTCAATCAGGGGAAGGCTCTCTCGAAGGCTTCCATCTCCAGATGGCTCTCCGGCTGTATCATGTACTGTCACCGGTTGGCAAACCGACCGCTGCCTGGCCGTCCCAGAGCCCATTCCACCAGAGCGATCGCAGCTACCACGGCGTTCCTATCTGGTGTGCCCCTGCTGGACATATGCAGGGCTGCTACGTGGAGGTCGACGCACACCTTCACGAAATTCTACTGCGTCGACCGGGATTCCAGGGAGGAGTCCAGGGTCGGCCAAGCAGTGCTGCGCAACCTGTTCGCCTGAGGTGAGCCTGGTGAGGAGGTAAAATGCTTAATGTTGAGTTAATGTGATGCTTAATGTTGAGCCTTTGCCACCTCCCGTGGTTGTGCATGTGTGTACTGCTATGTATTCTTTATTCATGAGCATGTGAATCCATGCCAGACCCCATGCTGGAGAAGGAACAAGTTACTTACCTGTAACTGTTGTTCTCCAGCATGGGTCTGGCATGGATTCACATGCGAACCCTCCCGCCTACCCCTCTGCGGCTCTTCACTTGGTCATACTGCCACTTCACGTGCTTCCAAATCTGAAGATGGCTGCCGGAGGAGGTGCTTAGGTAGAGGGCAGTCATTGGCTGTGGTCAGTATGACGCAGAGACCAGTGATTGGTTATTACTACGGAAGACAGATCAGAAACGAAACTGATACTGGTTTTTTCTTTACCGAGGATTCCCAGCCTGACGACGGGGAATATTCATGAGCATGTGAATCCATGCCAGACCCATGCTGGAGAACAACAGTTACAGGTAAGTAACTTGTTCCTTCTGTTCAAATTAAATGTTATAACTCAATCATGTGACATACCATACATAGTGAAGCACTCGTATGGCAAATCTACGCATGTCTTTCCTGTGTTAATGCAAGAGCCGTCTTGTCATGGGGCATTCCCACTGATTAGCACAGGTATTAATACCTCCAAACAACTCTTATTTTGGTATGAAATCCTATCAATCTTATTTGTACACCACTCAAAATAGTTAAAAACAGAAGTCTACAAAATAGTTATTTTTAATACATCAATGGAATTTCACCATGGTCAATGAGCGTCAATCAAGACCTGCAACAGTGTAACGCTCCTTTAGGAGTGGGCATGATGTCTTGGTTATTATGTTATCAGGATATATAGCCCATAGATTCAATCCAAGGCTTAGACACGTGCGACTCTCTATCAATGTCTGATTATTCATTTTGCTCTGCTCAAAGACACTGCTGTCTTCCAACATGCTAGTACATAATAAATTGGAAAGGACATGCCTGCGTGCAGGCACTGATGGAGACTTCCTAGAGCCCTCAATTGTCTTCTAGGTAGCACAGGAGAGAGCTGGTCTTTCTAAGGCTTGGCAGATGAGCATCCTTGAGTGGGGGTTGCGACTGGTTGTTCCCACTGGTCGAAGCACCGACAAAGGCCTTCTGATCAGGACAGAGGAGCAGGGCTTCACAGGGGCACCACTTGAGTCCATGCTGATCAGCTGCAAGGGTCGTTTTCGAGTTGTTGGCGGGCTACTTTTCTTCATAGATGTCTTGGCTCCAACGTTGATCAGATGAACAGTTACAGGAGCGCTCCTTTTATCCAAGGTTCAGGCTGGGAGGAAACCTAACAATGGATTGGATCTGCATGATTCAAACAGCTAGTGGTTGTCCAATCGGAGACAATTACGGTCATCGCAGCTGCCCAGTGCTGAGATGAATTTCTAGAATCTGGCCAGGTTTACAGATTTTAGGAGGCCACCCCAGTTATGATATATAGGGAGTTCTGAGCAGTTTATCCAAAATGAAATTAAGGTACTTGTATGAGCAGTCAAGGCTTTGTCTCAGGAGAGCGAGTGGGTTCAGGGGCCCTCAAGTAGCCTACACAGTATGGCACACAATTAAATGTAGACAGTCCAATATAAAAAGTTGTTTTTTATGGGGCTTTAGAACACACTGGAAAATTAATCAAATAGGTCGTATTATCACATGATACAAATATATTCAGTCACCGTAGGTTCAAATAGACATCAGTAAATCATGAAAATGCACCAGTCGAATAGGGAATGGTACATATTTTACATTTCTTTTTGCAAATATTTAAATTCCAAATAAGTTTTTATCATACACAAATATAAAATATCAATTCATAAAACCAAAACATTTCTCAAAATTCAACTCGCATACATTCAAACCTACCATTCTTTTTTTTTTTTTTTTTTAATAATAATAATAATATTTATTGTGTTACAGTTCTAATTAAACTTTACACAAATTCAAATAAACATATATCAATAATTAGAAAAATACACTGTCAGCATATCACTCAACAATTAATAATCTCTTAAAATCAGATTTCTGATGAAACATATGAAGTTAGGAGTAAGCAGAGGGGATTTTATATAGGCTTAAATCCCAGTACTTCAATTCACAGTAATCTCTACTTAGCTAAAATCGCTCTTATTTAGTACGCTACAGCTTTATACCCAACCTGGATTCCAGACTCAGCCAGATGGTATATAATGCTGTCAATAATCGCATACTATTAGAATTTACACAGTGGTGCCAGAATAAATCATCTTTGATGTAATTAATATCATGGGTAAATGGTCCCAATAGGATGGAGATTGTTATAGTCATTTCGGGGCAGCCAGTTAAAAGATGTTTTGCCGTTTCCTGCTGTTCTTTATTTTTACATAATCGACATGTGCGCAGTTCGGCGGCTATCTTATCTTTGCGCCCAGTAATCGAAAACGTTGGTAATTGCTCTAATCTAAGTAATAGAATAAATCGTCTGAGCCTAACAGATGGACAGATGTTCAGATAGCTCTGGGGTTTCTTGAATTCATAAAGTGTATATTGAACAAATTTATAGGTTTTTAGATTCCTTAGATGTTCGAAATTTTCAAGCCAATCCCAGAGATCAATGCGCTTCTTAAGGGCCCTAAACACTTCTTCTGTACAGGGTCCTTCTCGAATTTGCCAGCCTATTTCGGCATACAATCTGGACATCTCATGTATTGTATTGCAAGACGATTTTTCCTTGATCATTTCTTGGTAGACAGCTGACAGGAGCCCATTCCCTACATCTCGGGTCATCCTTTGATAAATCATGGCCCGCTTCTTTAATACAGTTGCTTTTAGTGAGATCAGGCCAAGTTCCAGTCTAATAATGGCCATCGGTATACATGGGGGTAGACCTAAAACCGCTCGCCAAAATTTACCTTCAATAACCTGAAGCCAATTTAAATCTATGTTGAGAAGCGCTTCCAGCCCGTAGATTATCGCAGGAGAGAAGGCTTGTAAATATAATTGGCGTGTTCCCCAAAGGGTAAAACCACCCTGCTGGACCGTCAACTTATGAAATAGAGCAGTCAATTGAGCCGCTCTGATGTTACGCGATTGTTTACATAAGGGATAATCTCCAGAGATTTCAAAGTCAATCCCCAGGTATCGATAATGGGGGACATATGAAATATTTTCCAGGCCTACTGTTAATTGCACCCGAGATATCTTCTTTTTTGTGTAACACATGAGCTTGGTTTTTTCGAGATTAATGCTGAGGCCATTGGCTTCTGCATATTCCCATAATGCAACCGCTGATCTGCGAATCCCACTGATGGTATAATCAAGAATAACCAGGTCGTCTGCATATGCTAATACAGCACAGGAAGATTTACCTATTTTTGGTGGACAATTGTTAGCTACAGCTATTGCCATTGGTATATCATAGACATATAGATTATAAATAAGGGGAGCAGTAACACAGCCTTGTTTTACTCCCCTATTTTGGGATACGTTCTTAGTCATGTGACCTTCTTGATCAAGTCTCAATCTGGCGAAGTTATTTTGATGGAGGAGTCTAAGATAATATGTTAATCCATCCGGGCATCCCATTACCTGCAGTTTCTTCCATAGCCGGTTTCTAGGGATCGAATCAAAAGCTGCTGTGAAGTCTATATATAAGGCATATAGTGGTGTTGCCCCTGGTTTAAGGGCTCTTGATCTAAGAATGTCCATAACCATGATATTGTAGGATGTAGAGTAGCCCTGTCTAAACCCACTCTGAAATTTCGATAGGACACCAGAGTTCTCAGCCCATCTTTGTAGTTCTTGGAGAAGTAAGGAAGCAAATATCTTCCCAGAGGCATCGAGCATAGAAAGCAACCTATAATTACTGGGGTCGAGTCTGCTTCCCTTCTTATAAACAGGGATTAATATCGCCTGTTGCCAGGAGCAGGGGATTTTACCAGTGTTTAAGACTTTCTTAAATAATATAGCTAGCAATCTTGCCCAGAATTCTGGGTGAGCTTTTATAACAATATTAGCTAAGCCATTAGGGCCTGGCGCTCGGGAAGATTTTATCTCTCCAATTTTATTCAGTATAGTTTCATATGATACTATCATCGGGGCAGTAGTCGGGGGACTGCCTAACAGGCTACCATTATCATCTTCCAGGTTTCGGTTTTCTAGGAATTTAACCCAAACCCCGGCCTCAATAGGATTAGTTAAGGCTCCCTTTTGGGTTCCACTTGCATCACTTAAGAGAGACCATATTTTTCGTGTCTTACCTTCACAGATGGTCTTTACTAATCTTTGCCAAGAGAGTAGCTTATCCCCCCTTCTCTTTACCTTAATGGCTGATCTATATCTGTTTTTAATTTCTCTTATCTTTGCATAACAATTCTCACCAGGTAAGTAGGCTCGTTTAACCCAACGGAGTTCTGCTCGAAGAGTCCGCTTCAAGTCTCTAATGGTTTTATCATAAGGCATTTTTTTATCCGACTGACTAGTCATTACTCCTGTTGACACCGATGCATGTGTACCCACAAAAGCATAAATCCACTTCTCAATGGCCTCAATACTCATTGCACTGAAATTGAGGCCTTTGTGTGATTCAAGTGTCTCCAAAGCCTCAATTGCACGTGCTATATTATTGTCTGACCAGGAGATCCTGTTGCCTGATGTGTTCGTTTTCAGCAACCCTAGGTTACTACGAAATTGTTGTTCTCTAGTGCTACTAATTACACAGTTCAGGACAGCATGATCACTCCATTCATTAGGGTTAACAGTCATATCTTCTACTAAATGAAGAATCTTAGGGCAAACAAATATATAGTCCAACGTACTGTGGGCTTTACCATTCGTCCATGTTTGATGGCCCGGATGATCACTCATCGTTCTACCGTTCAACATTGTCAAATCCCAGGACTCAAACAAATATTCCCATGCTTCCCCTTCCACCCCTTTTCTATTATGGACCATCTCACTCCGATCTTTCAATTTTTCATTTCCCGTTTTACTTTCCCGTCCCTTCATATGGCAGTTGAAATCCCCAGCGATAATTATCCCTGCACCAGCTGATAAAGTCAGCCAAGAGGCCAATATATCACGGAGAGAATCTTGTAGTTGTTCACTTAAGATTGCCCCAGGGGGGTTATAAAGATTTATCAACAAGATTTTATCCAAAGGGTCCTTGCTGTTCAAAGTTATTTCTACTGCCATTAGATTACTTTCGAGATTAGAGTCAATTTTTCTGGAAAATAGTGAATTAGTCACCCCTATGACCATGCCTCCATATGGTCTGCCTTTTTCACCCCTTCTGGCAGATGAATGGTGGAGAACAAAGCCGTCTAAGAACAAAGGATCGATGGCCCACGTCTCCTGTAGGCAGAAGCAGCTTTGCTTCTCCAATAGCTTTGTTGACCCTTCAGGTGACAGAAGATGCGCAAAACCCCGACAGTTCCATGATAGGATCAATAGGTTTCATGGTCTGGATAAAATCTCGGGAAGTGCATCTGCTAGCCATTTAAGCACTTGTTTGACATCAGATGCTTCCACCCTTTTATCCATCGGAAAGTTTAGAGGAGTCGTTGTTGCTGAAGAGAACACTGCCTCTTCCTCGGTGCTATTCGGGTCTATTTCGTTTATATCCGCGTCGACTTCGACATCCACTGTTTTTAGTTCCACTTTAAAACTCCTAAGCAGATCAGCCGTTGCTATGAATTTGCAGTGTAAAGCTGAAACGTTGTTGTTAGGACCTTTCAGAGGTTCCACAAATTGGAAGTCTTCTGATTTAAGTACCCGTAATTGTGGAACAGAGTAAAGTCTTATCAATAGCTCAGAGCGTGATAGCCACTTCGTATTTTTGCTTTGGTATAAGTTCTTGATCAAGCATATTCGACTTCCTTTCTCCGTTGTTTTGTTATCCACCGTGACTTCATCCTCTTTGTCTCCTGAAACTTCATGTACTACTGGTTCACTTAACACTGTTTCTGCAATTATATGAGCTATCTCTTCCTCCCCTTGAGCATCTTCCTCATCGGCTTCCAATTCCACCGTTTGTTCAGGAATAAGCCAGCTGGTCAGGCAACCCTCACCAGCTGCTTTCCTCTTTTTTGCTCTAGCTAATTTTTTCCTACTCTTCTTAGTCGGGAGAGTAGGTGATTTCTGCACTGCCTTTGAGGTAGACTTCACCCCAGACTTTTTCGGCTTTCCCTTTTTCCTGGCCAGCCTCTTCTGTTTTTTAGAGAAGAATGGATTAGGACTATTAGCCTCTTCGACGATTTCCAGGCTCTGCTGTCCTCCGATTGCATCGGCCATATGGATAGCATCAGACAGATTTATTTCTGCTTCATCAGGATTCCTTCCTCTCTCTTTTTCCATCATTGTTAGAGACTCAATATTGGCTAAGATGCGCCCTGACATCTTCAGCAAGATTTTTAATGCAAACTGCAGCGATGCCACAGATGACTGGATCTCCGCAATTTCCACTGCTCCTGGGTAAGTCTTATCCGTTTGGTCAGTTTCAACCTCCGGGTCATCCTCAATAGAGACCATCGCAAGGGTCGGTGAAATGGACAGTCTCTCCTGTCCCCCAACCACTGAGTGTTCCTCAGAGATCATCGATCTTGATCTATTTACCGGCACCTTGGCGGTATTGGCCGACCTAAGAACCGGTAATGGTGTCATAGATCTTTGAATATTGAGGCATAAGTCCAATAATGAATTATTGTCAATGTCATCAAAATTAGACACATTCGATAGGTCATTGTCATGCTGATCCTGCGGGTCTTCCTCAATCGCCGTGGAATTAATTTCACGTGGATGATTAACAGGGAAGAATTTCGTGATAGTATCTTGGTTAGCTGGTTGGGCCTTTTTTGGCTTACGCTTACCCATAGGGACTTCTTCGTTCCCAGTGTTCGCCGATGTGATTACCGCTTTAGACTTCCTAAGGTTGTATGCGGTAAAATTCCGCTCGCTTCCTGATTGCATTAGGACCAGGGCTGGAATAAATAATTCGCACTCAGGAAATGGATTTAGTCTCTCAGGTCCTACTAGCGCTGTTGCACCACGGACTAAGATCCAGCGAGTGTCTCTTTTTGGTATCAGTATCTTTTGCCCCCCAACCCCTTGTCAAGCTCCACAGTTCAGGGGGCACAGTCTTCCAGAGTTATTACACTCCCTTATTATTCTGAGGACCGTCTAAATGCCATTCAAGGAGCCAACAATGGGATAAGGAATAGAAGGGAGACTGGGGGGGGGAAGAGAGGGGAGGGGGAAGGGATAGAAGGGGGGGGGGAGAGGAAGAGATGGGGGAGGGTGTGGAAGGGAGAAAAGGGAGAAAAGCGTAACGCAGGGCAAGGCAAGGCAAAAGTATTCCACTACTGCCTCAGTGAAAAAATAAATTTCACATTAGTTTCATCACCGCAGCCACAGAACACAGCAGTTGTTGCCTTCACTGTTAATCCTCCAGCAGTCCACCGCCCCGTCAAGCCGCACTGCTCTCAGGAAATCTCACACGCCACACAGCCGGTGTTAATTAAGGTTAATAGTCAGGTGCCATATATAGCACAGACTACCTCTAAGACCCTATTCACAGGTCACAGAGCCACTAAATATTAGTTTAATTATTGCATTTACTCCGGTGCCAAACAGATAGCAAACAGAGATATTGCAAAAGAATTACCAGGTATTACAGGCTCTTCTGAATAGGACTTGCACCGTGTCACCGTGTCCGCGAAGTGCAGTGGCAGAGTACAAGCAGCACAGCAACACCGCAAGGGTCACAAAGATCGCAGCCTCACAATCAGCTGGGAGACTGAGATAAACTGAGGAGCGTAGCGGGAGAAAGCGGCACCACAGCCCCGTCAATTCCGTCAGCCGGCGTGGATCAGGGGAGGATTCGCAGCCGCTCACAGCCCCACCGCTGCTCCGTCACTCGCACACTCCGATGGTTTCCCAATTAGAGAAAGGGACCCAACGTATCCCGTAGAGCCCGTAGAGCCGTCAAGCCGCACCTCACACAGCCGTAATGCAATGCTGCACAAGCGCAGTAAGGCCGCTTCCGACAGCCGCTGTCAATTGAGCACGTAACCTACCATTCACTTACTTAAAAAGTATATATATCACACCTATTTCGTTGACCACTTGGTCAACATTCAATCTATTTCACTGTGAAAAGTGCCCTCTACCTGACTCAGATGGTGCTATCAGTGTTTAAACTATTACACAGATTCAATTGTCTACATATTTTTCGGTTGGCTAGTTGGGCTTCCACAAATCCGTCCACTTGATAAAGCAAACTTTGTCAGGACCACAGTGGGGAATTTCATCATTCCCATTTAACCAAGTAGGGTGAGTTACACCACCTAAAAAATAACAATAAAACACATTTATAATCTAAAACTTGAACTATTCCCTCATATTTTATCTGTTACTGTAAATAAACATGATTCTGACAAGTAATCATTTGATCATCATCTCTAAATGTAGTATCCTTACATTCTAGTAATGTTTATAAGATTGGATTAGTGGAGTACTTACTCAAATACACGAAGCAGAGTTTCTGGTATCACTATCCGATAGGACGTATCGTCAATTCGTTGGGGTTCTTCATAGCCCAATTAAATGTCTGCACTCTATATGGATACAGCGTCTCATGATGATCCAGTTGGTATCCTACAATTCAAATGGTATATCATATACTCTGTTACATAATCAGCCTGATAGATAACACAAAGCCTGGTTGCAGTTTTTACTTACATCTGCAGTCCTCCTCGTGGGGTCAATTGATTGGAAGTATCCCCAGCTGGAGGTCTACTATCACAGTATAGCCTGCGTATCACAATGCCGCTATGATCTCCCTGTGATAACACAAAAGCGGTATCAAAATGCCCACCGATTCCCAGTGCATGCGTATTGTTTTCCTCATTTGCACGTCGCCTTTGGTTAGTGCTGCTAGTGGTATATGTGGGGAGCACAGAGCCGGGTTCTCCATAGCCTGGCAAGCTTTCCGACACATTTGCCATCCCAATTCCAACATTCTCGGACCCCAATTTTAATTCCAATTTGGGCAAGCAAATCCATTTTTTCAGGAAGAATGGGGAACACTCTGACCTCAGCAGTCTGGACTCCGCTGTTGGGTCTTCGATAGCCATTTGGCCACATATTGTAGCTGACTGGCCCAGTAATAAATCTCAGAATTAGGAAGTTTTATGCTTCATTTATCATGTGTTTTGTAGTTTCCACAGGGCTATCCTATTCCTAGTGTTGTGCCAGATGAAGCCTCTACATATGCTCTGGAGTCTGGCAAAGAATCGTTTAGGTATCATGTATGGTATGTTTCCAAAGAAGTTTATCAACCTTGGTAATATCACCATTTTCAACAGGGCCGCCCACCCCACCATGGCCAGAGGGAACGTCGACCAGAATCTCATACTGTTTTCAATATTTGTTATAGCCTTTTCTGTGGTTTGTCCTCCACTGTGGGATATATATCCCCAGGTATCCAAAGGTTGTAGTCTCCCAGGGTATTTGTAGGATGAGTAATTGCTCTCGCTGGATCCCCTTAGATCTTCCCAGGGGGAATATGCACAATTTTTTAGGGTTGACTGCAATGCCAGAGAGCAACGCAAATCGCTCCATAACTTCTAGGATGTATTGCAAGTTTTCCTCCGGGTATCTTAAATATAACATATCATCCGCAAACAGTGATATTAGATGTGGCCCTCCTTTCGTGTGAATCCCCACCTCTTCGTACTGTTGTCTGAGGTATATCGCTAGGGGCTCTAATGCAAGGATATATAACTTTGAGGACCAGGGGCACCCCTACTAAGTTGCCACCTCTCCGAAATAACCGCCTCAGGCTTTACTCTGGCTAGTGGTGAGCTATATAATAGTTTAACCCATTTAGATACTCCGGCCCTATACCATATTCCTGTAAAGCTGCTATCAACCATGGCCATTTCACAGAATCGAAGGCCTTCACCTCGTCCAATGAAACTATCGCGACCTCTTGTGCTTCCCCTTCTGTCTGCTCTATGACCCGTTGGAGCCTTCTGTGATTGTCTGATATATTGCGATGTGGGACGTATCCAGTTTGATCAGGATTTATAAGTTTGCTTATAACCCACCCAGTCTCGCGGCCAACACAGCCGTGAGTATTTTACTGTCTTGGTTCAGCATGGATAGTGGTCTGTACGATCTGTGCTCCATTTTCGGATTGTCGGGTTTAAGAATTAGGATGATTATCGCTTCCCTTAGGGATTCTGGCAGCGTTCCTAGTTTGAAAGCTTCATTTAACATGGCCAGTAGTGGGGAGAGCACTTCTGTCTTGTATGTTTTGTAGAACTCGCTAGGGAGTCCATCCGAGCCCGGGGCTTTGCAAGTGGGCAATTCTTTGATCACTGCTTCTAGTTACTCTAATGTGACAGGGGCGTCTAAGTTCTCTCTCTTCCGGATTCAATTTATGTAGGCCGATGTCTTACTTGCTGTCTTTCCCTTCCTCTGTATCTCCATAAAATAATTTATATAACTCGAGGAACCCTTCCTTCACTCCCTCCTGGGTATCAAGAATCTGTCCTTGTATTGCTCCAACCCTCGATCTCAGTGTTTCGCTTTTGTACAACCATGCTAACAGCCGCCCCAGTTTGTCTCCGCCGGCGTGCTGTTTCTCTGTGTATTTCTTATAATTTAGGTTGCATAGCCTCTCCCAGTGTCTTCCGCATGATTGCTGTAAATGATTTATAGTATTCGCCTCATCTAGGGAGTCCACTCCATTGCGCGTAGCTGCCTCAAGTTCCTCTTCTGCCTTCTGCAGTTCTTGCAATATGCCCCCACCTGCAGCACTTTGGATTTAGCTATCGCTGATCCCCGTACCACCACTTTTAATGCCTCCCATAGGGTGCCTACAGATTTTACGCTCCCAGTATTGTTTTCAAAATATTTAACAATCTCCTTTCTCAAGTCTTCTCTAAACACTGTCTTTTAGTGCTTCGGCTCTCAGCCACCACGTAGGCATTCTAGCTCTGGGGGCTTGATACTGCCAGGTTAAGACCAGCGTTGAGTGGTCCGAGAGGATTCTCACTATATTCGGTCTGCACTATCTCTCCTATCATTTCCAGGGAGGCAAACATGTAATCTAACCGTGTATACAAGTTAAGTGGGGCTGAGTAGTGCGAGTAATGTCTATCGGCTGGGTGGTGTAACCTCCACATGTCCTCTAGACTAAAGTCTTCTAACAAGGTCTGCAAGGTTCTGTCTGCCGGGGTGGGTTTGTCCAATTTCCCATCGGACCTATCCATCCTGGGGTTTAGCGTACAGTTGGAATCGCCTCCCCATATAACCGCGCCCCCCAAGTTTGGGGTTATTTTACTGTACAGGGTCTTGAAGTAGGCCACAGTATTTTGGTTCAGGGCATATGTGTTAATAATGCACACCTCTCTGTTTGCTATTAGTCCTCGTACTGTCACCATCCTCCAGTCTAGCTCCACCGCAGAGTGTAGCAGCTGAAAAGAGACATGCGGTGTCACCCAGGTGATTGCCCCTCTAGCATATGCAGAGTATGTTGCCCCCACTGTGGTCCCTTTGCATTTCTTCTCGATCACCTTTTGTTTTTCTTTTGTAAAATGGGTTTCTTATAGTAAAGCTATATCTATTTTCTGCCTCCACAGGTACATCATAATTTTGTTTCTCTTGAGATAACTATTTAGCCCCCTGACATTTCAGGTAACTATCTTGAGGTCCCCCATCATTATCCGTACTCGGTTCCGCTCTTCTCCCTTTTCGTCCTCTGTATCTTGCGCTTTGGCGTATGGATGTAAGCTTTTTCTTTTATTAAAACCACAACACGCCCTCCAACTCCCTTCCCAACTGTTGCCCAGCTCCATCCCTGGATCTCGGGCCTCCTCCCGTCCCCAACAATTGCCCAGCTCCATCCCTTGATCTCAGGCTACCCCTCATGTAGTCCCTTTCTACGGCCTAGCCGATACTCAGAACCCAGCAGGGGGATACTATACTACTAATATCCTACCTAATCTAACTTCTAACTTCTATAGATGCGTTTCTTCTGTTCCTGCATTGAAGCTACAGTTTGTACTACATTCCTATATATGAAGCTCAGCATAACTTCCACTTCTTGGATCAAATACCTTCCGTATATAGTATAGATCCATAGTACGGATCTATTGCACGATTATAATCTAGTCCAAAGGTCAATTTACTAGCTGTACTTATCTTCACAGAATCCATAGGTCTGCCTGTGTCCTTGCGAGGATATCGATTCACTTCTCTGGCTTTCTCTCCGCCTGTTCTCCCGATCCTGACGGGGGCAGTTCCTTGCATCCAGCCATGCCAATACATCCTCCGGTGAGTCAAAAAAAGGCCCTTGTTTTTATGGAGCACTTCATCTTCGCCGGATACAGCAGCATGTATATCTAGCCCGCCTCCCGCAGCCTCCTTTTGACCACCAGAGTTCATACGCTGTCTCTGCACGAATAGGGTGTAGTCTGGATACGCCATGATGGTCGCTGGTGCTCTGTATATCGTCCCTCCTTTACGGAAATGTTCCAAGATCTTCTCTGTCTTTATAGTTCAGTATTTTGGCGATGAATGGCCGTGGGGGGGCTCCCTGTGACGGCTTCCTGACCAAGGTTCTGTGCGCTCGTTCCCCTTCAAACCCTTGGCTGAGTGCACCATCAGTTATCTCTTGCAACAACATATTTTCAATGTAATTCGTTGGTTCTGATCCTTCCTCGCCTTCCGGAAGTCCCACAATGCGTACTTTATTTTGGCACGCGCGCCCTTCTGCATCCTCTACTCTGATTTCGAGGTTGTGCACTTGCCGCAATGTATGGATCTCTTTGGCATTTGTCACACACGTGCTTGTTGGCTTTTACATCCTTTTTCTAAAATCCCTGTGCGCTCAGCTAGTGCTCGGACATCTTGTCGCAGTAGATTAACGTCCACACTTACTAAGTCAATTTTGCATTCAAGCAAGGTCTTCAATTCTTGGATAGCAACGCCCATCTTGTTCTCCAAAGATACTTTCAATTTGGCTATTGCATTTAGTATTTGTTTATCATTGCGACCTGTAACTGCCTCTTGTTGAGTGTGCTGTCCCTTAGGTCTGGCCACTTCCATTACTGGCGTGATTTGGTGAACTCCTCTAGGGTAGTTTGTTTCCCTTTGGCTTTGGGCACCTTGGACGCCATCCTCCCACGAGCAAGGCAGATGAGTCTGGTGCTGATCCGCGGGATCTTGTTGGGTCCGCGTCCTATTCCATGGCCTTGTAGGCCCACCCCTTCTGGCAATTCTACTTAGGGTTTCACAGGTACAACCACCCTATAGTGATAGTCTTCCAATATTGCACCACTGCTTCACCTGTGAGTCAGAGCTGGCATGTGTGAATTCCGTGTTATGACTCACTACAGTATTATTGCTCCCCTCGGTGCCTGGTTATGGACTAGGCTTTCGTCCATGCGTTGTACATAATCTTCTCTTTTGTGTTGGGTCTGGGATGCAACTATATTATTCCCAATGCAGGGTATAATTATTTGCCTGTTTTGTCACCTGCGTGACTGCAGCCGTAGTTTGCTGCCCTGGACTCTGCAAGTACCCCCAATTTTGGGCCTGTGTGGCCCCCATCTACAATCTCGCACAATGGGACCCTGCTCGGTCCGTTTCACCCGTGTAGATTTTGCTACCGGTGCAATACCGGGATTGTCTTCTGCCAGGATCAGCCCGCATGTTGTTGTCCTGCAGTTCCTGAGCTGGAGCTCTTTCTCCCTCGGACTGCTGTTCACTGGATCTGAGATTCCTCCCTCCTGTTTCATCCAATTACAGGCACGCAAGCATCTTCACAATTCTGGTGCTTTCAGTATTTAAACATGTTCTGGTGAAACTGTCATACTTCCTGTAATTTGGCAAGGCCAGCTTCTCCGCAAAGGAGTGCATTTGATTTTATATGCACATATTTACAGTCAGATACTTCAGACTAACACATGAATTTGTGTTCATATGGTATACAAGTTATGGATTGTTAGTTCCCAGAGTGCCCTTACTATTGAGTAATGCAATTGATTTGCCAGTATCTATGTTAACATCTACTTTGATCTGTCTCACAACAGGATTTATTTTGTCTATTGAAAGCAATCCTTATTCTGTTCTGAGTCATTGGGACCCCACCTGATTTATTTTGATTGCTGTGATCATTGCGTTCACATGCACTTGGTAGCAGGGCTCTAATGCTTATTGACTGACCTTTCATGTGCGGGGGCAAAATGCCTGAGTGCTGTTGGGTAAGAATTGATGCAGTCACACTGTGAGACTACACTACACAACTTATCTGCTTGGTATTAGGTAACCCACCTTTTGGTGTAGGTCTGTACTACACAAGTTTGTAGTGTGACTGAGCAGGCAGGCGGATCTCAAGAGTGGTAAATGTGAGCTGTAGAGCTGTACAATTGAAATGTGTAAATACAAATAGCTAAGTAATACTTACACTCAAGGTTTCAGTTATGAATGGTTATTTAATTAACATAAATTTTTAAAACAGCCTTCTTTAAAGGGCAATTCATGTAACAGTGTAAATATACTTTAAAAATCACTTTTCAGAATCCAAACAAGTTGCTGGATAATCTTTGGATGTGCTTCTTACAAAATTCGTACATCCTCAGGTGACTTCAATCACAAGGACAGCAATGGCCTTCATGTATCACACTAGTTATACTTTGCAGAATGAGGTTGAAGAAAGGAAAGGTGTTGGGCACGATTGTATGCAGTACCCTTAGGGTGCACTACAACAACCCTGACAATAGTAACCTAACCTTTGGTATAAGTCTGTACTACACAGGTTGGTAGTGTGAACGAGTAGCCAGGCTTATCTCAAGAGGGGTCAATGTGAGCTGTAGGGGAGTCAGAGTTTCACAGTGACAAGTATTCAAGTAAACACTTAAATACAGGGTTTCTTGATAAACAATTGTTAATGTATTTACCAGTCAGTTAATATAAGCCGCCTTCCGAAGGGAGCACTGTAAAACACCACACAAATATACTTCAAAATGATAAACTCTTAAGTTCAGAATCAGTAACTACCCATTTGGGATGGCATACAGCAGAGACCTACACCCGCAGGGGACTTCAATTGCTAGGGTGCTGTTGACATTAATGTATTACTGTTGGTATTCAAAATTAGTTAAGAGCAAGTAAAAAGGGAAATATTATTAGAGCAAACAGGAAACCACAAATATTCCTTAAGCAGGCAAATACTTTCAGAACCCCCCCAATAAGTCATTCAGTTAAAACATGCTCGGCCAAAGTCAATAGGCACGAGTCTAGCTGGGCTGAAGCACTTCTTTGAAGGGAAGTAGAAAAGTCTTTGCACAATGTTTCAGAAGTCTGTTTCAGAAGTCTATGAAGAAAAAGATGAATCAAAGTAGGGCCACAAGTTGTTAGACTTGATTGGTAGAAGCTGCAAGCAACTCTACAGCAAGAGATAAGTTATCAGACTTGGTACAGTACCTTTTCAAATGAAGAAAAGATTAAGCAGTAGAAAAAGTGCAATGGTAGGAAAATTGAACCTCTCCCACCAGCCATTTAAAGTAGTGAGGGCAACATAAAAATGGTACATGATAAGGTAGGTTAACGGGCTGCTAAGTAACCCCCCAGCACTCCATATAAGATGGTATATGCTGGACCCACAACGAGAAAAGGTAAGTAAAGTACATTTCACTTTACTCCTCTTGTGAACTGTAGTTCACCCAAGAAAAGGTATTTAAACCTTAAGAGAAACCCAAAGGATTTATTTCTGACCCTGCACTAAAGGTGCTGTGTGTCACCATACAAAAAGTAGATGCCTATGGAGTTTGGCAGACTCCAAAAACAGTGAAAACACAAAAGTCGAAATCGGGCAAAAACACAGATGAAAAGGTGTACCTCACTGTAGGTTTAAAAATGTAGAAAGTCCCAAGTCCCGCGAAAGAGCTGGGGGGTCTCTAAGGTGGGAGGAATTTAGCACTAAAATGAAAATTCTCCCTAACAAGTGCCAGTGAGAAACATTGTGGCATACTATAGACTGTAACATATGCTTATTTCGCGTGTCTAAAATATTAGTTCTGACTAGAAGTTCAAATTGCAATATGTTCAAAGGCCCTTCTCTACTAAAATATATTATGGTTTCTGTTGAACATTCCCAGTCACATCTCCCATAACAAAAATATGTACTGTATGTGCCTGTTAAAGCAGAGATTTTCTGAAAAGGGCTCCACAGCTCCTTGGAAGTCTCTGCTTTAAATCAAATACCTTTTTTAAAGTTTGTTTCCCTTTAATGAAAAGTGTTCTACTTTGGGGGGGAAAGTGCTTTGGGATCCTACTTGTACATGAAGATAGTCATGCGTTTGATTATTATGAAGATGCACAAGATGGTGAACTAGAAGTTACAATTAAGTATGCTTTTGTTACCTACCATAGTGGATCTAGCATGCTAAGTCCATAGACCCCTTTCCACCATATTTATTTATTGGGTTTTTTTAAGCGCTTATATATCATCGAAATTGTATCAAAGTGCCCGCAAGGGAATGGAACAAGGGAAACAAGACAACGAAAAATGCAAAATACAGAAATCTGTCCTAATAAGCTTGTGATTTGGATCGGGCAAGTGCATGGAGAGAGAAGGGACAGTGCTAAAGGGATAAGGCAACCAGTAAGTGCAATAGTTTGTTGCAAAGGAAACCAGTAAGTGCCAAGTAGTGACCACACGATGGAGGAGGGATCACCAGCTCAACAGTAAGTGCAGTCCTGTGAGGCAATGGGCCAAGTGCCCCTGAAGGCAAATGCAGGGTGGAAGGGCGGCTGCTGCAGGCGATAGGACAGAGGAACAGGATCCAGAGGGACACAAGGGTTCAGGCCACTAATCAAAAGCTGTGTATCGGCACGGGAGGGAAGGAGGGAGGGAGGGAGGGGAGGAGGGAGGGAAATAGGTGGAAACGAGGAAAGTCTTGAGTTGTTTGCAGTACTTGAGGGGATTCGGCTCAAGATGTAGAGAAAGTGGGAGGCTGTTCTAGAGGGAGCCAGCCAAGGAGAGGGAGCGGACGGTCGCTCTCTGCTTGGAGAAACGCTTGACAGAGTTGGGGCCAGAGGAGCGGAGTGATCTGGAAGGAGAGTACTTGACGAGGAGCGAGTTGCAGATAGCATGGACCCCAGCCCCAGACAGCCTTCTGGATAATGCAGAGGGATTTATATGTGATCTTTGCAGCAGCAGGGAGCCAGTGGAGAGATTTTAGGATATATCCACTGTCCCTGTTCTCTGTGTACATATTTGGTGTTTGATCTACGTAAACAATTATGTTCTGGGAGATGGCTGGTCTATTAAAGTATGGCTATATGAAAGATGCATACTCTTGACAGGGCCCTTATATGTGCGCCAGCTTCATCAATTTGAAGACTGACCCATACTGCAAAAAAGTTTCTCCTGTGCCTAACAGCCCTCAAGCCTGTCCCAGTACCAGCATGATTATTCCAAGAGCGGGGACTGCTATGAACTAGAAAAGCCAGTCAATTGTATAGCCTTTTCACCTTCCCACACAAATAAAATGAGTAATGTGAATTTCTCCAGCATGGTGTCTGGCATGGATTCACATGCTCATGAATATTTCCAGTAAGGCCGGGAATGCTTGGTAAAAGAAAAAACAGTTTCACTTACAAACTGTCTTTCGAAGGGATTGTGTCCTCCGACGTATTCCTTATCTTTGATAACACGTTTCCAGCTTGCTCGGAAATTTTTTCTGTAGAGGGCGCTGTGCGTCGACGTCCTCAGAGTCGATGTCCCTCGACGGCCACTGTATTGGCGCCAACATTGTCCTGCCCATAAATAGCCACGCGCTGCGTCCGTTGCTCAGTTCCGTTTTTCCGCGCTTCGTGGGGCCTCGGAACGTCGTTGCTCAGTTCAGTCAGGATAACTACTATATCTACTCGAATATACCTTCTCGTTCTCAATGGCATCTTCATCGGAACCAACGATGCCGCGATCCGGCTTCAAGAAATGTCGAGACTGCGGTAAAAAAATGTCGATAACGGATCCACACAGGATCTGCTTGTGGTGCTTGGGAACCGAGCACCATTGTTCGGAGTGTGAGGACTTGCATGTCCATGACGGCGAAAGCCTTGAAGGAGCGCAAGGGGAAGCTTGAGAGAGGTAAGTCGGTCAAAACCTCCTCGAAGGTTTCTTCGGCTGAGTCGAGGCATTTGTCTCCTTGCCGTCAAACATTCCCATTCTAGATCTCGAAGTAGCTCCCATCATTCGTCGAGATCAAGACACTCAAAAAAGACGTCGAAGATCCCCTTCCTCGTCTTCTGTGTCCCCAGAAAGGGTCTCCTGTCCCACTAAACACAGCTCTCAAGCTGAGTGGGAGGAATTCAGAAAGAAAATGTTAAGCGTCTTCGAGAACGCGGCCTCAACCCCCTCGAAGACAGCTGAGGGTGATACCCCGGGTGAAAAACCCAAAAAATCAAAATGCCGCGAGTCGCAGCATCCGACGAAACATTCCACCTGAGAGTGCCACAAGCCATCGGGTAAGAAGGCACTGTCTTCGCCGTCTTCGAAGATTCCTTCGCACGGATCGGCGCCATCGACGCCGTTGTCAATCGACTCGCCGACATCGACGCCGATGAAAGAGAAGACTAAGGCCACTCCACAGCCAACTGTAATTCCAAGGGCCTCCGGCACGACGCCAAGACCGTCGTCGATGTCCTCGAGTAGGATCCCGATCCTCTCGAGTTCATCGAGACCCCTTCCAGTTTTTTCGGCGCCTTCGAAGCCTGTCACATCGGCATCGAAGTTTTCTCGGCCAATAATGACGAGTTTGGCTCCTTCTGCCTTAGAGATGGGTTTTACACCATTTCAGAGGTCAGAGTACCCTGGACTAGCTTCAATTTATGAAGATGGGGAAGATTCTGACCAGGAAACATTTGGTTTGCAGAGGACCACACTGCCTATTTCAGAGGATTTCACCTCTGAGGAAAGAAGGCTGAAGGACCTACAGGAGTCACTCCATGAGGCAAGTGGGCTGGACACTTCACCAGAAGTGGAATTTGTTAAACCAGACCCAGGAGAACATATGAAACACCCTATAGAACCCTTATGGCAAGAATTATTGAATTTATGGGTTGGTCTGCGCCTTCACCTGTTTGCCTAATATGTCTGTTAGGTCATCCTGTTGAAAAAGGTCCACAGGAGGACCCTGTGGTCCCCTTCCATGCAGCCTTACAAAGGAAAATTACATCTAATTGGGAAACTCTTGAAGTTATCCCTGCGGTCAATAAGATTGTCAGCCAAGTATAGGGTAGCGGCTGCTGACCCTGAATACTTATCAAAACACCCGACTCCAGAGAGCCTGGTGGTTCAAGCGGCAACTTCATCTAGCAGTAGGACCGCTTACCCTACTGTCCCACAGGATAGAGATGACAAGAGGTACGATTCTATGGCGAAGAAAGTCTTCTCTGCTTGTAGTATGGCGTTGAAGTCCATCAACGCCACCTGTACGCTCGCCAGGTTCAGTCACACACTATGGGGGATTGCTTCATCAGCGGCTGACTGCATACCTGAAGGAGAGGAAAAGGAAGCCTTCCTTAACATTATTAAAGATGGCAAAGATACCATGTGCGAATCACTTCAAACTGGCATCGACTCCGCTGACAGCAGCAGGGCCATGGCGGCTAGTACAACAATCCGCAGGCATGCATGGTTGCGAACGTCTGGCTTTGCTCCAGATGTACAGGCCAGACTTTTGAATATGCCCTTTGACGGCTCTTCACTATTCGGGAAAAAGGCTGATGACAGTCTGGAAAAGTTGCAGACTTCTAAAGCAGCAGCAAAATCTTTAGGAGCTGCTATCCGCCAAACTTCTTTTCGGGAACCTCTGGGAGAGGAAAGTCCTTTCGCTATTCCGCATGTGGAAAGTCAGAGGACAGCCGGCTCAAAGAGGCCAAAGGAGATCCACCCGAGGTGGACGGGTCAAAAGTTGTAAGGCCGCAGCAGGTGCCTCTTTACCCTCGGCATCTGCATCAGCCGACCCCAAACCACTCTGAGGCCTTTCCACACAATACACCTGTAGGGGGCAGGTTAACTCACCATCTGACGGAATAGCAGGCTATAACGTCAGATGTTTGGGCATTGGAGACAGTTGCCCAGGGTTACTGCCTACCCTTTCTACACATTCCTCAGTCATCCACCGGGGAACAGCTTTCTAAAAGTTCCAGATCCGCTCCTCTTGCAGGAAATTATAGACCTCCTAGAGAAAGGTGCCATAGAACCGGTACCTGTAGCGGACAGGAACAAGGGCTGGTACTCTTTATATCCCCCCCGCCTCCCTGCCCCCCCCCCCCCCCGACTTTATCATACCAAAGAAGGACAGAGGACTGAGACCCATCCTGGACGTAAGAGAATTGAACAAGTTCCTCAGAAAGGACAAGTTCAAGATGGTAACTCTCTCTCAGATCCTTCAGGCCCTCCAGCTCCAGGACTGGCTGGTATCTCTGGACCTTCAGGATGCTTATTTCCATGTGCCAATCCATCTCAAACACAGGAAATACTTGAGGTTCGCAATTGGCGACTCTATCAATTTCGAGTTCTGCCATTTGGGCTGATCTCCGCCCGAGGGTCTTCATCAAGCTGATGTCGGTAGTGGCGGCAAGTCTGAGGGAAGGGATCCACGTCTACCCCTACCTGGACGATTGGCTGACCAGGGCGGTATCTTCAAAACAGGCCCAGCTAGATTGTCTGCCGCTTCCTTCACAAACTGGGCTTCTCCCTCAATTTAAAGAAGTCACAGATGATACCATCACAGAGACTCCAATTCATTAGAGCGGTCCTGGACACTTCCCTGGGAAAAGCCTCGCCACCAGAGGTGAGGGCTCAAGATATTCTACAGATGGTTACCAAATTTCAAAATGCCCAACGTCTCCCAGCCTTCGACTTTTTGAGGTTGCTAGGCCTCATGGCATCCTGCATCTTCCTTGTGCCAGAGGCTCGCCTGAGAATGAGATCTCTTCAGTGGGCTCTGAGAAGTCAGTGGTCGCAATTCTCAGGGAGAATGTCCGACCTCCTCCGGATTCCGGACAAGGTAGCCCACAACCTTCAGTGGTGGGCCTATTCAGAGAACATCTTGAAAGGAGAACTGTTTTGGCAACCATGGCCGGAGATAACAGTAGTCAGACGCCTCACTCACGGGGTGGGGAGCCCATGCCAACTTTTTGACCATCAGCGGTCGTTGGTCTCCATCGGAGTCCATGCTACACATCAACCTTTTGGAGCCGAGAGCGATCAGACTAGCGCTGAAAGCTTTCCTGCCATCAGTACAGGGGAGAAATGTCCTGATAATGACGGACAACACAGTGGCCATGCACTACCTCTACATAAGAGGAGGCGTAGGATCACTGCCACTCTGCAGAGAGTCGATGCAGCTCTGGTTTTGGGCAATCCAAGAAGGAATCTCTCTATCGGCAGTCCACCTAGCCTGAAAGAAGAACTTGACAGCGGACGCTCTGAGCAGGCAGTGGGAGCTAGCTCAGGAAGTCCAGCAAGAGATCTTCGCCCTTTGGGGAACGCCTCAGGTGGATCTGTTCGCCACAAGCACCAACAAGAAGTGCGATCTGTTCTGTTCAAGGGAATTTCCGCTGAGAGGAGCTCCTCTACGCGTTCCCACCAGTCCCTGTTATACCTCAAATGATCAGGAGGTTGAGAAGATTCTTGAAAACCATGATCCTAATTGCCCCGGATTGGGCCAGGAGAACGTGGTACCCGGACCTTCTAGATATGTCCATCTGTCCTCCAATCCGTCTTCCACTCAAGGAGAATCTTCTCTCGCAGAAGGGAGGTCAGGTTCTCCATCCAGACACCAGAACCCTCAACCTTCACGCTTGGCTTCTGAAAGGGTGTGGTACAAGGATTGGGATCTCCCCGATGACGTCATGGAGGTGTTGCTTTTGGCCAGAAGGCCAGTAACAAAGTCTTTATACCGCTGCCGTTGGAACAAATTTTGCAGCTGGTGTAGGGAAGAGAATATCGACCCTTTTTCATGTGGTACACCAACGGTGTTATCGTTTCTACTCTACTTGGCAAACTCGGGCCTTCAAGTTGGCACTGTAAAAGGCTATCTCGCAGCGCTTTCTATCTTCAAGCGCACTGCGGGGGAACCATCATATTTCAAACTTCCTCTAGTGGTACAATTTCTCAAGGGATTAACTAATGTTTATCCTCAAACCATTCCAGGTTCCCTTATGGGACTTAAATTTAGTCTTAAACTTCCTAATGGGCACTCCATTCGAACCACTTCACTCTTGTGCGCTGAGATTTCTCACGCTTAAAACTGTCCTATTGGTAACACTAACATCTGCTAGGAGAGTGAGCGAGCTACAAGCTCTCTCCTGTAAACCCCCACATACAATCTTCCACAAGGACAAAGTTGTCCTACAGGTGAAGCCTAATTTCCTCCCAAAGGTGGTTTCTGAATTTCATATTACTCAGAAAATTACCTTACCTTCGTTCTAACCTCCTCCCATTCCGGCGAAAGAGGCGGAAAGGCTACATAGGCTGTACCCAAGGCGAGCGCTCAGGTTTTACATCAACAGAATGGCTAGGAGCAGGCAAGCAGACCAACTGTTTGTAGGATACTCGGGTCACAAGTTGGGGCTACCCATAACAAAACAAACCATCTCCAGGTGGATTATTTTGGCCATTCTGGAATGTTACAAACTGGCAGGGAAAGAGCCACCCCAAAATCTCAGGGCTCATTAAACCAGGGGTATCGCAGCCTCTTCGGCTCTCCAAAGAGGGGTACCGGTCCGAGACACATGTGCGGCTGCCACATGGTCGTCCGCACATACATTCACAAAATTTTACAACCTGGATTCCTCCACTACTCAAGAGACCAGATTTGGCAAGGCCGTATTACATTCAGTCCATCCCTAAAGGGATACATAACATTCTCACTCCCACCTCCAATTACATGCCACTGCTATGGGAGTCTATCAAAGATGAGGAATATGTCGGAGGACACAATCCCTTCGAAGAACAAGTTACTTCTTACCTTGTAACGTTCTTTCGACGGGATGTTCCTCCGACGTATTCCTTATAGCCCCTCCCATCCATCGCCGCAGTGATACTTCCCTTGCGGTTGCAGCTTGCGTTCCTTCAAGGTCAATAACCAATTCAGGCATGACTTTTCTTATGCTACAAAACGGAACTGAGCAACGGACGCAGCGCGTGGCTATTTATGGGCATGATGACGGACATCGACTTGGTGGACGTCGACGCGCAGCTCCCTCTACAGAAATTTCCGAGGCCAGCAAGCTGGAAACATATTATCAAAGATGAGGAATGCGTCGGAGGAACATCCCGTCGAAAGAACGTTGCAAGGTAAGAAGTAACTCGTTCTTCTCCGTTAAACCAATCACTGAGCTCTGGGTCATTTTACCCCTAGCCAATGCCTGCCCCCTCCTGAAGCCCTTTCTCTGGCAACCATCTTCAGATTTTTACCGCACGTTTAAGTGTTGGGAGTCCTCGTGTTTTGCTCAGCTTTTCTACGTTTTCGCACTTTTTCGTTAAAAAGTTCCTATTTGTCAACTAGGGCCCATGTGCTCTTTTGCTCCTTTGACCGGCAAGCAGGGGATCCGGTTGTTGGAGTCTTTCAACGCCCCTCAAGGGCAAGAATCGTCATGAGTTTCATCGAAGATTCCAGAAGGCGATGGGCTACTCCGCCCGCTAGACCATGTCGGAGGAGAAGGAGGGTGGTTCCCTCTTCAAGCTCTGCTCCTGCTATGGATTGAGGAACTTATTTGTAGAGGACAAACACTCCCAGTGCCTCTGTCTCCATCCGGACTACAGGGAAGCGGATAGTGAAATCTGCCTTGGATTCTCCAAGCGCACTGTCAAGGATCGTCACAGTAGGTTGGCAGCGTGGCTGTTGGGGAGAATTCTCAGAAATGTGCTAATTCCATTCTACCTTAGAGACCCCCAGCTCTTTTTGCTGGACTTTAGAAATTAAGTCCTAATCTGCTGAGTGATTTAGACTGTTTCTTTTGACTTTGGAGTCTGTCAAACTCCATAGACCTCATCTTTACATTGTGATATTGATATTTTATTTGTATTGCGCTCATACACAAGTGTTTCAGAGCGTGACAAGGCAATGTAGGGTAACAAGGGAGAACAAAAACTATCTTACTAGGCCGAGTGAAATTGAGAACGCGCAAGTGGATGGGAGAGGGAAAGGGGAGAAGTGGAAAGTGCGGCGCAAAAGGGAAACGGACAAAAAAAAGGAAACAAACCGTGATAGTGCAGCCAGCAAGTGGCAAGTGCTGGGTTTATGGCAGCAGACCGGGTATGTCTGAATAAGTGCAGAAAAGTGTGTGTGGGGGGGGAGACTGTATGGTTACAGATAGACCCCAGTGCAAGGGATTGCCTGGATGCAGTGTGGGTGGGTCCTGGGCCTGGAAGATGGAGGGTAGGCCAGGTGCACGGTGCTAAGAGAGATCAGCAGGGGAGAGGAGGGGTGAAGGCAGAAGCAAACAGGAAGGTTTTGTGGTGCTTCCAGAACCGAAAATGGTTCTCCAAGTTTGAGTGGCAGGGAGGCTGTTCCCAATGGAGGTTGAGCGAAGAGCTCGAGCAGGGAGGTATTTACAGAGAGATAGCTGGAGGTATTTTGGACCCATGAAGAGGGTTTTGAATTTAATCCTTGCGTCCGCTGGGAGTCAGTGGAGAGATTTCAGGGCTGGAAAGATACGATCCCAGGGCTTGAGGCCAAGGACAAGTCTTGCAGTCCTGTTCTGGATGAGTTACAAAGGGCCGAAAGTATAGGCAGGTAGATTTAGAAAGAGGCTGTTAAATAGTCCAACCTATAGAGAACCAGGGCTTGGGGGACACTGATTTTCTGGGGGAAGGAGAGAAAAGGCAGAATACCTCTGAGGAGGTGCAGTAGGAAGTTTGACTTTTTAGAGACATCGGAGATGTGGGCCGAGAAGGAAAGCGTGGATCAATGATGACCCTGAGGTTCTGAGCCTCGTAGGTGGGGGTAGGAGGAGGGCCAAGGGAGGCTGGCCAGAAAGTGAGGGGAAAGGAGGGTGCAGTTATGCCAATGAGGAGGATCTCTGTCTTGCTGGCATTCAGGCAGAGATCGTTGGCATCACACCAACCCCGAATGGCAGTTAGGCAATCAGAGATGAGAGACGGAGAACAGATGGCCGAGGGGACCCTGAAAATGAGTTGTCAGCATAGCACTGGAAATTGGAGCAGAAAATGACAATGCAGTGGCCGAGAGTTGGCAGGTATTGGTTGAAAAGCAAGGGCGAGAGGTTAGACCCCTTGGGAACACCCTGGCAGAAAGGGAGATAGATGAAAGGAAGGACCCAAGTTGGACCTGGGAGGGTCGATCAGAGGAACGAAGTCAGCCACGCCAGAGCCTGATCTGTGATACCCAGGTTGTCAGACGGTTGAGGAGGATGGTATGGTTGACCGTGTAGAGAGAGATCGAGAGAGAGATATCGAGAGAGATCGAGAGAGATCGATCCACGTTGGAGAGCAGATGTTCAGGAGAGCAGTTTCCGTGCTTCTGGCAGCTCTAAAGCCAGACTGGTGACGGACGCATCCCTCACTGGATGGGGAGCTCATGCCAACGAGTTGTCAGCGGCCGTTGGTCTCCGTCGGAGTCCAGACTCCATATCAATCTGTTGAAGCTGAGGGCCGTCTGGCTTGCCCTGAAGGCTTTTCTGCCGACTGTGTGAGGAAAGAATGTCCTGATTCTGACAGACAACACAGTGGCCATGCACTACCTCAACAAAAAGGGGTGCAGTGTCACTTCCTCTGTGCAGGGAGGCGATGCAGCTCTGGTTCTGGGCAATCCAGCAGGAAATTTCGGTCTTGGCAGTTCATCTGGCCGGAGAAGAAAACGAGATGGACGCTCTGAGCAGGCAGAGTGCGATCTCTCACGAGTGGGAGTTGGCTCAGGAGATTCTCCTGGAGATCTTTGCCCTTTGGGGGACCCCTCAAGTGGATCTCTTCGCCTCCAGTGTCAACCGGAAGTGCGAAAGGTTCTGCTCGTGGGAATTTCCTCCAAGAGGAGCCTTAGGAGATGCATTTGTGGTGGAGTGGTCATTCCCACTGCTGTACCCGTTTCCTCCAGTCCCCGTCCTTCTGCAAGTGCTGCGGAGATTCGGTTCCCGGATGATCCTCATTGCTCCGGCATGGGCCAGGAGGATGTGGTACCCAGACCTTCTCGACTTGTCCATCTGCCCTCCACGTCGTCTTCCCTACCGAGACGATATGCTCACGGGAGGGGGGGGTCAGGTTTTCCATCCAGAGGTCAGATGCCTCAACCTTAACGCTTGGCTTCTGAAAGGTTGAGGTATAGGGATTGGGACCTCCCTGAAGACGTGATGGAGGTGTTGCTTTCGGCCAGACGGCCGGCAACAAAGTCCCTGTACCGTTGCCATTGGAGAAAGTTCTGCGACTGGTGCAGGGTTAAGAATGTGGATCCTTTTGCATGTGACATTCCTGTGGTTCTGTCTTTTTTGCTTTCTTGGGCCTGCAAGTGGGTACCGTTAAAGGTTACCTGGCAGCGCTGTCCATATTTAAGCGCTTGTCTGAAGAGTGTTCTTATTTTAAAATTCCTTTAATTTCTCAGTTTCTAAAAGGCTCACTAATGTGTTCCTTCCGTCACCTTTCCTGGTGCCCGGTTGGGATTTGAACCTTGTTCTCAAGTTTCTAATGGGTGCTCCGTTTGAGACTTTGCATTCCTGCCCTTTGAGACTATTAACTCTTAAAACTGTATTTTTAGTTGGGGTCACTTCTGCTCGTTGAGTGAGTTACAGGCACTTTCAGTTAAGCCACCCTTCACTGTGTTTCACAAGGACAGGGTTGTCCTTAGAGTTTGTCCTTCCTTTCTTCCGAAGGTGGTGTCAGAATTTCATTTAAGCCAGAAGGTTATTCTTCCGGCATTTTATCCTCCTCCGCATCCTGGTAAGGAAGAGGAGAGGCTCCATAGGCTGGATCCTAGGAGAGCTTTGAGCTTTTATATTTCACATGTCCTGGGTCCGAGTGACATGATCAACTCTTTATTGGTTACTCTGGAAGGAGTTTGGGACAAGCTGTTACTAAGCAGACTTTTGTCTCGATGGATTATCCTGGCAATTTCTGAATGTTACCGCTTGGCGGGGTAAGGATCCTCCAATATGCTTGTGGGCCCATTCTACCAGGGGGGTGGCTGCCTCTACTGCCCTGCAGAGGGGTGTTCCTATTCGTAACATCTGTGATGCAGCCACCTGGGCTTCGGTCCATACTTTTGTACGTCACTACTCCCTCTATTGTATCCGTGGGCAGGATCTGGCCTTTGGCAAGATGGTCCTTTACTCGCAGTTTGATTGGGCATTCTAAATTTCTATTTTCTAAATTGTTTTTCTCACCTCCTTACGTTGGTACTGCTTCATAGATATGGAATACGTCGGAGGACCCCATCCCCTCGAAGAACAAGTTACTCTTACCTGGTAACGTTCGTTTGATGGGATGGTCCGACGTATTCCATATCGCTCCCTCCTTGCCTTCCCCGCTACAGAATTTCTTATGCGATTGCAGCTTACGTTTCTGCAAGGCTTTGTGTGGTCATACTGGCAGAAGACTGGTGCCACACGTTCTGGGAAAAAACTACAACTGAGGCTACGGGCGTCGTGCGTCCTACTTATAACATCCAGTGATGTCGGCCGTCGAGGATGTCTTCTAGGGTGGCGTATCGACGTCATCGATGCAGGACGCAGACGCCGAAAGATTTTCCGAAGCAGCACAGCTGTGGTGATTACTGTCATAGATGTGGAATATGTCGTCGGACCATCCCATCGAAAGAACGTTACCAGGAAAGAGAGTAACTTGTTCTTTGGCTACGTTAAACTCCATCTACTTTGCAATCCATGCCTGGATGGCTTCCAGTTCCCTATCCTTAAACACCAAGATGACTGAACTCCTGATCGTTCGCCTCCCACTCTAAGCTTAAAATCTTACCGTGGGAATATAAGAGCTTTTCCGTTTCTGGCCCCAATATCCCAATGGCCAAAAAGGTTAAGGCCCTCGGTGTAACACTGGATGGGGAGTTGTCCATGAATCAACATGTTGCGCCGATCCGTTCATCATGTGGTTTGGTCAACAAACTACTCTGCAACTTTCGACCATTTGTGGCGCATGAAAATGTGGCCATTCTTGCTACCGCTCTTGTCAACTCCCGGCTGGACTATTGCAATAGTCTTCTGAGTTGCTGTTCCCAGCTCCGTTTGTCCTCTCGTCAAATCTCACAGAATGGCGCAGTTCGTGCCATCTCAGGACTCTCTAGACGGGGCCATATATCTGTACCCAGACAGGATCTTCACTGGTTTATTTATGTATAAGTTTGGTTCCTTGTAAAGCCCATTTACCCATAAACTTCTCACTTTGACGTACAAGTGTTTACTCAAATTGGCCCCGAAATATCTTGTGGATCGCCTCTCTCAGTATGTCCCCTTGCGCTCTCAGGTCAGAGAACCATCTGAAATTGTCCATCCAAGGTTTAATTCGGCCAAAGCTGGTGGACGCAGCTTTGATGTCCACAGTCCGATTGCCCGAATGCACTTAATACAGCCTCAGCGCTACTCCTACCACTACAAAGTAAAAAAAAAAGTTGAAGATCCATCTATTCAACCTACCTCCTGATTAACCTGATTTGCATACAATGCTCTCCCCCCATGATACTGTCATCAGTTTCTTCTTTTATTGACCATTTGCCCTGTCTGTCTTGCGTGTGTGCTCTGAGGCCTCCGGGCATGTGGCGCAGTTTCTAACTTATTTTAATAAGTACCGGGTGCCTACAGTTGTAGCCCTCCCCGGACTCGGTGGTCTCGGCGGCTGCAAAGAAGTCTTCTAATCCCTCCATCTTCAGCATCCGTTCCCCCAGGCAGCGAGGGGAAGCAGTTTAAGGCCATGGGTAGGAGGAAAGTGATCTACTGTGCGGCGACCACAGTCAAGGCAGCAAATGGCTTGAGATCCTGGCCAGATACATTGAGCTGTGGTATAAAATAGCTCCACTGCTGGAGTTTCTCCCCGACTACAAACTGGTTGAGACGCTTGAAATCCTCCAGGAGGGTGAGGTGGTATTGGCATGCCATCATTGTTAAGTTATGTTACTTGGCATTTATACAGCCCCTTATGCATCATTGTGGCCCTGGATGTCACGGACACAGGGTTCTGACAGATAGGCAACAGTGTCTGCCTCCATCGTTGTGGCTGGTTGAAAGCCACCAACTTCCGGCAAGATGTCCAGACAAGGGTACTGGACATGCCCTTCGACAACCGCTTTGGGTTAGCTGACTAATTGTTGCAGGCCATTAAGACGGACACTGAGACTGCCCGTGCCCTGGGCACTCTTCAGCAGCATCGTCCATCCTTTTGTGTCTCCGGTGGAAAATCTGGCAGATCGTCGAAGCTTTTTGCCGGAGGGTCCTCTTCGTACAGTCAACCCTCCCGGTGGCCTACAGGGGCCGTTCCAACAAACACATCAAGTCCCAAAAATTGAGGATGGTCACCACGTTGCAGCACGTGCTCAGCCAACTGGATTAAGGAGACTTCTTAATGTTGAATCTGGAGGACGCATACTTCCATGTCCCCATTCACGAAGCATCGGAAGTTCCGGTGCTTCGTAGTTCAAGGAAGGCACTACCAATTCAAGGACCTTCCATTCGGACTGAAGTCTGCTCGCAGGGTGTTCTTAAAGTGCCTAGCACCAGTGCCGTCCAATCTGCACCTACAAGAGATGTATACCCGTACCTCGACGACTGGCTCATCCGGGCCAGGTCAAGGAACGTAGCCGCCGAACAACCTGGGAGGACTGTCCGGCTGCTGACTGATCTGGGTTTCTCCATGAATTATCTAAAGTCCTGCTTCATTCCATCGCAGAATGTGCTGTCCCTGGGGGCCAGGCTCAAGTCTTCTGCCTGGTGGCCCCCCCGGAGGAGAGAGCAGCTGTACTGGGCAAGGTGCAATGGTTGGCACTGAAGACTGCCACGGTGCAGACCAAGTCGTGCATATACCTGATACCACTCTGCAGGTTGCAGATGCAACCCCCTTCAGGAAGTCTTGGACGCTCGGTGGATCCAGGTGTCTGGAACTTTGCAGACAAGATTGTACTCGACAAGGAGTTCCTTCCAGCAATAAGGTGGTGGGGGCATGCGCTCCAACATTGCCGGGGGCACAGACTTCCAGAGCCCCCCCTGTACCAGGAGACGGTCTCCACGGAACCTCCATATCGATGTCCTGGAGCTGCGGGCAGGGTTCTGGGCCCTGAAGACATTCCTTCCGTCCCTCAAGGGCAAGGTGGAGAGGGTCTTCACGGACAATACCACAGGCAGGCACCAGATCCCCAGAGCTCTCCAGAGAGGTGCAGGACTTGTGGCACTGAGCTGTCGCCCAATTCATGTTCCTCATTCCTTTTCTCCTGGCAGGAGTCGAGACCACCATCGCAGACTCCCTCAGCAGGGAGGTACGCTCTTGCCACGAGTGGGAACTTAGCCAGGATCAAGTGGACAGCCTCTTTCTCAGATGGGGCAGACCCCGGATTGGTCTTTTAGCGACAGCGACGAATGCCAAGTGCCAGAGATTCGCCAGCAGGTTCCACCAGCCGAAGAGCATGGGGGGGTGCGTTTTCCTTCCCGTGGGACGGCTTGTTTCTGTACGTGGTCAAGCTGCTGGTGGTCGTGGATCTGCTTGCTAGAGAAGGAGGCGCAATGCTACATCACGCAGGGTCGCTGAACCTGAAGCTGCTCCTGCAGCCTTAGAGTTTGGAGGGTACAAGGTGCCGGTAGACTGCAGGGAGGTCCTTGCTAGGGCCAGAGCGTCATCGACTCTTTAGTGCTACGGGCACAAGTGGAAACGTTTGCAACGTGGTGCCTGATGCAGAAGATCAACCCTCTGAGGGTCCTGGCCCTCATATTCTTCTGTACTTGTTCTTTGCCCAGGTGGGGCTGGCGCACGCCTCTATCGTGCATCTGCAGCTACACCAGGTCTCCAGGACGCTTTGCTCTTTGGTCCTACCATCTAATCAAGTATTTCCTCAAAGGACTGTTTTGATCATTCCTACTGGTGAAGGCCCCAGCCCCAGTGTGGGGAAAGCAAGATGGTACTTGCGAGGCTCATGGGGGATAGGGAGGAGCGGGGGGGGGGGGGAAATCCACTTCGAGCCTAGGCCTTTTCAAGTTCCTCCTATGGAAAAAACGGTTTTCTCGTTGCCATCTTCCCCTGCCAGGAGGGTAAGTGAGATCCAGACCCTTTCCTGCCGGCAGCCTTGTGACTTATCACTACAAAAGGGTGGTGCTGCGCATGCACCCCTCCTTCATGCTAAAGGTTCCGTTGGAGTTGCACCTCAACAAGCTTTTGGTATTGCCTGTGTTTTTTCCAAAACCTTTGTTGCCAGCTGAAAGGACTTTGCACTCGCTGGATGTGGCTTGTATGCTGAAGTTCTATGTGGCACGCACCGTTTCCGGAAGACTTCTGAACTATTTGTGAACTTTGGTCCTGTGCAACAGGGGAAGCCCATGTCCAAGGTTTCCATCTCCAGGTGTCTCTCCGGCTGTATCACCCACTGTTAGTGGTTGGCAAACCGACAGCTGTCCAGCCGTCCGAGAGCCCATTCCACCAGAGCTATTGCGGCAACAACAGCGTTCCTGTCTGGTTTGCATCTGTAGGGCTGCTACATGGAGGTCTAGGTACACCTTCACAAGATTGTACTGCGTCGACGGCTATTCCAGAGGAGTCCAGGGTCGGCCAAGCGGTGCTATGCAACCTGTTGGCTTGAAGGTGAGCCTGTTCCGCAGGTGAGAGTAATTGCTTCTGTTGAGCCTTGGCACTTCCTGTGGTTGTGTAATGTTGTACTGCTATGTATTCTTTATTTATCAGCATGTGAATCTATGCCAGGTCCCATGCTGTAGAAGGAACAAGTTACTTACCTGTAACTGTTGTTCATCAGCATGGCTCTGGCATGGATTCACATGCGACGCCTCCCTGTGTCCCCTCTGCGGCTCTAATTGGTCATACTGGCACTTACGTGCTTTCCAAATCTGAAGATGGCTGCCAGAAGATGGGCTTGGTGAGAGGTCAATCATTGGCTGGGGGCAGTATGACACCGAACTCAGTGATTGGTTTAAAGGAGACGCACAGTTTGTGACAGTGGATCTGTTTTTTCTTTTACAGAGTATTCGCAGCCTGACGACAGGGAATATTCACGAGCATGTGAATCCATGCTGGCGAACAATAGTTACAGGTAAGTAACTTGTTCTTTCTGTTCACCTGCAGTTTACGGTGCTCTAAAATTCAAAACTCAGGAAATAAGATTAGGAAATTTAAACATCATGTTCGATTTCACAGCCTGCTTTTTCACTTTATTTATTACTCTAGTATAAACACAAGATATTCACTTTTTTTAATTCCAGAATTTTGCTAAGAACATATTTGCAATTCTTCAGTCTGTAAAAGCCAGGGAGGAAGGTCGTGTACCAGAACAGAGGCCAATACCAGCTGCTGCACCAACGGTAAGTCTGCTTTTTGCATGAGCCTTGAAGACTCCTAGTACAGTCCTGATGATAATTCTTCATCTTGATGATATTCCGAAATCTGATATGGAGCGCACCATTTTTAAAAATATATTTTATGCAAACTGTTATGCACTAGGTGATATTTTAGCGCAATCGTCTCAGAGCACTACATTTTACAAAGTCAATACTGCATATTTTACCAAAAGACTTTCTCCATTCTCTCTTCAGTAGTGTTGTACGGAGTGTGAACCAGTGGCCCGACATGCTAATAGTTTTTTTTGCCGTCGATGTGTCTGTTTTGTGGAAGTACCCTGATTTTATAATACCCAGGAAAAAAGGAATGATGAGGCCAAAAATGTGTGGGTTTCTCAAGGTAATTTGGACAAATTGTTGAGTTGGTGTTTAAATAGATTTTCAGAATCTGGTGAACCGGGAAGAATACCAATATCTAGCCAAACTATTATGTAGGTAGTGTGACTGAGTAGTAAGGCTTAGACTTGGTGTGATAGTGGTGAAGGATTTAGTTAAGCACACACAGAGCATTCTTAATGACATAATTGTCAATTTTAAAACTGGTAAGTATTAAACTAAACCTGCCATATACATGTTCACTTGGGGGCTGCTCTGGCTACAGAGCTCCAACACTTTACTTTTGAACAGTTAGATTCATATTGGAATACTATAATGTCGCCAAGTAAGTGAAGAAAGAACAAGATGATCTATAACAAATTTAGATGAGTGTTAGGGAGATTAATCAGTTTTATGCCTAGTGAAGGCAGGCCCTAAACGCTCACACCAGTAAAAATACAACCCGCTAGGGGGGGGGGGGGGCAGGGGGGAATGGCCCAGTATGCTCTTGCGAGTGAAACGTATATATTTCTCCCAGAAGAGGTGCATCGGCACAGAATTCTGCTGCCATGGAACATTCTCCCAAAAAGTGTACAAGCAGAATCTTATAAGGAGACACAGCGTCATAGGTGATGTCATTATATAAAAGGAAAACCCTTGTGGCTGGTTGGTGCAACCCTATACAAGGTTGGCCTGCTCCATAGGGGATGACGGGTCATTGGGCCCAGCCCAGCCCGGTCTTCCATCACATGGGTTCTTCTGGACTCTTCGGCTCCAAGGAACTATGGCCGGAGAAGCAATTAGCTGCATTTATGAACAGTGCTACTCTATCATTATACAGTGCACCTGGCAGGCCTCAGAACTGGCACTGGGGGAGTATTGAGGTCACACCGACACACACATTTCACTCATTCCCGATCACGTCAACTCCCAAGGCTTCCACCCTTGCTTTTGAACTATAATTTATCTCTCCATGTACCTCACACTACAAACGATGTAATTTTAAAATAAAGATGGGACGACCATACTCCCAGATCTTTATGGGCGATTGGTTTATGATCAGTGGTCTGGGGATCAACTGTTATCTTGGCATTCCGAGGTCTCGGAACTAGGGCAATTGTAGGGTGCTGGATGCAGTTAGCTGAGTGGGGAGGGGGGAGGTTGGAGGCCTGCTTTGGCCTGTTGATGATAACACACACACACACCAAGGCGCCCAATACGGTCTTGTGACCTTGCAGGGCAGTTTCTTCTTCTTTTTTTAAATTTTCTTTTTTTAGAACAAACATATTGGCAACAACCTTAAACAGAAAGGTTTCTGTGGAAGTCGGCCTCATCAGCGCTTCAGCCTATCCAGATTTCCCCCTTAAGGCTTGCGGCCTGTGTCTAACACTAAATACTGCATGGCCGTACAGGCCCTGTGCTTTGACTATGGCTACTAATATCTAATTTTAAAAAAATGGTGTTCGCTTGTTTATGTGCACAATGTCTAAATCACATACAATATTATGACCATGTGTGGACTTTTAAGGACCCCCCCCTTACCCCTGGTCTATTATAGTTCATTGAATGGGGCTCGTCTCACATTAAAGGATCTGGAGGGGGTGGGGTTTGTCTTACTATTGGTTTACTCAACTGAAGTATTGCTGAGGTTTTCTGTTGTGCGGATTAGTTTACATAGTACCTACTTGAATACAACTTTGCCTTGCGCATATTAAATATCTATTTTACTATAAATGGTGTTGTAGCTGGTGTGAGAATGTCCAGTGACTGGGGAGCTTCCTGTGTAACAGGAGTCTGCTGTAGCCCTTTCTTCCAACCGACCTAGGACCCCGACCCAGAGCCTGGTGAGACCCAATAGATGCAAGAAGACCTGCATTTTGAGCCATCCATGCCGTGTTGCGACCTTGTGGAGCTGCAATACCCCAATACTCGGGGACCTCGAGCTATTGTGTGGTGCACAGTCTTATGAATTCTGAATCTCGCTTAAACTTCGTGGGCATCCTACTGGATCTCCAGAGGCATGCATTCAGTCCGAAAAGGCCCCTCACCAGAGTGCTGGAACTTGCATCCGACCAGCGATATTTTCTTCTTTTGTGCTCCTGAAAAAGGTGCTGCATCCATCTGTGAGGAAATTCTTGGCTAGAGCCTTACCTGTGATCCTTGCTGCAAACGTCTTTCCAGTGTCTTGTCTTCTTAATGAAGAAATTCAGCGACCAGATTTTTGACTGCAGATCCTAAAGTACTCCCGCCGCAAAATCCTCTGTGCTGAGGTACTGTGCTGGCTTGGGTATTTACTTAACTTAAGCCTCTTTTGATTCCTGTGTAGTTTTGGTGTGTTTTCTGTGATTGAGAGGTCTCATCCAGTTCACCTAGGTCCACTTCTGTGAAGCCCCTGGACCTTCCACTAATTCTAAAAGTAAAGTACTTGTTCTACCAGTCTTCCTTAGGAATTCAGACTTCTGCTCCTTAACCTATACTGACCATCCTGTTGGACTCTAGACCCTAGTGACGCCTCCTCACCCCACTTCTGCCGCTGAGAACACTTGTGCTCCAAGAATAAGGGAAAGAGATCTAAGGATTGGGCCTTTTGCCTAGAAAAGAGAATACATGTTTAAAAGTGATTTACTTGCAAAAGAAGTTGATTTGTAACTGTTCACTCTGAGTTAGTTACCAAAGTTATTACTCAACTTGGAACTGTTCTGCCATTCTGAAAAGTATATGCAACATCTTTCTTTATAAGAAACTGTTTTGCCATTCTAACAGAAGATGTAAGGGTATATTACTCACCTGTGATTTGGCTGTGCCTCTTCTCAAAAGTAATGCTAATGGTTTCATTTCACTATTCCCGTTAGAATAAATGTATGAGTGTCCCCAACTGGGTCTTGCTTCCCCTGACGTGCTGTTAGCCTGTCGAGAATAAGTCTGCCTTAGGTTTTACCTACCTAGATTAACTTTGAGTCACCAGTTTTAAGAACTCCATAGGCATCTTTTCATGTGTTACACAGCACCCTCAGTGCAGTGAGACAGCAATGTCTTTTTAGATTTCCAAAAGGTTTAAATACCTTATCTGGGATAAATTGTTTCCCAGAGAATGTAAGGTTAAATTGACTTTACTAGTCTTTTTAAATTCCTAGACCCAGCACACACTATCTTCCTATAGAGTGCTGGAGGGGTTACTGTTAGGCAGAATTGCATGCAGTACCTTCTGGGACCACCACTTAAAATTAGGACTACAGGTGTAAGCAAAACCAACCTTTGGTATAAGTCTGTACTACACAGTTTTGTGGTAGGAGCTGAGCAGCCAGGCTTATCTCAAGAGGGAATGTGAGCAGTACAAGAGGTTACACAGAGGTCTTGCAGTCACAGTGGTTCAAGTGGACACTTACACTCAAGGTTTCTAGGTAAATATTAATTTATTACAAAATCATTTAGAAAACCTTCACTAGAAGGAGGCAATATTATACACACACACTTCAATAACAAACAAATGAGTTTCTGAACAAATTAGGCTCCCCTGAAATAGGAGCAAAATGGCATTTCAGTTATTTTCAATGGGATTAAAAAGGTACAAGTTAGCAGAATAGATCACATACTTTCTTAGGCAGTGCAAATAGTTTTAGTTCACTAGAGGACTCGATTCAGTTCGATAGGCCTATGCTGAAGTCAATGGACTGGTGTCTTGGATAGGAAAGAGCAGTTCTTGAAGTAAACGGTAAAGTCTTTGCCAAAGTTCTCAAATAGTTTGTACGTAAAAGAAACCTCTGTTGGGTCACAAGCTGATTAGGCCTGCAAGTTGGGAAGGTTTTACAAACTTTCACCGCGAGAGGCGTTATCTCAATCGGGTTGGCACAGTACCTTAGTATGAAGCAAAAGATGCAACTGAAGTCGTTGGTTCCTGGCAGTTTCTGCAGATCTCATGGTTCCTGAGCCTCAGTCGTGGGGACAAGAGGGAGGACTCCTGCACTGCACGGGATCATTGGAAAACACTGGCAAAATGGAGTCACTTCAGTTCGAGTAGCTGTAATTCAAGCACACAAGCTGGTGTCCTTCACCCCTGGTTAATCCTAACGAGCTTTGAGAATGGTATCCAGGTGGCTTACAAGTTGATTGGCCTCCCCCCCAACTCAAAGGAAGAAGTCGTCCTTGAGGTGAACTTTGCAATTCGGACCTGCAGCAGGGCATCACCGGGCAAACCAACAGTCCAGGAGTTGCTGCAGTCGTCCTTTTCCAGTTCATCTTCGGTTCTTTCGTTCCAGTAGTCGACTCTGCTTTCCAGTCCAAGAGGCTTGCCTTTTTAAACAGTTTTCTCCCATTCATCCCAGCCTAGCTGGCACTCGCCCAGCAGGGTGGCTGTCCTTCCCAGTCAGCCAGCACTTCCCTCACTTCCTGAAGTGTTGCGGAGGTTACGGAGGTTCGGTTTCCACATGATCCTCATTGCTCCGGATTGGGCCAGGAGAGCGTGGTATCCGGACCTTCTAGAAATGTCCATCTGCCCTCCACGCCTTCTTCCCTACCAAGAGGTGTGAGGGTGAAGGGGGGGGGGGTCAGGTTCTCCATCCAGAGGTCACGACTCAAACTTCATGCTTGGTATCTGAAAGGTTGAGGTATAAGGATTGGGACCTCCCGGATGACACGATGGAGGTGTTTCTTTCGGCCAGGCAGCCTGCAACAAAATCCCTGTACCGTTGGTGTAAGTTCTGCGACTGGTGCAGAGGGCACAATGTTGATCCTTTTCAGTTCTCCATTCCTATGGTTTTGTCTATTACTTACATTGGCCCACAGGGGCCTTCAAGTGGGTACCATTAAGGGTTACCTGGCGGCGCGGTCTATCTTTAGGCGCTCATCTGAAGAATGTTCTTACTTTAAGATTCCTTTGATTTCTCAATTTCTTAAAGGACTGACTAATGTGTTCCCGCCCTCCCCTTTCCAGGTGCCAGTTTGGGATTTAAATTTGGTTTTGAAATTTCTCAAGGGTGCTCCGAATCCTTGCACTCTTGTCCTTTGAGATCATTGTCCTTCAAGACTGTGTTCTTGGTTGTGGTTACTTCCGCTCGCATAGTGAGTGAAATGCAGGCACTTTCATCTAAGCCGCCCTTTACTGTGTTCCACAAGGGTAGGGTTGTACTGCGGGTACTTCCTTCCTTTCTGCCTAAGGTAGTATATGAATTTCATTTGAGTCAGAAGGTGGTTCTCCCATCTTTCTATCCTCCTCATCCTTGTAAGGAAGAGGAGCGACTCAGTCGCTTGGATCCTACGAGAGCTCTTAGCTTTTACATTTCTGGGATGTCCAAGGTCAGAGTGGACGATCAACTCTTTGTAGGATATACTGGATACTGATTGGGCCAGGCTGTTACAAAACAGACCATGTCCAGGTGGATTGTCCTCACCATTACCGATTGGCGGGTCAGGACCCTCCTGAAGGGCTGCAACCTCATTCTACTACTGGGTGTTCCTATTAGGAAAATTTGTGATGCCTCTACTCCCTGGATATGATCCATGGTCAGGATTTGGCCCTTGGGAAGGCGGTTCTTTATTCCGCAATCTAATTGGTACTCTAAATTCTTTTCCCTCTTCCATTTACTGGTACTGCTTTGGGAGTCTGTCAAAGATGTGGAATACGTTGGAGGACACAATCCATTCGAAGAACAAGTTGCTTACCAACTGATCATGTTCTTTTGACTGGATGTTCCTCCAACGTATTACACATTTCCCTCCCAGCCTGCCCTTGTGGAGAATTTCCTTTGCGATTGCAGCTTATGTTTCCGCAAGGCTATGTGCAGTCAAGCAGGCATGAGACTGGTGCCAAACGTTATGGCGCTGTGCGTCCTATTTATAATATCCGGTGACATCGCCCTCGACGGAGGCCTTCGAGGGACATCGACCAGACATCGACGCTGGGTGCCCTCCCTCTGCTGAAAGTTACTGAAGTGCACAGCTGTGGACATTACATGTCAAAGATGTGGAATACATTTTAGGAAAATCCAGTTGAAAGAATGTTACCATTTGGTATGTAACTTGTTCCTCTTGCTATCGAGGTTGTCGCAGCGGCCCTGGCGAAGCCGGCAGAGGCTACGCCAGTTGAGGCGACCTCGGGGCCCAGAGTTTCCCAGCCGCCACGGAGGGAATCCTCTTTCCAGACCATCGTTAAGACCCCCGTGAAGACCACTGCCGAAAAAGAGAGGGGTGGGGGGTGGCGGTGGCCATTACAGACTCGGATTCAGCCGAGGAGGAGGATCCGGTGGAAACCGTGAAAGGCCTCAACTATAGGTTCATATGCCTCAACTAGAGGTTCGAGAAGGTTCGATCCCAGGGGACGGTTCCCGTTGATGTGATCAAAGATAGCGACGATGGCGACGAGGGCCCAGGGGAGCAGCCATCCCGTCCATCGCAGCCATTACCCGAGCTCCAGGATAGCTCGGCGGCCATTTTGTTGGCGATCCAATCCTTGTGTACTGGGAAGGACAAGGTTACCACGGACCCCGGCAGAGGATCCAGAACTAGGCCTGTCGGGATGCCCTCCGAACAAGCGGAGGAGAGTCCACCCTGCTCCGCCCTTCGTGCCCGCGAGGCCTGTGGACCCCTCATCCCCCTCACCGGATCCTAGAGAGAATACGGCGACTGATATAGCAACGGGGATGGACGACGACGGCGGCGATGACACAACGGACATCCCGTCATCACCCACCCCCCCCACCCCCCTCGGGCTTCTGCGCCCGACGAAATAGGCTCTTTTCACGCCATGATAACCAGGGCATCCAAGCTCTTCCAGGTCTGCCCTGAGGAACAGAAAAAGGAAGGGTTTCTTTACCAACGACGAGAGGCCAAGAGAAAGACGGTCCTCGCGGTGCCGTTGCTCGATTACGTCTGGGACGAGGGGCTGGCTATCCTCAAGAACTCTTCCACGACACCCGCCAAGAGGGACAGGTACGAGAAGTACCGGGTCCCCGATGCCGCCCCCTTGTGCCTCAGGGCCCAGCCCATGCCGGACTCTGTCTCTCGGCAGCGGCCAAGAAGAAAGCAGTGGGCGCGGCGGCTTCAACTTCCACTTCCCCGCCGGACAGCGAGGGCAAGAAGTTGGACTCCATGGGACGAGTCATCTCGGCGGCGACGACGATTAAGGCGGCCAATGCCTTAGCAATTGTGGCCCATTACGACAGGGAGCGTTCGTTCAAGATAGCTCCTCTGCTAGATTTCCTACCGGACGACAAGAGGGCGGAGGCCCTACAGATTCTGCAGGAAGAGGTGGCGTCGGATCACGCCATAACGGTGGCAACGGACATTGGCGATGCTGGATTTTGCCAACTGGGCAATGGGGTTTGCCTCCGACGATGGCTCAAGGCGACAGACTTTCGCCAGGACGTTCAGACCAGAGTTTTGGACATGCCGTTCGGCAACAACCTGTTTGGGGAGACAGTGGATGAGTCCCTCCAGGCCATCAAGACAGACACAGAAACGGCCCGAGCCCTAGGAGTCCTTCAGCAACGGCGGCCCTTTCGGAGCTCTGGAGGCAGACAGGGAGCCTCCAAGGGATCTAGCGGCGGCTCTTCTACTTACCGCCAGACGGCCCACTCCTCGTCCCAGGAGGCCTACAGAGTCCGCGGCAAGCAAGGAGGGTCTCAGTGCCGTCGGCAAGGAGGCCAAGGCTGCAAGGCCTCTTCCAAGCAGGACTGAACTGGCCGTTGCGTCGGGCCCCCACCGAAGCACCCCGGTGGGAGGCTGGCTGACGAAGTTAGTCAGCGTGTGGGAGTCCACCTCCACCGACCGTTGGGTGCTGGACACCCTGGCCCGCGGACACTCGCTGGAATTTCAAGTGTCCTCGCATTCCTCCCGTGGCCAGGAAGGAGAATCGCGTCCCTCAACTGCTGTTGGAGGTAAGGGCGATGCTCAGGAAGGGGGCCATAGAGCTCGTCCCCAAGAGGCTCCGGAGTATACTCAAGATACTTCCTCGTCCGAAAGAAGACAGGCGGTTGGCGCCCCATCCTGGACCTGCGTCGGTTGAACAAGTACATCAAGGCACAGAAATTCAGGATGGTCACCCTCCAGCACGTACTGGGACAGCTGGAGGAGGGCGACTTCCTATCGTCACTGGACCTGGAGGATGCTTACTGCCACATCCCCATTTTAAAAGGTCACAAAGTTCCTCAGATTCGTAGTCCAGGGGTGTCACTACCAATTCAGAGCCCTGCCGTTCGGATTAAAGTCGGCTCTCGGGGTGTTCACCAAGTGCCTCGCACTGGTGGCGGCGCGGCTGTGCATGCAAGGAATCCACGTCTACCCCTACCTGGACGACTGGCTAATCCGTGCAAGGTCGAGAGAACTTGCCGTCGAACACACAGCGAGGACCGTTCGCCTGCTCACGGAGCTGGGATTCGCCATCAACTACCCCAAATCCCATCTGGTCCCGTCACAGGTGGCACTGTTTCTGGGAGCGAAGCTCGATACAGTGAAGCGATTGGCATGTCCGTCGGAAGAAAGGACGAAGGCCATTTTGGGCAAGGTGAAGCGCCTGTTAGCCACGGAGGTGGCCAGAGTGAGGTCCATCTAGTCCCTTCTCGGGATGATGTACTCGTGCATCTACCTTGTGCCCCTTTGCAGACTTTGGATGCGTCCGCTACAAGAGTTCCTCGACGCCCGCTGGATTCAAGCGGCGGGCTGCTTCGAAGACAGGATCCCGCTCGACGAGGAGTTCCGTCGGGTGATTCTATGGTGGGATGCCCGTGCGCACCTGTACTTTCATGCCTCAGCGTATCAGGAGATGGTAACGACGGACGCCTCCCTGGAGGGATGGGGGGCCCACACCGGAGATCTCCACGCAAGAGGCCTCTGGCTCCCAGAGGTGTCTCTTCACATCAACATCCTGGAGCTACGAGCCGTGTTCTGGGCGCTCAAATCGTTACTTCCGTCCCTCAAGGACAAAGTGGTGAGGATCTTCACCGACAACACCACCACAATGTTCTACATCCGGAAGCAGGGAGGCACCAGATCCTCAGCCCTATCCAAGGAGGCCCAGGATCTGTGGCACTGGGCCGTCGCCCAGGGGATGTTTCTGGTTCCCTTCCACCTGGTAGGAATACAAAACACCATCGCCGACTCACTCAGCAGGGAGCTGCGCTCGTGCCACGAGTGGGAACTATGCCAGGACCAGGTGGATCGTCTCTTTCAACGATGGGGCACACGCCAGATCGACCTGTTCGTGACGGCGACAAACTCCAAGTGGCAGAGGTTCGCCAGCAGGTTCGCCCAGCCGAGGAGCATGGGCGATGCTTTCTCGTTCCCTTGGGGCGGCCTGTTCCTGTACGCGTTCCCTCAGTTGCCGTTGCTGCTACGTCTCATCAACCAGCTCAAGAGGTCCAGGTGCAGGATGATCCTCGTCGCACCGGCATGGCCGAGACGGATCTGGTTCCCGGACCTTCTGGACTTGTCAGCGTCCTCACCCATCAAGCTGGCGACGGACGCGGATCTTCTCTCCAGAGAAGGAGGCGCCATTCTCCATCACGACCCGGTGTCGCTGAACTTGCAGGCTTGGCTCCTGCAGCACTAGAGTTTGGAGGATACAATATCCCGGCTGACTGCAGAGAGGTTCTTGCAAAAGCCAGGGCGTCCTCAACTCTCAAATGTTATGGACATAAGTGGAAGAGGCTCTCTGTCTGGTGCCGTGCACAGCAGATTAACCCTCTGCGGATTATGGCCCCTCAAGTATTGCCGTACCTAATGTCGCTGGCCAAAGCTGGACTGGACTAGCTCACGTCTCCATCAAGATAACATCTGGCTGCCATTTCCCGATACACCAGAACTACAGGACGGGCGTCCTTGTGGTCTCATCGCCTGGTGACGGAATTTATGAATGGACTATTCCCATCGTTCCTGCCGGTCAAGGCCCTTGCCCCGGCGTGGGAGTTAAACGTGGTGCTGACCAGGCTCATGGGGGCCCCATTCGAGCCTATGCACTCTGCGCCGTTGAAGTTCCTGTCATGGAAGACAGCATTTCTTGTGGCCATCACCTCCGCACGACGAGTGGGAGAGATCCAAGCCCTATCTTGCAAGCCTCCATACTTGACTTTTCACGACACAAGGGTAGGGCTGAGGATGCACCCCTCCTTTATGCCCAAGGTGCCGTCGGACTGCCACCTCAACGAGCCGTTGGTGTTGCCAGTTTTCTTCCTGTCGCCTTTGTCTCCGGCCGAGAGGACTTTGCACTCGCTGGATGTGGCTAGAGCGCTGAAGTTCTACGTGGACCGCACAAAGAATTTTTGGAAGACGTCACAGCTGTTTGTGAACTTTGGACCTGTGAATCAAGGGAAGGTTCTCTCGAAGGCTTCCATTTCCAGATGGCTCTCCGGTGCATCATGCACTGTCACCTGTTGGCAAACTGACCGCTGCCCGGCCGTCCGAGAGCCCATTCGACCAGAGCGATCGCTGCTACCATGGCGTTCCTGTCTGGTGTGCCCCTGCTGGACATCTGCAGGGCTGCTACGTGGAGGTCGAAGCACACCTTCACAAGATTCTACTGCGTCAATCGGGACTCCAGGGAGGAGCCCAGGGTCGGCCAAGCAGTGCTGCGCAACCTGTTTGCTTAAGGTGAGCCTGGTGAGGAGGTGTAAGATTCTTAATGTTGAGTTGTTGTATTGCTTAATGTTGAGCCTGTTGCCACCTCCCGTGGTTGTGCGTGTGTATACTGCTATGTATTCATGAGCATGTGAATCCATGCCAGACCCCATGCTGAAGAAGGAACAAGTTACTTACCTGTAACTGTTGTTCTCCAGCATGGATCTGGCATGGATTCACATGCGAACCCTCCCTCCTTCCCCTCTACTGCTCTTCCATTGGTCATACTGCCACTTTACGTGCTACCAAATCTGAGGATGGCTGCCAGGGGAGGGGCTTGGGTAGAGGGCAGTCATTGGCTGGGGGCAGTATGACCCAGAGACCAGTGATTGGTTACTACTAAGAAAGACAGATCAGAAACGAAATTGATACTGATTTTTTCTTTACCGAGGATTCCCAGCCTGACGGGGAATATTCATGAGCATGTGAATCCATGCCAGACCCATGCTGGAGAACAACAGTTGCAGGTAAGTAACTTGTTCCTTATTCAAGAGCCTTGAGTGTAAGAGTTTATTTGAATACCTGGAACTGTAAATCTGTGTGTAACACCAATACAGCTCACATTGACCCATCTTGAGATAAGCCTGGCTGCTCAACACGTTACCAAAACTGTGTAGTAAAAGCTTATACCAAAGGTTGGGTTTCCTATACCTGTTGAAATAGAGTTATAGGTTTATACTGTTCCTAGAATTTGTTTCACTAGATCAAAAAGTATATTGTCCAGTTGATAATACTATGCAATTTCTTGCCGAGCGTCACGGTACAACTGATAATGTCCATTACCCTGATAGTAATGAAGGTAATCTAAAAGTAACTATTGGTTTTGACTTCCCTAGAACTCCTGTCCGGTGTTCCCAATAAGGTTATATGCTTTGGTCTGTGGACCTTCAAGCATAGTGTTCTTTTTCTATGTGTTTATATGATCTGTGATTATACTCATTTCCCCCAAGACTTATCTGGGTCTACTTGTATTTAAATCATTTATTTTTACAATGCATAGTGTTTCAGTGTTGCTTTGGACCATGGATATTACAATTTCATTGTACTTATTCTACAGCCCTCTCTCCATCCTAAGATGAGCCCGACTGCTCTGTCTATGCTACCCTGAATTCAGGTGGTACAGCCTTATACTAAGAGTGGAGTCTTGTAATGCCTCAGTTTAATGGTTTTACTAAGCCCTTAGTTGGACTTCAGAAAAACTGTCCTAACATATGGTAATTGGTATATGCTTAGAGCTTTGTACCTTCCTACAGCCCTCCTCTAAGCCTGGCTCAGCCATTCTACCAAACATTTGTGTGGTACAAGCCAAACCTAGGAGTTGGAACCATACCATGTACATTGAAGGTGGGCTTTTCTAAGTTCTGTCAGACAGTAGCTTGTGAGAACTCACTAAAAATGGGGATAGCCGATCCTCCCCCCCCAACCCTGAATCCCCACAAATTGGAATTCAGACCCAACAAATGGCAAAACCCACCAGTTGCTCCATAGATATCTTTCAGCTTGAAACATTAGCAGTTTTCAATGAGGCTGCCTGTCAGCCCAACAGTTCAACTTCAATATGCACTGCATTTGAATGCTGTTTTTTTTTGATTGGCCAGTGCTAATCTTTTCACTCAACCCTGGAACTCTTGTATCCCCAATCCTACAGTACACAGTGCCTAGGGGACTTTTCCACAGAAGCCATTTATAGGGTTATAGATGGCAAGGAGAGGAAACTGATCTAGACGAAAACCTGCTTTCCTAAATGTAAAAATACTACAGTACCCCTCCAGTTGGGTGGGGGTGGGGTGGGGGAGGGATTGGGCCTGAAGTACTCTTGCAAAATGGTACAGTTGGTTCCAAAGTGTTCATCTCACAGGCATTTGCCCCCTTCTGCATATTTTACGCTAAATGTCTTTGGGTATGGTTTGTAGCATTAGAAACACAATCCCAAAATTGACATGTTTTTGTGTTTTGTAGGATCCCGCAATAAGAACCAAGCAGCCTATTCCAGCTGCGTACAACAGATATGATCAGGAAAGGTTCAAAGGAAAAGAAGGTAAGTTGATCTCCTCTTTTCCCACATTAAATATGGTATTTCAATTCCAGTTTAAAAAATGTATAAATTGTGTTTGGAGTAATAGGTCTTGACATTGAAAGCACAAGAGAAGCTTGGGCTTTTATTCATTTTCCTCAAGCTTTAATGAATACTACATTACTTCATAGCCACCTTGATTTTTGTTTTAGTATTTAATAGGGTGCATAGTGTTTGTGTAAGTTGTCCTCTCCTTTATATTCTGCTCAGTTACTGTGGGTAATGATTTTCGAATGCATGAACGTGTTGCACTGATTGGTGTGTATCATGTTATATCTTATTCAGAGCTTATTACAAGTTGGCTGGTTTGAAGCTCTATTAAGTGCTATATACAGATTGTTGACTCCTAAAGTGTGACTTACTGAGTGACTTTGGCAGGATTTGAACTTAACAGCACATACTGTACAGATCTCTGCAGAAGGCCTTCAAATTGCAGTGGTATTTTACTACTATAGAGAACATTAAATACAGAGTGTGTCTGACTTATAACTGTGGAATATTGGCAAGGGAAACTATTATTAGTCTCCTGTTTACATGCAAGCGGAACTGGGACCTGTTAATCACCTGTCCTCAAGAATGCAAGACCCAGCCATAGGACAAAGTTGACTCTTAACAATTCATTGATGGGGATTGCAGCATGAAAAATGCAACATTCTCCAAGTGTTCTCCAGGCGCCTGTCATCCAGTTTTGTTAACACATGATTTCACAAAAATGAGGTTACCGCCATAAACCTAACAGGGAAATGGCTTGGTTGGCAAGGTGACCAATATACACATTATATAAGGGGTTATTGTGGTTATTAGGCAAGCCAGAACCTGATACCACTGCTGTGTTGCGAATACAAACTGACAGGTTAGCGTGCAGTGATTGGCCAATGCAACCTAGTGTATGCTTAGCTTGGAATGTGGTTAGGGATTGGACAGAAAGGGTCTTCTCCGCTTTGGAGTTTTGGACAGTTAATAGGCCTAGTTCAACTGTTCAAGGGAGCGACCCCAAAGGTGCTGCATGTTCTCAATAAGTTGCAAACTCCGAACTAGGCCTTGAGGCAGGACATTCGGCTTTGAACCTGCATTACTTTTGTATCCTCCTGCCTTTGGTTTGATGGGAACAGCCTTCTCAGTCTGGCTCGAATGAGTAGGCTTGTGTCTTGTAAATTCAGATCATGTGCGTGGGACCTCATAATAGAATTCTCTTGCTTGCAATTATAAGGATTTTCAGCCTTTGTTCCTTGCAGGTGTCCCTTCTCTTCTGTTAACTTGAAACCTTCCTTCTGTGTCCTTGGCGAGGTGGTACCGGCTTATACTAAGGGTTGAGTCTTTTACTGCCTCATTTGAATGGTTTTACTAAGCCCTTAGTTGGACTTCAGAAAAACTGTCCTAACATAGTCTGAATGGTTGTCTGAGTAGCGCTTCTCACACCTGCGATACATCAATGATGGAGGAAGGGCCCAGAAGCGATGTATAGCTCTTGTTTTTCTGTTGCTGGGCTGAGAATGAGATGGGTGTAACCAGGGCCATGTTTGGGTCTCCCTCTTCAGTCCTCCCCTCTGGTCAACCAGTCAATCCAACTTCCTTGGCAACTTTCTCTATTCACTTGCAGCCTTGGGATCATTCTTTTGCCACTCCTCCCAGATGTCCATGGTATCTCACTTGCTCGTCTAAGCTCCAGGTCATATAGCAGCAATCCCCATCTGGTTTGCACTACACACATCTTCCCAAATTGTTTGGAAAGGAGAATCTTGTACCTGGCGGGAACAGAGGACACTGCTTCAGGTGTGATTGCAGCACCCTGAGAGTCGGTCTCCCTCAATCAGCTTTTGTCTCTATGTCCAGTAATAATTTCATCCCAAGCTTCTTTTCAGTGGTCTTCTTGCTCTGTGCTTTATCTACTTTGATAATGCAGAAGGCAAATAATGCTGGCTCTAAGGCTGCCACCAGCACTTTCACTCCACTAGCCATCCTTGATGGTATCCAGGAAAAGATGTATGTCGGCCAATCTTCATCTTCTATTGTGTTTGTCGATACCTACATTTTAACCTGCTGGTCTGATAATCGTATGATCACCTCTGTTAGTGTCCCATTCTCTCCCTCGTGGGAAGGCACTTACATGCAGCAAGAAGGCCCGATCTTGGGGTAAACGCCTCCTTCCATAGCCATGAGGAGATCCAGAACGTATCTGTTCTTTAAGGTCATCCATCTGACAGCGCTCAACTCTTCTTTGATAGTGTTAAACCCCTTGACGGTCGATTTCATCATCTTCAACAGTTCCCATCTGGTTATCTAGAGCCATTTGGTGTTCACATGGGCCTGAACTCCTGGACATGACTGACACACAGAACATCTCCGTCCAGCAGAATAATTTGTGCTCTGGTGGTCTAGTCTAGTGCATCTTCCATCTTTGTCAACATAGTTTCCTCCCTTTACGCTTATTAGATCCACAGATCTTTTCTTTCTTTGGTGTGTGTTCATTTTGGGGAATCCATCTACTTGTATGTCTTCAAGGCACTACCAAGGCTGGTGAGTTCAGTTGCACCACAGAGCATATCCCTCTCCAGTTTGGCGGTAATTGCATGTGTGCTTTGGATTCGCAGGCTCAGTTCGGATCATTAGCACTGTTACTGACATACCATGCTTGGTATCTTCGATATTAGTTTTCACCTTTTGTTCTTACCACCCTTTATTGGACCATCATTCTGGAAACACAAGGATGCCTTCTTGAGTGTTATGAGTGGCATGGGACCTGCTTCATTCCCTACCCAGGTGAGCAGTTTTGCACTTGCTGCCCACTCCTTTAGGTAATCTACATTTTCCTTCTTCACCCTTCTACTGGAACTGTCAGGAGTACATTTGCTTTGCACTCTACCCTTCCTTTCTCTTATCCTTTTCCTGTAAATATTTCTGTATACTAACAGCCAATGCCGTTAACATCATCCTGGCATTCCCCCTCTCTTTGTCCTGTCTTTGGGCATTGCAACTCCTTTTGTCACTGTTCTGGCGCCTTCTTTGTTTAGGCTGCCAGGAACGTACTCTATTGTCTTTTCAGTGCTCCAATAGTCTATCGAGTCTTGATGTAGCTGTCCTCGTATTGGGAACGTCTTCTGCAACATCCACCTTAGTGTGGCTCATCTTCCTTGGAATCAGCCTCTGGTTGTGCAGAGCGACAGGTGCATGATGCATTGTGCTGACTGGTGGTATTTCTGTTTCTGTGAATGTTCTGTAAGTACTCATGGCATAGGAATGAAAGCACATATAGCAGCTCTTTCGTTGTCTGTCTCCCCTACCTTGGTCATGTGCTGATACCGCACAGTGTTAGAGACGTGGGCCGAATGGGCTAGGTATGAGTTTACTTGTTCAAAATCTATATCTGTGCTTCACCTGAATCTCTTTACTTCTCAGGCAGCACTGGTTACCCGCCCAGATATGGCTTCAGTAAGAGCAGGAACTGGGGTTGTTTAAACAGATATCAAAGCGTGTGCATGAGACAATACAACCTTTTGTAGTGCAAAGAAGGAAGACAATATCAACACAATAGATCTAGCTGCAACTTCCATCTTCTGTAATGCTGGATGTCTTTTATATTGTCCATGAGACCACTTGAAAAAATATTTGAAATGTATTACTACAATTTTGTTAGTCTCCTGCAGTAATACTGAGCCAGTGCAGCAAAAAAACAATTGCTCCCAGACAAACTACACTTTGGCACTGTTCAGCAATGCAATGACTGGTGTATCGCCTCAAGTTAATATGGGATAAGTGTGTGCCACATAAGGAAGAAAAGCATTAAAAAATCCCCTTATGTGGTATCATTTGTCTGGGTGTGGCTACAAGTTCGGAAAAGTACTTCTCAAGGTTTGTGCAGGTATAAAATCATGAGACTAAATCAATCCAAACTTTCACAATGAGTGTCTCTAGTAAGGAAAGGACAGTGTGCCTAATCTAACTTTCGGTGTTCTTGTCTAGCTCTATTCCTTGACTGGGTTTGTATTTGCCGAAGTGTTCGTTTTTTTCTTAGTTTTTTCTTAGTTTTTTCTTAGTTCCCTTCTTGCATCAAATAATCTACATGTTGGACCGAGGGGGGCTGGCGGGAGTCTCACCTCTGCAGGGCTTGACATCTCCAAGATAGTTCCACACCTCATTTCCCATGAGCTTGGCTGCCTTGTCGGTTTGTTGTACAGAATAGGGACCCTCAAACCTTGGCTTGTACTAGGACCTGACAAAATTACATAGGCACACTTGGTCTCCCGGATAAAGAGGTGGAGTCTGTTACTGGTGCATTTTGTTCCTCGTCTTTCTTTGACCTCCCCAGCTGGGATTAAAGCTGTTGAGAGAAAAGAAGCACTAGACCTCATTGAGTTGATATCCACACATTTCATCAACTAGGACAGTGGCCGTACTTTGGTTATCTATCAATGCTCTAGTGTGAGGAGCAAGCGGGAGTCGCATGTGTCATCCTGTCACCACTTCATGAGGAGTTAATGGTGGTAGGATCCAGGTTGATTGTGCAATGCGAACAAGGCTATGGGCAGGCATTGCACCATCCGTTCTTTAATGTTGCTTTTTTGGGGGATATTTTTCTTTCAGCAAGCCATTAAGGCGTTTATAAAGTCCATTTGCTTGCGGTTGATCGCAGGAAAATGTATGCTTAATCCCCAGCAGGGCTGTGATGGGCACAAAAGTTTCAAAGTGAGGTCCTTTGTCTGAACGCAAGACCTCACACCACCTTCCCCCATTGTGGGGACACATCTCGGAAAAGGAATTTCGTTGCCTGCGCGGAGGGCATCTGGTTGTGAGCATGGACCAGCTTAGATCCTGCAAGAAAGGCAAACTGCCACGATCATGTACTTATACCCTTGGCACATTTTTATCATGTCCACATAACCTACACGGATATGTTGGAAGTGCCCATTAGGGCGTGTTATTGATCCTCGCACTATGTGCAACGTGTGACTCGCATTACATTTTTTACATATTATGCAAGTATCCATAAAAGTGGCAATATACAGAACCAATCTTGCAAACTATGTTCAGCAAGAACATCCTTACTAAGGTGACTGGGGTAATTCAGCTGCGTGAGTGCAATCTGCAGCAATGTCGGAGAAATGCCCAGCTTTTCTGTGCTCACCTGTCACCACAATGCATCTGGGGGGGGATATTGAACATCCTTTCTTTAGCCACAACTCCTTCTCTTCTATGGGTGTTTTCCCCTGAAACTCAACTTTTTGATTACTGGGCAATGAATTGTACCCTTATCTCAATATATTAGGCACGCGTGTGTATGTTAGATGGGGTATCAAATTCTATTTCTGTAAAGTATGCTGCTTGCTTCTGTCTGCTGCTTAGTTACCGCAGGAGATGAGGTCCACCCCCATCCCTTCGTGTGTCTGGCACTTCAGAACCGCTATGGCTGATGGGAGCTGTAGTGCGTCGGAGTCTGGCCAATAGGGGCACACGCTGCACTGGTGCATGGTCAGCACGTCGATAGTCACTCCTTTTCCAACGGGACAGTCTGGTTAGTACTGTGGCCTTCACATAGGCGGAGTTGGAGTGCAGTGATCTCATCCTCATGCGCCTCCCATGCCATTATAAAAAATACTAGTTCTGCCGCTTGCGCTGAAAAAAATGTGACAGCAGTCTCACGCTCGCCACTACAACTGTCCTGTCTGATTTTTATTTGTACTACTGCTGTCCCAGTATCTCTCTGCCCTGTCGTCTGGCATTCTCTCCTGCCCTGAGGATATCGTCCTAGTGTTCTGTGTACATACTACAGTCCTGTACATAATCTTTCTCTTCTACTGGTTCAGCTATAAACATCGCTGGCTTTACGATTATGCACCTCACCATTTTTATTGCTGGATGATTACCTCGTATCCTGATGCTTTCTGAATGGTTAGTGTGCTCTTGGGCTTTTCGATGCATGCAAAAAGGGCATGGTCCACATAATGTGGTATTATAACCCATTTGTGATATTGGCAGATTTCTCCTTTGCTAATGAACTAGAAGCTAATGCTTGTTCGCAAGGTTGTTTTCTCATTACTGGGTCTAAATGTCTACCATAGTTAGCCATTAGTTTGTGCCCTATGGTCGTTTTCTATGTGAGCACCGCCATCTTCACTACATAGTGTGAAAACAAGTGGAATTCACTATAATCAGGAATCCTTAACACTGGGGCCATAGATATTGCCCCTTTCAATTCCTCAAATGCTTCAGTAATAATTATAATTTTGCATTTATATAGCGCTACGAACCCTTGGAGCCTGCTTATAAGGGATCTTGTATATGTGCTATAATCAAACACCCATGACCTGTAATAATTACAGAGACCCAAGAATTGCTGCATTTCCCTTAGCTTCCGTGGCAGTGGCATGCTAAAGAAGGCTCTTTATGGGGTTACCTTCATGCCTTCTTGTGATAGTAACTGTCCAATGTGCAACACCTTGTTTTGGCAATATTGCAGTTTAGCCTTGTCCGCCTTGTAACCCTTTTCTGCCAGCAGTTGTACTGAATATTTTCAACACTGTTCTGTACTCCTACGTCCCGTCCCCTTTCCTCCATACTTGTGGGACATCTCTCTGTCCTGTGGGACGGGACCGGAGCACTTTGTAAAAAGCATCCACATTTTTCCAAAAATGTGTTCTTCCTCTCTTTCCTGCGCGGGGCCCGGCACACGGCCGTAACCCCGTCCACCTTGGCTCCGCCCCGCGCATCGCCCCTCAGTCCTTTTCTCCGCTCGATCGGGGCCGGATGCACTTGCATCCTCGAAGATTTTCTTCCCAGTTTTCCTCTCTGGCTCTCGCTAGCGTTCGTCTTCTAGTCTGTCTGTCTTTTGAATTAGACTTTCCAGACTGTTCTTCGTGTCATGGTCGCTTCGCGAGAGCGGATCCCCATCCTCTTTGTTTAGAGTGTTTGGGTCCGGAACACCGTTGGGACTCCTGTTTTTACTGTGACTCCCTTTCGGTCCGGGCTCTTCAACGTCGGTTGGAACGGTGGGAGGTGGTGTTCCGACGCACTCCTCCATCTCATTTTCAGGCGTTCATCGACGAGAAGAAGAAACGCACGGTAAGTTCTTTACTGTTCAGAGCACCCCGGCCGGGGGATACCTTCCCGGGTTCCTCTCGAGCCGGGAGGGGCGTTGATCGCTCTGTCACCGGGGTTCGCCCTGAGGTGCCTGTCGGGCCTAATAATTCTACCAGAGTTTTCTCCCGGAGGGTCTCCGTAAGGGGCCTGTGTACACCGGAGTAACTTCCGAGGCCCCTCCTGTGGGGGCTGTGTGTAGACCCAGTTCTGCTGAGTCACAGGGTACCGGAGCTTGTTCTGAGGCCTCTTTTGGCTTCCCTCAAAAACAAGACCGGGTGCGCCCCGAGGCCTTGGCTGGGCTTGTTTACCGAACGGATGTTCGAGGCCCGTGCCGATAAGGCTATTACCGGGCCTAGGGCCGAGGTCCCTCGTACAGAGGTTAAGGCTACCAACAGTTCTGAGGGGCTGGGCAGGGCCCTGTCGGTGAAAGCGGTTTCTCACCGTTCCCGCTCTTGTGGTGATACCAAATCTGTTGAGGGGGCAAAGAAGCAAGGTTCTTCTTTTACTGGCAGTGCCGAGGTCCTTCCTTCGAAGGCTCGCGGTTGGTATGTCGCAGAAACATTCCAGGCCTCATAGTACTGGCTCTGCCGAGGTTCCTTTTGATCAGGCTAAAATTAAGACCCCTGATCCATCGACGGGGACCCCTGCCTCACCTCCTCACGTGCCGCAGTTCCCCTCAGATGAAGACAAAATGGCGGCCGTTCCCGCCACGACCACGGCAGCCATTTTAGGTACTACCCCTACAACTACGCCATCGGCCTCTGGTGTAGGGTTCGGTCCTTTGGGTGAACCTAAGGTCACTTGTGCGTATCCTTACCGGCCCGTTTATGATTGGAACGCCCGGATGCCTCTTCCGCACAATGTTTTGTTGCCTGCAGGGGCGGCCCCTTTGATTTATGTGGATACGTCAGCAGAGGGCCCGGCGTGGCACCCTTCTCTGTTACGTCCCTGGATTTGTCGTCCTCAGGTTCCGAAGCAATCTCCTGAGGACGATTTTTTCAGTAAATTTCAAGCGCTTATGCGCACAGACCCCATGAGGGAGTATTTCAAAGGGCTTTTTAAGGAAATTTGTCCACCAGCGCCCCCGGCTCCACCCGTTCCTCTGGTGGTTCCGCCGGCGCCTCCTTTGCCCGTGGTGCCTGCCCCTGCTCTTCCGCCTTTGCCACTGTTGTCCCCAGTGGACAAGGCAGTGCCTGACACGGTTCAGCAGGATCCTGACCTGTCAGATGACCCTCAAGGCGAGCAGGACAACGAGGACCTTCCCCGCTCTGTTAGAGCTTTTCATGACCGGCTACTGTACATGATGAATTTCTTAATGTCCCGGTTCCCGAGGCACCTGCTCCACAGCAGGGCGTGCTTTCTGGGGCATTCACCCTGTCTCCTTTGGAGCGTACCGGCCTTTTCCTGCAGAAGGATGTTTTGGCCGAGGTACGAAGAGTCTGGGAGAAGCCACACTCGGGACTTTTTGTCAATAAAAAGATTGACGCGAGGTACAGGCTGCACTCTTCGGAGGAAGTGGCCTTGTCGTTTTGTCCGCCTCCCTCCTCCACAGTGGTGGCTGCGGCCACGTTGCAGTCCAGACCTGCAGCATCCTCTTCCGCGACGGCTACTCAGGTATTGGGAAAGGAGGAAAAACTCCTGGACTCCCTAGGGAGGAAAATCTTTGCCAATTCGGCCTTGCAGCTCAGGCAGACCAATGCCGAATTGATTGTGGCGGGAGCTAACATGCGGATGTGGAAAGGTCTGTCGGAGTTTGAGGAGCACATTCCGGTCGAGAAGTTGGAAGATTTCAGAGGTGGCCTTTCCGATGCCAGGGTCTTGGCCCAGGATCTCCTGGAGGATGCGGCTCATCACGTAGACACCTCGGCTCGGGGTATGATGCTCGGGGTTGATACCTCGAGGCAAGCGTGGTTGCATGCCACTAAGTTTTCTAAGGAAGTGCAATACAAAGTATTGGACCTTCCATTCGATGGTAAGGAGCTTTTTCATTCTTCTACTGATGTAGAGCTCACCAAAACCAAGGATAGCACTCAGACGGCTAAATCATTGTCTGTTCTGGTTAAAGCTCCTTTCAAACCTCAGAGACCGTTATCGCAGAGTCGACCTTCTGGTTTCAGGGGCTTCCTCGACTGCAAATCGCGCAGAGTGGATACTCCTGCGGGGAGTAACCTCCGTAGACAACAGCGTACACTGTTTCTCCCGCTCCTCAGCCTCCTCATCAGGTTCAGGTGGCACCGCCACCGATCAACCTGACAAATGAGGTTTTTCCGTGCTCGCACGAGACCCCGGTGGGAGGACGCATTGCTTCTCATTGGGAGGCGTGGCAGACCATCAACGAAGACAGATGGGTCTTGTCAGTCGCTCGGGCGGGCTTCCGCTTACCTTTACCCCCTACCCCACCCCTCAACCCTCCTTTTCAGCTGTCGGGCTCACCCTCAAGGCCGAGGTTCAGAAACTTCTGCTCCTCAGAGCTGTGGAACCCGTTCCCCTTGGGGAGCGAGGGGAGGGCTTCTACTCCCGGCTGTTTACGGTGTCCAAACCCAACCAGGCTGGCCTGTGCACCATCCTAGACCTTTCCCAGTTCAATCTTTCCTTACCCCAAGAGAAATTCAAGATGATCACGCCCGGCCAGATTCGCTCCTCATGATTGGCTCAGCCTGGTGGACCTTCAGGATGCGTACATGCATATCCTGATTTGGGCTCCACACAGGAGGTACCTCCGTTTCTCTTTGGGAGGGGAGCACTTCCAGTTTCGGGTGCTTCCTTTTGGCCTCAGCTAGGCGCCGCGTGTCTTCACGAAGATGTCAGTGATTGCGGCCTATCTTCGTCTTCAGGGTATCCATGTGTATCCTTATTTGGGCGATTGGCTTTTACGCAGCCCTTGTCCACTGGCGGCAGCGGTCAACCTCCAGTCTCTCCTTCAGCTCCTATTCCATCTTGGGCTGTCGGTGAACTAGCGGAAATCCTCTGACGGTCTCTCTGGACCTGATATTTCTGGGTTTTCGTTGGAACACGATATACTGCAGAGTATACCTGACCGGAGACAGAATGGCAGATCTGTTGGCCATGTGTCAGATGTTTACGCAGTCGGAGAGTATGTCGGCCTGGTGGTTCCAGAGGCTTCTGGGCCTCATGGCCTCGTGTGTGCTGGCTCTTCCTCTTGCTCGTATCAAAATGAGACGGACCCAGATGGCCCTTCGGAATTCATGGCGTCAGGCAGTGGACCCAGACTCCATGCGGATGATGATTCCGGATTCCATGAGTGGACCTGGACTGGTGGTCATCTCTCAGCAATCTGTCTGGGGGCGTGGGGTTTCAGGACCCGGTCCCTATGGCGACGATCACGACAGACTCTACCCTCCTTGGGTGGGGTGCGACGTTAGATCTCCTTCAGGTCTCGGACCTCTGGTCGCCTCAGGACAAGCTCCTGCACATAAATCATTTGGAGCTTCTGGTGATTTTCTTGGCGCTCAGGGCGTTCAGACCGGTCATTGTCAACAAAGTGGTCCGCATAAGAACGGACAATGTGGTGTCAATGTATTACATTAACAAGCAGGGGGGAACGAAGTGGTCAGCTACGAGTGGGAGTTGAAGGCGGAGGTCCTCTCAGGGATTTTCTCGTGCTGGTGCACACCGCAGGATCCGCAGGTGGACCTCTTCGCGACGGCGGCGAACAAGCAGCTTCCTCTGTATGCCTCCAGAGGGGGGCTGGGAGCCTCCTCTGTGGGGGATGCCCTAGAGATTCCATGGCACAACATGAGAGCTTACGCCTTCCCGCCTCTGCCTCTAGTTCACCGGGCAATTTGGAAGTTGAAGAACTCTGTGAACTGTTCTCTTCTACTGATAGCCCCGTGGTGGCCGGCCAGGTTTTGGTTATCAGAACTCCAACACCTGTCGGTTTATCCGCCGCTCAGGTTACCGGTAACTCCCGATCTTCTCCACCAGGGGGAGCAGCAGCTGTGGCACCCCTCCCCACAATCGCTCAGCTTGGCGGCATGGTGCCTGTGTTGAGGTCTTTAGAGCATCTGAATTTGTCTCCGGATAACATGCGTATTATCCAGGCAGCCAGAAAACCCTCAACCAGATCTCAGTACAAGAGTAAATGGCTCAGGTTCTGTCATTGGTGTCTAAAGAAGAAATTGGATCCAAGGGGGGGGCCACGGTTGACACGGTGTTGTCCTTCGTGTCCTCCCTAGTAGAGTCAGGGGTTCATGTTCTGTCATGCAGGACTTACCTTTCAGCGGTCTCTGCTTATCTTTCTACGGATCAGTGTTCGTATTCTCTGACTAACCCAGTAGTAAAGAGGCATTTCGCTGGTTTAACACGCCTTTACCCTCTAGTTCGTAATCCGCACCCGCCATGGGACCTGAATGTTGTCCTGACGGCGCCGTGCCATAAACCCTTTGAGCCAATGGCTACTGTGGACCTCAAGTACTTGTCTTGGAAAGTGTCCTTTTCGGTCGCCGTTTCATCGGCAAGGAGAGTGAGTGAGCGCCAGGCATTGTCGGTGGCGCATCCTTTCTTGGTCTTTCACAAGGACAAGGTAGTCCTTCAAACTAACCCGGCTTTTCTGCCGAAGATGGTGACCGAATTCCATTTGAATCAATCGATCTCCCTACCGGTCTTTTTTCCGAACCCCGCCTCTGAGGCGGAGAGGGTTCTACAATGTCTTGATGTCCGAAGAGCTCTTAAGTTCTACCTGGATAGGACTTCTGAGCTTAGAAGTTCTTCTCAACTTTTTGTGACTTTCGGCAACCCTCAAGGCAAGCAGGCATCTAAGGCAACTATTTCTAGGTGGATTACCACCTGCATCATGGAGTCTTTCACTGTCCAAAAGCTGAAACCTCCTAAAGGTATTCATGCACACCTGGTGCGGGGCAAGGCAGCTGCGGTTGCTTTTCAGAAGTATGTTCCCTGGGAGTCTATCGCTAGGGCAGCTACTTGGGCCTCTCCATCTGCTTTCTGTAGGCATTACTGCCTCGATATGAGTTCTAGAGCTGATGCTCAGTTTGGTCAGGCTGTGCTGAAGAACCTTTTTCAGTAAGGGGTATTTCCATCCACCCGTAGTTCCTGTAAGGAGTGCTTGGGAATCTCCCACAAGTATGGAGGAAAGGGGACGGGACGTAGGAGTATTACCAGGTTTTCGCCGTAGTGACCACCTTACTCCTAGTCCATAGTCCCCTTTCCTCCATACCCCCGCCGTCCCCTCTAATAAGGTTCCTCTGTATTGGTAATGGGTCTCTGACCTGGCAAAGAAAAGGGGCGATGCGCGGGGCGGAGCAAAGGTGGGCGGGGTTACGGCCGCATGCCGGGCCCCGCGCAGGAAAGAGAGGGACGGAGAGATGTCCCACAAGTATGGAGGAAAGGGGACTATGCACTAGGAGTAAGGTGGTCACTACGGTGAGTAACCTGGTAAATCTGCTACAGACCAGGATATCGTCTGTGCTGAACGACTGTGCTGTCCAGATGTATGTTCCCGAAGTTCATTTGGAAGACACTATTAAATATAGGGGTTAATTCACAGTACCCCTGAGGCAGCCTTGCGGGTTTCCACTTTTTATTTCCATATAGAAACAATGTCGGATCCTGTGCCAGCAGTGTTTGGTGCTATTGGTGAGGAAGGTCCTGCTTCTCCCGGATTATCTCCTCATTTGGAACTACGATATTATCCCACAGTCCTTTCTATTTCAACTGTTTTGAGCACCAGCCTACATACACATCGCGCATTTGCGGCGTGCCAGCAGTGTTTGGTGTTTGTGGGTTTGTGCTCTGCGGCCTTGGTGGGCGAGAAAAAAAAACTAAGTCAGCTGGTAAGATCTTAGCTTCCTGTAATTCCCTAATCGCAGCCTTGGTGCCTCGCTCTTTTCCTCAGGCCTTTTCCCTCTGTTCCATTTCACTGCATATTTCCCCACTATATGCTGTGTTGATTCTGGTACCAACTGAGAGTTTGATTTATATCACTGTGAGTTCACTGATATCCTTTGTTGCGCCTCAGCTTGGACTGTTCTTACTGCCTATTATTCCCATGTACTCGCAGTTAACTGCTCAGCATTTGTTTTGGTGAAATAGGCTGTTATCCCGAGTGAGGTCATTGTAAGGGAACTTTCCCTTTTCGATTCTAGGAGTCCTACTTGGTTCCCTCCTCTGTTTAGACAATCATATATTCCTCACTCATGTGCATTCGGGTCTGTCAAGTGCAGCCCTTCAGCTGGGATTGGTGACTCCCACACCCCCTCCCCCCATTCTACTTGCAGAGTACGCAGTGTGTTATCTAACCTTTTGGGGACTCCATCTGTACTTGAGAGACTGCAGGCCTTTGATACTTTGAGCCTTGTGGCCACTTGCGAAGGGGTGCAGAGCAGCTTGGATGCATCTGGCCCATGGTAAACTGAATTGCAGGGTGCATATGTTTCAAGAAGTCCATCTGAGTCTCCTGTGAAGGGCGTGAAGGAAGAGCTTTTTTATTCTAAAAAAATCTTGGCTGTCTTGCATCAACATAAATGCTGGATGACTGCAGGCAATTGATCCCTTGAGCCCGCTACTCAGTTGAGCTTGGAATGCTGTTCTCGTTTTTGCTTTAAAGTGGGATTGTGAGCTGAAGAGCCCTTGAACCCTATTAGGGGACTGTTTGTCTTCACCAGCTGTCCATTGGATTGCGGAATATGGTTGCTGTGGGGGTGTCTGCGGGCCCTGGTGCCTTTGAGCCTCCTTGTCACTGCTCACCTACAATAAGGGGACTTTTGATCATGCAATATTTTTTTGGGACGCTCCTGCTAAACTGGAGTTGGAGTCACTGAAAAGTTGCTAAGGAATCAACAGTGACATTCGGCAGGAGCCCTTGAATTCTAATCAAGGTCTGTGTTTTTGTCCAGTTGGCGTAACTGTGGGCTTAGTGCCTTTGTGCCTCCGTGCCAGTGTTCACCTATAAGGGGACTTGTGATCACATAACATCAGTTCTCTAGGACGCTCCTGTTAAAGTGGAGTTGCAGTCTCTTGAAAGTTGCAAAGGAATCAACAGTGATTTTTTTTTTTTTTTTTTTTTTTTACATGGTTTTGTTTCAAGGGGACTGATCTTCTTTGAAGTGGGGGTTTTCTTGTTTAAATGCATATTTGAGCTGTTGTTTTTATGTCTTCTCTTTGTAAAAAGGTACCTGTGATTTTGACATGATTGTCACCCAGCGCCTCTGACCGGGTGTCTCCTGAAGGTATTCAACTAGGGGACTTTACTTTTGAGCGGTGTAAGTGTAGGTGACCTCGTGCCTCTCTCGACCTTCAGTAGATGCCTTTTGCTAAGATCGATTGTAAGCTCCTTCAATGTCGTATGAATGGTGGATTAGTTTGTAAACTGTGTGCTTTTTGTTTGATCTCCTTCTTGTGATTGGGGGGGGGGTTGATAATCAGGCAGTGTGTTGTGGGAGCACTATCCGGAGCCGTGAAAAAATGGTAAACTGACTCCCAAGTGGCCGTAAACGTTGAGCCTCTGGCAGGGTAAAGCTCGGGCTTGCAGCTGGGGATTATGGAAGTACCAACAAAGGTGTGCCTAAACGGGCTTGAGGAGAGCAGTGAAGTGGGTACCTCTGTATGTGAGGAAACACAGCCCACTTTCTTTTCGCATCAATCCAACATCTCAGGGCGCACGGAAATGTGTATTAACCGAGAAATAACAGTGAGTGAGATAGCTGAGGGGCCAAGTTAGTTATTGCCTCTGCTAAAAACATTTAAACTGAAGGAAATTAATGTACCTGACCAAATGGAAGGAAATGTGGTAGCAAACTCTGTAGTAATATCTGATGACGAAATGAATGAACGTGCAGACATAAAGAATATGGGAATAGAGACGTTTAAGGAAAAAATGTAATGTCTCCATGATTGCTCCTCCTATAGAGGCTGAGTTAGGGAAACGCATGCGGTTTTCCCTCGCCCCTTCTACCCCGGTAAATCAAAGTGACTGTGGTATTGAAAATGTACAGCTATTCAGTAAGCGCCCGGAAGGCAGGGTTATCTTGGGTAAGGGTGCTGCTCCTATGGGGAATCATAAGTTTGACTACTCTATGGGGGAATTTTGCAATTGGAAATCTAGCTTCCCAATGATGTGCAGGGTAATTTAAAACCAATGGCAGCTTTAATACTTTTGGACCATGACATAGGTACATCAATCTATCATTCTCAGGGGAGCGCCCCCGAACTTCGGGCTAGGGGTGGACAGCATCCACTAGACTCCTCAGTAATGGGTACTGATTTTCCGATAGCTTTAATGCTCTGTCCCCGATATAGGTACCTCAAACCATCATTATGAGGGGAGTGCCCCAGAAGTTTGTGCTATGGGTGGACAGCATCCATTAGACACCTCGGCAATAGGCACTGATTTTCCGGTGCTGACACGAATCTTAAACTTGCTGGACAGAGGACACAAGCAAACGCATTGTGAAATTGGTTCCATGAAGGGCTCTCGTCGAAATCTTATGCAAAATAAATCTGATTGGAGGGCTTATTTGCCTGTGATATGATGGCTGCCTTAACAGCTAGCAAAAAATAATCCTAAGGTGTTCAGTTGACGGGGCTGTGCAAACACCTGCCGACTATAGGATGGTGGGGAACCCTATTAAGTCCTTCGCCGAATTAGTAGCTGCAAATGCGAGTCAAGGGGAACCTAATTTGGCAGTATCAGTGAGGGCACTTGCACAGGTTGTTACTGCTAATTCATTAGCAATTCAGAAAATTGTACAGGAGATATTGTGATTCCGCAAGTCAATCAGGTTCACTATGAGAATCTAGGTGGTGAGGGGCTGGAGAAGTTTAAGGACGTCCCCTACAGCGAACCTATTGATAGTCCTTCCGCATTAACTAACCTGATAGATTTGGAAGATGATCTCCATGCTCAGCACGATCACACTCCTTCGGCGCCAGTATTTATGGAAAATATGGAGACTCTGGTTGTAGTGTCTCAAACAAACAAAAATGGCTGTAAGGGCATTAAAACGAGGGACCAGTCAAAATAAGTCCTTGAGTGTAAATGTAAAATAATCCAAGAATGAATTCTTGAAGAAAAATGATAATCATGGCTCATATATTAAGGATATATGTAACATATCTAACGAGGATAGGGTCATAGATTTGCAACAGTTTAACAGAGTCCACAGTCCTACTGAATATTGAGCATGTAAATGTTGTTCCAATATTAAAATCAGTTAAGGGGGAAAAAGTTAACTAAAACAATTCCTAAGCAAACTTGCATACTCGAGTCTGGTTCGAATAAGAACTAAGGGATGTCTATGGAGGGGACATTTATATATAAATCCACAAAAATAATCTGATTTATTAAAATTCTACCCCGTACTTCAGACATAAAAAGCATCAAACAGAATTAAAGGTACAGGTGGATTAATGCCTTCAAATCCAGCGATGCAAGGCATAAAAAAATCCATTGGTGAAATCTAGTTCTACTGCGATGTCTGTCTGCTCCTAAAGAGAAAAGAGTTGAATCGACATCTAATTCAGTTGAACCTAACGTCCCTAGTATTCGTCTCGAGAATGCAAGTGATGTACCGGTAAAAGCTAGGAGTGCTTCGGGTGCTCAGGCGGTGGCCCGTGTAAACCTGTGATGGAATCTTAAAAGCACTGTCTAGCTTCCCTGCAAATGCCTTTCAAATGAATCTAGAAGAGGGACAAAGAGAGCTTGAGATGGCCCTTTTCTCTCCAGAAATGCCATATTATGAGGAGGGAATCTAAGGCAGTACCTAATGGGAAATCCAGCCTAAATCGATCCGCCATGCTGAGAGCATTTCAAGCATTCCTTCCCTAAGAACAATCAGATCAGATGATATAGACTGGGTCTGGCTAGCGTCCCAAAACCCGCATCGGAAGATTTGCAGATACCACTCATATATCATCACAAAACTGATTTGGGACCAAAGGGAGGATTTAGAGTTGATTGGTCCTACTCAGTTTATATTTCCATCTGAAGCTGAAGTGACAGCCTTTGTGGCAACACCTCCTATAAATATTGAGGAGCCAAGTGTTCCACTTAGGGGGTATGTATTTAGTGAAGACTTGCTTAAGCAATTTATGATCTTTGCGACTGCACTTACAGGAATTGTGGGATCTACCCCCCACCCCCCATATCCCCAACCAGGCCAACATCCTGAATCCGAACCACTAGAATTAGCATGTTGGGGTGACTTCTATGTCATGGAATTTGTGTGGTCTTAGACATTTTTTGTCATGGGCCACACACCTCGATGTTGCATCTGTTAAGGATTTCAATGAGGCGACACACCTTGGTTTCGGCCTAGTATGGAGCGCACAACTGAAATGCTTATCTTTCTATGTTATATAGATTCAATAGCGAGATGGTATACCACTCCTATCGCACCCCCTTTCAAATACCCTGGGTCACAATGGACCATGAACCAGGCTAGTTGGTAACATACAATATTTATTTATTTTAAAATTCAAAAGAAATCATACAATTTTTAATATGGGGGCAGCAATCGCCAATGGGGTCATAATTACAATGAAAATGTGAGCAATGCACTTGGTTTAACCTTCTAGTGGAACATATACACAGCACAATAGGAGCACTTTATTTAGTAAAGAAAGCACCCAAGTTAGAATTTCCCCTTGCAATTATCAATTCTGAGTGTATAAACAGAAGCAGCAGGTAATCGGGAATAAGAAACAGGAAACAGAATCCAAATCTGACCTTCCCTGCCCAAATAAGAGAAAAACGGATTTCAAACCCCTTGCAATGTTATGAAATGACACTCGGAAATAGACAAATAATGAATGTGCGTTAAAAAAACTTGAAGCAAATATAATTCCTCACTAAAGCAACAATGCAACGACACTAATAATCACAAAGAATGGATTACCAAAAGCATACAGTTCGAAAATGAGTGGAAAGTTTAAAACAGATTGCAGCAAAATGACACGTTGGAAACTTTGCAATTCCTGCATGAAATTACCCAAACAGTTTTGAATTAAAACGGGTTAAATACACTGATTTGCAGTGCGGTATGTCTAAGGGGTATTCTAGAAGTGAAACTAGGTCTCTAGCAGGTAAATTGGGTGAGTTATGCAAGATATAAACAGGTGCGCTTTGAGTAAAATGGAGCTGTGAAATAGGAAATGAAATCAGTTGTGACAAGAACAGTTTTATTTTACACTAGAGTATTCAGGCTAGGCCACGCAAAATGGACACAGTAAGCCAGGGTTGATTCGCGACTTCAACCGCAGCGCCCAACCCTGGCGGAAACCAGTCCGATCACTCGAAATAGGACTAATGGCTTAGGTTTTGCACAGGACCAATTTACTGAAGAGATGGCGCTAGCACTAGAAATCAAGGGTAAGGTTGCAAGAATGAGTCTCACAGTTTCAACAAGTTATCAGGATCAGGATAAGGACAGGATGACTCCGAGTAGGATAAGGACAAATGCAAGACAGGCTATGGGTTTCTGTGGGGTGGCGATTGTACTTGGTCCACTTTTTTTAGTTTTGGGATTTTTGGACCATCAACGGTTCTGGTCACTACATGGCAGCGCGCATGGCAAACAGCTGGGCAATTCTGGTCACTGGATGGCACTTCTGAAGTGGCAATTCGAGGGGATTGGGTCCTCCGACGTATTCCATATCTATGACGGTTAATGTCCACAGCTGTGCTGCTTCGGAAAATCTTTGGCGTCTGCGTCGATGACGTCGATGCACCGTCCCAGAGGACCTCCTCCGTCGGCCGACGTCACCCGATGTGATTAGTAGGACGCACGACGCCCGTAGCCTCAGTTCCGTTTTTTCCGCGAACGTGTTCGCTTCGTGAATCTTGGTACGCTTCGACTCGTTGGAGTTTGCTGTTTTATATTCTCGGTTCGTTGAACCTGTTCGGTTTGTTGTGAAGACCTGCTTGTGGCGATGTCTCATCTTCAACCCCGCATCCGGGCTTCAAGAACTGCGGGGACTGTGGGTCCAAGATGGCGGTCACGGACTCGCACGACGCCTGCCTCTGGTGCCTCGGGGAGGCCCATGATACGGACGACCGTTTCGACTGCCAGTCGCTCACGGCAAAGGCCTTGCGGGAACGTAAGAAGAAGCGGTCGGTAGGCCGGGTGTCTAAGCCCTGGAAGTCGAGGTCTGCGGGGCTTTCGACGGATGACTCGAGGGGCGACTCTCCGCGTCATCGTCGGAAGTCCAGTGGGTCTCATTCCAGGAGTCGGTCTCGCCACTCCTCCGCCTCTTCGAGGCATTCCCGGAAGCGCCGGCATAGGTCGCCTTCCCCTTCCTCTTCCGAGGACTCCGCCCGTCGGCGGGTCGCTTATCCCTCCATGCAAGCGACACTGTAGGAATGGGCTTCCTTTGGGAAGCAGATGCTAGCGATTCCTGAATCGCAGGGCACCGGTCCGTCCGCGCCTCCGAGTGGGGTCAGTCGGCACCGGTCGAGAGACATTGCTCGTACGCCTTCGGGCTCGGGTGGTCGGCAAGGCGAGCGGGAGAGGTCCCGCTCTGACAAGGGTAGCCGTTCTCGCCATGCCCGGTCCCGGTTCTCGACGCGCTCGAGACTGTGTGATCCTGTGCCGTCTCCGAAGAAGTCGACGCATGTGGCACCAAGTTCGTCGACGATTTCTCTCGAGGCTCCGAGGGGGTCGTCGACCGCGTTGGCGCCTAGATTGTTCAGAGACACGCTCGGAGCTCCGCTTCGAGGACTGTCGACGCCGCTGATGCTGGCGGCGCTGCAGCTGACGTCAACGCCTTTTCTGCCGGTGCTGACTCGTTCGGGGCCCTCGATGCCTTTCGAGGCAGTGGTGTCGGAGGGGCCCCGTGGCACGGGGCTTGCCCCTAGAAAGGCTATGGCTAAGGTCCGGCACTGCTTTGGTCCACAGAGGTCTTCCTCTCCCCGCCTGGAGTACATTTCAGAGGGTGATGAAGGCTCTGATGGCGGCTTGGTTCCGGTTCCAGATGACCTTATCTCGGGCCATAGTCAGTTTGATGACCTGAGGCAGTTGCTGCATGATGCCAGTGGAATGGACACCTCTCCGGAGGTTGAGTTTTGTGGGCCGGAGCCTGGCACTTATGCCGATACTTCATATCGGTGCCTTATGTCTCGGGTTTTCGAGTACTTGGGTTGGTCAGCTCCCCCAGGGGAGTTCGTTCAGGATGATCTCACGGACATCCTTGATCTCAGTCCACCCACTGACCCGGTTTTGCCTTTTCATATGGCTCTGCAGAGAAGGGTGGCGGCGGCTTGGACTGCTCCGGAGAGTCTCCCGGCAGTGGGCAAGTCTTTGTCATGAAAATACCGTCCAGCCAGTAGCGACCCCTGCTACTTGTCTAGGCACCCCACCCTGGAGAGTTTGGTGGTGCAGGCGGCTACGCCCCCCCCCAAAGCAGGCGTTGTATCCTACCATCCCTCCGGATAGGGACGACAAACGTTTTGACGGCTGGGCGAAGAAAGCTTCAGGCGGCCAACTCCACGTGCCTTGTCTCGTTTCACACACACTCTGTGGAACTGTTGCATTAGCGGCTGATCATATTCCCGAAGGGGACGAACGGGATGGTTTCCTTGCTATGGTTCAGGATGGCAAGGATGCTATGTGTGAGGCCGTTCAGTCGGGTTTGGACTTGGCGGATTGTGTCAGCCGGTCCATGGCGGTGAGCACCGTAATGCGCAGGTTTGCGTGGTTGCGGAAGTCTGGGTTCGCTCCTGATGTGCAGTCCCGGCTCCTCAACATGCCTTTTGACGGTGAACACCTTTTTGGCAGCAAGGCTGACGAGAACCTTGAGAGGTTGCAGACCTCCAAAGCTGCAGCGAAGTCGTTGGGCACTGCAGTTCGCCAACCTCCGCCTTTTCGTCCTAGGGGACAGCAATGGAGGGGAGGTTCCTTTCGCTATTACTCGTCCTTCAGTAAAGCGAGGGGAGCTAGCAGTCAAATAGGCCATCGTGTAAGAGTGCCAGAGGTGGAAACAAAGGTACTCGAGGTGCCAAGGCCGCTCGGGCAGTTGCCTCTTTGCCCTCAGGCAACGCCGCAGCCGCTACCACTCGGTCATGAGGCCAGGTCCCATGGTTCGCCGTTTGGGGGAAGGCTGGCGCAGCATCTTGTAGAGTGGCAAGCCATTACTTCGGATGTGTGGGTTCTGGAGATCATAACCCACGGCTACTGTCTTCCTTTTCGGCAGAGGCCTCACGACAATCCACCAGGGAGCCTCTCTTTGAAGAGTCCGGATCCGCTCCTTGCACAGGAAATTCAAGCCCTGCTGGAGAAAGGCGCCATAGAACTGGTGCCTGTAGCGGAGAGGAACAAGGGATGGTATTCCCCTTATTTTTTTTATATCAAAGAAAGACGGGGGATTGAGACCCATCATGGACTTGTGCGGTTTGAACAAACTCCTCAGGAAGGACAAGTTCAAGATGGTGACTTTCTCAAGTCCTCCAGGCCCTTCAACTTCAGGACTGGTTGGTGTCTCTCGACCTCAAGAATGCTTACTTCCATGTGCCGATCCATCCCAAGCACAAGGTTCGCGGTTGGTGACTCGCATTTTCAGTTTCGGGTCCTGCCATTCGGATTGACCTCCGCCCCGAGGATTTTCACCAAGCTTATGGTGGTGGTGGCAGCGCATCTCAGGAAAGGGGGATTCACGTCTACCCCTACCTGGACGATTGGTTGATCAGGGGGAGCTCTCCCGAGCAAGTCCTGGATCATCTGTCCATCACCTGCCACTCCCTTCACAGGCTGGGCTTCTCCCTCAATTTAAAGAAGTCCCATTTGACACCAACGCAGCGGCTCCTGTACATCGGAGCAGTGTTCGACACGTCCCTGGGGCAGTATTTTCCTCCTCAGGTGAGGGCTCTTCACATTCAGCAGATGGTGCACAAGTTTCAGTTTGCCCAGAATCTCCCAGCGTCCGAGTTCTTGAGACTGCTCGGCCTCATGGCATCCTGCTTTCTTCTGGTGCCAGAGGCTCGTCTGCGGATGAGATCTTTGCAGTGGGCACTCAAGCTCCAGTGGTCTCAGTCCTCTGGCAGGCTGTCGGACCCTGTTCAGGTGCCGCCCTCGATGGCCCGGGACCTTCTGTGGTGGGATGTCGAGGGCAATCTGATGAAAGAGGCCCCATTTTGGCTGCCGTCACAATCGTGACGGACGCATCCCTCAAGGGATGAGGAGCTCATGCCAACGAGTTGACATTCAGCGGTCGTTGGTCTCCGGAGTCCAGACTCCAGACTCCAGACTCCATATCAATCTGTTGGAGCTGAGGGCCGTCGTGCTAGCCCTGAAGGCTTTTCTCTTTTCTGCCGACTGTGCGCGGAAAGAGTGTCCTGATTCTAACAGACAACATGGTGGCCATGCACTACCTCAACAAAAAGGGGGGGGGGGGGGGCAGGGTCACTTCCGCTGTGCAGGGAGGCGATGCAGCTCGAATTCTGGGCCATCCAGCAGGAAGTTTCGATCTCAGCTGTTCATCTGGCCGGAGACTACAACGAGACGGCAGACGCTCTGAGCAGGCAGAGTTCGATCTCTCACGAGTGGGAGCTGGCTCAGGAGATTCTCCTGGAGATCTTTGCCCTTTGGGGACCCCTCAAGTGGATCTTTTCGCCTCCAGTGTCAACCGGAAGTGCGAAAGGTTTTGCTCGCGGGAATTTCCTCCAAAAGGAGCCTTAGGAGCGCGTTCGTGGTGGAGTGGTCATTCCCACTGCTGTACGCGTTTCCTCCAGTCCCTGTCATCCCGCAAGCGCTGCGGAGGTTAGAGGTTCGGTTCCCGGATGATCCTCATTGCTCCGGTGTGGGCCCGGAGGACCTGGTACCCGGACCTTCTAGACTTGTCCATCTGCCCTCCACGCGTCTTCCCTACCGAGACGATCTGCTCTCACGGGAGGGGGGGGGGTCAGGTTCTCCATCCAGAGGTCAGGTCTCTCAATCTTCACGCTTGGCTTCTGAAAGGTTGAGGTATAAGGATTGAGACCTCCCTGAAGACGTGATGGAGGTGTTGCTCTCGGCCAGGCGGCCGGCAACTAAATCTCTGTGCCGTTGGAGAAAGTTCTGCGACTGGTGCAGAGTTCAGAATGTGGATCCTTTTGAATGTGACATTCCCATGGTTCTGTCTTTTTTGTTTTCTTTGGCCCACAGGGGCTTGCAAGTGGGGACCATTAAAGGTTACCTGGCGGCGCTGTCCATATTTAAGCGCTCGTCTGAAGAGTGTTCCTATTTTAAAATTCCTTAATTTCGCAGTTTTTGAAAGGGCTCACTAATGTGTTCCCTCCGTCACCTTTTCTGGTGCCAGGTTGGGATTTGCACCTTGTTAAGTTTCTTATGGGTGCTCCGTTTGGGGCTTTTACATTCTTGCCCTTTGAGGCTGTTAACTCTGAAAACTGTGTTTTTGGTTGCGGTTACTTCCGCTCGCAGAGTGAGTGAGTTACAAGCACCTTCAGTTAAGCCACCCTTCACTGTTTCACAAGGACAGGGTTGTCCTTGGAGTTCGTCCTTTTCTTCCGAAGGTGGTTTCGGAATTTCATTTGAGCCAGAAGGTTGTTCTTCCGGCGTTCTATCCTCCTCCACATCCTGGTAAGGAAGAGGAGAGGCTCCATAGGCTTGATCCTCGGAGAGCGTTGAGCTTTTATATTTCGCGCATGTCCCAGGTAAGAGTGGATGATCAACTTTTCATTGGTTACGCTGGAAAGCGTTTGTGACAAGCTGTGACGAAACAGACTTTGTCTCGTTGGATTATTTTAGCTATCTCCGAGTGTTACCGCTTGGCGGGTAAGGACCCTCCGGCTGGCTTTTGGGCCCATTCTACCAGAGGAGTGGCTGCGTCTACTGCCCTGCAGAGGGGAGTTCCTATTCGTCGCATCTTTGATGCAGCCACCTGAGCTTCAGTACATACTTTTGTACGTCACTATTCCCTCGATTCCATTGGAGGGCAAGATCTGGCCTTTGGCAAGGCAGTTTTCTATTCCGCAATTTGATTGGGCATGCTAAATTTGTATTCTAAATTCTTTCCCACCTCCTTGCTTGGTACTGCTTTGGGAGTCTGTCATAGATATGGAATACGTCGGAGGACCCATTCCCCTCGAAGAACAAGTTACTTTGTTACCTGGTAACGTTCTTTCGATGGGATGGTCCGACGACGTATTCCATATCGCTGCCTTCCCTGCTGCAGAATTTCTTTTGCGATTGCAGCTTGCATTCCGCAAGGCCTTGTGTGTCTGACTGGCAGAAATCTGGTGGCACACGTTCTGGGGAAAAACTGTAACTGAGGCTATGGGCGTCGTGCGTCCTACTTATGCCATCGGGTGACGTCGGCCGTCGGAGGAGGTCTTCGGGGACGGCGCATCGAAGTCATCGACGCAGGACGCAGACGCCAAAGATTTTCCGAAGCAGCACAGCTGTGGACATTACCTGTCATAGAATTGGAATACGTCGTCGGACCATCCCATCGAAAGAACGTTACCAGGTAAGAAAGTAACTTGTTCTTCTGGTCACTGGAAACTAAAGGTCAGCTGTATGGCAGCGGGCATGCAGTTGGGGGCCAGCAAGCCAGGCAGGTTCAGGAGGCTTCCCAAAAGAATACCTCAGCTCTCCCCTTTTTAATGGGAGATTAGTGGGTTTTCAGAATTGAAGATTTGCTCGAGCAGGATCAGCAATACTTTGGCCTTGTAGTTGGGATCTGGAATCTGGATGGATGGATGGATGGAACAGGAACGCAGACCAGGAACGTCAGGAAGTGTCGCTGGAGTCTTGTCAGGGACTCTTTTTATATAGAGCATGGTTGCATCATAGACTATGGTTGGGCCGGCTTAGCTAAGCCCGCCTCTAAACAAATGGATTGGACAATCAATGTTGGTTGCCTCCCCTGGGATGTGGCTCGTTTCAGTTTGTTACATTTTATTATGTAAAAAGACTTCCCACAGACCTTTTTAACAAAAATCTGTCCTACCAGAATGTACACATTTGTACAGTTGTGGCACCTAAATAAATGACATAATCAGGTGACATATTTTATGTAGAGTACAGCTGTCCAATCCGACAATCTGTGAGACATTGTTTCGTCCTTTTTATACTTTTTTGGTCATTTTCATTGTGAAATATTTGGCCTGAAATTCCAAAACTTTATACATGGGTGTGGCTGATCATAAGGGATGTATGTGCACAAATTTGCATTTGCAACATGGATGCTTTTCTTGTAATCTGCAATACTTTGCCATTTCTATTCCAAAAGTGTTAGCTAATTCTATCATGTCTTAAATGAAAGCCCATAAAATCAAATTTAAACTATAACATTTTCACAAATTCTTGCTGCAGAGATCAAGTCTTGAAGGTTTCTTTATAAAATAGTCTTTGGAAGCAAATGGCAGTCCTTTGTCTGTCACTGGACCACTTTTTTCCTTTCTTCAGATGCCACCAACTGTCACTTCAGCCCTGTGTGGGGTGGGGCTTCCCAGTTTGAAGGTTTTATGGCCCCCTCCACAAGTTAATGTCCCAGGGCTTCTGTTGTCCCAACCTGGAGCACAGATGAATGTCTGACGAGCGTGTGAACTTTTTGTCTTGGTCCATTTGAAGTTTTTCAAACTAGCAATTATCACTTTCGTGTCCTGGAAGTTTATGGTGTGGCTCCCTTCCTAGGGGGGGAAGCTTTAACTCTGCCAACTGGTATAACCTGTTTTTGACAGCTCGCAAATCCAGCCAAGGCGGTTTAAAACCTTTATTTTCTGATATTTGGTCCTGAATTAAAACAAACCTGTGGAATAAAATAGCCCATGTATGTATTTTCACCAACCACAAACCGCTTCACATTGCTAGTGTAATGGCAGGCTTTCCCTCAACAAGTTACTTTTTTAAAACAGCCATTTTTCTCCTGTAGTTTTGCAAAAGCCCATTTTTACACATGTTAAACTGCTAGCATTGCCTTTCAAATTCGATTTTGCCATCTGACTTACCAATATTGCCTTGCAGCCATAGTTATTTTATTCTAGGAAGTAGTTTATTTGAAGCACAGATGGATTGAAACTGATATGGCTCAGATTACTGGAGTCTCTTTTGAACTACTGAGCTTTGATACATTTGTAAAGAAATGAACACGTTTTCTCGTGGGAGTAAAAGTGAAGTTCCTTGTTGATTTCTCTGAGTTGGTTTGACAGGGCCTGTGATTCAGAAATCATGCCTGGTTTCGCTGAGGCACAATGAGATACTGGGCAAGACGGGGCCTTATTAATCAGTGATTTAAGGAAGAACAGATGGAAATAGCATCAGCAGCATTATTTTAAAGGTGGAAAGTTTCCTTTAGAATGGAGATCTTGGGCTTTCAGCAAAGCAGTGCTGCCTTTTCACTCCATTTCTTTTATACAGGTAAGAAAACACTGGCACGCTCCCTTAATGTGTCCCCTTGTTCCATCCTCCCCCTGTGTGCTTGGCAAGAAGGTGCAGCCTTCTTTTTGTTGCTGCAAAAACGCAGTTTTGAGGCCTTAGCGCTCATAGGAGCCAGCACAGCCATTTTACTGTTTCTCTGCACATGCAGCGTGTTGATGTGGGGAAATACTGTCGAGTGGGTCAATATATCACACATTTTGAATAGATTGTGTCCTCCCACGTATTCATCAATTTATGATTGTATCCCAGCTTCAGCTGCTTCGGAAACTTTTTTCACCAGGGGGTGCTGTGTTAGAGACCACGGAGTCGAAGTCCCTCGAGGGCCGCCGTTGGGCATAGACATCATCCGCTGTATAAAGGGATTGAGCAGAGCCCGTTACCTCTGTTCCGTTTTTCCGACGCAACTGCTTTGTGTTACGAACAGCGCATCAAGAATTTCTTAGACAATGTCCTCCTCTTCACCTCCCTCCAAGGCCAAGACATGGTTCACAAAATGTCTGAAGTGTGGCAGGAAGAGGTCTATAACAGACGCCCACCGACAGGCCATGTCAAATAAGGCTCTTAGGGAACGCAGAGGTAAACTGGCGGTGGGGGAGGAGAAATATAAGTCTTCAAAAATCCGGTAGAAAATCTCATCACGATTCGAGGAGGTTGAAATCTTCTTCTAAAAAGTCAAATAAGCGACGTCATAGGTCGTCTTCCTCCTTGTCCTCTTCTGAGAAGAGTGACTTACCCTTCAAAGCACGATTCCCCAGAAAAATGCGATGCCTTCAGGGCTTCGATGCTTAAAATATTCGCGAAAGCTGCCCAGAGCCCTTCGAAGTTGCCGCGTGGTGATCATGCCTCTACTCACTTTAAAAGTGACAGAGGAAAATCCAGATCAAAACACTCAGGGGTTGAAAAAGAATAGTGTCGTCAAGGGAAAGTTCACTGACACCTCGCACTAAGTCTAAGCCTTCGGTGCATAAATCGGGGCTAACGGAATCTGCATCGACGTCGAAGCCAAGACTCAACACCGTCGACGACAATAGCGTCGAGACCAATGACAAATTGCACGTTGACACCTTTAGCTGTATCAAAGCCTTCTTCGACAGTATCGAAGCCTTCTTCGACAGTATCGAAGCCTTCTTCGACAGTATCGAAGCCTTCTTCGACAGCATCGAAGCCTCCTTAGACACTGCCGAAGCCAGCGTCTACCCTATCGACACCTTTATCGAGGCCGCCTTTATCGAGGCCGCCTTTGATACCAAGACCCAAGTCGACGCCATTATCCACGCCGAGGCAAATTCCACCTTCTTTGCCTGAAAAGACTTTACACACTCAACCTAGACAGGAATTTTTTAGGGCCATGTCATCTATATATGAAGAACATTCCTCTGAAGAGGATGTCACTCCAGCTGGAGTTAGATTAGGAGCCAGAGAGATTCATGAGGAACTAGTGGACCCACAGTCTAAAATAACAGATCTTTGACTGTCTCCAAAATCCAAGAGGCTTAGACACTTCACCTGAAGTGGATTTTGAAAGGCCCAGACCCTACAGATTGTGCTGATCCCAGTTATAGGAACCTTACGGGAAGGGTCATTGATGTTCTCCAGCATTGGATCTTTCATGGATTCACATGCTTAGAATATTCCCCGTCAGACTGGGAACCCTCGGTACACATATATAGTCGTTTTCTATAGGAAAAAACTTCCGACACTTGTGTGTCCTATCCACATCTACGTCCTCTCCGGGGCCGTCCACGCAAGCCCCGCTGGACGTAATGGTAGAAAAGGCCCCGCCCCCGCGGGTCCCGTCAGATTTCAACCGTCTCCAAAGATAGTGGGATCTCCTTGCGTAGTCTCTACTGCTAGAATTTGTCAAATTGTCGAACTCCTGTGAGTTTGGGAGTTTTATCGGAATGTCGGGAAAACCTCTTTCGCCCGTGTGCCACGTGCGGATTGAAGAAGGTTTATGAGGGGGACGGCCATTTAGACTGTATTTATTGCCTCCACCCTCACCACTCGGCAGACCAGTGTGAAATATGTAAGGGTTTTTCCCAGAAAACCCTGAAGGATCGAAACCGACGACTGGTATCCTGGTTAAATGACGGTGCGGGAGCGTACCCTCATTCTGAGGCGGGCTCTGTGCGCAGCGTGGCCTCGGCGAAAACATCAGGAGCTCCTCGGTGCTCAACTTCGTCGGAGCCTCCGGCTAAGAAGTCACGACCTGTGGAAAAGGACGTTCCACGAAGTCACTCTTCTAAGGATTCTGCTAGAGAGACATCTTCGTCAACTTCGTTGAAGAAAGGAAAGGAGAGGCCTAAATCCTCCTCGGGCGATCAACACAGATCAGCCACGAGTAGAGATTCGGAGAAACGCAGGGAGAGCGCTGTGAAGGCAGGACCGCCTAAGCCACCTGCAGGCCCAACGTCGACGACGATCCAGTCGGTGTCCTCACTGCCTCCGACGCAGTTGATTTCACCCGTCGTCAACCCAGCGACAACCTCGACGACGATGTCCTCGTCGACGGAAGTTCTGGCTTGGAGACCAGAAGTATTTGATGTGGGGTTGCCTGACACAGGTACAGGCAGCGTCGATTGCCTCGAAAGAAGACGGCTTCAGAATTGTGAGCCCGGAGGACCTCGGTCTACGAGCCAGGTTTCCAGCAGGAGCAACCTGCTCTCAGGTGTTTACCCAGCCTCCAAGCTCTCAGGCGACCCTGTCCATGGAGGTACTGTCCTCTTTGCACTCGCTGCTGAAATCGCTGGACGAAAGGCTTCCACCTATACCGTCGACATCCCCCGTCGACGAGCCCGGCCCTTCACACCGCCCGACCAAGTCGATCGGGGTTCCAACTACTCCAGCGGTCCAGGAGGAAGGTGAACTTTCGGACTCCCTATCTGACCACGGGTCAGTGTCAGATATATCCCTCTCACCATCTAGGGATCCATCCTGGGTGTCGGATGTGGAAATGGAAACACCAAAGTGTCCTACTCACCCGTCTCCACCGGACGATATAGGTGCCTTTCATTCTATGATGGAAAAAGCGTGCAAGGAGTTTGGCCTGGTCCAGCAGGAGGAGAAAAAGGACTGTTTTCTCTTTGACCATATGGGCAAGAGTAGACGCTCAATATTTTCAATACCCATTTTAGACCATGTCTGGAAAGGTGTTCAAACCATGCGTCACCCATTTTCTGAGCCGGCTGTCAAAGGCTGCATAGAAAAGAAATTTAAAGTCCCAGACTCTACACCGAAGTGTCTTTCGTCTCAACGTACACCGGACTCGGTGGTGTCGTCGGTGGCGACGAGAAAAGCAAAGGCCCAACACAAATGTTCTACCCCTCCAGATAATGAGGCGAGGCGTCAGGACGTGTTTGGAAAGAAGGTTCTTTCTGTGGGGGCCTCGACGGTGAAAGCAGCTAACTCCCTGGCGATTGTGGCCAGGTATGACAGGGAGATGTGGCACAGGCTGGCACCTATCCTGGACCACCTCCCGGAAGAACATAGAAGAACGGCGATGTCCCTGGTTCGAGAAGGCGAAGAAGCATCGAATCATGCTATTAATATAGCGGTGGACCTGGCAGATTCGGGTTTTAAACAAATAAATATCGGAGTTGTTCTAAGACGCCAGGCTTGGCTTAAGTGCACCAACTTCAGACCCGAAGTACAGTATAAAGTCTTGGACATGCCCTTCGAAGGTGATCGGCTTTTCGGAGAAAAGGTGGATGAGGCCTTGAAGGGCATGAAGAGGACTCAGATACAGCACGCTCGTTGGGTTCGCTCCAGAGCGGTAAGCCTTTTTGTTCTTTTCGTCCCTTTAGAGGAGCATCTGGAAACTCAAGATTCTCAGTGACCAGGGATAGATCTTTTGGTAGATCAGCGTATCCTTCCCAGGGATATAGACGCGCCTCTCAGACCTCAAACCGGCGCAGAAACTTCGTCTTCCAAGAGACGACCAACTTATTCGTCGTCGACGAGCAAACAAAGACCAGCAATGACGGGAAGCGTACCGTTCTGGGAGGAAGAGTGTCAAGCTGCATCGAGGAATGGGAGTCCATCACAACAGATCAGTGGGTGTTGGACACGGTGAGGTACGGGCATTCCCTACTATTCAAATGCAAACCTCCAAAGTGTCCACCAATACACCTATCCCAGCCACATCTAAACATCTTGCGGCAGGAAGTAACACTCCTGTTACAGAAAGGCGCCATCGAATTAGTCCCTGCATCGCAGAAAGGCCTAGGGGTATACTCACGGTGTTTTGTGGTAAAGAAGCCCAACGGAAAATGGCGCCCTATTCTCGACCTGCGAGACCTCAACAAGACCCTACAGAGACAAAAATTCAAAATGCTTACACTGCAGGAGGTGATCAAATCCGTCCAAAAGGACGATTTTCTGGCTTCACTAGATCTACAGGACGCCTACTTCCACATTCCGGTGTGTCAAAAACACAGGAGGTTTCTGAGGTTCATGGTAGGTCAGACACACTACCAATTTGCGGTGCTTCCATTTGGTCTAAAGTCCTCCCCAAGAACGTTTACAAAATGTTTAGCACCCGTGGCAGCCTGGCTGCGAAAGAGAGGGCATCATGTATACCCGTACCTCGACGACTGGCTTGTGAGGGGATCCTCCCCAGCGTCGACCAACAACAGCGTACAAGCTACCTTACAACTTCTGCAACGATTGGGGTTCGCAGAGAACTTCGAAAAGTCTTCTCTAAAGCCCTCAAGGAGCTTGAAGTTCTTGGGAGCTCAATTCGAAACCCACTCGGGAATAGTGAAACCGTCCCTAGACAGAATATTGAAGATCGAACAACTGACGAGTCAATTTCGCCTACAGAGCACATTTTCTGTGAGAAAATATGTGCCGATCCTGGGTTCCATGGCTTTGTGCATCCACCTAGTAGCGAACTGCCGATTATTCATGAGGCCTCTACAGGAATTCCTGTCGGACAGATGGAAGCAGGCCACGGGCCGGTGGTCAGACAAGATCCTCGACGACGAGGGGGTCATCAGATCCCTCCAATGGTGGAAAATCTTTCACAACCTGGACAGAGGGGTTCCTCTACAAGAGCCGGAATTTCAGAACACCATCATCACGGATGCCTCCCTGACGGGCTGGGGTGCACACATGAACGATCATCAAACCCAGGGCAGATGGTCTTCGACCGAATCGCACCTACACATCAACGTGCTGGAACTGAGGGCAGTGAAATGGGCCTTGAAATCATTCCTTCCACATATCAAAGGATCAAGAGTAAGAGTGCTGACAGACAACACGACAGCCATGTTCTACTTGATAAAGCAAGGAGTCACCAGATCCAGGACCCTCTCGGCGGAAGCGCAAAAGATCTGGCACTGGGCGTTGAAACCCAACATATCCTTAGTGGCTTACCATCTCCCGGGTGTGAAGAATGTGCAAGCGGATTCCCTGAGCAGGACAATGGCGCAAATACACGAGTGGGAGCTGGACACCGGTCAGCTACAAATAATCTTCGAAAGGTGGGGGACCCCCTCAATCGACCTCTTCGCAACGAAAGAAAACAGGAAATGCGAACAGTTTGCGAGCAGATGGCCTCAAAAAGGATCCCTGGGGGAAGCGTTCTCGTTTCCTTGGACGGACAAATTCCTGTACGCTTTCCCTCCGTTCCCCCTTATACGGAGGACAATCCAGGGGATTCTCAGGTACAAATGCCGGGTCATTCTAGTGGCCCCGTACTGGCCGAGACAACCATGGTTTTCCGACCTCTTACATCTGTCGTTGGAACGGCCTATAACTCTCCAGAAAGTGCCGAACCTACTCTCCAGGGACAAGGGAACGGTGTGGCATCACAATCCGGACAGCCTCAACTTAACAGCATGGCTCCTGACTTCTCAGAGTTTGGCAGCTTGAAAGTCTCGTCGGATTGCCGGAGAATTCTACAGGCGGCTAGGGCCCCTTTGACTAACAAATCATACATATACAAATGGCGAAGGTTCTGTACGTGGTGTCAAACCCAACACGAAATTCAGCCTTTAGAAGTAACCCCTGAACAAATCTTCCGTATCTTCTTAACCTAGCTGAGAGTGGGCTGTCATCATCGTCCATCAAAGTACACTTGGCGGCCGTTTCAAGGTTTACGAGGAGGAGACAGTCTTCACCATTATTCAGTGACAGACTGGTGAAACATTTCATGAGGGGTCTCTTTAGAACTTTCCCCCCTACGAAACGGTTCCCACCGTCGTGGAGTCTTAATGTGGTGTTGGCTGCCTTAATGAAGCCTCCGTTTGAGCCAATGTCTTCTTCATCCATGCAGTTCCTATCGTGGAAACTGGCTTTCTTAATTGCCATTACATCGGCTAGAAGAATGTCGCAATTACAGGCATTGGTCATAGATCCTCCGTATATGAGATTCTTTAAGGACAAAGTAATTTTATCAACTAACCCTACTTTCATCCCGAAAGTGCCGACAGTCTATCACAAGCACTCGACCCTGGTCCTTCCTACTTTGTTTGCGTCCCCGTCGTCAAAGGCGGAAAAAGCCCTTCATACTCTGGATGTCAAAAGGGCGTTAAAATTTTACCTGCAAAGGACGCAGGATATCAGAACTACCAGACAGCTGTTCATTGCCTATGGCCCGTCGGTGAGAGGAAGGCCAATTTCCAAGCAAGGGCTAGCTCGATGGGTCTCTTCGGCTATTACTTTTAGTCACTCCAAGGCCGGGAGACCCCTACAAGAGTACCCTAGAGCCCATTCCACGAGATCGACAGCCTCCTCCGGGGCTCTATGGGCTGGAATTCCTCTAACAGACATCTGCCAGGCGGCCGCATGGTCTGTTCCACACACGTTTACACGCCATTACTGCCTGGAAAGGCAGCAAGCGGATGAGGTACAGATGGGAAGGGCAGTGCTGCGCCGTCTGTTTCAATGAGGTAAGCCAAATACGGTGAAGCTGTTGTCTTACCTTGCCTATGTTTGTTTCCTTGATCTTATTTATGTATTATCAGATATGTTTACATCTGAAAATATGTTGCTGCTTACACACATATATATGTATATACATATTGGACTGAGAGTGTTTCTTGTAAAAGTAAGTTACATTGCATTCTCACCTCCGTCTTCGATGATACTGCTATACAATCTATTCTAAGCATGTGAATCCATGAAAGATCCAATGCTGGAGAAGGGAGTAGTTTCTTACCTGTAACTCCATTTCTCCAGCGTTGGTATCTTTCATGGATTCACATGCGCCCGCCAGCCTCCCCGGATTGCAATGTACAAGATATGTGCATAAGCAGGTTTCCCTTTTCTACATTGGAGGGGCCGAAATCTGACGGGACCCGCGGGGGCGGGGCCTTTTATACCATTACGTCCAACAGGGCTTGCGTGGACGGCCCCGGAGAGGACGTAGATGTGGATAGGACACACAAGTGTCGGAAGTTTTTTCCTATAGAAAACGACTATATATGTGTACCGAGGGTTCCCAGTCTGACGACGGGGAATATTCTAAGCATGTGAATCCATGAAAGATACCAACGCTGGAGAAATGGAGTTACAGGTAAGAAACTACTCCCTTATGGGTTGGAAAGCAGCTTCCCCAGATTTTGACCAGGATGACATGACTGACATCTTGAGTGAAGGTCCTTTAAAAGAGCTTGTTCTGCCATTCGATAAAGCTCTGCAAAAAAGAGTAATGGTAAATTGGAATACTCCTGATCCGATTGCAGCAGTAAAGAAGAAACTGGTACCAAAATATAGACCAGCTTCATCAGATCCAGAATATTTATCCAAACATCCATCTCCTGAACGTCTAGTGGTGCAAGCTGCAACCTCTACTAGGCAATCAGCTTACCCATCAATAACATTAAAAAGTTGATGCTTGGGCCCGGATAGCTTTTTCTTCAGGCAGCATGGCCCTGAAATCGACTGTCACTTGCACACCAGCACGATTTAACTATACCCTGTGGGACTTCATATCATCAGCGGCTGAATGCATCCTGGGAGGTGAGGAACGGGATGGTTTCCTGGCTATAGTGAAGGATGGTAAAGAGGCTATGGAGGAATGCCTTCAGTCAGGATTGGACACTGCGGATAGTATAAGCAGGTCCATGGCAGCTAGCATGGCCTTGCTCAGATTTGCATGTCGAAGGAAATCTGGTTTTGCACCTGATGTGCCGTCTAGATTACGTAATGCCTTTTGACGGCTTGAGGTTGTTTGGCAGCAAGGCGGATGAGAGCTTGGAGAAGCTGCAGACCTCAAAAGCGGCAGCAAAATCACTCATCGCCGCTATTGTGCAACCTCAATAACATTCCTAAGCAGGCTCATCTTCCTGGAAGAGTCACCCTTTTCGCTTCTATTCCTCTTTTGGAAAAGGGAGGGGGCAGGCCAGTCAGAGAGGCCAACAGAGAAAAACCTTTCATGGTGGGAGAGGTGCTAGATCAGCCATTGCTGCAGCCGCTGCAAAGCCACTTTGAGGTCTCAACCCACAAAACACAGTTGGGAGGCAGAATCACTCGGTATCTGAACGAATGGCGGGGCATTACGTCGGATGCCTAGGCACTAGAGATAGTGATCCATGGTTACTGCCTTCCTTTTCATCAAAGACCTCAAGATCATCCACCGGGAGCCAACTCTGTAAAAATTCCATACCCGCTCCTTGTGCAGGAGATTTTGACCCTGCTAGAGAAAGGTGCAATAGAACATGTACCTGTAGCGGAGAGGAACAAGGGCTGCTACTCCCCCTGTTTGCTCATCCCCAAAAAGGACAGAGGATTGAGACCCGTCTTGGACTTGAGAAGCTTGAAAAAGTTCCTCAGTAAGGACAAGTTCAAGATGGTTACCCTTTCTCAGATCCTTAAGGCTCTTCAGCTTCAGGACTGGCTGGTTTCATTGGACCTTCAGGATGCTTATTTTCATGTGCCAATCCATCTCCTGAGGTTCGCATTTGGTGGTTCTCATTATCAGTGTCGGTGCTACCCTTTGGGCTGACTTACGCCCTTAGGGTTTTCACCAAACTGATGGCGGTGGTGGCAGCGAGTATCAGAAGGGGATTCACATCAACCCTTATCTGGATGATTGGCTAATCAGGCCGAGTTCATCTGAACGAGCCCAGGAACATCTGGCCTTGACATGCCACTTCTTACACAGTCTGGGCTTCTCCCTCAATTACAAGTCGTCACAAATGATTCCAAGCCAAAAACTCCAATTCATCGGAGTGATCCTGGACACTTCCTCAGGGAAAGCCTTGCCTCCCGAGGAGAGAGCGCTCCCTTCTGCAGATGCTAATGAAGTTTCAAAAGGCCCAACATCTACCGGCTTTTCGATTTTCTAAGGTTGCTAGGAATCGTGGCATCCTGCATTTTTCTGGTGCCAGAGGCCAGACTGAGAATGAGATCTCTTCAGTGGGCCCTCAGGACTCAATGATCCCAGTTTTCGGTGGGAATGTCAGACTTTCTACAAGTCCCGACCAAAATGGCTCAAGATCTCCTATGGTGGGCTTGCAAGGAGAATATCCTCAAGGGGAACCTTTTTGGCAACCATTGCCAGAAATAACAGTAGTGAAGGACGCCTCACTCAGAGTGGGGAGCCCACACCAAAGATTTGACAATCAGCGGTCGTTGGTCTCCATTGGAGTTCAAACTACACATCAACCTATTGGAGCTGAGAGCAATCAGACTAGCGCTGAAGGCTTTTCTGCCCTCTGTACAGGGAAAGAATGTCCTCATAATGACTGACAACACAGTGGCCATGTACTACCTCAACAAGAGAGGAGGCGTAGGATCACTTCCACAATGCAGAGAGGCAGTGCAGCTCTGGTTCTGGGCAATGCATGAAGCAATCCCTCTATCGGCAGGTCACCTTGCTGGAGAGCTAAACACAGTGGCAGACGCTCTGAACAGGCAGAGCAGTCTCCCACAAATGGGGAACTAGCTCAGGAAGTCCTTCAAGAGATCTTTGCCCTTTGGGCAACCCCCTCAAGTGGATCTGTTCGCGACCGGGGCCAACCGGAAGTGCGAACTGTATTGCTCAAGGGAATTTCCCCCAAGAGTAGCTCTAGGAGACGCGTTCGTAGTGGACTGGGTATTTTCACTCCTTTGCGCATTTCCTCCAGTCCCCTTGATTCCTCACATAATCAGGAGGTTGAGAAAGTTCAGGAAAACCATGATCCTAATTGCCCCAGATTGGACCAGGAGGACGTGGTAACCAGACATTCTGAACATGTCCATCTGCCCTCCAATACGTCTTCCACAAAGAGAGGATCTTCTCTCGCAAGTTGAAGGTCTGGTTCTCCATCCAGAGGTCAAAACACTCAGCCTTCACGCATGGTTTCTGAGAGGCTAAAATGTAAGGATTAGGACCTCTTGGGTGACGTAATGGAGATTTTGCTTTCGGCCAGAAGGCCAGCAACAGAAACCCTGTACTGGTGTTGTTGGAACAAGTTCAGTGACTGGTGCAGGGATAAGGATGTGGATCCATTTCTTTGTAATACTCCAACAGTACTTTCTTTTCTCTTACACTTAGCCAATTTGGGGCTCCAAGTTGGAACTATAAAACGTTACTTGGCAGCGCTATCTGTCTTTAAGCGCTCCTCGGAAGAGGCCTCATATTTTAAAATGCCTTTAGTCATTCAATTCTTGAAAGGGTTGACAAATGTATACCCTCTGACACCTTTTCAGGTGCCCATCTGGGATTTAAATCTAGTCTTAAAATTTCTCATGTGTGCTCCTTTCAAGCCTTTACATTCTTGCCCATTAAGACTGCTCACTCTGAAGACAATTCTGTTGGTGGCTATGACATCAACCCTCAGGGTAAGTGAGTTGCAGGCACTGTAAGCCTCCTCAAACCATTTTCCATAGGGATAGTTATTTTAAAAGTCAAACCGTCTTTCTTGCCTAAAATAGTGTCTGATTTTCATCTGTCACAAAAGATTCTTACCTTCCTTTTATCCTCCACCTCACGCTAGTAAGGAAGAGGAAAGGTTGCATAGACTGGACCCTAAAAGGGCTCTGTTTCTACATTTCCAGATTGGCAAATCTCTGACAATGTGACCAACTATTTGTTGGATATACTAGGCACAAATTGGGCCTTGCAGTATCTAAACAAACTCTAGCCAGGTGGATAATTCGGCAATCTCTGAATGCTATAAACGAGCTGGGAAAGAGCCTCCAGATGGATTATGGGCTCATTCTACCAGAGGCATGGCAACTTCCACGGCTCTTTAGAGGAGTATCACGGTGCAGGATATCTGTGCTGCGGCCACCTGGTCATCAGTGCACACCTTTGTAAAGCATTATTGCTTGGACTCTACTTCGTATCAAGGAGGACTATTTGCAAATGCTGTCCTTCATTCAGTCCAAAACTAAAAATTTCTAGTACTCCCACCTCCAGAAATACCACTGCTATGGGAGTCTATCATAAAATGAGTATTTGGGAGGACACAATCCATTCGAAGAACAAGTTACTTACCAACTGTAACGTTCTTTCGATTCGATGTTACTCCCACGTATTCATCAACCTTCCCATCCTACCCCTCCGTACAGTTTACTCCAGTTGCACTCTAAATTCCTTAAGAGCCTGAGGACTTAAAACCTGATCAGCTAATGCAACCATGAACACCGTAAAAACAGAACTGGGGTAACGGGCACTGCTCGAGCCCTTTATACAGAGGATGTCGACGCCCGACAGTGGCCCTCGAGGAACTTCGAATCCGCAGTCTCGAACACGGCGCCCCTTGGTGAAAAATGTTTCTAAAGCAGCTGAAGCTGGGACACGATTATCATAAAATGAGGAATACGTGGGAGGAACATCCAGTCGAAAGAACATTATTTGGTAAGTAACTTGTTAATCTCGACCTGGAGTTATTCTGATTCAGGAGACGATGCATTTAATGCGGTTTGCAGTAGAGGCTTATGACATTTATTATCAGGTAGCCAAACGGGGATTACTGGGGTGACGTTCTGGCGGCCTTGCAATACTGATGGATAAAGCCTGTAGGATTGTCTCTAATCTAGCATTTGCTCATGAGTCACTCCTTATTGTAGAACTCCATTTTCCAGGGGTGATTTAGGAGAGCATTTTGGTTGTATGTTTATATTGGCATAAATTGGCATGTTCTATCTCTGTGTGATAGGTTGAATCAGATCTTCGAAGCAGCTGTCTTTAGAAACCCGGGCTTAAGGGTTATTGTTGGTGGGAACTACAATTCCACTTGTCTAAACCTACGACAACCAGGGGGTGCCTCTTTCTGAGGCCTTGCTCGCCCTTCTGTACTTCATGGAAAAATGTGGGTTGAGTAGTTTATGTCTTGGGATTTACAACTTACTTGGCCAACACGGGACACTTTTGTGCATACCTGGTGAGAGGGTCTGCCTGCTCAATGATTGACTACTTTCATCAACCAGTCTTCCTCCACCTACTGGAGGAAATGTCTATTAGTGAGTTTGGTCTAAGTGACCATTTGGGTTTGAAATTGAATATCTCGAGGTTCAGATACAAATCTGTAACTGCCTTGGCCCTCTTGAAAACAGATCGTCTATGCATATCTGTTAGATCTTAAACCATGCTTGAGCCTAACAACGAATCAGAGGGGACCCTATGCTTTGTTATGCACCGACTAATTCAGGCTCTGCGTGTACTATGGCAGAATGCCAGAATAGAGCATGCATCCAAGATCATTTGAAATGGTTGGTACAAAATCATCATGAAGGGGCCTCCAAGCATCACCACTGCTTTAACGAGAATATTTCCAATCTTGGGAAGGAAAAAAGAAGGCAGCTAAGGCATCTGGGCCTAGCCAATTATGACTGGTCTACATATAAGTGTCTTAAACTCACGATTTCCCAGTTGTATCGTAACAAGGTGAAGGTGCTTAAATATGAACTCCATAGAAAAGATAACTAAAAGATGATGCACCATCTCCTTACAAATGACACTAGACAAGTGTGTTCCACGCTTGGAGCGATTACTCGAATAGCTACCCCGCTTCAAGAAGATGCTATATCGGCCACCACAGGGTGGCATATATAGAAAACAAATATGCCCTCACAATCGGCTTTGAATCTATCCAGCATAGAAAATTTGAATCCCTGATTCTGAAATGCTCTCCATGGTCCCATGAAGATATTGGCGGTGCAGTTGCTAAGATTAAGGGCTCTAGTGCACCAGGGCCCAATGGTATTTCTACTTTTTCTATCAAAGTAGATCCAGAGTTATGGGCCAATATTTTAAAAATCAAATTTGATTGTTTACTTTTCAAGAGAAATCCCGCCCTCCTGGTGTTCGGCGATCATCGTACCCATATACAAAAAAGGCAAGGTCGATGATCCAAATAACTTTAGGCCCATCGCTTTGATTGATGCTGTGGCTAAAATGTTTACTCTTTTGATTTTAGAGTTAATTCAGCTACACATCTCATTTAAAGTTGCTGCCACGTTTTCAAGTAGGCTTTAGAAAACATATGGGCAGCCCTTTAAATGTATCTATTATGGCCCATTTAAATGAATTAACAAAACATTCTAGAACAGGCCAATTTATATGGCAGCCCTTGATCTTACAGCTGCCTTTGATACAGTGATTAGAGATGTGCTATGGGAGAAGATGATTCACATGGGTTTTCCTTTAGACTTGGTTGCTATTATTGCACTCCATCAAAATACTACCTATCAAATAAGGTTGTCAAAGAATGGGGTTGTAACCAATCAGATCCCCACTGAGATTGGATTTAAACAGGGCTGCAATCTTGCTGCAGTCCTGTTCAATCTCTACTTAGCAGATTTGGACGCTGACTGAAGTGAGAATGTTATATCCCCAGTCAAATTGGGTTGGTTGGCTTTAAACTGGATCGGTTTTGCCGACGACTTGATGTTTTTGGATCGTCCCCCATTTGTTCTTCAGACTAAACTAAATGTGTTCTTCAGTTTTACCCTAAAACATAATCTCCAAATTAACCCAACTAAATCTTATTTCGTTTTCAGATGGCAAGAGGAAAATTGCTAGATTTAACTGGTGTTGGAATGGAGTATGTATCACTCAGATGCCTTTGATCTGCTATTTGGGCTACAGACTTTCAAATACCTATTCTGTATCTATGTGGAAAGATTTCCTTAATGACAAAGTGAAGTCGCTCACTTCCCTGATGAAGATCATTTTTAATAAGTATCAGTGCTCCAGATAAGATTTTGAGGTGGGAGTATTTTACGCATGATTTTTCAAATTAGAGCGTAAATGCAATTTCAAGAGTAAAAATGAGTTTTCTCCTCTGCAAGAGAGTAAAACTTAACCAACACATAAGTTATGGGTATGAACACATTTTAAAAGGGTGCATGCTTTATTGTGTTGCTCGCTTAGCTGTCACAGATTTGGTCTTTCAGTTGGAAATTCACCATCATGCATAAGAAGGCTATGCGGCTGACAAAAGAAATGCTACAGTGCCATGTAGTGGTGGAAAGTATGTTTTTTTAATGAATAAATCAAAGCGTACACGGTACGCAGTAAAAAATTAAATGATCCGTATTTGCCATATTTACATGCGTAAAAGTGCAAGATACGCACGTTAACTGGTAGGCTGATAAGTAGTGTCAATTCTCGGTCTTGCCCTGTATCCAATACTACCTCTTAAAAGTAGAACCCATAGTGCTTTATGCACTCAATATCTGGCTCTTGGAAATGGAGGGATTCCTTGATATGATACAGGGTAGAATGTCGTCGAAGCAGGTATTTGGTTTAGCGCTTTCGGTCCTGAACGTGATCATTTGTCATGAACTTTGGTTATTACCCTTGTCAGTCAAATGGCACTGGCGCATGCTTAACTATGCTAAAATGGTTGCTCCTCCTAACCAATCTCTATATGAAGATTTTGCACTCATGTTAACGGAACGGTGCGTGCCATTGATTCTGAAATGTAAAAATAAAATGGAAGCAATTTTAGAGGCGTCACTGATGGGCAAAGAAGATCTTATTGCTGGGCTCCCTTCTTAAAAGAGAAAATTCAAAACGTATCATTGGTGTATGATGTTAGACCAAATTGGCAAGAGTAAGGCATATTATGAATATGCAAAATATCGCAGAAAATGGGGCGAGAGGGCTAGTTATCTGGAGATGTTCCCATGTAATAAGGTGCACAAAATATATATGCGTTATAAGCTCAATCAGTTGACAGATGAAAGGATGCAATACTGGAATCACGGGGTGGGGAATACAATACCTGGCAGATGCCGCTTTTGTGTACAAATCACTGTACTTAATCCCTAAAGCACTTGATTATATACTGTGAGTTTTTTAATTATCTAGATCTAACATATTTGGATCCTACTTATCTTCGTCATCTTGGTTGAGCAGAGAAAGCGTATGGGAAAGTTGTATGTGGGGCTATAACCAAAAGTTAATGCTTAGACTAATTACATTATTAAATGTTATTGAAGAGAACTTGCTACAAAAGAAAATGACTCTCCCATAAAAATGGTTGTCGCAGTAAGTTGAAATTTTATAGGAAAAGTTAACTGAGAAAATTGTTTATTTTATGGAAGGATACATTGTTCTATATACTGTGATGTTTTGTTAACCTGTGATGAAACTGTTTTTGGAAAATGATATTGGGAATTTATTAGATGATGAAATGTTAAATTGATGAGTTAGTTTGATATCCGGTTTTATCTTAGCGTGTGTTGATTTATCTGTTATATGGAAGTCTGAAATTAAAAACTAATGTTTTTATTCCTAATGATTGGTTTTTGAAAAGGTTTTTTTTATAACCAAATACAATTTAAAATGAAAATGTCGCATCCTATGATTTCTCATTAAGTGGTATAGAGAAGAAAGCGTTCAAATCTATCACCGTAAAGTGGTTAGCTTCTGGTAGAATGCTACATAGTATTGTCGCTGGATTGGGAACTAACAAACTCTACTTCAACCATATGGCTCAAGGGGCGCAATTCCTGAATAAAAAGCCGCAATCCCCATCCCCTGCCTTCTTCACCAGGTACACAGCCTTGTTAAAATGCAATTCTGTAGGAATCAAGATACTTTGCTGCACTAACACGGAGATTGTCTCCTTGGACAAAGGATATTGTTTTGCCCTTGGTAAGATAGCCCCTACCATAAGATTGATTTTAACAGCTCCTACTACACTTAGCAAGCTGTCATATATGGTGTTTTATTTATATTTATTTTATTTATTTCAATCTATAAAGCGCACTTTGAATGGATTGTGTCCTCCCACGTATTCCTCATCTTGTGATAATCGTTATCTCCAGCTTTGCTGCTTCGGAAAAATAAATTCTCGACAGAGGGCGCTGTGCTCGAGGTCATGGGGTTGATTGTCCCTCGACGTACTCCATACTCTGTCATTGTCACCGATGGTATAAGTAGCTCGAGCCGCGCCTGTTGCTTCAGTTCAGTTTTTCCGATCGCTTCGCTATCGAGAACGGCGCGCTTCTATTTTCTGTGAAGAAAATGTCATCATCTTCAACACCTTCGACACCCAGGACTGGGTTCAAGAAGTGTGCAGATTGTGGATCTAAGATGTCGATTACCGATCCCCACCAGATTTGTCTCTGGTGTCTCGGTTCCAGTCACCGAACCGACGACTGCAGTTCCTGCCAATCGATGACCGAAAAAGCTCTTAGTGAGAGGAGATGTAAACTGTCGGTGGGGAGGGTAGGCCTCAAAAAAGGTTTCGTCAAAAAAGCATAAAGCGACCGATTCTAAGTGATCGGATCGCCATAGGCACTCGAAGAGATCTCGATCTAGAAGTAGATCGAGAGATTCTTCGTCGTCATCGAAAAAAATGAAGAGGAGACATCGATCTCCCTCATCTTCTTCATCAGTCGACCGAAGAAATTTGTTGTCCGACTAAATCGGATTCTCCCAGTAAGTGGGAAGAATTCCGCAAAAAGATGGAGGTTTTCGAGAATGCGGCCTCGACCCCCTCGAAAGAACCTCAAAAAAGCTATACCCCTAAGGTCGCTCCGTTGGACGACAAAGGGAAGTCCAAGGTTTCTATGGCTAAGACCAGTAGCGTCGAGGAATACAAAAAACCTCGAGTCGACGTAAAACCGGCCAAGAAACAAATCGTCGACGCCCTCGACGTCGATAATTTCGACACCAAAACCACATGCGTCATCGACGCCATTATCGAAGTCATCTTCGAAAACCTCAAAGACACCCTCAAACTTCGAGGGATTTGCCATTTCCTTCGAAGCAGATGGAAGAGGAAGAAAGGAGATTCACTCCTTTGCCCAGATCAGACATTTTCAAGTCTGTCTGCAATTTATGAAGAGTCTGCTTCAGAAGAAGACGACTAAGTTACTCCTTTGGGAGTTACTTATGGGACAAGACAAGTTCCTGAAGAACGTATTGACCAGGAATCCAGAATGAGACCTGAGAGATACTCTACATTCTGCCAGTGGAGTTCACACATCCCCAGAATTAGTTCGCCAAACCTGATCCTGCAGAGCATGCAGATGCTGGGTACAGGGGTCTTATGACACACAAAACACCAGTGGGAGGCAGGATCTCTCAACATCTGAAGGAATGGCGGGGCATTAGCTCAGATGCTTGGGCACTGGAAACAGTAGCCCAAGGTTACTGTCTCCCCTTTCTAAAAAGGCCTCAATCATCCACCGGGAGCCAATTCCGTCAAAATTCCAGATCCGCTCCTGTTGCAGGAAATTTTAACCCTGCTAGAGAAAGATGCCATAGAACTGGTACCTGTAGCGGAGAGAAACAGGGGTTGGTACTCCCCATATTTTCTCATCCCAAAAAAGGACAGAGGACTGAGACCCATCTTGGACTTGAGAAACTTGAACAAGTTCCTCAGGAAGGACAAGTTCAAGATGATGGTGACTTTCTCAGATCCTTCAGGCTCTCCAACTCCAAGATTGGTTGGTATCATTGGACCTTCAGGATGCTTACTTTCATGTGCCAATCCATCCAAAGCACAGAAAGTACCTGAGGTTCGCGATTGGCAATTCTCATTATCAGTTTCGAGTTCTGCCATTCGGGTTGTCCTCCGCCCCGAGGGTTGTCACCAAACTGTTGACGGTTGTGGCAGCAAGTCTCAGGAAAGGAGGTATTCACATATATCCCTACCTGGACGAATGGTTGATCAGAGCAATTTCTCCAGAACAAGCTCAGCAACATCTTTCGATCACCTGCCACTTCCTCCACAAACTGGGCTTCTCCTTCAATTTCAAGAAATCCCACATGATACCATCCCAGAAACACCAGTTTATCGGAGCAGTCTTGGACACTTCATCGGGAAAAGCCTCGCCTCCCGAAGTGAGAGCTCTCCACATCCAGCAGATGGTAACAAAATTCCAGAATGCCCAACGTCTACCGGCCTTCGATTTTCTCAGGTTGCTCGGCCTCATGGCATCCTGCATTTTTCTAGTACCAGAGGCCAGATTGAGAATGAGATCCCTTCAATGGGCACTCTGAACTCAGTGGTCCCAGTTCTCAGGGAATATGTCGGATCTTCTGCAAGTCCCGAGCGCAGTTGCTCAGGATCTTCTATGGTGGGCTTGCAACGACAACATTCTCAAGGGAGAGTCTTTTTGGCAACCATGGCCGGAGATAACGGTAGTGACGGACGCCTCACTCACGGGGGGGGGGAGCACACACACCAATGATCTGACAATCAGCGGTCGTTGGTCTCCATCGGAGTCCAAACTACACATCAACCTATTAGAGCTGAGGGCAATCAGACTAGCTCTGAAGGCCTTTCTGCCCTCTGTACAGGGAAAGAATGTTCTGATAATGACGGACAACACAGTGGCCATGTACTATCTCAACAAGAGAGGAGTAGGGTCACTGCCACTGTGCAGAGAGGCAATGCAGCTCTGGTTCTGAGCAATAAGAGAAGGAATCTCTGTCGGCAATTCACCTAGCCGGAGAGAAGAACACGGCAGACACTCTGAACAGGCAGAGCACGGTCTCTCACGAGTGGGAGCTGGCTCAGGAAGTCCTTCTGGAGATCTTCGCCCCTTGGGGAACCCCTCAAGTGGATCTGTTCGCCACCGCGACCAACCGGAAGTGCGATCAGTACTGCTCAAGGGAATTTCCTCAAAGAGGAGCTCTGGGAGACGCATTCGTAGTGGAGTGGAAGTTTCCACTGCTGTACGCGTTTCCCCCAGTCCCTGTGATTCCTCAAGTAATCAGGAGGTTGAGAAAGTTCAGGAAAACCATGATCCTAATTGCCCCGGATTGGGCCAGGAGGACGTGGTACCCGGACCTTCTAGACATGTCCATCTGCCCTCCAATACGTCTTCTGCAAAGAGAGGATCTTCTCTCGCAGAGGAAGGTCGGGTTCTCCATCCAGAGGTCAAAACACTCAACCTTCACGCATGGTTTCTGAGAGGTTGAGATACAAGGATTGGGATCTTCCGGATGACGTAATGGAAATCTTGCTTTCGGCCAGAAGACCAGCAACAATGTGGACCCTTTTCAGTGTGGCACCCAAATGGTGCTTTCCTTTCTGCTACATCTAGCTAATCAGGGGCTCCAGATAGGAACAATAAAAGGATACCTTGCTGCGCTATCCATTTTCAAGTGCTCCTCGGAAGAAGTTTCATATTTCAAAATACCGTTAATAGTTAAAATCTTAAAGGGGCTCACTAATGTATACCCTCCAGTCCCTTTTCATGTACCAGCCTGGGACTTAAATTTAGTATTAAAATTCTTGACTTACATACCTTTTGAGCCTCTGCACTCATGTCCATTGAGGCTTTTGACTCTAAAAACTGTCCTACTTGTGGCCCTATCATCAGCCCGCAGGGTTAGCGAACTTCAGGCTCTCTCATGCAAACCACCATATACTATTTTTTATAAAGATAAGGTAGTCCTTAAAGTTAAACCTTCATTTTTGCCAAAAGTAGTCTCAGACATCCATGTGTCACAAAAAATAGTACTTCCTACGTTTTATCCTCCTCATCTGGGCAAAGAAGAGGAGAGAGATTACACAGATTAGATCCCAAGAGGGCTCTTAGTTTTTACATATCTAGGATGGCTAAATTGAGACAAGATGACCAACTGTTTGTGGGTTACACTGGTCAAAAATTAGGCTTATCTGTAACAAAACGGACCATTTTCCGCTGGATCATATTAGCCATAGTTGAATGCTACAGATTAGCGGGAAAAGAACCACCAGTCGGGCTTCATGTTCATTCTACAAGGGGAATGGCTACTTCTGCGGCTCTAAAGAGGGGAGTCCCGGCAGCAGACATTTGTGCAGCTGCAACCTGGAAAACAATACATACCTTTGTTAAACATTGTTTGGACACTGCCTCCTCTAACGAGGGTTTATTTGCAAGGGCAGTTCTGCATTCTGTCCACGAAAACTGAAATGGTACTCCCACCTCCAAAAATTGATACTGCTATGGGAGCCTATCACAAGATGAGGAATACGTGGGAGGACACAATCCATTCGAAGAACAAGTTACTTACCAACTGTAACGTTCTTTAGACTGGATGTGCCTCCCATGTATTCCTCATCGACCCTCCCATCCAACCCCACAGTACAGTTTACGTGTTCTTACACTTTCCTCTCAAGAAGAATGTATCGGTCATGGGACACGCCTGGGTGTTCCTCCTATATATATTTCATCGAAAAAACAAAACTGAAGCAACGGGCGCGGCTCGAGCTACTTATACCATCGATGACGTCGACGGAGTACGTCGAGGGACAATCGACGCCACGACCTCGACCACAGCGCCCTCTGCCGAGAAAATGTTTTTCCGAAGCAGCGAAGCTGGAGATAACGATTATCACAAGATGAGGAATACGTGGGAGGAACATCCAGTCGAAAGAACGTTACAGATGGTAAGTAACTTGTTCAACTGCCCTGTGGCATTGTGGTGCTGTAAAAGCATATTCACCTAGTGCGGGAAAGACAAGGGTACAACTCTGATACAAATTCAAATACAGCTTGGACAATAGTCCTGTTCTGTGGTTACAGTGGAACAGTAAAATGGAAACAGATTATTTGAATAGTATGGTTTTCATTGTCTTTCTGAAGGCTGAAGGAGGTTTCTTGTCTGAGTGGTAGTGAGTTCCGTGATTTTGGAGCTAGCACTTCAAAGCTGATGCCGCCGGCTTTGGTTCTGTTGTAGGCGTGAATTGTGAGTTGGTGAGAGTATAGGTCACGCTTGGGTCTGAGTGATTGTGCTTAGATGTATTTGTTCAGCTAAGTAGGTGGGTGCTGTTTGGGATAGACATTGTGTGATTGTGAGTGCCGTGAACAGAATATGTTCTTTTATTGGGAGCCAGTGAGCCTCTTGTCTGGCCTGAGATATGCTCTCTCCTGGGTATACTGAGAGCATTATTTTGCGTAATCTGTATGTTTTTGGCAGACGTCCCTAGAAGGACATTGCAGTAGTACAATTTAGCGCCAATGGTAGCTCTAGCAATATTGAGACAGTTTTTGGAGGAGAGGTGGGGTTTTACTGCATTGATTTTCGTGGTGAGGGCTGCTGATGAGATATTGCCAACTTGTATATTCATAGATGGGGTGGAGTCCAGAAAGACTGAGGGTTTTAACTGCAGCTGATACTGTGATACTGTGTTCTCTATGTTGAAGTTACCCTATTTGCTGTCTAATTTTTTTAGGTACTCCTTGGTGCCTACCAGTAGGATCTCCGTTTTGTCCCCATTAAGATAAAGGCCAATGGCCGCCATCCACGCCTGGTTGATTGCATATGTCTGTTGTAGGGTTTTGAGGACTTGCTCATAGTCACCAGTTAGTGGGAGAAGAATTTGTGTATCGGCATAATTGGTGAACGTTCTGCCGATATCTTCTAGGTTGTTGAATAATGGCAGGATGAAGAGGTTATAGAGGGTGGTGGAGGTGCACGAACCTTGTGGCACCCCACAGCAAATGGGGGAAGGAATGGCTGATGCGTGGTCTGAGAAGACCCTCATGGCTTGGCCCTCGAGGAAGGAGGTTATCCAAGTGGTGGCTTCTTGTGAGAAGTGGGCAGAGTCGGTCAGGTGTTTCCCTAGAGTTTTGTGGTCGACCAAGTCGAATGCTGCCGGCAGGTCGAGGAGCAAGAAGAGCGCAGACTTGCCCTTATCCATGTTTCCTAGAAGCCCTGTCTAGTAGGGCTCACTTTGTGCTGTGCCGAGGCCGAAAACCAGATTGCCTCTTGCCCAGGATGTTGTGCCTTTCCAGGTAGGATTGGATCTGTAAGTAGGCAGCCTTATCAAGAATTTTCAACAGGAATGGCACAGTGGTAAAAGGTCTGTAGTTGGGTGAATCGGGGTCCAGTGTGGCTTTTTTAACAGTGGCCAGACCCATGCTTCCTTAAGGAAGGATTGTACCGTGCCAGAGGTGAACGAAGCATTAATAAAGGCTGTAATGAAAGGGGGCTAGTGCTGCAGCACAGTCTTTTAATATGTTTGCAGGGCAGATATCGCCTTTACAAAATTATGGTTTTATGTGCTTCATGATTGGTAGGACCTCAGGAATGGTTACTTCTCCGAAAGAAAAGGGAGTTGGGGGGTATTGGGATGGGGAAGGTGGATGTAGCTGACTAAATGCCATTGTGTGCTGGGGGCACAACCTTGGGTAGATTGTTGAGGTTAGCCTTGAATTTCTCTTGGAGTAGGTTAATCTTGTCGAGCATTGCATGATGGATGTCGTTACACCAGTTTTCATCCATGACAGTCTGCTGGGTAGACATGGGCGGGGGGGGGTGAACAATCAGTTCATTGACGATGGCGAATAATTGCTTGGATTGGGATTTTGCATTGTCTTTTCTGGAATATTGTAGGCAGCGCTTTTGCTGTGGCAATGGCGTTTTTATATTGCTTGGCGATTGTGAGATATGATTCACGTGTGGAGGCAGAGGGGTGCGATTGGGCTTGTCTCTTGAGGGCTTCTAGGTCAATTAGGTCCTGGTTAAACAGGAGTTTACAGGTTTTATGCTTTTGGCTTTTTTTCTTTCTAGTGGGGCGATGGTATTGATCTCCTCTTTGAGAACTGTTGTAGAGCTCAGCCAGTTCTGTGGGGGGTGTTGGGGAGAGGTAGTGCTAGTACTGATGCTTTATGAAGGGGGAGAATTTGTTCTTTGAGCAGTTTTTTTTTCATCTAGCTAATGCAGCAGGCTTGGGAGGGTTTTGTTGCGCAGGTGTTTTGGAGGGTATGAGGAAGTGCAGGAGATAGTGGTCAGTCCATGGGCAGGGGGTGTTGGTGCTCATGTCAACTTAAGTTGTGATTGGATAGCCAGTCCAATATGCGCCCTTTGATGTGGGTTGGGCTGTCAATCTTTTGGATAAAGCCTAAATCCATGAGAGACTTGGCAAAGGCTTTACCTTTTTTGTCTTTAGCATCCTTGAAACCCAGATTGAAATCTCGTAGGTGACTGGCTCTGGTGGTGTTTTTGAGATTGCCTATGAGGTGGGGGTTAGCTTGAAAGTCCAGTAGGGGGCCTGGAGGGCATTATACTAGGTGCAGCGTCATGGTGTCTTTAGGAGAGGAGATTTTTACAGAGAGCTCGTCAGTTCTCTGAGGTTGCTGACTTTGATTTGTCTGGCCTTGAGTTTTTTTACAATAAGGGCAACCCCACCACCTTCTGGTTGGTCCGGAGGCTTCGTGTAGCCAAGTTTCTGTAATGGCTAGGGCGTCTAGCTCTAAGTTGACAATGAGGTCATGGTGGCATTGGTGAGTGCAAATTGGGTTTGAGTGGTGGAGTTGTAACTAGATTTGGGCTTGGTTGTGTGTTAGGCAGAAACCTGTGCAGTTCCCTTGGGGAATACTGCAAAAAGATTAAGACTACAGGAGGAAGCAGTAAACCCAATCGGTAGCAGTCTGTACCACCCAGATTTACCTGGTAGCTGTGGCTGAGCAGGCAGACTTCTCTCAAGAAGAGTTAGGCAGTATACAGAGGATACACAATAGGGTCAAAAACACAGTAGAACAAGCAAACACTGACCAGAGCTTTGTATCAAAAGTATATAATTATTTATTTACCACACACTTTAGAAAATACACTAGCACTATTAATCAATGCAAGTTCAAAACACAATCAGAAAAGTATACACACCTCCCTTAAGATTTATTTAGACAAGTCTAAGTTAAAACACCACTTTTTGTCAAAACAGAGGTGAGCGTGTACCTTGGCACTCCAATAATTAAATAAAAGGGAGAGAAAAAGGCAGGTCATAAAGATAAAACAGTTCCCAACACTTTTAAGAGACAAAAACAAGTTAGTGAAGGCAGAGTCTACTGTAGAGCCAAAGTTCATAGGCCAGGCCCAGTTTGAATGGAGCAAGGTGAAATGTGCCCAAGATCACACAATTGCAAAATGCATTCAAGTCTTTGTAGAAATGTTCAAAAGAGATTGGGGTGGTTTAAAAGATAGTTAGGAGGTCTGGGGGCCAACCCAGTTGGAAAGCCAAGGATTTAAGGGTCACCTTGAGCAAACCGAAGAAGGGGAGGCCAGGTGGAACACAGTACCTTTTTAAAGTTGAGGAAGCTCCAGCGGTGGCAGTTGTTCCTGGCAGCGGGTGCAGTTCGTGGTTTCGACCAGAGGAAGAGAGGATCTCGTCGAGGAGGAAACTTGGAGTCGTTGCACTGCCCAGGGAAGAAACCAGCCGCGGAGTTTGTCGGTTAAAAGGTGCGTTCCTAGTATTCGCGGTCACAGTGGTGCAGCTTGGCTATCCGGCCGCCGGGATGCTTTGCACGGACGATTCGACCGAGACGTCCTGGAAGGCGAAATGGCGAACTGGTTGATCCCACCAGCTCAGAGGAAGACGACTTTCAGCAGAAGATCTTCTCTTGTCGTCGGGGAAAGTGGTGAGGTCGTTGCAGCAGGGCTCCACCGGTGGTGTTGTAGTTGCAGATGGCTCAGCTTCTCCCCTCTTCGGATTTCTGAGGTCCTGTGGCGACTTCTGAAGTTCCAGTCCCAAAAGCCCTGCTTTTATGCAGAAAAACCCCCATTCAACAGCCTAGCTGTCACTCAAACATGCTAAGTGGTAAGCCAGGTGGCTCGCCACTGGCCCCATTAGAACAGAGTGCGACATGGGTTGCTAAGGCAACGCAGTCCAGGGTGCCAATTCCCCCACCCACAACTCAGAGTGGCACCAGTTGGAGGGCTTCTGTGGAGAAGCCCGCCAAAAAGTGGAACAAAGGGCCAGACCTTGGTTGGAGTTGGAGACGGACACGAACGCCATTTTAGAAAAGAATTCTGGCAAAAAAACCCAACTTGTGATTTAATATTAAATAAATAAACCAGTGGTATCTTTAACATTGCACCAAAAAAGTGGTGCGTTTAAAATCAATGGGAAAATCCCATAGGAAATATTCCAGAGGAATATTTTGCGTGGTAACCACTGCCACCAGCCAGAAACTTGACAAGGGAGGACTGGACAGTGCCCCCTTGGAAACAGACCCAGGGGCAATCGAATTAACCCCTTCCAGTACTTCCACAATATGATGGTTTGTACTGGTTATGTTCACAATTTTGGACTAGTAAAGTCAATGGTGACTTTACATGCCCTGGGAGACGGTAGTCAGTCCCAGGGTATGGAGTCTATGTTTGGGGGTCACTATGACACCCCTGTGTTACTGCACTGAAGGTGCTGTGTAACACGTACACAAACAGATACCTTATGGAGTAAAAAAAAAACATAGCCCATAAGCACACAAAGTCAGACATACCTCAAACCATGCATAAGAGTGGGAGGAAAAGAGTCTCACTCTTAGCAGGAGAAAAAAACAAACCCCAAAAATCCAGCAAAGCTGCTGGGGGACTCACTATGTTTGGGAAATTAGCCTTATAAGAGAATTCTCCCTAACATTGTGACTATGGGATGTGTTATGATAGTTTCAGGTTTTCTTGGGATAGAGGTAGTTGTGGGAACAGGCTCAGGGAGGGTTTTATCCAGGTGCTTGTTTGTAGTGGAGGATACAATAGGGGAGCGGGATCCTAGTCTTTGGTTGCTTACGAGTAAAGGTAAAGGGGTCATATGGGTCTGAACTACTTGTGTTTGCTGAGGTATTGCAGTGCCTGAGGAAGGATGTCGGGGGAATCCTATGTGAGCATGGTGGGAGGAGTGGTATGATATGATGGGTTATTTATAACGCGCTTAATACCCAGAGGTTTCTAAGCACGGACCCGGGGATCGAACCTGTGTTGCTCCATGTTGTCTTGCTTCCAAGGCGAGCACGTTGCCGCTGAGCTATCCTCCCGAGACCACCACTGGTGCGGTAGGTGAGTTAGGGGCCATGTTGGTGGCTATTTTGATCGAGTAGGCACGTGTTAGTTCCTCAAACCAGATGCAGGCAATAGCTAGGCGGGTGGGCCGGGCCACCGATGCGGGCAATCAATATTGACTGGGCATATGGGTAACTTCACAGATGCAGGCAATCGATAATGACTAGGTAGGATCATGTGTTAGCAAGGGTAGGGCAGGGACTTAGTATTCTAGCTGGACTGATAGGCTAAGAGGCAATTATAGCACCTGGTACATAGAGGTGCTCCCTGTATGGAGACCTTTGCAAACTATTTGGCTAGTCGGGCAAGTATCAAGTTAATATTGTAAGTGCGCGCATTGTCTTACTGTCGTATGTTGCCTGGTAGTCGGTGGCTCAGGTAGAGATATCCATGAGGATGCAAGTGATGGAGGTGGGGGAATGGAGACTCTTACGAGACAATGGCTACTGTGATCCATAATACGCTATATATTCATGCTAAGTCTTCTTCGAGAAATGGCGATGCCTTTTTCAGTAAGGCCTTTCAAATGGATTGTGTCCTCCCACATATTCCTCATCTTTGACATGTTTTTCCAGCTTCAGCTGCTTCAGAAAATTTTCAGCAGAGGGTGCTGTGCGTAGAGTCTATGTCCCTCGAAGGCCTCCGTTGAGGATGATATTGCATGCATATATAGCATACGCAGCACCTGTTTGCCTCAGTTCCGTTTTTCCGCGATATCTTTGTCGAAATTCAACGCGCCTCACATCTTGTGACGTCATAAACAGACGGCTCAGAAGTCCGGTTTTGAAAAGTGTCGGGATTGCAGATCCAAAATGTCCCTCACTGATCCGCACCCTATGTTTGTGGTGCCTCGGAGCCAAATGGTCCTGATCGAGGAGTGTCTCACACCACTCTTCTTCATCCTCGAAGAAGTCGGAGAAGGACCGTAGGTCGCCTTAGTAGACTTTGTCGTCTGACACTTCCCCCAAAAGAGTTGCATGCCCAACTAAGAAATCCACTCTGGCCGAGTGGGAAGCCTTCAGGGCTGAAATGCTTAACATTTTCAAAAAGCAAATACCTAGCCATGCGGCAACCAAGCCTTTGCTAGAAGCCGGAAAGGAAAGGTCTCGTCTGCCTTTGAGCCCGGGAAAAAGACCAGATCCACATTGGGAGCCTTCTAGGGCTCGATCCGATGTTTCATCGAAGGATCACTCTAGACATGAGCACAAGTAGTGGTCGTCGATGCCATCAACACCTTTGATGTTGGTGGCACCTTCACCTGCCAAACCCGCAATGTTGACGACTTTGATCCCAGCTGTGCCACCTTTACCTGCTGTGCCGTCAACGTTGAGCACCCCTCCCAAACCAATGGCGCTCATGGAGATAATCTCGGCGACTCCTATTCTGCCAAAATCTGCAATTCCTGACAAAACCTATGTGCCACTGCGTAGGAAGGGCTTTAAGTCTTTCTTCAATTTATGAAGAAGAGGAACAGTCTGATGAAGAGGCTCCATTTGGCCTGCAATAATGTACGCTCAATGTACCAGAGAGTTTCATTGCGGAAGATTCCAAGATGAAGGACCTATGAACATTTGCAGACTACAAGTGGGGTGGATACCTCACCTGAACTAGAGTTTGGGGAACCAGAGGCTGGGGCTGAGCGGAAGCATCCTATAGGCAGCTCATGTCAAAGGTGGTGGATTACGTGGGTTGGAGTAGGCCTCCATTACCGTATGAACAGGACAACCTTACTGACTTTCTTGACAAAGGTCCCCAGTCTGATCCCATCTTATCTTTCCATATAGCCTTGCAGAAAAGGGTGGCCCGGCACTGGGAGACTCCGGAGACCAATCTGGCAGTTGATAAAAACTTAAATAAGTAGTACTGCCCTTCCAGTAGTGACCCTCTCTGAGGTCTTGAGTCACAGTTCACCAGTGGGCAGCAGACTGTCTCAGCATCTAGAAGAATGGCGAGACAATACTGCAGATGCTTGGGCTCTAGCAAAGAAACCATGGCACACTGTTACTGCCTTCCTTTTATAAGGAGACCTCAGAACAATCCACCGGGGAACCGCTCTTTGAGGATTCCGGATCCGCTCCTTGTACAGGTAATGTTAACCTTGCTAGAGAAAGGTGCTATAAACCAGTGCCTTTAGCGCAGAGGAACATCGGATGGTACATCCCTTATTTTTTGATACCCAAGAAGGATTTAGGACTGAGACCCATCTTGGACTTGAGATACTTCAAAAAGTTCCTCGGGTAGAACAAGTTCAAGATGGTCACACTTTCGCAGATCCTTCAGGCCCTCCAACTCAAGGATTGGTTGGTGTCAGAGTTCTGCCATTCGGTTAACCTCCACCTGAGGGATTTCATCAACCTGATGGCGGTGGTGGCAGCAAGTCTCAGGAGATGGGGCGGGGGGGGGGGATTGGCTGATCAGAGCGTTCTCCTGAACAAGCCCGGGATAATCTCAACATCACCTGCCACTCCCTTCACAGACTGGGCTTCTCCCTCAATTACAAGTCCCATATGATGCCTGTTAAGGAGAATTCTCAGAAATGTGCCAATTCCATTCTACCTTGGAGACCCCCAGCTGTTTTGCCGGACTTTAGGACTTTTAATTTCTAACTGGAGAGAGTGAGCCCTTTTCCTCACCCTCTCATGTATTTCTTTTATTGTGATTTGGACTCTTTCATTTTTACTTTTGAGTCTGATAAACTCCATAGGCATTATCTTTACATTGTGACACACAGCACCTTCAGTGCAGCGGCACAGGGAGGTCTTAGATTTCCCAAAGGTTTAAATACCTTCTCTTGGAAAACTACTGTTTCCAAGAGTAGTGAAGTGAAATTGCCTTTACTTCTATTTTGTAACTTTCTAGACCCAGCACACACAATCTTACAATAGGGTATTGGAGGGCTTACTTAGTATCCCCTTTGTCTAGTTGCTCATGTAACAGTTTTGTTAGCCTTTTTACAATAAATGGCAGAATGCAGTGGTTTACTTTTTACTACCATTATGGGTTTTTACCGCAGGCTGCGTTCGCAGCTGCAGTAAAGAACCCATGGATGCCCATTTTGTCGAAATGGCTGCAGTCTTCTTTTTTTCATCATTTCTTGTTGGAAAGGTCCCTCTTGTGATTTACTTTGTGTGCCAAACAAGGTTTGGTCCCTTTGTATGTTTTGTCTTTGGCGGCATTCACGAGTGAAGCCCACCTCCTGGTTCCAGTATGTCTGGCAGGGACAGGCAGTGAGGGATGTGCCTGAAACTCCCTGTGCTGAATCCCCTTGGTTACAGGAATTAACCCAAAGGTGATTGACCGGCTGGCTGTTTGCCAAGGACCGCCACCCTGCTGTGTGATTGACAGGTAGGCTGGAATGAATGGGAGAAAACTGCTTAAAAGGCGAGGCTTTTTAGCTTGGAAGGCAGAGTCGACCACTGGACGAAGGAATCTGAAGAAGAACGTGGACGCGACGCCTGCTGCAACTACTGGACCGTTGGTTTGCCCAGTGAAGCCCTGCTGCTGTGCTGAAGCCCTGTATTTGCCTTGACTAGAGAAGCCCTGCAAAGACGACTTCTCAACTTGAGTTGGTGGGACCAATCCACTCCAAAGTAAGCCCGTCTGGACATCTTCTCGGAGCTGGCTGTGCTTCTGCTGCTGGAACCGAAGTGCCAGGGAGAGGAACACCAGGTTGTGTGTATTGCTTTTAAGTCCGACCCGAGTGCCAGGAAGATCCTCCGGACATCGCTGAAGCAGGTGTGACCAACCCTGAGCCACCTGAACAGAGTCCTGGACCCCAGATGCGAGCAAAGTACACAGTGGTATTCGAGAATCGCTGTGTTGCTATTTGTCAAACGCAAGGAGCTGAAACACAGAAGGACCGCTGAATCAAAGTTTGCCCATTGCTGCCGATGACCTTCCCATTGCAGAGCAGGAGTACCCAGACGTCCTCGATCATGTCCCCACGAATGAGGCTCAGGATCTGCAGAGCTGTACAGGAACATAAGCCAGCTGGAACCATGTCTTCTAACCAGAGGTTCTGTAAAGTCCAAGAGAACTTACCTCTTGTTGTGTAGCCTTGCTTGCTCTCAGTTGAGACCAGTCTTGGTTACCTTGCAGAGTTGCTATAGCTTTGCCCCTCACAAGCCTCCCAGCTTGTGGCCCTTAAAGTGTTCTATTTTCTACAAAGATTTCTTAAAACATTGTGCAATACTTTTTACCTACGTGCAAAGATCTTCAGCTCCCCTAGATAATTGTGCAATTAACATATGAGGTCCTAGCTCCCTGAGAGACTCTTCTTTACCTCTGACTTTGTGCTTTGGCCTTTCCCGCAGGAAAAGGTTAATTTTACTCAGCATTGGAGGTTTCAAAAGTACTTACCCGTTTGTGAATTATTTGTTACCCTTTGTTTTTTCTTCTCTTCTATCTGTTACACCAAACTCAGTATTGCTCCAAATGTACCAGTGATAAATCAATGTCCAGTGTCCTAGCTATTTAAGTCACCTGCGGGTGTAGGAAGTGTCTGTGTGCCTTCCTCAATGGATATTATCTGATTTCGAGACTGTGTGTTTTGAAGTGTATTATAATTGTTACATATATTGCTCCCTTCTGAAGAAGGCATATACAACTGACTGTGAAATAAATTGTTTTATCAAGAAACCTTGAGTTTATTTGAATAACTGTACTGTGGAACTATGTCACAACATTACTGCCCACATTGACCTCTGTGTAGTTCAGACTTATACCAAAGGTTGGGTCCCTATTGCCATGAGGTCAGGGCTATTGTAGGGCACCCAAAGGGTACTGCATACAATCTTGCCTAACACTGGTGCCTGGCAGTGAGTATCTATTGTAGAGTTGTTAGTGTTTGCTTTACAGTTGTTCAACTAAAAACCTTCACAGGGCTATGGTCCACTAGAATAGCAATTTTAACATGTCTAATATGGATAATTTTAAGCAGTAATTCCTGATCATTCTAACAGTAGATCAACTGAAAGAGATGTGTAGGATCAGGAAGCTCTCTTTTGAAGGAAAGACAAATGAGTTGATTACAAGGTTGTTAGATCACCAAAGGTTGAATAGTTGCTCTGTAACTCCTACAAATTCAGAACATGTGGAAATTGATAATGAGGATGATAATTCAGAGTCTAACTCTTGTCTTAAGAGTCAGAAGAGAGAGAGGAGTCCCTGGAAAGGAGCCCCTCTTTTTGCCTCAGCAGGCCCTTTTGCCTCAAACTTTGTCCACTGGTACCCCCACAAGGTCCATCACAGACAAAATGAGACTTGAATTGGAATTCAAAAGAATACATGCTCAAGTTGAAGCCAAACAGCAGGACCTCAATTTCACGGAACTAGAAATGTGCAATATGCTCTTGTAATGAAAAAAATTGTCTCTTGAAAATGGTTCTATCCCAGAGTCATCTAGGTCTACAAGTCCAAAGAGGCCTTGCCTGTCCAAAGAAGCAGGGAGTATGTATGATGCAAAACCTGATAGTTTGTATTGGTTGAGTGCTTTTGAATACAATCATGGGATGCAGGGTCTCGCAGGGAATCAGTTTCCTTGGCTTTTCTCTAGGCTCCCCCAGGTTGCAACTGATGCTGTAATGGAGGTGGGGGAACTTGAAAGATTGGAGTATGGAAATGTGAAGCTAGCTTTGATAGCCAGGTTTGGGAGAACTCCTTCCCAGTACCCTAAGAGGTTTAGGACCCCCAAAGACAGATTGTACCCGTTAGGCTACCTGGGTGTGTGAATGTTTGAAAAATGTAGATGGATGGGTTAAGGGTTACAGAGTAACTACCTTTGAAGGAATGAGAAATCTGTTTTTGTTGGAATCTATTTTTGAGGCCTGCTCTCCTGAGCTGAGACAGCACTTGGCTGACTCAAGAGATTGATCCCAAGAAGCTAGCAAAGGCTGCAGAGTTGTGGGTTGACAACAGGGCCACTCCTAAGGATTCTGGGGCCACTCACAAAAAGGATGAGGGGAAACAGCACAATAAAGATGACAAGGAGAATTCTAAATCCAACCACCCACAAGAGGAACACAAACATAAGAAGGGTAAACCATATTGAAAACTAGGTCAGTCTAGTGAAACCTCTGGTGCCAAACCAGAGGGAGGTCAGCAGAAGCCCCCATTTGTCAAAACATTTGGAAAATGTTACGCTTGTGGGTCAACTGACCATGTGAAAGGGGATCCCAGATGCAAGGGTAAACCTTCAGGGGTCCACACTGCCTCCTTAGCCTTCATCCGTGAGGGAGAAGTACATATGGCAAGTGGGAATTTTCATCTATTGGCTGAAGACCCCATTGGAGTCTCAGCCAGAGTTTCTTTCTTTAGTGTCTCTGGGTCTGTGGGGACAGCAGAATGTAGAGGTGTATACCTCTATTCCAGATAACACCAAATAATATTACAAGGACAGTGAACTTTTTAATGGTTTGGAAACCCCTGCCATTAGAGACACTGAGGCCAGCATTACTGTAGTGGAAAACTTTTTCAAACCTGAGGATGTTGCTACGGCACCTATAGGTCCGACTAAGCTTGCTGGAGGCCCTCTCCAGATGGTTCCAATACCACCAGCTCTCATCCAGTGCAACAAGAAGACTGTAAGAATACCTGCCAGTGTACAGAATGAGGTGCCTGGGAGAGTCCTGTTGGGGAATGACTTAAAAGCTCTTGGAGTTGTATCAAGCACCCACAGGCCTCCCAGTAAAAGGAAGCAGAAGCAGACTAGGAAGGCCAGAGAGCTCACTTTGGGTGACTCAGTGGGTTGTTACATAGGTACCTATAACACCCAGTCCACAGGAAGAACAAACTTCTAATTATAGGAAGAAAGAGACCTGGGGGAAACCCATGGTCTCAGGAAGAAAGAAAAGTATCGCCCCTGTGCACAAAACAAGGACATCCCCAAGAGGACAGTCCAAGGTCACACCTGTGACCCCTCAACAGCTCAGCTGAGTGGGAGGACCAACCAGAGAATGGTGAAACAGTTACTGGTGAAACAGAACTGGAAGAAGTTCTTACCGCTGTTGGAGATCTGGATCCTAAAGACCATCCTGAGCTGCAGACTTTGCTTGCAGAAGGGGGGTCCCTGTACGGCAGACTTCAGCAGAGGTCAAAGGGTGTCCTACTCTTGAAGGACTTTGCCAACAGGCAGCTTCCCAGCTGGAATGGCAGGATCTAGGGAAGCACAGGTTGTACTGGGAGGATGGACTCATTTACAGTGAGCCTATAGAGTCTACCCTAGGGGCTACAGCAGACTTGTGGTGCTTCAGGAGGTGAGAACCGAGTTTCTACACTTATTCCATAAGATTCCTTTGGCTGGTCACTTAAGCTTTATGAAGACCAAGGAAAGGATTTTCTTTTTCTACTGGCCTAAAATGGGGTCTGATTTAGATGTATTCTGTAGAAGCTGTCACGCATGTCAGACTTCTGGCAAGAGTGGAGCCAAGAATGGGGCACCCTTGGTGCCTCTCCCAGTGGTGGGAGTACCGTTTTGAGAGGGTAGGGATTGACATTGTTGGTCCCTTACACCCTCCACATCTTCAGACAACCAATTTATATTGGTTGTGATAGACAATGCTACCAGGTATCCTGAAGCCCATACCTATGAGAACTGTTACTGGTTAGGCAGTGGCTAAGGCCCTCCTTGGTATTTTTTACCAAGGTTTGTTGTCCTAAGGATGTTATCTCAGACCGGGGGACAAGATTTATGTCCCACTACATGCAAGCCATGTGGACAAACTGTGGAGTGACCTACAAGTTCTCAACAACCTATCATCTCCAAACCAGTGGGTTGGTGGAGAGGTTTAATAGAACTATGAAGAGCATGATAGGTGCTTTAGAGAAACCCCTTAGAAGAAAGTGGGACCTTCTACTGCCATGCCTTCTTCTCTTATAGAGAAGTCCTTCAAGAAGGGGTTGGCTACAGCCCCTTTGAGCTTCTCTATGATCATCCGGTTAGAGGTGCATTGGCCCTAATCAAGGAAGGGTTGGAGAGTGCTCCTTCCGACAAGCCAGTGGGTCACTGACTGTGTTAGGTCTCAGAAGGAGAACGACACACATGACAGAAGCTTCAGATAACTTGAAAGCAGGCCAGGCTCTGGTTAAACATTGGCATGACCAGAAGGCCAACATGGTTGAGTTTACTCAAGACCAGCTAGTTCTAGTTATGGTACCTACAAGACAGAGACTGCCTTATAGAACAAATGAGATGGACCCTTCAAGGTTGTGGGCAAACTTGGAGAGGTCAATTATTTGGGGGACTTTGGCAATCCCAAGGATGCCCCCAGGGTCTTCCACACCAACCGCCTAAAAGCATATGCATCCTGACCAGAAATGGGAGCTTTGCTCTTAGCATCTGAACCTCTACCTGATCTTCTCAGGGGACAGCCTTTAGATGGAAAAATAGAAGAGGTTAATCTCTCTTCTGAGCTGACTTTGGACCAACAGGAGGAGTGCAAGGTTCTGGTATATCAGTTTGCCTCCCTGTTTTCACTGACACCAGGCTTGACCCCTTGGAGCCAGCATGATATTCTCACTGGTGACTGTTTACCTGTCAAAAACAGGGCGGTACATAAGGTCAGATCATGTAAGAACCCAGATAAAGGAAAAGGCCAAGAAGATGCTTGATCTTGGGGTAATAGAGCCATCTAAAAGTCCCTCTGCTAGTCCAGTTGTACTAGTGCCAAAGGCAGCATCCAAGGAGTTGAGATTCTGTGTGGACTATAGAGCTCTTAATGCAGTCACCACGACTGATGCCCATCCTTTACCCAGGACAGATGAGCTGGTGGAGAAACTTGGTTCAGCCAAGTACCTCAGTATATTTGACTGAACATCGGCTTTTGGCAAATAGCTCTGACAGACCATGCCAAGGAGAAAACTGCCTTTCAACTCCAGGAGGTCTCTACCATTTTAAGGTAATGCCTTTTCGGCTAACGAATGCACCTGCTACATCCAGAGGATGGTAAATCATGTTCTGAATGGGATGGAGGACTTCTGCATGGCATACTTGCATGACTTTGCAGTGTTCAGCCCTACTTGGAAAGAACATCTTGACCACCTAGGATATGTTTTGCAGGCTCTTAAGCAGGCCCATCTGACCATAAAGGCAAGTAAGTGTGAAATTGGTCACAGTAAAGTGGTCTACCTTGGACATGAGGTAGGAAGGGGTGAAATCAGGCCATTGCCTAGCAAAGTACAAGCTGTACAAGACTGGGCCACCCCTACTACTCAAACCCAAGTGAGAGCCTTTCTAGATCTTGCAGGTTACTAAAGCTACTTCATTGAGAACTATGGGACCATAGCTTTTCCCTTGAATGTGGTGATCTCGCCCAAATTCCCCAAAAAGGTCAGGTGGAATGAGGCGTGCACAAGGAATTGGAAGGATTTAAGAAAGCCCTTTGTCAAGCTCTAGTCTTCAGAGCTCCTGACTACAACCAATCCTTTATTGTACAAACTGTTGCTACCAATACAAGTATAGGTGCAGTTCTGCTCAGCTGATGAGAAAGGCTGGGGACGCCCCATCTGCTTCATCAGTAGGAAACTGAAGAACCGAGAAACAAGGTGGGCAACCATAGAACAAGAATGTTTTGCCATTCTGTGGTCTTTGAAGAAGTTTAGACCATGTTTGTATGGGTCTACTTTTATAATTCAAACAGATCACCAACCCTTGAGATGGTTAATGCAGATGAAGGGGCAGAATCCTAAGTTCTCCAGCACAGTGTCTGGCATGGATTCACATGCTCATGCATATTCCCCGTCAGGCTGGGAATTCTCAGTACTGAAGAAATCAGTTTCAGTTTCACTGTCTTTCTCCTAACAACCAATCACTGGCCTCTGGGCTGTACTGCCCCCAGCCAATGACTGCCCTCTACCTAAGCCCCTCCTCTGGCACCCATCTTCATATTTTTACCACACGTTCAAGTGTTGGGAGTCCTTGTGCTCTATTTTTTCGGTCAATCGAGCCTCAAGCTCCATCGATCCACCTTCCGATTAATATGGACCCGTTTTTGGATTCTTCATAGCCCCTCTAGGCAAATTTTGTCAAGTTTCTTGGAGGATTCCAGAAGCTTCTTCAAGGCCTACGCCATGTGGATATGGCGGATGAGAAGGAATGTCTTTTCGGACGACAGACATTCCCTGTGCCTTTACTGCCTGCACTCAGACCCGACGCACGTGGAGGACGACTGCTTCTTGTCAGGAGATGGTACCCCGCATGCTGAAGGACTGGCACAGGCATCTCAACTAGTGGCTGCAGGCCAAGGCCCCTGCTCTAGGTGAGTCCCGGCAGCATGCCACCCCTGCCCAGACGAAGAATGTTGATCTGTCTTCTACGACCTTTGAGGGCGCTTCTCCTGCGGGGGCCTAACATAAGGATAGGCACTGCAAATCAGCCGCCACCGGGAGCGCCGTTGTGACAGGCTCCCTGGCAGCTAGTGTCAGCACAGCGTCTTCAGCGCCTTCGACCACGAGCCAACGCTCAAGTTCTTCCAAGAAGAGGAAATCGGACCATCCGGGCAAGCTCTTGGAGAAGACCCGGACAGACCCTACGGAGAAGGCCCAGGGGGTTGCAGGGCTCAGAACCTCCCCCCTAAGGTGAAGGCCTCGGGCTCGATGAAGGTTGTGAAGGCCCAGGTTCATTTGGCGTAGGCCCCTTACATCGAAGGAGTGGTGGCGTCCCTCACGAACGCCGCCGAGGCCGATCCGCAGGCCATGGCCCTGAAGGCAAGAATAGACCTGCCTGCTAGGAAAGTCTTCTTTTCAACCCATCAAAAAGACACCGGAGAAGGCGATCCCTATCATTTCCCCGAAACTGTCTCCCTTGGTTGCAGAGAAGGGGGGTGGGCACGGATATCTTCTCTGAAGAGGAGTTTACCAATCTCTGGATCCTCCAGGAGGAACGGTGCATTGAGAGCAGGCCACACGGGAAGGATCTCAACAAGGGCGACGACTAGGATGACAACTAGGAGACTGACGAGGAGCAACAGGGCGTTGAGAGCATAGAGGACCAGCCTAAACCGCGAACGCCCATGCCTCTGTTGCCGCCACCTTAACAACCACCACCTGGTGATATCTCGGTGAATATTCTCACTGCTCTGCATACCCTATGCTCTGAGATCCGGACGAAGATGCCTCTTGCGCCGGTGGCGTCACCCGCGGCGCTGAGACAATCGGAGGAACCACCACCCAAGAAGAAGAGTTCCCCCTCAGCCTCTGTTCCACCCTTTGCGCCCTCCCCCCACCCCCTGAGGATGAGACGGATCCGGACACTGATGACTGGCACGGTTGATGGATTGGGAGGGGGGGAATCTCCCGTCTCCGCCGCACAGAGCTTCATGACCCGACGAGCTAGGCTTATTCTACACCATGATCTCTAGGGCCTCGGAGTTGTTCCAGCTTGTCGGAGAAGAGGGTTTCCTTTTCCAGCGCCGCAAGGTGAAGAGGAAGACCATACTTTCGATCCCGCTCTTGGATGATATTTGGGACGAGGGGTAGTCCCTCATGATGAACCCTTCCTCTGCCCCGGCGAAGAGGGACAGTTATGAGAAGAAATATAGGGTGCCGGACTCTGGTTTCGGTGGCAGCCAAGCAGAAATATTCGGGAGCCTCCCTGAAGGCAGCCAAGTCCTATTCCCTCCCCGGACAGTGTGGAGAACAACTTGGATGCCATGGGGCGAAACATTATCACGTCTGCCGTGACGACCATCAAGGCTGCAAACACCCCCGCCATCGTGGCGTGTTAAGACAGGGTGCTTTGCTTCAAGATCGCTCTCCTCCTGACTTCCTTCCCGAGGACAAGAGGGCAGAAGCTTTGGAGATCCTACAGGAAGGAGAGGTGGCTTTGGACAATGCCATTACAGTGGCGACTGACTTCGCCGACACAGGGTTCTGTCAAATGGGCAATAACACCAAGGTACTTTGGGGTTGCCAAACTATTGGGAAGTCTAAGGGTGAACAATATATGGACTGGGCTTGTATCCTTCTTCTACAGGTTGCCCAGGTTCAAGGGGGGGGAGGGTGGGTGAATCTCCACACAGAACTGTTTGACTGTAGTTAGCAGTATTCTGCCTATTGCTCAACCATCCTGCTTTCCTTCCTCTCTCTACTGCTGGGTTTCCTCTTTATTTTGATCTATGTGTGTCATCCTGACCGTATGCACTTTAATAAGATCGAGTAACGTTAGTGGTACCACTTTAGAATTGTACATATTTACCATTGCTGATTTTCGGAGTACAAAGTGAGTTATCGTGTATATGCCTTTGAATATTATATAAAGACTGTGTTGTAACCGATAGTGTGTGGACATTCCTTCGTGGGTGCTCGGGGACTACACTGTACTTAAGAACCAGCACGCATCACCTCCCGAGAAGCTAGGCTTTGATTGCTCGACTAAGTTACCATGATTGAGAATCTTGGCAGGGGTATCTGTGCCTCCCCTCTACCAAATAGAGAGTGAAAGTGCAGACCCACCCTCCCTGGCTACCAGAGAAGATGTTGCACATCAAAGTTTTGGGCCCTTGGGTCCTTCCTTCCGTCCCTCAAGGGCAAGGTGGTTCGGGTCTTCACCGACACCACCACCACAATGTTCTACATCAGGAAGCAGGGGGGGGGAACAAGATCCCCCCCACCCCCCTTGCGCTCTTCAAAGAGTCACAGGACCTTTTACACTGGGCCGTAGCCCAGGGGATGTCCCTCATTCTTTTTCATCTGGCAGGTGTGAAGAACACTGTTGCTGACTCATCAGGCAGCTGTGCTCTTGCCACGAGTGTGAACTTCGGCAGAACCAAGTGGATCACCTGTTCCGCAGATGGGGCAATCCCCAGATCGATCTGTTTGCGACAGCGTCGAACACCAAGTGCCGGAGGTTCATCAGCAGGTTTCCCCAGCCACGCTGGTGCATGGGGAGCGCATTCTTTCCCCTGCGACGGCCTGTTTCTGTATGGGTTCCCTCCGTTGCTTCTTCGGTTAGTCAATCAACTCCCGGTGCAGGATGATACTCGTCGCATCAGCGTGGCCGAGACTGATATGGTACCCGGACCTTCTCGACATGTCAGCGGCCCCTCAAGTTAAACCTCGGTGGGTCGCAGATCGTCTCGCCAGGGAAGGAGGCACAATTCTGCACCACGACCCAGGATTGCTGAACCTACAGCACTGGCTCCTGCAGCGTTAGAATTTGGGGGCTACGATCTCCCAGCGGACTGCAAGGAAGTGCTTGCCAAGGCCAGAGCTTAGTCTACTCTTAAATGCTACAGACATAAATGGAAAAGGTTCACCGTTTGGTGGCGTGCACAGAAGATAGAGCCACTGAGTCACACCTCTGCAGGTACTACCGTATTTGCTGTCGCTGGCCAAGGCTGGACTGGCCCATGCTTCCGTCAAAGTTCAGCTGGCTGGTAGCTCCTGCTACACCAGATCTCCAGGCCGGACGTTGTTGTGGTCACACCGTCTGGTCAAGGAGTTTGTCAAAGGACTGTTTTGTTTGTTCCCGCCGGTGAAGGCTCTGGCCCCGGCGCGGGAACTCAATGTGGTGCTGCTGGAGGAGTTACCTAGTATCCCACATGTCTAGAAACTCATGTAGCAGTCAAATGCTACCCTTTCCTCTCAAAATGGCTGGTGGCAGTGGTTTTACAACAAACTACCATGATTTTTCCCGACCACGAACAACCGGTAGCGTTAAATTGCGGGAGTCATGTTTTTCAAGGTGGCGTCTGAGCCGCCTTTATTTAAACAGGTTCCGGTCTTCTTTCTTCGCCATTTCTTTTTGGAAAGGTCCTCCTAGAGTTTGTCTCTGCGCGCCAAACCAGGTTTGGTCCTTTTGTTCCTAAGGCTTTGGTGGGCTTCAGGACTGAAGACTGCCTCTGGCGCCGGAGTGTCTGGGGTGGGCAGGAAGTGAGGGTGGTGCCTGAAACTCCCTGTGCTTAGTCTCCTAGGAGACCCAAATGCACTCTGGCGTGAATGGCTGTCTGTCCGGCAAGGACAACCACCCTGCTGGGTGAGTGGCAGCTAGGCTGGAATGAATGGGAGAAAACTGCTTAAAAGGCGAGTCTCTTGGCTTGGAAGGAAGAGTCGACCACTGGAATGAAATAACCGAAGACCAGCTCGAAGAGTACGGTTGCTGCTAAAGCCCTGCTGCAGGTACGAATCGCCAAGTTCATCTCGACAGAATAGCCCTTCAAGGACGACTCCTCCCTTTGAGTTGGTGGGACCAATCAACTCGTAAGCCACCTGGACACCATTCTTGGAGCTGGTGGAAAACAAATAGCCAGGGAGAGGTACACCAGTTTGTGTGCTTGAAGACCGCTACCGGAATCGAAGAATTGCCAGTTTGCCAGCTTTGTGACCAGACCCCGTGCGGTTCAGGAGTCCCCCAACGTCCTCCCTCTTGTCCCCACGACTGAGGCTCAGGAACAGAAGTCCTCAACTGCATCTTTCTTCAACCTAAGGTACTGTGAAAACCCAACCGAGACAACTTACCTCGCACTGCGATAGTGTGTGAAACTTTGGCAACTTGCAGGCCTAGTCAGCTTGTGACTCGACATATGAACCTTTCTCCTTTGAACTACTGAGAACCGTGGCAAAGACTTTTCCGTTTAAATACCAGAACCATTTGTACTTATACAAGACTCTAGCCCATTGACTTTGGCCTACCAATTGCATTGGAACACTCCTCTGGTGAACTCAAACTATTTGCACTGTTTAAGAGTAACTATTCGTTTTATTAACGTATGCCTTTTTGCTCCTAAATCAAATGCTCTGAATGCCATTTTGCTCCTCCTTCAAAGTAGTTTAAATGCCTCAGAACCTGATAGTGTGAAGTACTGTAGTATATTTTTGTGATATTGATTGCCTCCTTTTAGTGAAGGTTTTCTGACTGTGTAATAAGTTAATGAGTGTTTTAGCAAAAAACCTTGAGTGTAAGTGTCCATCTGAATACTTGTGACTGTAGACCTGTGTAACCTCATTACAAGCTCACATTCCTTCCTGAGATAAGCCAGGCTGCTCAGCTCCGTACCAAAAACTGTGTGGTACAGACTTATACCAAAGGTTAGTTTTGCTTACACCTGTAGTCCTAGTTGTGTGTAGTGGTCCCAGAGGGTACTGTATGCAAACTTTTCCTAACAATATGGTGGAAGGGACGTGAACAAATGTTGTGTGTATCCCCTGTGGTGGTACGTTACTTTCTGACTGTTTCTTACTTGACCTTATGTTGGGATTTTTGACAAGTTTGATTACATTGAGAATTTGAAAACTGACAATTGTGAAATAGATAAATTGACGGTAGCAATTCTCAAAATGTTCCAGCAGCCTCTCTGGCCCACCACTGTCAACAATTGTGCTCCACCCACCGCCCACACTGTATTCGCCACCTTTAAAGGCTAAGACACAATGCACGTGTTCTTCGAGCCCAGCCCAAATGGCATTCCACTCTATGATAATCTGAACATCAACTTAAGTTAGAAACCATTGTCTTCTATTTCCAAATACTTCCAGTTTCTCATTGCCCTCTTTTCTCTTACACCCTCTGTCTGTACCCCACTACGGGCCTTTGAAGTCATATCAACACACCATGTCCTAGTCAAGAACCTTATGTGATGTCACGAGCGTAAGGCAAAAATCCCAATACTTCGAGTGCACTCTCGTGTTACAAAATCCCAAGACACAACACCACAAATTACATGACACAAGGCTGTCTTCCAGTCTTTGAAATCCCAGGGAATAACAAAATCATGTGCTCCTTAGTCTATACCGCCCCATATAGGAATACATATCCCTGAGATAAATTGAGAAACCACCTTCCATGATCTAAGCGAGCTACTCTAGCGCCTTGACACAGAGATCCTTACTTAAGTCATTCACAAACTAAACTGACTGGCTAGAAACGGGTATACTTTTTTTTCTTCAAATCGTAACCTAGCTAACACGCCTGGAAACGGGGATTCTTCACAATATCGCAAAACAAATGACAAAAAATATTTTCTCCTCACCAATAGTTGTGGTATGGCTGAGTCTATACTTGGCGGATCCGCTGAAGCTTTGGGCACTGCCTCTCCCATAATCTGCCACTCTGCTGTTTGGTCTGTTTGGCGCCCCACGTAGAGCATGAAGACATTTCTCCAAGGTGGCTCCTGACAACCTTCTGAAGCTCCACGCATGTTTTTTAATCTGGTCCTTCCGGGTCACGACGCATCTCTTCGGGCACTCGGTGGGAAAAATTCTTAATTCCCGAGAATTCTTAGCAACTGTCCTCTGCTACCACTTGTAATAGTGGCAAGGGAACTATTCTCACTCTCCCTGTTTACATGCAAGAGGAACTGGATCCTGGAAATCTCCTGACTCAAGAACGAAGACCCAGCCATAGGACAAAGTTCACTGTTTTTATGAACAATGCAACATTCTCCAGACACCTGTTGTCCAGTTTTGTTACCCCAGGAGTTGCAGCAGGCGCCCGCTTCAAGCTCTTCTTCGGTTCCTTCGTCCAGTGGTTGACGCTGCCTTCCAAGGCAAAAGATTCGCATTTTATTCAGTTAGCTCCCATTCATTCCAGCCTAGCTTTCGCTCACCCAGCAGGGTGGCTGTCCTTGTCAGTCAGCCGGCCAATCACTTCAGAGTGCACAAAGAGTTTCAGGCACCTCCCTCACTTCCTGCCTATCACTCCTGAAGCCCGCCAAAGGCGAACTGAACAAAGAGACCAAACCTGGTTTGGTGCGCGGAGAAAATCTCTAGAAGGACCTTTACACAAAGAACTGGCAAAAAAGGAAGACTGGGGGTCATTTTGTCAAAGATGGCTCTATGCCATTTTGAAAAAGATGGCTTCCGCGGTTGCTTTCCCGGAGTCGCAAACGCAACCTGCGGTAAAGGCATACTATGGTGGTTCAAACGAAACCACTGCCACAAGCCATTCAGTGAGGAAAGGGTCACATAAAAATGTTACATGAGGATCCAGACACAGGGGTAGACTAAGTAACCCCTCCAGCACTCTATTGTAAGATAAAGTGTGCTGGGCCTAGAAAGTTCCAATGCCAAGCAAAGTCAATTTCAGTTCACTGCTCTGGGAAATAGTAGTTTATCCCAGAGAATGTAGTTAAACCTTGGGGAAATCTGAAAGACTTCCCTGTGCCACTGCACTGAAGGTGCTGTGTGACACAATGTAAAAGATGATGCCTATGGAGTTTGTCAGACTACAAAACCAAAAGAAACAGTATAGAAAATCACATTAAAATACACGAGAGGGTGGGAAAAAGGGTCACTCTCTTCAGGTTAAAAAAAAAAATAAGTTCTCAAAATCCAGCAAAGTTGCTGGGGGTCTCTAAGGTGGAGGGAATTGGCACATTTCTGAGAATTCTCCCTAACAGTCGCCCTGTAAGGGAGCACGGGTACCTGTATTTGTAGGATAGGGATGGCGGGGCAGGAATGCCCTAGTCATTGCCCGATTTTGTTTTTATTCAAAAAACATATGTAAAACGCATAGCTAACTGTTGGGCAGCATTCTCATTTTATGGCTAATTTCCCTCACCTAGTGAGTCCCCCAGCAGCTTTGCTGGATTTCTGGAGTTATTTTTTTCACTTGGTAAGAGTGTGCCTCTTTTTCCCTCTCTTACCTGTGTTTTTTGCCATTTGTATTTCATCTGCTTTTGTGATTGTGGACTCTAGAGTACACCACTTCAGTAGCCCCCTTCTTTTGTGTGTTACACTGCACCTTCAGTGCAGTGACACAGGTTTGTCTTTTAGACTTCCCACCGACTCCATTTCTGAGGCCGACTACTGTCCCCCCAGAAAAGGGCAAAGTTGCCATTAACTTTACTTAGTCATTTAACCACAGATCCAGTACACCCCATTTTATGTGGAGTACTGCAAAGGGTTAATCCTTAGCCCTTTGTATCTGTACCTCCTAGAGCATTGTTTCGCTCTTAACATTTAGACTTGGCTGGTGGCAGTGATATCTACCCTAACTTTTCTACCGCAATTATACTATATAAATGTGTTATTGTTTTAGGCTATTATATTAGCCTCGAACTTAAACCCGCTTGACCAAATACTTTTTCTTTTGGCTCTGGTTGGGTTTATTCGCCATTTCTTTTTGTTAAAGTCCTTCTTGTGTTTTACTTTGCGCGGCAAACCAGGTTTGCCTACTTTGTTCACTGTCTCTAGGTGCCTGGGTGTCTAGGTAGGCTGAATGTGAGGCAGGGGCGTAGTCACCCCCTGCACAGGGTATCCTAGGAAACCCAAGTCGCACTTTGCCATGATTGGCTGAGGTAGTTGTCCTGGCTGGACAAACCCCCTGCTGCGTGATTGACAGCCAGGCTGTGTGAATGGGGGATTTTCGCATAAAGACACTTCTCTTGGGCTAGAAGTCAGTCGCCACTGGAACTATAAGGAACCGAAGAGAAGCGGAGAAGACGATGGCTGCTGCAACTACCCTGTCCCGGTGAAGCCCTGCTGCAGTCCTGAGCTATCTACCCTTCAACGACCAGAGAAGATCCAGTCTGGAGTCTTCTTCCCTTGAGCCTGGTGGGGATAACCAGTTCATCTTCCACAGCCAGAGGATCCTCTTCTTGGTCGAAATCGCTGCACACAGCTTTAGTGGTCCGGATAGCCATCTGAAGAGCCTCTCCTGTTTTTAAGGAGCGCACCTTTTATTCACCGTCGCTGCTGCCGGCTTCATCCCTGTGTGGTGCAGACCCCTCCAGACGTCCTCTTTCGCACCGAAGCTCCAGGAACCATGGGTCTGCAGGAAACTACCAGGAACTGCAGTGGCTCCAGCTTCTTCATTGAATAAGGTACTGTTATGCTTGAAGAATTGGGGTGAACCCCTTTTCTTTGCCTTCAAGGCTTGCCCTTGTCTTCCCTCCTTAAAACTTTTGCTTCCTCTGTTGACAATATGCAAGTACTCCTGGCAACGTTGAATCTTGAACTGTCCGACTGTGTGATCCTCGACAACAGGAACCCGGTTCCTCTTGACACTGGCTCTGGCCTATTGACTCTTGAATTCCTGTCAACTAGTGTTCTATGATTCTGTCTGCCTTGCCAAAAGTATTGCCTATGATTTTTGCCCCCAACTCTCTCTGGTTAACTCGGGTGCGAAGTGTGTTTTTGCCGCGGATACGAGTTTCTTTAGTCAGACCGAACTGTCATTGCTGTCAAAAAGTAATCGCAAGTGTATTCCTGGTAACGTCTTTTGTTTCACAACACTGGTCCGTTAAAACATAGGATACCTACCTTGAGTTAGTGTACCAAAGTGAATTGGTTGGTTGTAGTGTATTTTATGTGTGATTTTGAATTAATAGAAGTGTTGTGTTTATAACCAATGGTTTAAAAATAAATGTACTTATATTTTTTACCTGAAACCTTGAGTCAGTGTTTGCTTGAGTCACACTAATTGTGGTCACTTTGTGTAATCTCTGCTACTGCTCATATACTCTTGAGATCAGCCTGGCTGCTCCGCTACTGCTACCACTTTAACATAGTAGTACGGGCTTGTACCAAAGGTAAAACTTGTATTGCCACCTGTAGTCTTAATTGTGTGTAGTGGTCCCTAACGGCACTGCACAGGATTCTGCCCAACACTAACCACTAAATGTCTGACTATGCATATCATGTGATTTTAAGCAGATGTTTCATAGGCTATTATTGGGTAAGTAATATTTCCGTAATAAATTCTGTAATGACAAGTGAGAAATATTGAGATTAATGCAGGCATTCAATTTTGTTTTTGTAGACCAGCGTTCTTTGTTCAATATTGTGGTGATGTCCCCCGCATAAAGCTGGAGACCACCTTTGTCTTTAACATTTAATTTTTATTGAAATAAATTGGAATTGTGAGAATACTGACTGCTTATTGTCCAGAATTGTGGGGTTGGACTGTAAATGACGAGGCAATATATCGGTGCTGACCACCCATTACAGTCTTAACCGTATGTCTTGGAGCACATCGTGCTGGGATGTTTGGTTGATATCACTGATGTTTACACAACCATGCACAAAATGTGCCCAGGCTCGAACATACATTTAGAGTTGCATTAGTACATGAAATTAGGTGGTCCCTGCTGTATAGTCTGAGTATAAAGGCAGTGGTTGTGAATTGGCATTTGTGGAATTGTAGGTTGCAACATAGACTTTGGAATGAATTTCAGGTAGATGGTTTGTTTCATCAGGGTATATGATTGTCGCACAGACTGAGTTATACTTGTGCTCCGATTTAAAATTGTCCCACGATGTCGAGTAGATTTGGACATAGCCCTTGACCATGCATTAACCAGATATTTCTGCATGGCCTATGGCTGACGCAAGACATTGAGATATGGAAAAATATAATGATCAGGTTGAAAACATGAGTGTGGATATTTGTGCCCCAGAAGGCCTACTAGATGAATCCTTGCAAAAACTTGATCTAACTTCCACAAAGGCTGATGAGAAACAAATGATAGTGAATCTTTGTGCCCATTTCTTTTTCCACCTTAAGTTGGTAGAAGGCTGGTTGGCTGAAAACGTACGTGATTTGCACAGAGGTTAGGAAAATACCAAAAGCCTAGAGCAGAGAACACTTTAGCAACAAGCTAATGATCAATGTGAAAGCGACATAAAGCGGTTAAAGCAGTCTGTGTGACAAGCAGTTGTCACTATATAAACAGTGTAAAAGATGATACAAAACAAACTGAAAGAGTTGCCAAACAGTGCCACATACTAGTGACATTCATAATCGGTATACACAGATGTGGTAGATTAAAAGCCAAAATATCTAATCAAGCCACTTATTCTGAAGGCTTATCAGATGCCATTGTGAAAATAAAAACATAATTGAAAGACAGTAAATATACAAATGTAATACTTCTAGCAAAGTGTAGAAGGGAAACCAAAACCCTGACACAATAAAAAAAAAAACTGAGTAAATGCACGTTGCCGAAAAAGCAAATGTATTACATGCAAACGGCCAGGGGGGGAGGGTGTTGGGGGGGATTTGAGTTGTTAGTCAGCTTTGTAAAGCTAAAAACAACGACTCCACACCCTGGTGAACAAAGTGACAGCTTTTATACACAAAATCAAATAATAAATAATAATTTATCATTTATATAGCGCTACAAACCCTCAGGTATCTGAGCGCTGCTTATTATTACCCACGGTGTGTGGTGCTCATTTATCGACCTCGGAAGGATGAAAGGCTGAGTTTGGCCCTGCTGGGATTCGAACCTGGGTCAGCAGTCTCTGCACAGATGTAAAAGCGAGTGCTCTACTCGCTGTGCTATCGTACCAGCTGTGTAATAATGTGCAGAATTACACAAGTTAATTCATCCCACAATCCCCATTGGCTAAACCCTATACCAAGAACCTAAACATCCCATATATTCTCTAACCCCATTGTATACATTTGCTAAACACAATCCCCTTTTCACGTGGTCTCATTACGTAACCAGTCATGGCCTACTAAAACATTGGTCTGATATCTCGAACAATTTTCAACCGTTGACTCGCCCTTTTTGTCAGAGAAATTTTAACCCAGTTTGTGATGTGCAGAACAGTGATAAGATCCCATCAAAGAGAGGGAGGAGTGAAGTAGTGGCTATTCCTTTAAACTCACAATAGATTCCTCATTACCTGAGGCACGCTGGCGTCCCTATCTGATCAGTCAGCATTGCTTTACAAAACCTCATGCGACTTCCATCTTAAATTATATGGCATCACTAGCACGTATCCTGCTTATCTTCTTGAGAACCCAAATGGAATCCTAAAACACTGATCAATCTCTGACCTTGAGCATCCATTTTATGTTTTTATTGACTAACCCCAATCCAACCCACACAATCTTAACTTGACCCACTGCCCATTCAAGAACAAGGCTTTCTCTTCCCAGGAAGTGTCTCACATCTACACAACCATCTAACCATAAAAACAAACCTAATGGTAGATTATTCCGTCCTCACCTCCAGGAACCATTTGGCCTGCTATCGCTATCTGCCCAATGTGTTCTGCCTCCTCCTCCTGTCCTGACCTTGGTCATCCAAACACTGACAGAAGGAAGGAAGCTCAACCCCTTCAAACCAGAAACTCTGCAGCCTAAGGTTCTAACTACAATAAGCCCGCAATCCTCGAAGGCTTAATCTAAAGACTGCAGAACTTCTTGATACCAAGAACCTTTAACTACATTGTGAATCTGCTTAGAATCGCATGCTGTGCATATAGTGGAAATCGCAGAGTATTGCATCTTTCTTTCAAAGATCGAAAGGGGACATCAACATGGGTGTTATGATCCCTACCCCTAACCCTCATAGACAAGTCAGCCTCCCAACTGGAGCCAGGTTACGGCCTTCCACTGTGGCCTCAAAGGCCTTGACTTCTCGTCAAAGATTCTTTTGGAATCTGTCCTGGCGCCTTTGGCGCCAAGCTCAGACTTAATGTGAAGTTAACATTAGGGTCATAATAGACTTTTATTCAACATGGAGGTACCTACATAGCTCAGGTTCAATAACTGTGCTATGCAGTCTAGTGTTTTGGGTGTGGTTAGGCCTTGAGTAACCTGGGGCTATATAAGCCACGCCCAAGCAGTGGAACATGCTTTGCGTTATTCTGCTGTTTGCAATGTGACGCTCACTGTGTCCAGCTTGGTCTCAAGAGTCATTATCCTGAAACTACGCACCTGAAGAAAAATATTAATACAGCACTTACCTGTGAGTAGCATCCTGTCTTTGATCCATCACAAGCTGCAGTTTCACCCACCTGAGTATACTAAATTCAGAGAACACCAGCATTTTGGCTCTGCATCCTTTTCCGGAACACCACAAACTAGGAAAGAAGAGAGCGAGATGGCATTAGTGAGTGCTTACTCACTCCTACTCAAGAACAACGAAAACCACAAGACTCTTACCTGGTTCAGTCATCCCTCCGTCAGCATCCATTCCAGAACGTCACAGGGGCCTACAAGAAAAGGGAAAGACACAGGTTGGCAAAAGACAAGATAGCACCGTGCACTGCGCATTTACTTACGGAATAGCGCCACGAACCGCACATTCACTTAACGACAAGTGCTCATTTCCAATCAGCACGGCAACGCCTAAATCTCTTTCCACACCTAAAGAGACATTAGTAACAAACAAAAGGGGGACAAGAAACAAAGAGCAGAATATCAAGACTGTAAGGCAGCAAAACCTACCTAGTCAGAGTCACAGCAGGTCTGCACTCGAACAGGGCCTGCACCAGTGAAGCAACTAGATCGCAGCACGCCCACACCAGCTACCCGCCCCTGCACAGAGAAGCAGGACGGAGAGCGCACTGCACAAAGAATTAAGGTAAGGAGAAGGTCTAAGGCAAGGTTTTGAGTCCAAGGGAGGTGGGAGTCAACCTACAAGAGACAGTTAAGCCTTGAATCCAGTTCTCCTGTATTGCAGGCCCAACCCTCATCTGAAACATGACCAATGGAGAGGGTTAGAGAGGGCAATACCAGGTGAGCGTAACAGGCGTGACTGTATCACTATCCCTAACGTGATGTGTAGTGTACCCAAAATCCCCCATGTGTCAAGGTCCCTCAAATTGTTTTTTCTGCCAACCTAGTTGGTCGCCTATGCGGAGCTTGCAAGAGTTAATATTGCTAACTTTGTCTCCAACACCTACGGTCGTCTAGTCTCCCGACTAATCTTGACGACTGCCTTGTGCGCTACCTGCCGCCAAAGACATCCACCACTGCTTGTCGACTGCGTGGCCTCAGCACTCCGGCCAGGGCCCGGGGGGGTGTGGCTAAGAAGCCATGTAAGAGGACGCGTCCGGCTAGAGCTCCTGCTGATCCGAACAGAATCCTGTCGAACATTGCGCTATATTTGAACCATCTAGCCCGAAATGTAGATGCCCGTGCAGGGGAAGCAGTGGAGCACACATTGTAGAAACAAGACGCGGACCGCCGGTATTGATGAGGGAGCCGGAGCCTGATTAAGATTGCAGGAGCCCGCGGCACACAAAGGGAAAATGGCCGCCTGACTAGCTGGGGGAACAAAGGCGAGACTGGCCTGAGCGCAGACCATTGTACTCCCCAGAGGCCAAAGGCGATGGGGCCTGGGCCGGTTTGGGTACATGCCGAGTGAGCAGAACGTGGGGAGAGCTTGGCACCCTGACCGGGGGCCAGTGGCAGACACTGCTGTGCGGTGCTGTAATCCTGAGAACCACAAAGCCAGCAAGGGCCAGCGGAAGCAGAGTACGAACACCGCCTGCTGCAAGGAGCGCTCTGCAAGTAAGAAATAAGCCGAGCCTGTTCGGAGTGCTACATTGTCTCCGACATCACAGGCTCCGGCGCGAACGTACTGCAAGAGACGCACGTCTGGATGTGTACCTGCCAGGAGAAACGGGCAGCAGCTGCTACACTTGCATCCAGGCCACTTCAGTGAGGTGCGTGGAAGCAGATCACCACAGCTTGGAACACAGACGTCCACACAAGCGGAAATACAGGACGGTTGCTCGACTGGAAGCATTGGTGAGCCTACACGTCCTCAGACCTCATTAGGAGGCACGAACTGCGGCCCATGCATAGGAAAGGGACCAGCTCTACAGGAAGCCTGGAGCAGCGCTGGAATATTCAGACACAAGTAATGCGCCCACATAAAGTAGATGGACATAGAAGGCATTGAGAAATTGACAATGTGCCCCCCCATGATTAAGGGCTATGAACAGCAATCACAGAGGCAAGGGGAAGGAGACACCCCCTAACCTATGCAGGAGGCGAATAGAAGGGTACAGCGAAGCGCGCCTGGCAGAGAGCTCCGCAAATACCACCTAGGTGCAGGAGGTAACAGTGACCCGGCGGGGCTCACGGCTGACACATGTTGGGCCAGCACTTGCCCCCGGGGAGATCCAGAAGCACTGGGGTGTGTACCCACTGAACTAGACCAACAGTGGCTAGGGCTCACAGTTTGAGCGGATTGAATCTCCCAAGCACAATTACGTGGGAAGACACAGCCCACTTTAGGAGCAGATTTAGCAGTTCAAGGAAACCCTTAACACAGCCTGCCCGGGCCCTGACACTAACAGCAGTCTAACCTAACGAAGGCCAGATGCCACACGTTGTGGGGCTCGCACACACCACTCTGACACACCAAGATGATTAACAAACTGCCTAGAGCAAAGGGCAAGCAACCCACGCTCGATGAATATGCCAGAACATCGCCTGGGGCAGAAGGGGCCCTCTCTGGTGGCACGGATACTATGGGCAAAGACCTGGAGATCCTCGCTGCGATTGCTGTCCTGAAAGTGGCTTGGGAAACCAAACTAGGATTGGTCATGAACAAGCTGAAGGCCGCTCTAGAGCTCAAAGTCGGGGCAGTACAATAGGAGGTGAGTCTCCTCCGGCAAGACGTCAGAGCACTGGCGGAACGCACAGGTGACGTAGAAAAAGAGGTGGCCCTGAACACAGCGGCATGTGCAGCCCACAAATCTGAACTTCATGCCCTAGTACAACCCATGGGCAACCTGGAAAGTAGGGCGGAGGAGGCGGAAGGACGCGCCCGAAGGAATAATATACGTATCGTTGGATTGCCTGAAGGAGCTGAGGGACCTAACCCCCTACGGAGTACATTGAATCAATGCTGCTGCAGGAGATAACCGGAGGAGTGCTGACCCAGGGGTTTGCTGTGGAAAGGGCGCACAGGCTCCCCTCCCCCACCGCCAAAGGCCGATGATAGCTAAGATCCTGAACTATTGTGATCGTGGAAAAAAATCCTTGAGCACTTCCGGAATGGTGGAACGATGCAAAGGACATCGGCAAACATAACTGCAATTTCCGGATTACACCTTGCAGGTGCAACACCGACGCATGAACTTTGGGGCCATGAAAAGGTTGCGTGAAGCAGGCCACAAGTATATGCCGATCTACCTGGCAAAACAAAGTGTTCCACAAGAGCAGAACATTGTTTTTTGAAACCCCGGAGGATGCTATGGAATGGCTAGACACACAGAGCTGCCCCATGAATCTGGTATCCAGAAGGAAGACGGCGCAGATGAGTAACATGTGATTGTGGCACCCACGGTGTTGCAGTCTAAGACATTGGGACTTGAATATAGTACAGGACATAGCCTGCTGGAGGCGTGCGACTAGGGCTATACATATATGCATGATCCTTGAGCACAACAAACTTAGCCAATGGTGTCGGAGCCTAACGGAACCAGCCCTCATACCCCCACAACGAATAGATTAGTTGGGTCACGGGTAGACCGGTGACACCCTGCCGGGTTCCTAACCTCAGCATCCCGAGGCAGAACCAAACGTGGGGAGCCTGAGATTCAGAGATGGATCTGGGCACTTGTTGGGGCTGGGTAGGGTTGGGGGAGGGAAGGGGGTTGTGTGCAGTGGTTTATAGTTGTGCAGAGGGGGGAGAAGGGGGGGGATAGTTGGGGAGTTTTTGTTGGGAGGGGAACGAGCCCAATCTTGTGTCAAACAAGGCAGAAGGGGGAAACTGGGAGGGGAGGCGGGACAACCCACAGATGGCGTCGGGTAGCCTCAGAGTGGTGACCTGGAACGTGAGGGGCCTCAACAGCTATTTGAAGAGAAAGTAATGATGTGCCTGAGAAGGCTGAAGATTGACGTAGCATTATTACAGGAAACCCACCTTACTAGGGAGAAGCTGGAGGTGGTCAAGAGAAAGTGGAGAGGAGTACCATTGGAGCCAAATACTCAGCTTATGCGAGGGGGGGGGGTCATCACGTGGGTGGCACCGCATGTACCATTTCAGCTGCTTCAGACCACAATAGACCCAGAAGGCAGAATGACAGTGGTGCGGGGGATGCTGGAAAACAGGGAAGTGAGCATTATAAATTTATACGCCCCTAACCAAGATACTGCGGCCTACTTTAGGACCTTATATGTCAAAATTGGACCCCTATTGGGCGGCGCAATCGTATGGGGAGGGGACTTTAACTGTACATTAAATCCCAAAATGGACAGATCAGATGGTAAACCAGATAGACCCACTCCGGCCGCAAAGGCATTACAGGCCCTGCTGAGACTTTAGACTCGAAGATATCTGGAGACAGCTACACCCAGCAGATAGGCAGTACTCGCACTACGCAGCCCCACATAACCTGCAGACGAGGCTGGATTACATGTTTGCCGCTTCGGGGCTGGTAGAAATAACAGGGGCGGAATACAAGGCCAGAGTGCTCTAGGACCACTCCCCCTTGGTCCTGGAGTGGCGACACCAGCCCCCTAGAGCGGGAATCCGAACGTGTAAGCTCAGAGCTGAGGCCTTGCAGGACTTGGGATTCCGTGAGGACTTGAGGGAGCGATCGAGTATTTCAACACTAACACGGGAAGTGTAAAATCGGTAGGAACCTTATGGGATGCATTCAAAGTAGTAGTGCAGGGTGCAGCCATATCAAAATCCAGAGGGCTCCAAGGGGGCATAGAGCGGGAGTTAAAAGAAACAGAGAAGGAGCTGGAAGGCATAATGCGTAAGGGGGGCACTTCACAGGAGAATGAGGAAGGGATGAAGTTGTTACAACAAGCCAGCAGTGAGCATTGGGACAGATTATGCGATATGTGGGAGGAGACAAGCCGGGTAGGCTGCTGGCCTGGTTATACAAAAATGAAATGCCACGACCAGTGATCAGGGAAATTGGAGGGGATGAGGGCCAGATATGGGATACCCAAGAGGGAGCAAATGAAGGGATCCTTAGATGCTACAAACGTCTTAATGGGGAAGCAGGGGAAGAGATGGATCAAGAGATACAGGAAACACTAGAAGACATAGGCTTGCCCAAATTAGACTATCAGGAGCGGGAGGACCTGGATGCCCCAATCACATTAGAAGAATTGGAGATAGTGATCCAGCACCTTCCCACGTGCAAAGCCTAGGGGTCGGAGGGCTCCCCAGCGAATTCTATAAAACATACAAACGAGAGGTGCTCCCCCCGCTGCTGGCCACGCTTAATGAGGCGTTTAAGCACAGCAGGCTGCCAGAGTCCCTACGGGAGGCAGTGGTCATTCTGCTCTTAAAACCGGGTAAGCCAAGCAGAGTGTGGGTCATACAGACCCCTATCGATGCTCAATCAAGACAGCAAAATCCTTAAAGCAGCGCTGGCAAACAGGCTCAAGTGAGTCATCGGTAAATTAATACGCCCCGACCAAACAGGCTACGTTCCTGGCAGGAACATAACCGACTATCATAGGAGAGTCCACCACATTATTGATCAAACGGAGAAGGACCCCGGCGAACTGGTTATAGCCTCGCTGGATGCTATTAAGGGATTCGACTCGGTGAGATGGCCTTGGTTGCTAGCGGCTCTGAGAGAATTCCGGATGGGGCTGGGGTATCTGAGGTGGGTCAAGATGTTATATAGTTCCCCAATTGCTAGGGTTAAAACGGTTGCAACAATCTGACAAATGGCAACTCAGTAGGGGCACTAGACAGAGCTGCCCCTGGTCGCACATGCTGTATATCCTTGCGCTGGAGCCACTGGCAGTATGCCTCAGACAACAGTACGGGGAGGTAGGGATCCATACTGCAGGGGGTTCGCATCTCATATCATTGTACGCAGATGATATACTCTTTTATTTGCGCTTCCCAGAGCAAAATCTACAATATGTCCTGGAGGTGATGGAACGTTACGCCACCCTCTCGGGCATAGCAGTAAACCCCAAGAAATCAAGCATGTTCCCTCTGGGGAGATACAGACGCACCCTGCCGAGGAGTCTACCGGTCTTGCTAATACCCTGGCAGACCTAGACGTTCCGATACTTAGGAATCGATATATACCACACGACGGAAGAGGAACACAAACACAATACGGAAAAGGCAGTTGAAGGTATTAAGAATAGCATGGGGTTTTGGTCCAGGCTACCTCTGGCCATGATGGGTAGAGCGGCTTTGATTAAGATGGTGGTCCTGCCCAGATTGTTACATTTTTTTTGTAAACATCCCGCATTTGATCCCCAAACTTTTTTTTTTTTTTAAACTCCACAGCCTGTGCAGGGGTTTCATATGGCACAACTCCAGGAACAGGGTGGCCCTCTGGAAACTACAAAACTCGTGTGACGAGGGGTATAAACCTACCGAACGTTGTTATATGATTTGGCGGGACAGCTGCAATATGTGGCCAGGTGGTTGTCTGAAGAAGAAACGGCCGAAGCCAGGCTTTTGTACAAGGACCCTGCCCCCTTCTTTCTTAGAGAGATGGTGTATTTGCCTAAACCAAAGGTGCTAGTAATGGCGAGACTGTTGGTGCTAGACTGGTAAATATGGCGCAAAGCATGGCAAATAGTGGGGAACCCAACCCCATTCTCCCTGCAGGTGCCGTTAGTGGCGCTATGCGGGGAGGACTCCCAAATGATGAAAGGGATCCGCAGATACTGGGAACCGATGGGCCTGGCAACCCTTGGAGACATATGGCAGGAGGGGGAGGCACTAGACTTTCAGAGACTAATGGTGGACACCGGGGTGCATAAGGGCCAACACATTACTTATATCAGAATTATTAAACAGGTGCGAGAAAGGTGGCCTGAGGCAGTGCTCGCGGAACAACCTGATGCAGACATCGAGACGTATGATGTTTCGGAGGGTGGGCATGAAATATCTCGTCTGAGTTACTGGGGATTAGGGTTGGCGAGGAGCTGCTCCAACTGAGGCGAGACTGGAAGGAGGAGGTGGGAGAACCCATGTCGGATGGGCAATGGAATAGAGCTCAAAGGTATAAAGTGTCCCAAAACGCGAGGCTTGAGCAGATTCAGTTATGTTACTCATAGGGCATACATGACCCCCAGTAAAATCGCCAGGTCTGGAGGCACAGAAATGCCCACAGTGCGGGGAGGAGGAAGCTGGGATGCTACACATGTTTTGGGCTTGCCCGGAGGTGGGTAGGTTTTGGACAGAGCTGAAGATATGCCTAGCGGAAAAAGGGATCACGCTGGAGGTGGAGTCAGCTTGGGCATGCATGATGCATGCTGGGGGGGTTTTACCAGACCACGCAACCTGAAGCACATCAGCAAGATGAAAGATCTGGCCAAACGGAGAATTACAATGTGCTGGAAGGCAGCCCAACGGCCTAGAATTGAGATGTGGTGGGCGTACCGCATGAAGCGGGCAGAAGCAGAAACCGGGGGGGGGGGGCTGGGACCCGTGATAGCATGGAGACAACTGGTGGCCTTGATGTTGGGACCCTCCCAGGCCGACCATAGTGAGGATGATACAGAAGAGATAACTGAAGTAGATATGCCTGGAGGTAAGTAGGACAGTGACCCAGAAGCAGGGGCTAGAGTTAAGGGGGCAGGAGGGGGGGAGGACCGAAACGTTTAACTTGTAATATAATGATGTGAAGCTTAAATGTCCTAATGTTGTAATGTTTGGAGTGTTAATAAAATATTTCAAAAAAAGAATATTTCCTTTTCCCCTTTCTCTACTTGGTCTGGCTGCTGTTACCCTCTGCTTTGGAGAGGACGCCCTTTAAATTTTGCCTGCCATGTAACAGCAAGTTTCCTTGGAAGGATAGCCATCGCTGTTGCAATCTGTCTTCCTCAAGACCACGACAAGTGCTCATGCAAGTCCTGTAAGCTCTTTCAACTGAAAACGTTGAAAGACTGCCGAACTAAACGGTGGGCGGCCTACTCTATGCATGCCGCGACAAGGAATACATCGGCAGCCATAGCTCTGAATTGGAAGCCATCAACCTTTCGGCAGTGCTTTCAGACTCCCAAATGCCGTCCCCGGTCCCGAGACAGGCCACTGTCTGTTATGGGGCGTTCACACTCCGGCGACAAGGACCACAAATAAATTCACACACAACCCTTAAGGGCAATTTGGAGTCGTCCAAGAAGCGCATAACACCAACAGGGCTGCTGAAAACCTCAGCGCCTACTGAACCTTGCCGTTCAGCGCCCTCCATGCAACCGTCTTCGCGGCATGCAACTGGGCATCCCTCTGAAAGGGCGTTCACCCTAAAAAGCATGGTCGTTGACAGACCATCCAAGTGCGCACAAGCACCTTAAGGGCTCCGGAGTCACCAACCACGCCATCAGGCGCGTCAACCTTCGATTCAACCGCTGGAAATCTGCGAAAGCCTGGCAGCTGTCATTTCGGCAGCCACAGAGCACAAAGGCACCCCCTCTTGTAGAAAGGAGTATTCTGAAGCCCTCCAGCCTCTTTCTAAGGCCTTATTGGGAAAATCACCCCGTTGTGGGCACCCCTGGCCATCTCTAGAACCTTCTGCATCTTCCCTATGGAATAGGGAGAAGTTTTAATATATGAAAACAATTGCCCAACTTATTGACTTTTATGACAAATATATTACTCCCAAAGGACCCAGGGAAGAGCACTCCTGCCCCATTGCTTAAAAACTGCAGAAATTCACCATCTCTGCACAGGGGACACCAGGAGGATATATTGGATGTCCCAGAGGACCCAACACAGGAGAAGACCTATGAGGACATTAATCCCTTTGCACAGGACACAGCAGACCAAGACTGGGATCAAGATCAGTCATGGGATCAGAGCCCTTGGCTATCACCAACACATACCCCTAACCCGAACATAATTTGTCAAGATCACCCTTCGTCTCCCCAGAGGGATTTGTCACATGTGGACAACCAGTTGTTCAATGCTATTTTAAAGAAAGCATTCTATCATTTCCAGATTGCAACACATGAGGCAGTGCCAGACTCCGAATTTGTTGAGGATATCCTCAAGGAGAAGCTTCCGACTAGTGAAGCCATCGTCTTACTCAACTCTATAAAGAGGCGCCTAGCCCCTTTCTTATGGTCAGTCTCAAACGGGCGGTCAACCCCAGGGCTGAAAACTTTTCTGCACATCACCTTCCGACCCACTATACATAAGTGGTCCTTCTACACCGGACTCCCTGTTGGTTACTACCACTCAGAAAAGGGTGGGGGTTACAGTGTCCTCTGCAAATGCCCCTCCGGATAAAGATTGTAAAAAGCTTTTATGCCCTGGGTAAACGGGTCACTGCCTCTGCAGCCTACTCTGCTAGGATCGCAAACTGCTCTTCTGGCAAGCTACCGCGATGTCGAATGGGGACTAGTCCAGGATTGCCTTCAAGGTGTCCCAGAACCTGCCCAATCACACCTGCTGGTGTTCATGGCTGAGGGCAGACAGGGTACCCACAACATGTTGATAAACTCTGGACTCTGCTGAGCCCACTGGACGCACCCTAGGCCAGGGGACTTTGCTTAAAAGACCCACCTGGTTAATGAACTCCAGCTTTAAACCCGAAATTCAGGCTTCTTCTCAACAAACCAGTTGAAGACTCCAACCTTTTTGGCAAAGCTGTTGACACCCTGGAGACTGTGAAAAAAGAGCACAAAACACTAAAATCACTCAGCCAGATCATGGCTAAACCATTCCACCAGCGTGGAGGCTCTAACTCACGCCGGTCCTTTTTGTTGTCTTCTTCCGCTCTCCCCATGGACAATTTGGCTCACGGAGGACCCCCTGGTCTTTCTGGCTAAGGCTCTTCTGGTAGCAGTCAGTATCAACACAGAGGTCCTTGTAGAGGCAGTAATTCTACTCCTAGATGCTCCCCGACCTCCTCCTCAAAGTGACCTGCCGGTTCGGGTCCCCCACGCTTCCCCTGTTGGGGATCGCTTATCCTTTTCATGTCTGGGAGGGGATCACATAAGACCAGTGGGTGTTAAAGACAGTTACCCACAGCTACTTCAGAGTTTCACTGACCACCTTGATGCCACCCACCGAAGAGCAGACGCCTGTCACTAAAACACCTGCGCATCCTTCTGAAAGATGTTCAAGTCCTTTTGGAAAATGGTGATATAGAAGTCTCCATTCACCAGGTAAACAAGGGTATTTATACAGTGTACTTCCATGTACCCAAAAAGGATCTCATGATGCGTCCTGCGGTAGACCTGCGCCTAGCGAACAAGTATGTCAAACCTCAACAATTCAGGATGACAACCCCGCAGGAAGTAATCTCACTGGTGCAGCAGGGGGATTACACGGCCACATTGGACATGAAAGATGCATACTTTCATATTTCAATGTTGTCAGCGCACAAAGTACCTCGGGTTGAGGATGGAGAACACCCACTATCAGTTCAAGTTTCTCCCCTTTGGTATTGCTGCAGCGCCACGGGTATTCACAAAGGTACTGGCGGTAATAGCTGCTCACCTGCGCAGGCAGTCCATCCTAGTCTACTCTTACCTCGACGACTGGTTCATAACAGAGGATTCGTACGGAACATGCCACACAAATACCCTGAAGACAGTAGACCTTCTCTTCAACCTTAGTTTCTCCAACGAGAAAAAGTCCAATCTGAACCCCAATCAAGTCAAATAGTTTCTGGGGGCCCTAATTCGGACCAAAGACTGCCTCATGTTTCCCTCTGAGAGGGTTGAAAACATGCTGCTCCGGATCCCTAAATGTAGTCCGTCACAAGCTGACCGTGCGCAAGGCCATGCGACTGTTGGGGATTGTGGCTTCCTGCGTCTACCTAGTTCCTCATGCTCGCCTGCACATGTGCCCCTTGCAAGAGTGGTTCTCGAGCCAATGGTGTCAGGCCAGCATCAGTGGGAAGATCTAGTGGTTGTCTCGGCAACCCTCATTCAGTCTCTGCAGTGGTGGTCAAGGGAAAACCACCTGCAGGGAAATAACGTCACCACTCCTGCAGTAGAAGCCACTCTCACCACACTCATATCTGATGTGGTGGTGGATGGGGGGGGGGTTCTCCCCTCCGTCAACAGACAGCGCACAGCATGTGGTCCCCAGCAGTAGCCTCCAATCACATCAACCGGTTGGAAGCGCCCTGAAGACCTTCCAAACACACCTCCAGGGGACAACCGTTCTAGTCCTCAGACAGTACTAAGGCCATGTATTACTTCAACAAACAAGGGGCACTTGCTCTCTAGGCCTGTCCAAACTATCCCAGAACATATGGAAGTGGGCTCTCAAACACACAATGTTCCTCCTTTCACATTTTCTAGGGGAACTCGGTCTTCTGGTGGACGTACACGGCAGAGACTTCCCTATACCCGTAGAGCACAAGTGGCAGCTACAGGATGACATTGTACTCAGTCTTGCAGTATGGGCCTTGACTTGTTTGCCACTCTGGAGAATGCGCAATGCCCAGATTACGCCTCGAGGTACCTTCAGAACTGCACCAAGGAGAACGGTCTTTGGATAACATGGTCTGGGAAATGTGCAGTGAGGATGATACTCTTAAGTCCCGTCTGCTTTCCTCCATACTGCATCGGCGTCCACGCGAGGGATGGGAGACGGAACCTTTTTCACCAGAAAAATCCTCTTCCCCTCTAAATTTCGAGGCGCGGCCCTGGGAGCATGCGCTGCCCTGACTCCCCCCTCTGGCGCCACACCCCAGTCCCCTTTTCCGCACCGATGGGAATGGGCCGAATTCACCAGCGCTCCTGGGTTTGGCTTCAATCATGTAATTCCACGCCCAGATTCTTCCTGTCCATCTTTTGTCTTTTTGTTCAATAGGTACTTGGTCCTCAGACGCCACAGCTCCTCTCTGGCGCATGTCGACTTCAACAGGTGCCCATCCTGCAAAGGGCATTTTCCAACTTCAGACCCCACGCCCTCTGCCTACGTTGCCTTGGCCCAGACCACGGTTGGCAAGCCTGTTTGGCGTGCAGCTCGCTGTCCACGAAAGTGCTGAAGAAGACACTAGCCAGGTGGAGGGAGCTCTTCCAGCACCTTCCAGGCCAGAGGTAGGGCCTATATTTTCATCTGCACCTCACAAGGGAGACTCCCTCCCAGGGAGACTCCTATGCGGGAGTTAACGGTCAGGTCCTTTTACCAACTCGCGCACCGAGGCTGTCACAGCTACCAGCCTTCAGGCTGAGGGGTCCTTGGATCCTCCCGGTTCCAGGGTTGAGGGGCCGCTAGGCTCTTTTACCGGGCTTGCGTCTGAGGGGCTCTGCCCTTGTACCGACAACATGGCCGAGGGGCTATGCTCTGTTACTGGCAGTACGTCCGAGGTAGCACCTGAATACAGCTCTAAAGACGCCCGGGTCGAGGTTAATACTTACCGGGCACGTGCCCGAGGAGCGGGACACGTCGCATGCCTCACACATATGAGACTTGGCAGAGGATCACAGCGCCGAGCAATACGTCGCAGCCACGTGGTAGGCAGCTCAGCAAGGTGGCCGACAGGCCAGAAAAGATACCGGTTTCCTTCCTCTGCAAGACTTCGGCGAAGAGCGAGTATTGAGGTGGGACTGGCATCAACCAGGTACATGGCGAACGGCCTGCCCTTCGTATGCACAGCACTGCTTTCTCTTGCGTCCGTATGTACAGGGTCGGCAGCGGCCTCAAGTTGCCTCTAGTAACCCCTTCAGTGTCCTCCTCTTCGGCCAGCGAGGACCGGATCTTTGAAAGGTTCCTCAGCCTCATGAAGTCTCCTGATATGGGGGTTATCAAGGACACAGTCAGGGAAGTCCTTCCCGCTATGCTAGTGGCACCACAGATTCCTCCCCCGACGCCCTGGCCCCAGTGCAGCCAGCTCCTCAGCCTACTCCACAGGCAATTTCATACAATCGTCTGCCCCTTCCTCAGCCTCTGGCGGTGGTCCTCGTGCCCCAGCCTCTGGCTCCGGATACTACTACTACTACTACTACTACTCCTCCTCCTCCTCCTCCTCCACAGGATCCCCCAGACCCTCAAGATACTGATGATGATGATTATGAGGAGGAGGAGGAGGAGGAAGACCCTGACACACCATCGTCCAGGGCCTTCCACAAACGTATCGTGGGCCTGGTGGAATACCTGGGCCACCCACAGCCACAGGTCGAACAGCTAGCGGAGGGCGTCCTCGCTGATGTCCTCACGAGGCGCCCTTCCGCCAGAACGGGAATTCCACTGCAAACCGATGTAGTCTCCCTCGCCAAGAAGGGTTGTCTCAAACCACACTCCGTCCGGCCAGTCAGTTGCTGCCTGGATGCCAAGTACAGGCAGATGGAGGGGGTGATACACTCTTGCCCTCCTCTCATCCTCAGACACACTCATCAGTGATCACTGCGGCATCACTGTACTCCAAACCTCAGTCGTCTTCATTGACGGCGCTGTTAGGCAAGGAAGAGAAAACCTTGGAGGCATACTGTAAAAAGCTGTATTCCAACGCTTCCTTGCACCTGCGTCAGGCCAACGCAGACGCCATGCTGGCGACCACTAACCAGAGATTATGGCAGGAAATTGCTGACTTCCTCCCACAGATAATCACGTTTCAAGGTCGGTCTAGTTGAGGCCAAGCTCGTGGCCAGGATATCCTGGAATCCACTCTAGCACACATCGATGCCTCTGGATGTGCCATCTGTATTGCCACAGACATGAGAAGGATGGCCTGGCTCCGGGCCACCAAGTTCAACCCGGATGTCCAGGAATGTATTCTAGATCTGCCCTTCGAGGGCAGCGACCTCTTCCACTCCAGCACAGACAAAGAGCTGGACAAGAAGAATGAATCGCAGACGGCTAAGTCTTTATACATTCTGACAAAGGCCACGGCCAAATCGTATACCCAGTCTCGGCAACGGTTGGATAAGGGTTGCTCATCCGCAGGCTTGCACGGCTTCCAGGAGCGGAGGTCTAGGCAGCAGGAACGCCCACCGACCCCTAGTCGGCGCAAGCGTCAAAAAGGGGGGAGGGGGCAAGGGATTGTTCCAGTCCCCGTCTGCCTCGGAGGGAAAAAAGTCTTGACACACCCCTCCGAGTCCACAAGTCGCCAGTGGGGGGCAAGCTTGCCCTTCACGCACACTTTTGGGACAGTACTTTGCGGACCCCTGGATCCTGTCGGTAGTCTCCTCGGGGTACCGTCTACCTCTTCCGGCCTCTCCTCTCCCAAGTTGGGACAACAACTCTTTTGGTGGAGATTCGGTTGCTCGTCCTGAGCCAGGCCGTGGGGAAAGTCCCAGCCTACCAGCGAGGTTCAGGCTTTTACTCCAGGATCTTCGCCATTCAAAAGAGGAACCAGGCGGGCTTGAGCGTTGTACTGGACCTTTCCACCCTAAACCTCTCCTTACCTCTTCAGAGTCAAGATGGTTATGCCAGGCTTTATTGAGGAGACATTATGCAGGGGAGACTGGATGTGCTCCCTGGATCTGAAGGACTCGTATCTGCACATCCCAATCTGGCAACCCCATCATTCTTTTCTCTGGTTCAGGATCATGGGCTGCCATTTTCAGTACAAGGTCCTCCCTTTTGGCCTCAACTCTGCCCCCAGGGTCTTTACCAGACTCATGAATGCTGTGGCAGCCCTCCTCTGGGCCTCCACATATACCCATACCTATACGACTGGCTCGTCAGGGCTACCTCTCCGGAAGCAGTTCAACACTCCTCCCAAACACTGATGAACACACTACACAACTTGGGCTTTTCGTTCAATCTCAGGAAGTCACAGCTGCAACCCACGTAGCCTCTAACCTTATTGACCTCATCTGGGACACATGCTCCGAGAGGGTCTTCCCCTCGGACGACAAGATCTCGGCCATCAAGAGGGCCACGTCCCACTTTCTCAGCTGAAGCTCTACTTCGGCTTGGTGGTACCATCATCTCCTGGGGATTTTTGCAGCGTTACTGTTGGCCGTCCCCTACACAAGACTTGGAATGAGCAGGAAACAGCTCCACTACTCAGCGTCGTGGAACCAGGAGAAGGGATTGTAGGTCGAAATCAAGATCCCCTCTTCTCTCCACCTGGACCTCACATGGTGGTCCGAAGGCTGCAACCTGCGGACGGGCAAGCCCTTCAGGCACCCCACAGGTGACGATTACCACGGACTCCTCCCTCGAAGGATGGGGATCCAGCCTGGAGGATCTATCGGTCCACGGCATGTGGACCCGTCAAGAACAAGAGTACCACATCAATTGGCTTGAACTGAACGCCATCTGGTTAGCGCTCAGAGCCTTCCTCCCACGGCTCGTGGGGTAAAGGTTGTCCTCATCCAGACAAACAACTCGACCAGTATGTACTACATCAACAAGCAGGGTGGGACCAGGACCCCTCCCTGTGCAGACTGGCGATCAACATGTGGGAATGGGCCTTGGAAAACGAGATTTTCCTCACGGCAGTCCGCGTCCCGGGGGAATCCAACCTGGAAGCGGACAGGCTCAGCAGGTTGGGGGGCGGACAACTACGAGTGGCAAATGAACGACCTCGTGCACAGGAAATCTTCCACAGATCCCGAGGTGGATCTATTTGCTACCAGGCACAAGAGGAAGTGCCCCCAGTTCGCCTCCTGGCAGGGCCGGGGCTCTGGGCGACACCTTATGGATTCAGTGGGACGGCATGGCAGCTTATGCCTTCCCGCCCACTCCACTGATTTACAGAGTGCTTTGCAAGATCATGGAGTCTCGCCAGCTCAACCTCATTCTGATAGCTCCGTGGTGGCCATCCAGGCCATGGTTCTTGGAGCTGCTCAGCCTCTTGGGTCCCTCCAATCCACCTCCCGACGGGCCGGTACATCTTCTGACACAGCAGGGGATGGGGGGAGCAGAGTCGTCCACAGCTAGCCTTCACAGCGTGGTTCCTGAGCAGGTGACGCTAAGCCACCTCAACTTATCCCAAGCCAATCTGGAAATCATACAGGGGGACAGGAGCAAGGCTACCAGAGCCCTATATAAGAGTAAATGGACCTGGTTGTGCCACTGGGCGAACGCCAGAGAAATCGACCTGCTGGCCTGTTCACTGGACAACATGCTGTCATTCTTGGCGCACCTCGCCAACTCCGGCGTAGAGGTGGACACCTGCCGCACATACCTCTCAACCGTTGGGGCTTACAGGAACTGAGGAGGGGGTCTTCTCCTCCTCCAACCTGGTTGTCAGACATTTGGCCGGATGCGCTAGACTCTTCCCACCCATTAGGAAGCCACACCCTGTGTGGTATTTGAACCTAGTTTTGGGCGCACTCGTGCACAAGCTGTTTGAGCCTATAGCGTCTGTGGACATCAGGCTGGTCACCATCAAGACAGCCCTTCTAGTGGGCCTCTCTTCAGTGTGCATTGTCAGCGAGATCCAGGCTCTAGTCGCATCAGAGCCGTAAACTAACTTTCACAAGGATAAGGTGGTCCTGCGGACCCATTCGGCATTGCTTCCTAAAGTGCCATCAGCCTTTCACTTAAACTAGGAGATCGTCGTTCCTACATTTTTTGCCGACCCGAAGGACGAGCTTCCGAGAGTTCTGCACTGCCTAGATGTCAGGTGTGCCCTGAAATTCTACCTAGACAGGGCCAAGGTCTTCCGCAAGTCGGATGCCCTGTTCACCTTCGGAGGTGCCAGGCCAGGCTATTGGGCCTCCAAAGCCTCAATTTCCCGCTGGATGGTCTCTGCCATCAAGGAAGCATAAGAGGGCCAGCATAGACCCCTTCCGGCGAACATGCATGCCCACGCGGTCAGGGCCAAGGCAATGGCCATCGCCTTTCAGCGCCATGTCCCCTGGCAGGTCATAAGCAGGGTGGCCACATGGGCCACCCCATCCGCTTTCTGCAAGTATTACGGTTTGGATGCTGTCTTCAGGTCGTATGCGGCTTTCGGATAGGCGGTTCTCCGGAACCTGTTTGCTTAAGGAGGGTCTCCTCTACACCATGGGGCTACATTCAGTTGTAATCGCCCATGCAGTATGGAGGAAAGGGGACGTGAGAGTGATGTTACCATAGTGACTAACGTGCTTAGTCCATTGTCCCCATTCCTCCATATGTCCCACCACCCTCCCCCCTAATAATCTGGTATCATTAGGCAATGGTAAATCTATTGTTACGTCTTTGGGGACTGAGGTGTGGCCCTGGAGGGCGAGTCAGGCAGCACATGCTCCCAGGGCCGCACCTCCGCATGCCTCTAAATTTAGAGGGGAAGATGATTTTTCTGGTGAAAAAGGTTCCATCTCCCATCCCTCGCGAGGGACGCCCATGCACTATGGAGGAAAGGGGACTATGGACTAAGAATACGTTAGTCACTACGGTGATTAACTTATCATTTGTGGTGGCCCCAATGTGGACCTACCAGCCTTGGTTCTCCCATCTCATGACAATGTCAGTCTCCCCTCCCAGGAAGCTGCCGTGCCCGTACAACATGCGAGACAAGACCAGGGAGAAACACTACATCCATGCCCTCAAACTCTCAATTTAGCAGCCTGGCTCCTGAGAACATAGAGTTTGGGCATTTCCAGCTCCCTCAAAGATGCATGGACATACTCCCAGAAGCATAGAAACCTAACACCAGTCATTGCTACTCCAGCAAATGGAAGCACCTCGTCGCCTGGTGTAATGGAAATGGCATCAATCCTATTTAATGCTCCCCTAAAGACATCGCCCTGTACCTAACTCACCTGTTAGATTCAGGTCTGGTTTTCAATTTTCTTAAAGTCCACTTAGCTGTGCTTTCGGCGTACACCACGTCCCACAGCAAGGTTTCATGGTGGAAAATTCCTGGAATTAAAGCCTTTATGGAAGGGGTGAAGAGACTTGATCACGCTTTTTCCAACCCAACTCCCAGGTGGGACCTGACTGTTGTTATTACCAGACTAATGGGGCCTCCCTTTGACCCAATGCAGAAGGCTAGCTTTAAAGCCCTCGCCTACAAGACCGCCTTCCTGGTGGCTATCACCTCTATAAGTGGAGTTGGTGAACTGCAGGCCCTTTCAGTTCAGGACCCATTGTCACAATTCACAAAGACTAGGTGGTTTTGCGCACCCACCCTCGCTTTGCGTCTAAATTTATCTCAAAGTTCCATGTTAACCAACCCATAGAACTACCTACCTTTTTCCAGAACCCCACTTATCTGGTGGAAAGAAGCCTTCACATACTGGATATAAGGAGAGCGTTTATCTACTATCTGGAAAAGACAAAGCCACTAAGGAAAACAAACAAGTTATTTGTTTCAGTGGTAGCTGGTAGAGAAGGGGACCCTGTCTCTAACTCGGCTATCTCCAAGTGGATTGTAAACTGTCACACTCTTGTCAAGCGAGATCTACCCTTCACACCTAGAACACAATCTGCTCTGGGCACAGGGGATACCATAGCATTCATTACAAATGCTCCTCTTCCATTTGCAAAGCGGCAACCTGGAGTTCTTTACACAACACTTCTGCCTGGATACACACTGTAGGTCTGATTCTCGGGTGGGACAAGCGGTGCTAAGACATCTTTGTTACTTTTCCTTCACACATCCCACCACCATCTCCTGGTACTGCTCCCTAGTCTATGCACAGCATGTGATTCATAGCAGATTCACAAGCATCAGACGACATGCATTACTCACTGTAATAGCATTTCTAATGATTGTATCTGCTTAGATTCACATGCGCCCACACTTCCTTCCCCTTCTGAAGTAGAAGGAACATAGACCTCTTACACCTTTCTTCAGTACGCGCTCACGCTGGCTACAAGGCTCCCTCACAGCAGAAAAAACACAACCAGAAAGACCTTGACACGTGAGGGATTTTGGGTACACTACACGTCACGTTGGAGATAGTTTTACAGTCACGCCCAGGTCGATGTCCCCTTTCGATCTTCGAAAGAAAGATGCAATACTATGCGATTTCCACTGATGTCGGACTATATGCCCAGCATGTGAATCTAAGCACACAAAATCATCAGAAATGCTATTACGGCGAGTGATGCATGTCTTCTGGAGCTTGTGTATCTGCTTAGATCACATGCTCTGCATAGTCCGACATCTAGTGGAAGTTGTAGAGAATTAAAAAATGTGTTTTCGAAACTCAAAATGGCGTGATTAGTAATACTATCCCTAGTGTGATGTGTACTGTACCCATGGTCCTTCATGCGTCAAGGTTTCTTAGGTTGTTTTTTTCCACCATCGAAGTCGGTCACAAATGCAGAGTTGTCCTCCACGCTGATGCCTTTTTATTTACTAAAGTTATTAGTCAAATTTTCCTTTCCTTTGTTCATCTCGCTGCACCACTGCTCATACACTCGACTTCTCCCAACGAACACCCACCGATTCGAGGACTGACTGATCGATGCCCAGACGCAGCCCTATGGGCCTCTTCTGGCTTTGGCCCATTACAGTAGGAAGAGAGAGGGGAGATGCTCCTTTTAGAGAATGTTTATCCCATTATCCTCTTTCTTCTCTTTTCACCCAACTGCCCTTTTAAAACACAATGGACAAAACCCCATTTAAATTTTGTCCCTCCTGCCACCGTAAATTCCTGTGGAAAGACGCACACCGATTGTGCAATTACGGTTTCCCAAGGGATCATGCTGAAAAGCACTGTATCCCGTCTGCTTTTTCAGCCAAAAACCCTAAAGGAACGGCAGACCAAAACGCTGGCCCGATCACGCCTTGCATGCCAAGGCCTCCATAGATGTGACGGAAGACTCCAGTGAGGGCAGCTACGGAGTCATGAGTAACGCTGAGGGCGATCTGGAGCCGTCTGGACCCCAAGTGCAGGCCAGTGGTACTGTGATGGAGAAGACACCTGGAGGCCACGGCACACAAAAATGCAAGCACGCCAAGGACATACCCCATGGCCGACTCTCCACTGTTGAGGCCCATGCAGTGGCCGTGGATAAAGCCTCGGGTTCGTCGCAGTCCTCTGGGCCGTCGTGCACGCTTTCACCTACTGACAGTTCCCGAAAGCAAAGGTCGGTACGGACACAGCATATAAAAAGCCCATGCTTTTGTGTGTCAAAGAACAGGCGTGAACCTCCCTTGCTACTGAAAAACTCTCCCTTCGCGTTTAGAACAAAAACATTGTACTTGCTTACGAACACATGGCTCCTCACAGCTAAATTCTATGCACTACATAGTTTTACCCCACACAATGACATTGCGATGACATTGTTGCTCTTTATTTTGCTACATGAGGCACCCAAAAATGTATTAAAAACTAAATACAAAGTAACATACACTGAATCTACAAACTACCCAGAACACACGCTAACTGCAATATTACTGCATTTAAACGAACTGCACCGTTGACTTATACAACTTACGTAGCTTAAACCTCTTTTCCCCATCGGGAAACAGTACATACATCCCAACATTCCTCCCTTTAGTTAGTCCATTAACTAATATATTTGCATACCTCTCCCTGATAGTCATCCTTGGAGACCCACACCCTACAAATGTCGTGCATGCTCTTCCCCATTACGACCATACTCCTCTGCAGTGCAAAACAAAACAGACCCTACATCCCTTTCACAATCTACCCAATGTTCCATATAATTATCTAAATCAGGTGGAGGATACAAGAAAGTACTCTGAGGACCAATTGAACTCGTACTCATACCTGGATCTGTTTGTATGCCAACATGTTTTAAGATGGGAGTGGCCTTACCTGCTGCTAAAGTAACTAACATCATAGTGGCGGTTCTAGGTCGCTTTGCTGAACAGCACCTCAAAAGTACCTAACGGGTGCAAAATATCACGAGCAGGAAAACCACAATGGCCACTAACATTTTAAGTTAGGCCTAACCAATATGGTAACCAAAGTCCAGCCATGTTTGCCTCTCTATTACAGCCTATGTTTCTTTGGTAATACAAAGATTATGCAATGTTCCAATGGCATGGGTTAAAGTGACATTCTCTAGATCATTAGGAGAAATGTATGTGCAGCAGGAGCTGCCGATCTTCTGACGCACCCCTCCCTCCATGGCAGTAAGCAGATAGACCATGTACTGATTTTGGAGCTTCGTCAATCGAATCGCTCTCATTTCCTCCTTGATGGCATTGGGCCCTTGCTCGGTATGGTTAGCCATTTGGAGCAGTTCATATCGAGTCACTTGAAGCCATTTGGCATTCACAGCAGCCTGAACGCCCCTCATTTAGGCACATTTGAGTGGAGGGGGCACAGGTGTAACATGTGGTGCCACATTAACAGCAAGGTGTGCATCGGGCACTAGAAGTACAGGCGAATGCAACATGGAAATGCTAGACACTCCTTTCCAAGCTTGTGTGAACTGAAGTTAGGCAAAGTCTCCACATGTCCAGTATGCACCCATGATCGCGGAAGTCCCACCAGCAAGGTCTGCAATTTGTATGATCTTACCACAGTTCTTATTTGCACCCACTGGCACAGCGCCATTGCTCCTGAAACGCAAGGAAAAGTGGGTAAGCAACTGGATCCTAACAAGCTTTTCTTTTTGCTTCAGCCGGGTCAGTTTTTAATGTACACATTCCAAATCTCAAGACCGTTTTCATTAATATGTGCCACTGCTGCTTCTATGAGCACCCACAATCCTCCTGCTTTGCAACGCATCAACCCCTTTCCCCATCGATTGTGCAAAAACGTGGAACCTTCCAATTTCAACTGAAATCATAGGCTGTGCCTCACATTGTTTTTCTCCCTCCTGTAATTTGTAATACATTTAATCGATAAGTGTGACGGTAGCCTGCACTGATTGTCCTTGAAATATTGCACATACTCTGCATAATGCTAGGTGCACTAAACACTGTGCTATTTGAGGCAGCATTTCTCTTGGAATAAACAGTCTAGGAGTATCAGCGGCGTGTGGGATGAAGGAAAAGATGTAACCAGAATATTTAGACCTCTCCCTTCCCACCTCTCATGTTGCACCACAGATTATCTGAATCGGGCCAATGCACATCTACGATACTATCCGGAACAGCACCTTAATTTTTGACAACCCTTTGTTGCTCAGTGGCTCTTGTCCTTTTGGGCACTGGCACATCATGTGATCTTAGGTCAATGACTGCTACATTATTAACATGTTCATACCTACCCTCTCCAACCCCCTGCACAATCCTGTTACACACAAAAATAAAAGTAAAAAGAGAAAAATAGCCAAATATACATCATAACATTCTTGTTCCAGTATGCTACTCATTGAGTGGTGAAGAAAAATCATTGTCTGTTTGTCCACAAAGATACCCTAATGTATAAAATGTCAAGTCTCGGAACAATACTCCTTTATTTTATATTTTTATGGGTTGGCTTCCACTTGCTCTTGTGGATGTGGGTTGGTGCTGGTGTACAGTGTCACATGCGAAGGATGGATTCCACACTTCTGACCACTTTCCTTTACTACAATTGTAGTCGTGAAAACAACCCAATATCGCCTGTGAAACCCCTGTTTGCAATTCAATATAACCTTTATTCGGCGCAGAGCCATGAAAGCACAATATCACAAGAAAAAACACTATAGCAGATTGACATAAAAATACAATTCATCAGTTATTTGGGGGATTAGAAAACAATTACAGCCCCCAATCAACATGGTAGAAATAGTCAAGTATGGCTGCCAGCTGAAATGGGGAGCATGACAAATTCCCTAAGGCCCTAGTTGTGGCTTTGGCCTAAAAAGCCATGTGTGGTCTACATATTATTGTCCTGGGTGGATAGCTCAGTGGCAGCGTGCGCGTCTTGGAAGCAAGACGACACGAAGCAACAACAGGTTCGATCCCCGGGTCCGCGCTTAAAAACCTCTGGGTGTTTAAGCGCGTTATAAATACGTAACTAAAACAAAAAAAAACACAATTACGCAACTAAAAAAAAAAAAAAAAAACAATTCCTGTAACAGCGCCTCGATGCCTGCGGGCTGTGTGAGCGCTTTATAAATGTAAACAAACAAACAATATTAGCCACTCTGTAAACCCTTTCTAAGTTTTGAGAACTGTTACACAACTCTAAAGCCTCACTTTCAGTACGGGTGCCTCAAGATCTAATGGTCTAAGCTACAAAGAACATAGTTAATGAGTTTTTGGGCAGAAGAAGAGGAAATGATTTAGCCTCTTCACAAATGTTAGATATGGGGCAGGGCAGTAAACCAGGGCAGTAAACCCAATAATTGAAAAACTTTAGCCCAGCTACTTCCGACCCTTTGTACATACGTGGCCCGCTTCGACCAGACTCTGATAATGGCCACTACACGGAAGAGAGCAGATACCCCTTTGGCCTCATCTGAAGCTCCTCTGGATAAAGAGAGCAAAAAACTCTACATACTGGGAAGATGGCATCTTCCGCAGGGTACCAGGCGCGAATAGCTAACAACTCCAGATTAGTTGCTAGCTACGACTGCAGAAAGTGGGATGAGGTTACGGCCCTTGCTGAGTCCGCGCCAGAACCACTTAAGGCTAAACTCTCCCTTCTGGCAGCCGAAGGCAGAGTAACAGCCGGAGTCGTCCTAAAAAACAACTTTGATGCAGCGGATAACGCAGGACGCGTTATCGCTGAAGCCCCATCCTGAAACGCCACACCTGGCTTATGCAGTTGGGGTTTAAACTAGAAACACAAGCCACCTTACTCAACATGCCCTTTGAACCGTACGTGGTGTTTGGTAAGGCGGTTGATGATGCTCAAGTCCGCCAAGGATGAATACGAGACTCTCAAATCCCTTGGGCAACTGACAAACAACCCAACCAAAGGGGTGGCAATCATTTTTGACGTTTGCGTGTCCAAAACACGCAAAGAGGCTCAGGATACAGTCAAAGCCAAGGTTCCTCGTGGGACACTAATCAACAGGAGTCCCAGGGCTATCCCAGGGGTCAGCGCAGGGGGTGCGGAAAAGGGAAAGGTTCCCCCACCAGAGGTGGAGGTACACCCTCCAAACAATGACGCCCCGCTACAGGTCCCCTCCCATCCTTCCCCAGTCGGGAGACGAATATCTACTTTCACCCGCGTATGGGAGTGGATAACATCAGACAAGTGGGTGTTGTCAACGGTAACAGGAGGCATACAACTTGTATAGAACTTCAAGGAAGACCATCAAACCTCCCCCTGCGACAGAAAAGACCATCACAGGAAGATGGAGGAAGTCCAGGCCCTACTTCTCAAGGACGCCATAGAGATTGTGCCATACAAAGAGGTAAACAAGGGTACTTATTCAATGTACTTCCTTGTTCCAAAGAAAGATCTGACCATGCACCCAATACTAGACCCGCAGACAAGTTTGTCAAGCCACAAAAATTTCTCATGACAACGCTACAAGAAATAATCCCTCTGTTAAACCGGGCGGATTACATGGGAACGTTGGACATGAACAATGCTTATTTTCATATTTCATTGTTCCCAGCGCGCAGAAGATTCTTGCGTTTCAAAGTAGCAGACCAGCACTACCAGTTCAAAGTGCTGCCATTTGGGATAGCCTCGGCTCCAAGGGTTTTCGCCAATACTGGCAGTGGTGGCAGCGCACCTGCGCAAGGAGTCTATCCCAGTGTACCCTTATCTGGACGACTGATCACATGAGAAACCTTCCAACTTTGTAAGCTAAACACGCAAAGAACAATAAACCTTTTCCAACTGGGCTTCTCGATAAACGAGAAAAAATCAAGTCTGACACCAGACAGATCGAACCAATTCCTAGGAGCTGCATTAGATACAAAAACAGGCTTAGCCTTCCCATCCATGGAAAGAGTTCAAAACATGCTTTGGCAAATACCCCAGTATCAAGCCCGTCTCTGGATAAGTGTACGCAAAGCAATGCATCTGCTAGGTATGATAGCATCGTGCATTTACCTGGTCCCCCACGCGCGCCTGCAACCAATGCAGGAATAGTTGGCGAAACAATGGTCTCGGACAAGTGGTCAGTAGGACGATCTAGTGATTGTTTCGCCTACACTAGTTCAGAACTTAATGCTGGTGGTCAAGGGAAAATCTGCTCAATGGGGGGGAAGCCCTTCCACGAAACAGAAGGGCAAGTGGTCGTTTTAACCGACGCCTCACTTTCCGGGTGGGGGTGCCCACTACCTTCACCACAGCACACGGCCTGTGGTCAGAAGTGACTGCACAAAAACACTTCAATGTACTGGAATTATTGGCAGTTTTCAAGGCACTACAAGCCTTTGAAGTCCACCTTCTGATCAGGACTGTAAATACATGCATCCTCATTTTCGCCCATTATATATTTTTGTACATTTCTGTTGTATATTATTGTATATTTCTTGTTTCTGTTTCTCTATTATTTTTTGCCGTGTGCTCCTGTAACTAAGCTTTAAGTTGTCTTATAAAATGTGCCCTGTTACCCCCGGGTCTGGTGCGCAATATAAGTAATAAAAACAAACTAGTCAATGCAAATCCTAACAGCACCACTCCAATGTTCTAAATCAACAAGCAGGGAGGCACATACTTTCCAAACTGGCTCAGAAATTATGAAATTGGGCACTTAAATGAGGGATGTCTCTGTCCTCCGAGCATGTTCCAGGAGCACTCAACACTCTAGCGGATTCTCTCAGCAGAGATCCTCTGCCAGAAGAACATGATTTGCAATTAAACACGGACGTGGTAGACCACATTTTCTCTCTTTGGGGCTGCCCCCGCTCTAGACTTGTTCGCTACAAGAGAAAACGAGGTGTGCCCAGACTTCGCGTCCAGGTTCCCCCAACCAGACTCCAAGGGGAACGTCCTATGGATGAGAGCTGGTCAGGGAAATTTGCTTACGCTTCTCCCCTGACCGCATTAATCAGCAGAATAGAGAACAAGCTACACAAGGATCAGATGACACTCATCCTAGTTGCTCCTATGTGGGCGAGACAACCGTGGAATCCACATCTGCATAAGATGGCGATGTGCGATCCCATCAAGCTCCCGGACAAGGTCAACCTGTTGACTCAGCACCGGGGGACAACCATACAACCACAACCTCACTCTTTGAACCTAGCAGCATGGCTCCTGAAGTCAGAGTTCGGTCACCGTAATCTTCCACAACACTGTATGGATATCCTGAAGGAAGCATGTGAACCTAACACCAGACACTGCTATTCCCACAAGTGAAAGAGATTTGTCATTTGGTGCCAATCTAAGCAGATCAATGCCATAGAATGTACTCCATCACACATTCTAACATACTTGCTCCACTTGCTAGATTCAGGTTTAGTCTTTAATTTTCTAAATGTCCACCTAGCAGCTTTATCAGTCTATACCCCCTCTCAAAGTAAAGTCTCATGGTGGAAAATGCCAGTCATTAAGGTGTTCATGGAGGGAGTGAAGAGACTACAGCCTCCAATCTCCACTTCCCCCACCTGGGTGGGACCTAAATGTGGTACTAGCAAAATTTAGGGAAGCCCCCGCCCCCCTCGAGCCTTTGCAGCAAGCTACCCCTAGACACATTATCTACAGAACTGCCTTCTTAGTGGCTATTACTTCCATATGAAGAGTCGGCGAACTCCAAGCCTTGTCAGTGCAGAACCCTTTCTTTGTCATCCATAAAGACAAATTGGTTTTAAGGACTCACCCTAGGTTCTCCCCTAAATTAGTTTCCATATTTTACGTAAACAAGTCAATTGAGCTTCTGGCTTTCTTTCAAAAACCAATTAGCTCAGCTGAGGTCAAACTCCACACACTAGATGCTAGGAGGGCGGTTCTCTGTGTAGACCAAACCGCTTAGGAAGACTGAGCAACTGTTCATCTCCATGGCTGCAGGCAGACAAGGAGAACGTGGTCCAAGAGAGCAATGTCCAAATGGATAGTCAAATGTATACAATGATGATATTAATTATCAGACAAGACACTGCCTTTTACACAAAGAGCCCACTCCATACGGGGTACTGGGGCTACTCTAGCCTTTATTGCAAATGTCCCCTTAGACAGCATTTGCAAAGCAGCTACATGGAGCTCCTTTGGCACCTTCACTCAGCACTACTGCATTGACACACTCCAAGACAGATACACAGGTGGGACAAGCGGTTCGAAAACATCTATTTGCTGCTACTCCTTCTCATAACACTGCTCTGTAATCTATGCATAGCATGTGATCTAAGCAGATTACACAAGCATCAGAAGGAATACATTACTCACCATAATCGTATTTCTGCTGCTTGTATCTGCTTTGATTCACATGCGTCCACCCTTCCATGAGAGAAGGTGCATAGATGTTAAATGAGCTTTATCTGCTTGGGAACTCTGTACTCGTGCTACTCCTCATTATACTACTTCATGTCAGAAAAAAATAGTCTGAGGGACCTACACGCGTGAGGGATCATGGGTACAGGGGACGTCACAATAGGGATAGTATTACTGGCATGCCCTATTCGATGTCCATTTTCGAGTTTCAAAAACAACTGTAATACTCTGCAACTTCTACTAGATGTCGGCCTATGCATAGCATGTGAATCCAAGCAGATACAAGCACCAGAAATAAGATTACGGTGAGTAATGTATTACTTATGAACTGAATAACACGGTATATTGGGACCAATAGGGTATACTGCCCTTCAATTACTTATTGTATTCTCAAAGTATACCTAACCTAGTTTTACTCCCCAAGAGTTGTTATGCCATTCTGAATGTTATAGGTTTGATTCAAATTGACTGCTTATTTTAATCTAAATAAGTTATAAATTGGTTTGTATACCTTACGTGTTGAGTTGGTTTTTAGAATTGTTTGATATGTGATAGTACATAACCTTCCCCAAGATTTATCATGTCCTACTTTTAATTTAAATTAACTTTCTTTTTTACAATACATAGCTTGTGTTGCTTTGGACCATATGTATGCTACAATTACTTTCTATCCAGCTACAGCCCTCTTTCCCCTCTTAAGATGAGCCCGACTGCTCTGCCTACGCTACCAAATGTTCTCAGGCGGTATAGCCTTATACTAAGAGTAGAGTTTTGTACTGCCTCAGATATGGTTTTATGAGTCCCTTGATCGAACTTTAGAAACATTGTCCTAACATCTAGGTAGTACCATATGAAATATAAAAACACAATTTACTTACCGAGTACCATTGTTGAATATCTTCTTTGAATCCATCACCAACACAAGTAACTTACCTACTACACATACATTCTGGCGGGAAACATTGTGGCTTCCGTCACTTTTGGGAAGAAGGCCCCATTCCTCTTAGGGATTGGACTGCTGTAGCTAGAGAAGTCCACTTGTGACTTGATTCCATATTTTATACATCAATATTATGTAAGTCATTTGAAGGCATTTTAAGAACCTATGGTGAATGCATGTTTATTATGGAGTATTATGTGATCTCACCAGTTTCCTTTTTTTGTGTTTTTAAGGCCTAGAATAAATATTTGTATGTTGATACAATTTTGTCTAAATTAAATTGTTTGCTTAACTGTGTGAACTCATTGTGGACCCCGGACCCCACTTTCATTCTCCTGAGAATAGCATTGACTGCTCGCCACGTTTACCGTGATTGAGATTTTGCTAGCCTCAGAGTTCCTGTCAAGGGTTGCCTTCTAAAAATCTGTCCGCCAGGCCAAATTTTAGAAATCCTCAACTATCAGCCTACTCCTTTGAGTTTGGCCAGACTGCTCTGCAATTGCTACCCTGAGAGTTTGGTTCATCTTTTGGTGTGGGACAGCCTGTGGGGTACATTTTCATTTTTATGCACAGTCTCCTCTACATAAGAGGACCCCAGCACTTTTGCTGGCCTTCTGGGTTTTTGGTCTGTTCCCCTGAGTAACTGGGAACCTTTTCCCCCACACTCATTTTACTCTATCTTTTGGGATACTTTAAAAATAAATATACACATTTCTGTTGGAGTTGTACTTTACTCCAAGTTTGATGGCATCTGTCTTTTGACTTTTGCATCTGAAAGCACTCTATGCAGTGTTGCTGGGAGCTGTTTGGGCTTCACCTTTAATTTTCTGTTATAGGATGATATTTGTATCCTTCCTGTCGTTTTATATTGTGAGATCAGCACACCCCACCTTATGTGGAGTGTTGTGGGGTTACAATGTATTCACTTTCGAATGGATTGTGTCCTCCCACGTATTCCTCATCTATTGACACATGTTGTCCAGCTTCAGCTGCTTCGGAAACGGATGTCCCTCGAATGCCTCCGAGGATGTCATCGAATGCATATTTAGTGCGCGCAGCGCCCATTGGCTGCAGATCCGTTTGTTGGCTGTAAATCCGTTTGTCTGCAACAGCTTTGGAGAAATACGGCCTGCTTCTTCACTCTTGTGACGTCTTGGCTATTTTGAGAAATCGTGATGTCGTCTTCATCGAAACAGACGACTCCTAAGTCTGGTTTCAAAAAGTGTTGGGATTGCGGGTCGAAAATGGCTCTGACCGATACCCCCACAGAATGAGTCTGTGGTACCTCAGGGCGGACCATGACACCTCTGACTGCTCGTACTGCCAGTCTGACTGGAAAGGCCTTGAAGGAACACAAGAGGGAGCTGAAGGTAGGCCGAATCCCTAAATCTCATACCCGGACTGTGAAACCTTCGACTGACGAGTCTAGAGGTGGCTCTTCTCGGTTGAGATCAAGGAGAGGCTCACACCACTCTTCTCCGTCTTCGAAGAAATCCAAGAGAAGGCATTGTCAAACTCTTCCCCAGAGAGAGTTGCTTGTCCAACTATAAATTCCACTACAGCCGAATGGGAGGCCTTCCGAGCAGAGATGCTCAAAATATTCTTAAAACGAAAGCCACAAAGCCATGCTCTTTGAAAGAAGCCGGGTAGGAAAGGGCTCGGCCTCAATCCCTCGAGCCTGGGACCAAGGCACGATCCGATGAAGTCTTTGAAGGATCAGTCGAGCCACAAGCATAAGTCGAGGTCGTCAACGCCATCAACACTTTCCACGTCAGCCAAACCCTAGACATCGACGCCGAGCGCCCAAGTTAAGCCAATGGCGCCCATAAAGAAGGCCTTGACGACTACCGCAGCGTTGAAACCATTAATGTCCAAACCCATGATTCCTGAAAAAACATGTGCCACTACCTAGGAAAGATTATTTTAAGTCTTTCAATCTATGAAAAGGATGAGCAGTCTGATGAAGAGGCCCATATCGCCTACAATATGGTACGCCAAATGTCCCAGAAGTTGTATTGCAGAGGAGTCCAGGATGAGGGACCTCTGATCACCTGCAGACTGTAAGTGGGTTGGATTCCTGAACTAGAGTTTGGAAAACCATAGGCTGGGGAGCATGCAGATACATCCTACAGGCAACTCATGTCAAAGTTAGTGGACTACATGGGTTGGAGTAGACCTTCATTACTGTACGAACAAGATTACCTTACTGTCATTCTAGACAAAGGTCCAGTTGGATCCCATTTTACCTTTACACATTACCTTGCAGAAAAGGGTGGTGATGAATTGGGAGACACCAGAGACCAATCCGACTGTTAATAAAAACTTGACCAAGAAGTACTGCCCTTTCAGTAGTGACCCCCCGAATACCCGTCAAAATGCCCCACTCCGGAGATCCTGGTGGTGCAGGCAGCTACTGCGATATAACAGGCGGCGTACCCTTCCATCCCTCCCGATGGGGACGGCAAATGAGTAGATGGATGGGCAAGGAAGGTATTTTCCGCAGGGTGCATAGCACTGAAATCTGCCAACTCCGCTTGTGCCCTCGCAAAGTTTACGTTCACTCTATGGGATTGCATTTCCATGGCGCCAGAGCACATTCCTGAAGGGGATGAAAAAGACGGCTTATTAGCCATAGTTAGAGACGGCAAAGAGGTCATGTGTGTGTCTTCAGTCCGGTTTGGATTCTGCTGATACCATCAGCAAAGCCATGGCTACCGGCACCATTAAGCGCAGGTTTGTTTGGTTGCAGAAGTCGGGTTTTGCACCTGACGTGCAATCCAGACTTCTCAACATGCCTTTTGACGGGTCTCACCTTTTTGGCTACAAGTCTTGATAAGTTGCAGACCTCAAAGGCGGCAGCCACATCTATAGGTGCCGCTGTTAGACCACCTCAGCCTTTTCGACCTAGTGGACAACCTTGGAGGGGTAGATCTTTTCGGTACTGCGCCTCAGTTGGAAGGTCAAGAGGATTGGCCAGTCAGAGGCCAAAGATGATGTCCTGGTGGACGAGGAAGGGCTGCAAAGCCAGCTCAATCGGCAGCTACCTTACCATCGGCCGCTGCATTAGCCACCTCAAAACCTCGCTTGAGTCCGTTTACCAGTGGGGTCGGGGGGGGGGGCATGCTGTCTCAGTATATGGAAGAGTGGGGAGACATTACTTTGGATGTTTGGGCTCTAGAAACCATAGCCCACGGTTACTGCCTTTGTTTTTATAAGGAGACCACAGAACAATCCACCGGGGAAACATTCTTTGAGGATTCCAGATCCTCTCCTTGTGCAGGTGATTGTAACCCTGCTCGAGAAAGGCGCTATAGAACCAGTGCCTTTGGCAGAGACGAACAAGGGATGGTATTCTCCTGCCTCAAATCTGACAAAGAACTCCTGCTGGTAGGATCCACTGACACTCAAAAATGTTAACACCCAGTTCAGCCACTTCACCATTGACTCCATCAAAATCCCAGTATCTGACACAGTGAAAACCCTTGGAGTCTTCCTGGATTCCTACTTATCCATGACGAGACAAGTCAATGCAATTGCCTCTTCTGCAGCCTACCATGCAAAACTCATTAACGCTGCCAGGCCCTTTCTCTCCAAAGAGGACTGCACCAACATAGCCAGAGCTATCGCCGGCTCTATGCTGGACTGCTGTAACTTACTCTTCCTAGGGACCTCCACTAAAAATCTAGAAAAACTACAAGTAATCCAGAACAGTGCTCTGCGTTTGGCCCAAGGTATCTCTAAAAGAGAACACATCATGGCCGCAAGAAAATCAGCCCATTGGTGCCCAATAAAGGAGAGAGTTATATTCAAAACCCTGACTCTTACCCATAAATGCATCCACCGCTCTGCACCAGCTCACCTGTCGCAAAGAATCCACCCGCCACATCTACAAGGCCAACCAGATCACCCTACACAAATGTTAACTGTGCCCAGGTGTTAAGGAGAATTCTCATTTATGGCTAATTTCCCTCACCTAGTGAGTCCCCCAACAACTTTGCTGGACTTTTGGAGTTTATTTTTTTCACTTGGTAAGAGTGTGAGCTTTTCCCCCACTCTTACCTGTGTTTTGCTATGTGTTTCTACCTGTTTCTTTGTGATTGTGGGCTCTGGAGTACACCACTTCAGTAGCCCCCTTTGTGTGCGTTACCCAGCACCTTCTGTGCAGTGGCACAGGGTTGTCGTTCAGAATCCCCCGACTCCATTTCTGAGGCGACTACGTCCCCCAGAAAAGGGTAAAGTTACCATTAACTTTACTTAGTCAATCTACCACAGATCCAGTACACCCCATCTTCCATGGAGTACTGGAAAGGGTTAATTTGTATCCCTTTTTATCTGTACCTCCTAGAGCATTGTTTCGCTCTTAACATTTAGACTTGGCTGGTGGCAGTGGTATCTACCCTAACTTTTTTACCGCGAATCTTTTAGATAAATGTGCTACTGTTCTTGGCTATTATATTAGTCTCGAACATAAACCCGCTTGACCAAATAGTCTTTCTTTTGGCTCTGGTTGGGTTTATTCGCCATTTCTTTTTGTTAAAGTCCTTCTTGTGTTTTACTTTGTGCGGCAAACTAGGTTTGCCGGCTTTGTTCACTGTCTTTTGGCGGCTTCTACTCAGAAGCCCTCCACCAGGCGCCTGGGTGTCTAGGTGGGCTGAATGTGAGGGGGGGTGTAGTCACCCCCTGCACAGGTTATCCTAGGAAACCCAAGTCGCACTTTGCCATGATTGGCTGAGGTGGTTGTCCAGGCTGGACAACCCCCCTGCTGGGTGATTGACAGCCAGGCTGTGTGAATGGTGGTTTTGCGCATAAAAGGCAGGTCTCTTGGGCTAGAAGTCAGCGAGTCGCCACTGGAACTACAAGGAACCGAAGAGAAGTGGAGAGAACGACTGCTGCTGCAACTACCCCGTCCCGGAGAAGCCCTGCTGCAGTCTTGAGCTATCTTCCCTTCAACAACTAAGAGAAGATCCAGTCCAGTGTCTTCTTCCCTTGAGCTTGGTGGGGATAACCAGCTCATCTTCCACAGCCAGAGGATCCTCTTCCTTGGTCGAAATCGCTGCACGCTGCTGTAGTGGTCCGGATAGCCATCTGAAGAGCCTCACCTGTTTTTAAGGAGCACACCTTTTTGTTCCTCGTCACTGCTGCCGGCCTCATCCCTGTGTGGTGCAGACCCCCTTCAGACGTCGTCCTTCACAACAAAGCTCCAGGAACCTTGGGTCTGCGGGAAACCCAACAGGAACAACTGCCAAGGCACAAGCTGCACCATTGGAATAAGGTACTGTGTTCTACTCGAGGAAACTGGGTGACCCCCTTTTTTTCATCTACAAGGCTTGCCCTTGTCTTCCCTCCTAATTATAACTTTTGCTTCCGAACATTGACAATATCGAAGTACTTTGGCTACATTGAATCGTGATCTTCGGCAACAGGCCCCCAGTGTCACTTGACCCTGGCTCCGGCCCTTTGACTTTTGAACTCCTGTCTGAGTGTTTCTCGATTCTGTCTGCCTAACCAAAATATAGCCTGTGATTTTTGCCTCCAACTCCCTCTGGGTATCTCAGGTGCTAAGTGCGTTCCCCCCCCCCCCCCCCCCCCCCCCCCCGGTAGCATTTCGTGTCATGGATACGCGTTTATTTAGTAGACCGAACTGTCAAAGTGATCGCAATCGTATTCGCAGTAACGTGTTCTGTTCATAACACTGGTTCATTCAAACACAGGGTACTTACCTTGAGACTTACTGTACAAAATGATTTGCTTAGTTGTAGTATATTTAACGTGTGGTTTTTGTTTAAGTTTAATAGAAGTGTTGTGTTTATAACGAATGGTTTAAAAATAAATGTACTTATATTTTTCTACCTGAAACCTTGAGTCACAGTAATTGTGGTCCCTTTGTGTAATCTCTGCTACTGCTCATATACTCTTGAGATAAGCCTGGCTGCTCCGCCACTGCTACCACTCTGACATAGCGGTACAGGCTTGTACCAAAAGTAAAACTTGTATTGCCACCTGTAGTCTGAATTGTGTGTAGTGGTCCCTAAGGGCACTGCACAGGATTCTGCCTAACACCAGGGTAAAAAGAGCCAGGGCAGGAGGTGCTAGTTTCCCCTACCATGCCTCCCTACACGAACGCCCTTCCTATGACGCTTTGTGCAGAAGCCTCACTCATTGCCTTCTGCAAAGCCATGAAAACCACTGTTCGCCTGATGAACACCACAGTCCCTATAGGACTTCTCACCACATCTCCTAATAAACCTGCAAATGTACCTGCAATTAGCTTACTGCATTAATGTGCTACTAATGTAAAATATGTATATTGTACCTCCCTGTTAAGTTCCCTGAAAGTAACATCTCCACAATGCCCATGGGCTGTTTGTGCGCTATAAAAATGTAGAAAATTAATTAAATATTCCCGTTATTTCCTAATACCCAAGAAGGACGGAGGACTGAGACCCTTCTTGGACTTGTAATACTTGAACAAGTTCCTCAGGAACGACAAGTTCAAGATGGTCACACTTTCCGAGATCCTTTAGGCCCTCCACCTCAAGGATTAGTTGGTGGCATTGGAACTTCAGGATGCTTATTTTCTTGTGCCAATCCATCTCAAGCACAAAAAATACCTTGGGTTCACAGTTGGTGGTTCTCATCAATTTCGAGTTCTGCCATTCGGCTAACCTCCGCATCAAGGGTTTTCTCCAAACTGATGGCTGTGGTGGTAACGCGTCTCAGGAGAGGGGTGATTCAAGTCCACCCCTATCTGGACGATTGGCTGATCAGGGCGTATTCTCCCAAACAAGCCCGGGATCATCTCAACATCAAATGCCACTCTTCAGACTGGCCTTCTCCCTCAATTACAAGAAGTCCCATATGACACCTTCTCAAAAACTCCAGTTCATCAGAGCTGTACTGGATACTTCCTTGGGAAAGATCTCGCCATCCGAGGTGAGGCCTTGAGATATTCTTCAGATGGTTGCCAAGTTTCAGAATGCTTAGTCTACTGGCCTTTTTTTTGAGGTTGCTTGGCCTCATGGCCTCCCGTGTTTTTCTGGTGCCATAGGCCCGCCTGAAAATAAGATCCCTTCAATGGGCTCTAAGAACGTAATGGTCCCAGTTCTCAGGAAGGATGTCAGACATACTTCAGGTTCCAAGCAAGGTCGAACAGGATCTTCTGTGGTGGGCCTGCTAGGACAATATTGTGAAGGGAGAACCCTTTTGGCAACCGTGGCCGGAGAGAACAGTAGTGACGGATGCCTCACTCACAAGGTGGGCAGCCCATATCAACGATCTGATGTTCAATAGTCGTTTGTCTCCTTCGGAGTCCAAACTACATACCAATCTTTTGGAGCTGAGGGCAATCAGACTAGCGCTGAAAGCCTTTCTGCCCTCTGTACGGGGAAAGAATGTTACATACAGTGGCCATGTACTATCTCAACAAGATGTGGTGTAGGGTCACTACCACTGTGCAGAGAGGCAATGCAGCCCCGGGACTGGGCAATTCAAGAAGGAATCTCCCTAACAGCAGTACACCTAGCCGGAGAGGAGAACACGGCGGCGGACACTCTGAACAGGCAGAGCAGTCTCCCACGAGTGTGAACTAGCTCAAGAGGTCCTTCAAGAGATCTTCACCCTTTGGCGAACCCCTCAAGTGGATCTGTTCACGACCGGTGTCAACCGGAAGTGCAAACTGTACGGCTCCAGGAAATTTCCCCCAGGTGGAGCTCTAGGAGACTCATTTGTGGTGGACTGGGAGTTCCCACTCCTGCACGCGTTCACTCCAGTACCTGTAATTACTCGGGTGATCAAGAGGTTGTTCTCCATCAAGAGGTCAAGACACTCATCCTTCCCACTTTGTTTCTGAAAAGTTGAGCTACAATGATTGGGCCCTCCCGGATGAAGTAATGGAGATTTTGCTTTTGGCCAGAAGGCCAGCAGCAAAGTCTTTGGTACCGTTGCCATTGGATTAAATTCTGCAACTGGTGCAGAGAAGAGAATGTAGATCCTTTTCTATGTAAAATACAGGATATTTTATCATTTCTGCTATCTTTTGCCAATCCTGGGCTCCTGATTGGTACTATTAAATACTACTTGGCGGCGCTATCCATCTTTAAGCGCTAGTCAGAGGAATGTTCCGACTTCAAAATTCCACTGGTGACAACATTTCTAAAGGGACTCAACAATGTGTTCTCCCCATCTTTCCAGGTTCCAGTTTGGGACCTTAATCTGGTTCTACAATTTCGAATGTGGACGCCTTTTGAACCTTTACATTCATGTCATTTAAAACCACTCTATTGGTAGCTCTAACATCAGCCCGGAGAGTGAGCGAGTTGCAGTCACTTTCGTCCAAGCCACCCTTTACTATCTTCCACAAGGATAGGGTTGTTCTAAGGGTTAAACCTTCATTTTTGCCCAAAAGCATTTCTGATTTCCATGTCCCGGGAGGATAGCTCCGTGGCAACGTGCTTGCCTTGGAAACAAGATGACAGGAAGTAGCACAAGTTCGATCCCTGGTTCCGCGCTTAGAAACGCGTTCTAAATACGTAACTAAGACATATTCCTTTAACAGTGACTCGATGCCCCCGGGCTGTGTGAGCGCTTTAAAAATGCTAATAAATATAGGACAGAAAATTGTTTGATCTTCTTTCTATCCCCCACCTCCTGACAAGGAGGAGTAAAGACTACATAGGTTGGACCCTCGTAGAGCTTTAAGCTTTTATACATCTAGAATGTCAAAACTGCTTATAGATGACCAACATTGAAATGGATATACGGGTCAGAAACTGGGTCGGGCTGTCTCTAAGCAGACTCTATCAAGATAGATATTTCTGCCCATTTCAGAAAGTTATAGGTTGGCAGGAAAGGAGCCTACGAAAGGTTTAAGGACCCATTCCACCAGGGGCATGGCTACCGCTACAGCCCTGCAAAGGGGTGTACCAATTAAACATTTGTGAAGCGGCAACATGGTTTATTATCCACACATTCACAAAGCATTATTGTTTGGAATCTTCCCTCGTCAGGATGGTAGCTTTGGTAAAGCAGTCCTGCACTTGGTTCATGAAAACATAGAATATCAAGTTCTACTCCCTCCTCCAAATCAAATACTGCTTTGGGAGTCTGTCAAAAGATGAGGAATACATGGGAGGACACAATCCGTTTGAAAAACACGTTACTTACCCCTGGTAACATTCTTTTGATTGGATGTTCCTCCCACGTATTCCTCCTCGCCCTCCCAACCTACCCCTCGGTAGAATTTCCTGTGCTATTACAGCTTCTGTTCCATCAACGCTCAGTACGGTCATGCCTGTGTTTTGCAGGTATTTCTGCTGTTAAAGGAGAAACGCAGTTTGCATCAATACTATTACACCCCAGCCCAACTTGAGGAATACTTTTCCCCATACCACTTGGAATTGCAATAGATGTGGACAGGCCGCAGCAGGGTTCCTTCATGTAGCGTGGGAATGTGGCTGTATCAGACTATTCTGGGAACAGGTCTTGAGGTGATCGGGGAGATTGTGGGACGGGAAACCACACCGGACCCTGTGCTAGCCCTCCTAAGACACACCAAGCCGATACCTAGAGGCACTCGAAAATTGATAGGTCTCCTGATCCTAGCAAAATGGAGGGTGGCAATGGAATGGGGTAGAAAGAGATGCCCAAAGAATGCCCAATGGTCTGCTGACATTTTGTACTGCAATGACATGGAGACAAGATGGGGTGTCATGCAAAGCAACCGTTGGGGGTGGGCAGAAGTATGTGGGATGCATACATATCTTATCTCATCAAACAATTGGGAAAAGGGGATGATATGACCCCCTCAGCTTTGGGCAAGCCTCACCAACCCTGAATATGAATGGTGTTCCCTAAGACACGCCCCACTCAACTGGAGTCATGAAGTGTACAATGCACCCCAGGTTATCGGAGTACACTGAATGGTGCGAAAGCTGCACCGGATCCACAGAAACCCTGGACCACAGCACATTAACTTTATATACTTGCCACCTACTCTGCATACTGAAACTTACCGATGGTTGTTATGCTGTATTCATAGACTACCAACTAACGCTTCATCTTGTGAATTGCTCCGTGCGCTTGTACCGGTGGAGGGTAGGGGATATGTTAAAAGTTGTTTACTGTTATGTAAAAGCCAAAGAAATTTTAAAAAAAGGGAAATGCAGAACTGAAGGCAACGGACGCTGCGCGTGCTATATATGCCTTTGATTACTTCATCCTCGACGGATGCCTCCGAGGGACAGTCAACGCCATCGACGCACAGCGCCCTCTGCCTGCAAGTTTGAAGGTTGCATCATGTCTATTTGACTGGGTTCCTACATAAAAGTCTGATCCTGGAAGCTGAAGAAGTAGTTGACAATTGGAACTGAATCCGAAGCGAAAGATGAAGAAAAAGCGGCTGAGACAATTTCCAGCGACCAGCGAGCCTGCTGTGTAACCAGAGCCTGTCGTCACCCTTCCTTCCAAGCAACCGGGGGGACTCCGAAAACTCAGGACCTTTATTTTGAGCCAATACACTTAGTGCTGCAACCTTGCGGAATGCAATACCCTGGGACTTTGAGCCAGTGTGCTGTGCACAGTCTCCTGAATTCCGAATCGACCGGAAACTTTGGCATACTGCAGGACCTCCAGCGACGTGAATCAAGTCCAAAAAGTCCCCTCAACATAGTGCTGGACCTGGCAAGTGACGAGAATCCGACCAGCGATATTCAGTCGTCGTCTGACTCCTGAAAAGGGCACCAAACCCACAGAGCCGCATCCAGCCACAAGGAAACTCTTGCCTGGAGCCTACTCTGTTGATTCCCTGCTGCAAAATCCCTTCCAAAATTCCTGTCTTCATGACAATCGAATCCATAGACCCTGTTTTTGGCTTCAAATCCTGAAGTCTTCCTGCTGCAACCCTTCTTCTGTGCTGAGGTACAGTGTATTTACTTACCTTAACCCTGTGTGATTTCTGTAAAGTTTTTGGGGTGTTTTCTGCATTTGGGAGTCCTCTCATCCAGTTCTCCCAATCCCACAGAGGGACTCCTCCTAGGGTGTCTTCTCAGAAGTTCCTGTACCCTAACTAACTATAAAGTGAACTCATTACTTGTTTGCACAGTCTTCCACAGGAATTCTGACTTCTTCTGTAACTGAACCCTTTCTCACCCTGCCTACAGCTGGCAACTAGACCACTAGGGTCCATTTTGGATGGACTGGATAAGAAAAAGACTCCACCTTGAAAAATATAACCAGCGTTTTAAAGTGAATTACTTGTAAATGAGTGGGTTGGTAGCTGTAACTCTGAGTGAGCAGTTACAAAGTTACAAAAGTTCTTACTTACCTTGAATGTGTGTTGTGCCATCCTAAAAAGTATATGTAAGGTTATTTTACTCACCTGTGAATTGGTTGTGCCTCTTCCCAAAGGTTTTGCTGTTGTCTTCATTTAACTATTTCTTTCTGAATATTGGTGTGTAAGTTCACCAACTGGGTCTCGTTTCATCTGACCTGCTCTATAGCTTGTCTGAACTAAGTCTGCCTTGGGGTTTACCCAGGCCTCCAGATAAGAGTTGTACCAGGCCTTTTTACGCATGAAAATCTTGTAAATGACATCTTTATTTTCTCGCATTCATTTAGTTTAGTTCTCCAGCATGGGGTCTGGCATGGATTCACATGCTCATGAACATTCCCCGTCAGGCTGGGAATCCTCGGTAAAGACAAAATCAGTATCAGTTTTGTTTCTGATCTGTCTTTCTCAGTAGTAACCAATCACTGGTCTCTGGGTCATACTGCCCCAGCCAATGACTGCCCTCTCCCTAAGCCATCTTCAGATTTTTACTGCACGCTCAAGTGTTGGGAGTCCTCGTGTTTAGCTCTCGAGCTTTTGCTGCGTTTTCGCAATTTTTTCAAAGAGAATTTCTCATTTTTCGGTCAAATAGAGCCTCAAGCTCCACCGTCTCTACATCCGATTAACGGGTATCCGTGTCAGATTTTTTACTACGCCCCTCAAGGGTGAAGATTTCGTCCAGTTACAATTCTTGGGGGATTCCAGAAGTTTCTGCGGCCTACCCGGACATGGCCCAGGAGAAAGGAAGCTCAACGCCCGGAAAGCTGTTTAGGGTTTGCCCTGGATGCCAGCTACAGAATGTGTTCAAGGAGGATGAGCATTCGAAATGTCTCTATTGCCTTCATGAGGACAAAACGCACGTGGAGAAGGACTGCGCGTTTTGCAGTAACATGTCGAAACGGACCATCGGGGACCGACACCTTCGTCTCTCCAACTGGCTGGAAGGAAGGAGTCGTCGGGTGAGAAGAAGTCGTCCGAGCGGTATTCTAAGTCCTGTGAGGGCGCCCCGGCGACGGGGGCCCAACAGAAGGCAAAGCACCGCAAGTGCCGAACGGTCGGGCTCTTCGGCTGCCAGGCAGGGCGCTCCTTCGTGGCACCATCAACCACGAGCCAATGCTCTGGTTTGGGGACAAGGAAATCCGAGAACCCGGGTAAGCCTCTGGAGAGGCCCCGGTCATTCTCTAAGGGTTCGGCCGAGGGGGAGCGAGGCAGTGACCATCCCCCCCAAGGTGAAGGCCTCAAGCGCGCCTAAGGGGGCGGTGGCAATTGTGGACATGGACACAACATCTGAGGACGAGCTGGCAGATGTCCTAGAGGGCCTCGACGAGGGTGTCGAAGAGGCCCGTCCCCACGGGAGGGATCCCGACGAGGGTGACGACGAGAGTGACGGCGGCACCGGGGAGGGTCCTAGTCAGCCGTTGCTCCTGTCGCTTCCGGAGCCGCAGGATAACTTGGTGGCCATTTTGTTGGCAATACAATCCTTATGTTCAGAGATAAGGACGAGATTGCCCTTACCATCGACAGAGGACCCGGTACCAGGTCCGACGGAGGAACCTGAGCCGGTCCCGGCGGGAAGCCACCCAAACAAGAGAAGACAGATCCACCCAACCCCGCCTTCTCAGCCCTCGCAGCCTGCTCGGCCTTCACCCACGTCCCCCGTCCCTGGGGATGACATGGGAACAGACACGGCCACGACTGGTACAGACGACAACGGCGGAGACGACGGGATGACGGGACGGAGCTCCCATCACCAGCCTGGGCCTCCCTGTCCGATGAGATCGGATCTTTCCATGCAATGATCGCCAGGGCATCCAAGCTTTTTCAGCTTTGCCGCGAAGAGAAGGAAGGTTTCCTTTACCAACGGCGCGAGGCCAGGAGGAAGTCAGTCCTCGCCGTGCCTCTGCTGGATGACATCTGGGACGAGGGTCTCACCCTTCTCAAGAACCCTTCTACGACACCTGCCAAGAAGGATCGGTACGAGAAGTAGTACCTGGTCCCTGACGCGGCCCCTTTGTGCCTTAAGGCACAACCTACCCCGGACTCGGTCGTCTCAGTGGCGGCCAAGAAGAAAGCGGGGGGGGGCATCGGTCTCAATGTCAACTTCCCCGCCGGACGGCGAAGGGAAGAAGCTGGACGCAATGGGACGACGAGTTATCTCGTAGGCGGCAACAAATTTTAAGGCGGCCAACGCCCTCGCAATCGTGGCCCGCTACGACGGATTTATGGTACAAGATTGCCCCCCTGTTGGACTTCCTACCGGATGACAAGAGGGCCGAGGCCCTGGAGATCTTGCAAGAAGGCGAAGTGGCGTCGGACCATGCCATTACAGTGGCAACGGACATTGCCGGCACCGGTTTCCGTCAGCTAGGCAACGGCGTTTGCCTTAGACGACGAGGTTGGCTCAAGGCGACAGATTTCTGCCAGGATGTACAAGCCAAGGTGCTGGACATGCCGTTCGACGGGAACAACCTGTTTGAGAAAACGGTGGATGAGTCCCTCCAAGCCATCAAGGTGGACACAGACTGCTAAGGCCCTAGGCGTTCTCCGGCAACGGAGGCCATCCTTTCGGAGCGCCTGAGGCAAGCAGGGTGCCTCCAAGGGATTCGGCGGTGGCTCCTCTACGTACCACCAAGCTGCCCGCTCCTCGTCGCAGGAAGCCTATAGAGGACGAGGCAAGTCAGGGGGGAGGGGGTGGGGGGGCCCCCCGCCATCGTCGGCAGGGAGGCCAAGGCAGCAAGGTGTCCGCCAAGCAAGATTGAACCGACAGCGGGGTCAGGCCCCCACCGAAGCACCCTGGTGGGAGGCCGGCTGGCGAAGTTCGTCATCGTGTGGGAGTCCATCTCCACCGACCGTTGGGTGCTGGACGCCCTGGCCCAGGGTCACACCGTCGAATTTCTAAAAAAAAGTGCCCCCGCATTCCACCCGTGATCAGGAAGGAAAATCACGTCCCTCAACTACTTTTGGAGGTGAGGGCATTGCTCAGCAAAGGTGCCATCAAGCTCGTCCCGAAGAGGCTCCGGGGCTCCGGAGTATACTCAAGGTACTTCGTAGTAAGAAGGAAGACAGAAGGATGGCGCCCCATCCTGGACCTGCGACGGCTGAACAAGTACATCAAGGCACAGAAGTTCCGGATGGTCACCCTCCAGCACATGCTGGGACAACTGGAGGAGGGCGATTTCCTGTCGTCGTTGGATTTGGAGGATGCGTACTTCCACATACCCATTCTGAAAGGTCACCGAAAGTTCCTCAGGTTTGTGGTCCAAGAACGGCACTACCAGTTCAAGGCCCTTCCATTCGGATTGAAGTCGGCACCCAGGGTGTTCACCAAGTGCCTTGCACCGGTGGCGGCGCGGCTGCAGGGGATCCACGTCTACCCCTACCTGGATGACTGGCTCATCCGAGCAGGGACAAGGGAGCTCGCTGTGGATCACACAGCAAAGACCGTCCAGCTGCTCTTGGACCTCGGATTCTCCATCAACTTTACCAAATCCCACCTGGTCCCGTCGCAAGTCACACTGTTTCTAGGAGCAAAGCTCGACACAGTGGCGCGCCTGGCCTCACTGTCGGAAGAAAGGATGAAGGCTATCCTGGGCAAGGTGCAGCGCCTGCTGGCCACGGACTTGGCCAGGGTGAGGTCCATCAAGTGCCTCCTCGAGATGATGTCCTCCTGCATAGATCTTGTGCGCCTGTGCAGGCTTTCGATGCGCCCTCTGCAAGAGTTCCTGGACTCCCGCTGGATCCAATCGACGGGCATCTTCGAGGACGGGATTCCGCTCGACGAGACCTTCCGACGAGCGATCCGGTGGTGGGGCATCCGCGCTCATCTGATGGCGGGCACAGACTTTCAGACCCCATCCCACCAGATAACGGGGACGAAGGATGCCTCCCTGGAAAACCCCAGATCGACCTGTTCGCGATGGCGACGAACTCCAAGTGCCAGAGGTTCGCCAGCAGGTTTCCCCAGCCGAGGAGCATGGGCGGTGCTTTTCTCATTCCCCTGGGAAGGCCTGTTCCTTTATGCGTTGCCTTTGCTGCTCCGACTCGTCATCCAGCTCAAGAGTTCCCGGTGCAGGATGATCCAGCGTGGCGGAGGCAGATCTGGTTCCCGGACCTCTTGGACTTGTCAGCGTCAGTGTTTTCTTCCTGTCGCCTTCTACTCCGGCCGAGAGGACTTTGCACTCGCTGGATGTGGCTAGAGCGCTGAAGTTCTACGTGGACCGAACAAAGAGTTTTTGGAAGACATCACAGCTATTTGTGAACTTTGGACCTGTGAACCAAGAGAAGGCTCTCTCGAAGGCTTCCATTTCCTGATGGCTCTCCGGCTGCATCATGCATTGTCATTGGTTGGCAAACCGACTGTTGCCCGGTGGTCCGAGAGCCCACTCGACCAGAGCGATCGATGCTACCACGGCGTTCTTGTCTGGTGTGCCCCTGCTGGACATCTGCAGGGCTGCTACGTGGAGGTCGACGCACACCTTCACGAAATTCTACTGCGTCTACCGGGATTCCAGGGAGGAGTCCAGAGTCGGCCAGGCAGTGCTGCGCAACCTGTTCGCTTAAGGTGAGCCTGGTGAGGAGGTAAGAGTTGCTTAATGTTGAGCCTTGCCACCTCCCGTGGTTGTGCATGTGTACTGCTGTGTATTCTTCTATTCATGAGCATGTGAATCCATGCCAGACCCCATGCTGGAGAAGGAACAAGTTACTTACCTGTAACTGTTGTTCTCCAGCATGGGTCTGGCATGTATTCACATGCAAACCCTCCCTCCTGCCCCTCTACGGCTCTTCACTTGGTCATACTGCCACTTTGCGTTTTACCAAATCTGAAGATGGCTGCCAGAGGCGGGGCTTAGGGAGAGGGCAGTCATTGGCTGGGTGCAGTATGACCCAGAGACCAGTGATTGGTTACTATTGAGAAAGACAGATCAGAAACGAAACTGATACTGATTTTTTTCTTTACCCAAGGATTCCCAGCCTGACGACGGGGAATATTCAGGAGCATGTAAATCCATGCCAGACACATGCTGGAGAACAGTTACGTAACTTGTTCCTTTCTTTATTTGTACCGCGCACCGAACCCTGAGGTAACTGGGCGCCCAAGGCCTATACAAAGTTGCTTCCATACAGTTGAATACAGTTTAGACAATAACGAGCTAGTAGAGACTTAACAATGCTTGTACAGAAAGAGTTGCATACAGTTCAGACATGAGCGAGAGAATGGAAGAAAAAGTAAGTGCAGGTCGACCATTGTTCCAAAGGGTCGAAGGGATGAATGTCAGAGTCAGGGAAGTGAAACCAAACTGGGGGCAGATCACAATGATTTCTTATCTTCGAGCCAGCCCTTTACTTTAACTCTAATGCTGATTCCGTTTGAATACTGAGGGGTAAGGTGTTCCACTGTTTGGCAGCTACTACTGGGAAGGTTGCTCCCTATATTTTTTTAGGCAGAATCTAGGCATGGCCAGGCAGTGAGTGTAGTTGGCTCTGGTTGGTTTAGATGGAGCGTGTTGGTTGATTTTGTCAGCCAGGTATTTGGGGGCGGAGTTGGAGAGGCACTTCTGGGTGATGACAAGCATGCAGAGGGCAATTCTGTTCCGTATTGGTAGCCAGTGGACGTCCTGTCTGAAGCTAGTGATGTGAGGTTCTCGGTATGCTTAGTGCTGCTCTCAAGTCGTTGTTTTGAAGGACTCAACAAATTCCAGGTCCTTCAAAACAACGACCTGGAATTTGTTGAGGTTTCTTTCCAATGTGCCTAAGTAAAGGGTGTTGCAATAGTCCATCTTGGAGAGCACTAGGGCTCTGGCTAAAGTGATACAACGGCTAGTTGATAGGAATGCCTTACACGTGTTAAGCTTGTTGGTGTAGGCGGAGGCCGCGGCGTTCACTTGCTTTTTAAGGGATAAAGCGGAGTCTAAATATACTCCCAGAGTTTTAATTTATTTGTCCACCTTGATCTGGTTACCATCGATGTTGAACGAGGCATAGCAGGTGTTAGGCAGAAACCTGTGCAGGTCCCTCTGGGACCACTGCAAAATATTTAAGACTACAGGTGTTTGGCAGTAAACCCACTTGGTAGCAGTCTGTACCACACAGATTCACTTGGTAGCTGTGGCTGAGCAGTCAGACTTCCCTCAAGAAGAGTTAGGCAGTATACAGAGTATTCACAATAGGTCAAAAGAACACAGTAGAACAAGTAAACACTGACCAGGGCTTGGTGTAAAAGATAAAATTATTTATTTAAAACCACATCTAGAAAAACACACAGGCACTAATAGTAAGCAATTCAAAAACACGGTCACTAAAAGATGTACACTCCCTTAGAAGAATATTAGACAAGTCTTAAGTAAAGCCTGTTAATGACTCCAATCAAGCATTCCGACTAAGTCAGTGCCTTATCTGGGATTGCTCAAGGGAAGCCCTTATTTATATATTTTTATGACAAGATATAATCTGGATGATGAACCCTTGTATAGCACCCCACTTTGAATCCCCCTGACCCCACTGAGCCAAGAAGTAGGTTTGTTTTGCAATTTAAAAGGTTTATTTGAAAAATTAAACAATAGATATATCACACTTTTTTAATAAATTAATATTTGATATCACACTTAGACATGACAGTGAGTGATCAACAATGGATGATGTGATACTAGCACACTGGTTTAATTACCTAGGAGTAGTATAGAAGATAAGGTAGCTGAGAAAGCTTTATATGGTACAAGGAAATGCAAGGTGGAAAAGAAGCAACACAGGAATAAACTGATTTCAGCAAAAGGTAATAGAATCACTTTTCCCCTTTTGGCAACTCACTCCCCCCCACCCCCTATGTAATAGAAGATGGAAGGGCGAGCACACAGTTCTCATGAATACAATCACAGTACAATACAAATTCAGTTCCCCCCTAGCAAGCTTAGAGAAACAGGGATGATTTTAAACACCGGCAAAGTACTTTAAAGGTGGTATGCAAAGAAGGGAAAAATATGCTAACAATGATTTTAATTCCCTATAAGAGATTCAGGGTGGGTGATAGCTACTTTAAATTAGTTCAGGATCACTTTAGCAATGCTCTAACAATGATTCAGGTTGCAAACGAATTTCAGCAAAGGAAACAAAAGACAAATACTTTTACACGTGGCTGAAATGAAGCAAAATGGAAAATCGCAGCAATTTAGTCACGTGCGTCGAGCGTAATTACGGAGGAAGTATACAGAGTAGCAGGTCGGTCTGTTGGAAAGCTTAGAATCTTAGCTGCAGAATGAGAGTTAAATTTCGTTCCTAGGACAAACGGTTCCAGAGATACGGCCGATTTTGTGAAGGTAGATTTTCAAAAATGAAATTTTAAAGTTTCAGAATGACAGATGACAGTTTGCAGCTTTAAAGTCACAGAAGGACACACAATGCTATGGTGTAGTTCTAGATAGGTTAAAATAGTTTGAATTAGATTATTTTAAACTAAGTTTGGTTTTGCACAGCTCTGGCTGAGTACTCACTATATTTTGGACAGGAATGCGACTTTGTCACGGATCGGGTCTGGATTGGCTGCGGTTCTCTCGCCACTGGGTACTGGTTCTGCGCACATCGATTTTGGTCAGCTCTCAGCGATCTGGTCTGGGTCTGGTCTCTCTGGATCTCTGGTCTCTCTGGATAATTCTGCCTTCTGGGTCGGCTACCCGTTCTGGCAAAAGTTCTTGGCAAAAATTCAAACAGTTCGCCCGGCTGTTGAATAGTTTGCAAATGATTTGGAGGCCTGCTGAAAAAGGATTCAGCTTGTGGATTCAGGCCTCTCTGCCACAAGTTCTGGAGTTAAGTTCTGGTCTCTGGAGATTGATGGATTTGAAGTCTGGAGTCTCCCGGCAAAGCGTCCCGCAAGAAAGTGGAAAGTGAATGTCCCTGTCTGGCTTCCAGTGGCTCTTTTTATGTCTTTAGAACGTGGGTGTGTGCATAGCATAACTGAGCCTGCCCCTCTCAACTTATCATTGGCCCAGTTCTCCTCTCTCCCTTGACTGGGGGAACTGAGTTGTGAGTCAGAGTGATGAGGTAGGTTTATGGTCAGAGGATCCTCCCCTTGTCACATTGCACACATCTATTTCTGATCCAAATACATATTTCCCAGATACACAAGTGGTTGACATTATCTGTACATATTACATATTACAGATTACTTATGGTACATTCTGTTCCAACTCTGATGTTTCTAAGAGCTTGCATTCAAACATGACAACTTATTTTCGTTTTAGTTGGTTTACCAATATCGGACGTTTACCAAAAATGGCACACATGTACACTGCCTTTCTACCCATATTCCAGTAAATTTTCATTTTTCTAGCGTGAACCCTGTGTCTGCAATCTCCATAATTCATGGGGTTTTGCCTCAGAACATGGTACAGAGTTCTAACACCTCTTAAAATGTGCACAGAAAAATCACAAGAATGATGATGTTGTTAATATAATTTTTACAAGGCCGCACTATGAATTATCCATCTTTTTAAAATGTTGCTCTGGCCCCGAGGGGTGTGGTTTTCCAAAGCACATGGTGGAATTTCTGGTTTATCCACTTCCCCCAAGCTCAGCTTGCTCACAGATGCAGTGCCCCTCCCCGTTTCCTTCCAAGAGGAAGCCATTTACGACCCCCCTAATTTAACATTTGCCTGGGCCAAGGACAGTGCTTTGTTTAGTTTCCTGTAGTCCCCAGGTGCCACTCCCCTAATTCAATCAGAAAGGTGTTGTCTCCTTTTGGCAGGGGCAGCAGAAAGCAGCCAGGCCTGGGAACACAGCTGCTGATCAAGTTTCAACTCCTGTCGGGGGTAGTTGCCGGGCAGAATTCACTCTCTTCAAGCCAGGCTTCAGCTAAATGTCACTTTTGTTCCCAGTTTTTCTTCATCCAAATCAAACGTACAATTTTTACACATGCAGCTAGAACGCTGATTCTAAGTTCAAAACTTTGACATTTAACAGTTGCAAAACTGTGACACAACAGTAGGTCCCTCATTTATTTTAAACATTTAGATTTTAGTGGCTTTCAGTCCCATTTAACTTAGGCTGCTGACATCCACAGCTCATCCAGTTTCATTATGAACATTATTTTAGGCTTTCTTTTCCCAGATTTTGTATGCACACAAGTCTACCTTCTGCCAAATGTCTGCTGGTGTTCATTGAGATTTTTGAATATCTTGCAATGTTTAAAATGGGCATTTTTAGCTTGTATTTCAAAGATACAAAGGTGATTGCAATGCGCTTTTTGAGCCAACCGGCACTGTGTTTTTCCTTTGGCACACATTTCACCCATTTTTTAAAAGGGGAGAAAAGCAGAGAATAAATTGAAACAGATCCCAACACTTTTACAAGAACACAACAAGAGAGGAAGGCAAAGTAAAACCGTGAGTTTAGAGTTCAGTAGGCCAGATCCACTTTAAGGGGATCAAAACGAAATGTGTCCAAGGTCACACGGTTGCAGTGCACAAGAGTCTTGCAAAGGTTCAAAAAGAGTTGGACCAAAAGAAAGGGACCAGTTAGAGGGTCAGGGCGGCCAGCACAGTCCAGAAGGTTAAGGGGTTATTATTACCTTGTAGCAATCTTTAGAAAGGGAGGCCTGGCGGACACGGTACCTTAAAGTGGTGAGAATACTCCAGCGGGGGATGTTGTTCCTGGCAGCGGATGCAAGTCCGTGCTTTGTCCGGGGGAAGAGAGGATCTCGTCGGGGAGGAAGACAGGAGTCCGTTGCACTGCCAGGGAAGAAACCAGCCGCGGAGTTCTCAGGTAAAAGGAGCGGTCCTTTAGTTCGCGTTCCAGTGGTAAGTGGCTATCTGGTTGCCGGGGTGCTTGGCATGGGCAATTCGACCACAAGCCGGGCTGGGGTGCGAAGAGAAGAAGGAAAACTGGTTGTGCCCACCAATCAGGGGAAGAAGCCTCTCCAGCCGGGAGATCTTCTCTGTCGTCGGGAAGTGGTGAGTCGGTTCCGCAGGGCTCCACCGGTGGTGTCGTCGTGGTAGGTCGGCTCAGCTTCTCCCTCATCGGATTCTCAGGTCCTGTGGCGACTTCTGAAGTTCCAGTCCCCAAAGCCCTGCTTTTATGCAGCACGCCCCCATTCACTCGGCCTAGCTGTCAATCAAACATGCTAAGTGGTCAGCCGGCCGGCTCACCACTTGGACCAATCACACGAGTGCGACTTGAGTTACCAAGGTAACTCAGTCCAGGGTGCCTAAACCCCCTCCCTCTCCCCCTGTGGTACCCAGACAGAGTGGCACCACTTTTGGAGGCTTCTGTGGAGAAGCCCGCCAAAAAGGTGAACAAAGGGCTCGACTTGGGTTGGAGTCACAGAAGAGAACACAAACGCCATTTTAGAATCGAGTCCTGGCAAAAAATACCAACCGGCGAATTAATAATTAAATAAACTGGCGGTATGTTCGAGGCTATGAGAATTAAATAATTAAAGTTGGTAGCCTCGAACAATGGGAAAATCCCATAGGGATATATTTGCGGTCGAATATAAAAAGAAGTATCCACTGCCACCAGCCAAAACTCGATCAGGGGGGACGGAGACGTGCCCCCTCGACTAACGGAGCCCGGGGCAATCGAATTGCCCCGACCAGTACGTCCACAATATGGTTTGTACTGGTTTCTGTTAATAATTTGGGACTAGTAAAGCCAATGGTGACTTTACATGCCCTGGGAGCCAGTAGTCGGTCCCAGGGTATGGAGTCTATGGTGGGGTGTCACTATGACACTCCTGTGTTACTGCACGGAGGGTGCTGTGTAACACACATAGTAAAAACACGAGACCCTATGGAGTAAAGCACCCCATAGCCCATAAAACACATTACCAGTGACAGGAACACCATAAATCATGTTCAAGAGTGGGAGAAAGAGTCTCACTCTTGGCAGGAGGAAAAAACAAACTCCAGAAATCCAGCAAAGCTGCTGGGGGACTGACTAGGTTAGGAAATTCAGCCTAAAGAGAGAATTCTCCCTAACAGCAGGGATCTAGTTTGTTGATGCGTGTTTGGGAGCTGACGATCAAATGCTCTGTTTTTTCATCGTTAAGACAAAGGCAATGGACTGCCATCCATGCCTGGATTTCCAAGTAGATTTTGTTAACCCGTTTAGCATCCTCTTCATAGCAACCTGAGGGCGTGATGAGAACCTGGGTGTCGGCATAATTCGTATGTGACACCAAGGTTGTCAAGACGGTCGAAGAGGAGCTTAGTAAAGATTTTGTAGAGCGTTGGCGAGACGCAAGAGCATTGTGGTACGCCACAGTGGATGGGAATAGGGTCTGCTGCTGCGGCAGAAGGAGCAAAAACCCCAGTGGTACGGTTGGATAGGAAAGATTGCATCCAGGAGGCAGCGTTGCTCGATAAAGCAGCTGCTGTCGCTACAATGAGGATCCGATGATCGAGATGAAAAGCTGCCGATAAGTCTAACAGGAGGGCTGTTTCCATTCCATGTCTTGGTCTAAAACCCGATTGCCTAAGGCCAAGCAAGTTATCCAAGTGTTTCTGGATTTGAAGGTAGGCTACTCGGTCTAGAATCTTTAAGACGTAAGGAATGGGGATGTTGGGGTCTAGATTAGTTTTTTTTTGTTTTTTTTAAGCGTGGCATGAACCCTTAAGGTTGTTGGGTACCATACTGGATTCAAAGGGTTTGTTGATTTGAGGTGAAAGGGGCCAAGTCTTTGGCGCCTTCCTCGATGACTGCTGCTTGGCAGAGATCGCCTTGGCATCTCGATGGTTTGAGGCTTTTTATGATCTTTTCCACTTTGTTGACCGAGGCTGGTGAGAAGGAAAAGGGTGGGCAGTCTGGTGTGCTCCAGGGCAGCGTGGCGGTAGGTTTGGTGTTCTTGGCTGAGCTGTTTTTTTTTTTTTTTTTTCTTTTTGTTTTTGCTTAATTTTAAGTTGGAGTATGACAATTTTGTCTGCAAGCACTTTCTGAATATTAGCGCACCATGCAGTATCTTTCACACCCCCTGTCTTGCAAGTATGTGAGATGGGCTGTGGCAAAAACCTTTTCGGGACCAGATGCTCTAATTTGCTAGGCCAGAAGGTCTGGCTGTTGGAGAAACAAACGGCTAAGGAAAGATTGTATGCAGTACCCTTTGGGTGCACTAAAACAACCCTGACCACTTGGCAATAGGAACTTAACCTTTGATATGAGTCTGTACTACACGGGTTGGTAGTGTTTTGGGCAGCCTGGCTTATCTCAAGAGGGGTTAATGTAAGCTGTAGCGGAGTTACAGAAATCTTTGTAGCCAAAGTATAATCAAATGAAGGGCCACCAGCTGTTAGGCCTGTGAGTAGTAGAAGATGCAAGCAGCTCTACAGGAGAAACCAAGACAAGTCTCAACTGAGAACAAGCAAGGTGGCACAACAAGAGTTATGTTCTCTTAGATTGTACAGTACCTTTAGGTTGAAGAAAAGTGCAGCTCTGCGGATCCTGGGTCTCGGTCATGGGGACAAGTGGGTGGACTTCTGGGGACTCCTGCACTACAATGGGATGGTCACCGACCGCAACTGGCTATCTTCAAATAAGTGGCACTTGGGTGTTTCAGCTCCTCGCGTCTACCGCAAATAGCAATACCGCAGTTCCTGGCTGTCGATGGGCTTTTCTTGCATCTGGGGTCCAGCACTCTGAGGTGGCTCAGGCTCGCTCACTCCTACTTCCTGGGAGTCTGGAGGATCTTCCCGGAGCTCTTGGCCAGCTTAAAAGCAACACACTCGATCTGGTGTTCCTCTGTCTGGCTATTCGGTTCCAGCGGCGACTGCAGTGGAAATTCAACCAGTTTCGAGAGAATGTCCAGGTGGCTTACTTTGGGCTTCATTGGTCCCACCAATTTAAGGGGAGAAGTCGTCCTTGAAGGAATTGCAGCAGGCGTCTCTTCCAAGTTCCTTTTCGGATTCCTTTGTCCAGTGACGACTCTGCCTTCCAAGCCAAAAAGCCTTGCCTGTTATGCAGTGCTTCTCCCTTTCATTCCAGTCTAGCTGTCGGTCACCTAGCAGGGTGGCTGTCCTTGCCAGACAGCCAGTCAGCCAATCAACTAAGAGTGCATTCCTGTCTCCTAGGAGATTAAGCACAGGGAGTTTCCGGAATCCAGTGAACAAGGGCTGAGGAGGAAAGAGGTAGGTAAGCAGCAAATGGAACAAAGTCTGAGGTCTTCAGGTTTGCAGGTAGATAATGGTTAGTTTGAGCAATTTAGATCTCAGTCGGACTCGGGTTGCTCTGGAGTAGTGTGCAAGTAACAGCTTGACTGCAGCTCTCCAAGAACGCCTGAGCAATGCAAAAACACCAAGTTAAGTACCTAGGCTTGGAACAGTAGCTTATCAATGAAGCAGGTTTTTCCCCAAGGTGAGGCAACAACTGTCCCCGGTTCGGTTTTCTTGACCTGGATGGCTGAAGATGGTACTTACGAGGCAACAGACGGATGCACTCGAGCCGTGAGAAGCCCAGCTATGGATCTTCGTGACTCTGCGTTGGAGCCATTCACAGGCTTCAGTTCAGCGCTGGTTGTCGTCCGGGAGACTTCTTCAGTGATTGGTCCTTGATTCAGCTGAGTGGGGACTGAGTGGAAAGGTGTCAGTGCAGGCCTAGAAGGATGCCCACGTGAAATAGCAAAGGTCTCAGGTTATTGGAAGTTTGCAGCCTGCGAGTGTTGCAGCTCGTTGTAGGAGGGTGCCAAATGCAGGTTATCTTCAGACTGGTGGGACCTACCAGTCTAAGGGAGAAAGTCTTCAAGAAATAATCCCTATTGATCTGAATTCAGGGGTTGTTTTCAGCCATCACTCAACGGCTCTGGCGGTAGCTTGCAAGGGATCTATGTGATTATTGTGACGGTCAAAAATGCCGCCTTTTCTTAACCCTTTACACCACATATAAATGCGGGGGGAGACCCCCTGCAGTCCCTCCCATATTAATATTATACTCTAAACCCCCCACATATATGTGGTGTAAGGGGGGTTAAAAGAAAGTCTGCGTTTTCGGCCATCGCAATTCCCAGGTCAACATTTTTGTAATATTCCACTTGGAAGTTGCTGTGACGTCTTTCTTCAAATTCCTCTTTCGATCTTCAGTCCAGTGGTCAACTCTGTGGTTGAGCTCCAGGACCCTTGCCTTTTATGCACAATGTCTGGCTGAGCCCGCCAATCGAGCCTTTCATGCAAATCTGGGGGCCGGCAATCCAGGGGGACATCCAGCCTTGCAGTTCAAACTGGTTTCAGGCAGGCACACTGCAGAGCAAAGATCAGGGGATTTTTGGTTACCTCCCCCATTGCCTGTCCTTTCAGGCGCTCTGAGCGCCTTTGTGTGCTTGCACCAATGTCCTGTCCCCTTTCCTCCATACTGTATGGGGCATCTCTCGCTAGGGATGGGAACATACCTTCTTTTTTCACCAGAAGAATAGTCCGCTTTAAATTTAAGTGCACGCTAGGGCGTGGCTTTGGGAGTAGGGCTCCCTTGACTCTTCCCACCAGAGCCACACCCCAGTCCTCTTTTCCACATCAACTGAAGCGGACCTGTTTCACCTAAGCTGTGGTTGGGCCCTTTTTTTCCTTCTAATTCTACGCTTTTAGACTTCCCCTGGGATATTTTTCCCTTTTATTCTATTCATACTAATCACTCTTGGTTGTAGAGATAACGATACTCAGTCCTCTGGTGTCTACACCCCTCCTTGGTGGATGTCTGCCTCCGGTGCCTTGGGGAAGATCACTGCTGGGACGGCTGCTAGGCATACTTACTCCCTGGTCATTAAAGAACCGGCTGGCCAGGTGGAGGGAGCTCTTCTCCAGGTCGCCACCGGAGCACATCAAGGAGTACGTACAGAGAAAGACCAAACCGAAGGTAAGTATACCATTCTCCAAAAACACCCCGCAAGGGCGACCCCTTTCCAGGGAGGCAACCAAGCGGGGAGGTGCCTAGTCGGCTATAGTACCTGCAAGGGGATCGAGGCTCTCCAAGCTACTGGCCCCGTGGCTGGGGATCCACCCGGGCTGACCGCTGAGGGGCTGGATGGCCATTGCACCAGGGAATCCATTGAGGGGCTCAGTTCTACTACCAGGCGCAAGCCTAAGGGGGCTCCTACATGCAGCACTGAAACCACTCACAACTAACTTGGAGAGACCAGAGGTAATATTTTCAACGACCACTTGTGAACAGCCCTCTACCAACAAATTTGTTTAACAATACACTATGTTCACAGGGTCACTTGCTTCCCCAAATCCATTTGTGGTTATTCCTTTATATATATATATATATATATATGATTAATAACCATTAAATTCTCATATACTACATAGATCTCTATCAAAAATAATTATTTATTTTTTAATAGCATATCTTCAATAAACTTTTTTCTTTTTGCATCTACAATTGTAGGGAATTTTTGCATAATTTATCAATTTCTAAACAAACATTTTTTCAATAATTTTCAATTTAGCTGTGCACATTCAATATCCTGTAGTACTCCATTATTTAACTTTTTTAAGAATAATAATTTCATCAGGATCTGTTACTTGCTCTCCTCTTTCATAGAGAAGTACATCCCAGTCCATAAAACATTTCACTCTGTGTTCATATCACACATGCTTACTTTCATACTGCATTCATACCATACCCGACATGTTTCATTCCTTTCACACTATCAAACTACTAACAAGGAAATTCTTCAGGGGTAACATTATACCACATTCCATTGCCATGTACAATTATGTTTGTCTTCATTTAGGTTTTTTTCTAGGGATCGGCTATCCTATTAATCCTTTATTAAGGTCCAACCATCAGGCGGATAGCTGTGGGAAGCAAGTGAGTCGAATTTTAGTACTCGAAAACCATCCCGGTTGACATTTTTATTATGTACAACCTGCTGCATTTAGTAGCAGCAGAAAGGAGTAATTATTTCTACTAGCTCCTCCTTTACATATGTTTTGACATCATCTCTCTATCTTGCTAAGTGCAGGTTTCACATGAGTAGTTCATTCTTGGTGGATCTTATATCACCCTTCATAAAATCAATCAAAATGCTGTGACACTCACTATACCTTTGAGTGTGTAATGCAGTCATGTCCAACGTTGTCTCGTTGGACAAACTGATCCTTATTTTATTTCGGTTAGTTTCTTATGCCCTTCTTACCGTTGTCATCTATGCCTCTTAAACGTGCGGATTCCTTTCTCCCCTTTGTCTCATTTATACCTTGAACTACTTAGCTAATCCTGAGTCTCGGTGGGGAAGAAGGTAAGTTGTCATTCTGTTTTCTCGTTCAGACCTAATTCTGTACTTTTAGTTAGAAAAATCAGTTTTCTCTTTCTGAGCTAGCTTTCTTCTGTCAAGATTTATATCATTCGTTGGCCTCACCAAATAAACAATCGACCATCTCAAATCCTCCACTTTGTGTAACATCTCTACAAAGTGTCCAACTAAAGGGGCAGAATGCACTCTATTTTTTTAAGCAACTTTCATGTTCTGTGATACGGATTTTAATTTTTCTTTCAGTCTTCCCTATATATCTTTTACAGGGGCACCAGATCACGTAGACTACAAAACAGGAGTTGCAATTCGTCAGAACTTTTTGTTTCCATGGACTTAAGACCTAGGACTATTTCCGTTGTTTTTTTGGTTTGTTGACGACAAACACAGGATCCACACAGATAATGTCCCTCTGGTGCCCGCATCCCCCATGTTTCTGTTAGTCGGTTGTGGTCTAATCTATTTAGTAATGTCATTTCGCATAATCTGATCTTTTATTGACCTACTCCTTCGAAATGCCATCAGAGGTCTCTGTAATGGTACTTTGCCCTTTCTCAAGGATTCCCCAATTGCGATTATAATTTTTTTAATTCTATTCGAGAGCTTGCTGCAAGTGTTAACAAACACTAGGTTATCTTTATTTTTTCTCTCGGATTTTGTTCGAGAATTGCCTCTATTATTATCAGCTCTCTTCATGGCCTTTTTTTGTCAGCTTTGTTGGATAACCCCTTTTATGTAAATTGCTTGTTTCTGGGCTCCCTCTCTATAGTCTGCAACCACTACCAGAGTCCTGTCCGAGGGCACACCGCTTCCCAGTTTGACCCCTGAGTTGCAGTGCAGGTCCGAGCCTATGCATTCAAGCAGACGGGCGGCGACCAGGCCCAGGACAGTAGTAGACACACTAAGCATGTGGCACATTACAGGACAAAATGGCAGCTCGTTCGGAGAGACACTTGAAGCCGAAGGTCCTTTAAGACGAGGTAACAGTATCCGAGATGGATGGGGATGCAGATCTTACTCATACATCAATAATCAGACTGACTCAGGAAGTTTGGCAAGAACACAACTGTTTTATTTGCAATTGTCTAAAACAGGGAGTACAGTGGGTATCAAAGGATGCTGCACAGCATTCTCTCTCAAGATTTCTCAAACATTTCATAAAGCATAACTTTATACTAAAAATTTGTTATACTAAGTGGCAAAATAAGATAACTGAATGGGGTTTATGATGGGCGTAAAGTGAAAATCTAAGTATACTTTCTATGGGTTATGGGATCGTGATTGATTGCATCTCTAAAGTCGGGTGGACCGCTGTGCCCACCCTTGGTGAAAGTCCTCTTCTGTGTCATACTAATACACAACGTTCTATTGGCTTCTCAAACTATAGGGCTCCTTGCTACGTCGACCTCTATAATTGGTTGGCACACTTGTAACTTTCTGGAATATTCCACTCGCTAGCAGCACACAAGCTGGTACCACAGGTGCTGGAGGGTTGGTTTTGGCATGCCTCCCCACCCAATTAGCCCAACATCCATCATCACTCCTGCTGTCTGCCAGTTAATTAAGTCTTTGCAATAGCCTCTTGTCTCTGGGAATAAAAGGGAGTGTGAGCATGGCTTTCTCTTCTGGTCTCGGTGTAGCTCGCCCCAAAGTCTATTTCCATCTTGACCATATGACGGGAGACAGTGTTTTGAGCTCCTTCGTTGCATTCATTACTATTAGATGAATACAGCCTGGCACTTATAGTGTTTTTCCATTATGCCTCAAACAGGAGCTCGACTTGTTTCTCACGTTCATTGTATCTCCTTGAGTAGATAACTAGGATCTTAGCGGCCCCGACTCTTGACACGGGGACAGACAAGCCTTCTTGAATCTTCCTTCGCCGTCAGCTTTTTTTATTCAAATGCTTCACACTTTCAGCCCTTCTATTTACATGGTCCAAGTTTGGTAAAATGTGTCGTGGATGTTAGGAAAGATTTCATGATTGTAGGTAATTTTCCTTCCATGTGGCAACCCCCAAACTTTTTGCTGTTTTACACCCTGATCTAGACTTTGCCAGAGAAGCGCAGCCTTCCGCCGCACTCCTCTGGGCTTTCGTTCCATTCTTACGGGGAAACTGACATGCCCTTAAGACAGTCAGTAATTGGAGACTTTGTTTCCCTTAGTCCTTTCCTCATGTTGCAGCTTTTGAGCAACATGAAACAAGAGTGCACCGTAACTTACATTACCGCGCTCTTGGGTCTCTAGTCATTCCAATGGCCCTAGAAACTCTTGTTGTACTTATTATGAAATGTGCAAGTGTCACGGACGGGGACTGGTGGCAGCTATCGTTTTTGTGTTTTGAACCCCATTTTGCCATGTTAACCGCACTTCCCGAGTTTGGCCCAAATGGGTGGCCTGGCCTCCAAAATGGCCATGCCACGAGGCTCTTTGTCCTGTCCGCTGACCGTCTTGCCCCTTCACCTTCCCCCAGGTCGAGCCGACCCGGGGCAGTCCTTATTTGGTCATGCACTTTCCCGCGAGAAACAACGCTTTCGCGGGCTACTGCATGCCTTGTGTGTGCCTCCAGGATGTGGGCTGGGATGTCTGTTCCCAATACACATCCTGGGTGCCAGAGAGTCTAGAGTGTCTTGAATGCCTGGGACCACCGTGGTCCGTGATAGGTCCACGTATGGTGTGAATGTTTGTGAGCAGATCTCCCATTTGGTCCTCTCTGTTTTGGTGCGAAGGGAACTCTGGATAAGAGGAGGCTGGAAACACCACTACCAGGTCGATCTCCTGAGTTCTCACGAACAAAGGATAAGGAGCCAAGTATCCTGCAACTAAGAAGCTGAGTCGAGGAATCGCTGGTGACCCGCTGAAGGTTTGGCACCCTGCACTGCTGTCGTCCTGTGAGACCCCGATGCCTCTGATCGAACGTGAAGGCCTGTACTGGCGTTTCGACCCTTTAGAATAGTGGGGACAACTATTCTCGGCATCTTCAACAAATCCCGTACCTAAGCCTTCGGAAGCGTCCCTGGGCCATCCAGTGGACTGACCAGCCTACACAGGAACCTTGCTCTGTCACCGCCATCTGGCTTACTGCTAATCCTGCGTCCTCGGCACTCTCGCACGATTCGTATACTTGGCATTCCCAGGTCTGAAGTGAGACGTGTGCTTTGGGACCGGAATACCTGCGGTTGCCGAGTTGCCCTGCTGTGGTAACAAACCTGTGCGTGTTCTCTGCATTTGGGACACCCTTGACCCTGACTCCTGCTGTCACGGAATCTACACGGCGTCGAGACATCCTGCTGATTGCATCTGAACCTACCAGTACTGAAACGGAACCGGAGAAGCCTGGGTCTGCCTGCATCGGGGACCAGTGAGTAGTCAATACCCTAACCAGTCGCCCTCCCGCAGGAGCCTGTGGCTTTCCACCGCTGTCGTAAACAGCAACCCTTTTCCGCACTCGCGCCCTGCTTCTGCCCACAAGTGGAGGCCGCGCTTGAGTAGCGGGGGAACTGTTCATCGTCGTTTTGTTCACCTCTCTGAACTGCCTGATTTCCCTGAAGAGACTCTCCTTTGCCCGTTGGCACCCGCGTGTGCAGGTACTTTTGAGCACAAGGCTCCACTCTTCGTAGGGCTCGGACCTCCTTCTAGTTAGGTGGCCTCTGATGTCGAACTGGGTCTAAAGATTACTTGCACTGCCCGTTTTCCTCCCCATCTAGGTGGTCTGCATATTTCGTGCTTCTAACTCTTTAGACCCCTTGGTCTTGTATATATATTGTATTGCTTGTGATGTGTTGGTTTATTGGAGTTTTACTGTGATTCTTTACTATGGTCGATGTTACAAAGGCCTTGTAATAAATGTCTTTATTTTTAATATAACACCTGTCTGGAGTAATTTGTAAGTGTCCTTGCTTTGTGTGCTCATTGCGGGCTTTCAGTCACCCTCACCCCTCTTGAGACCTAGTCTTGACCGCCGCCATCGCTACCCTGATTGGTCTGGCTTGTCCAGAGGTTACCCTGTTCCAAGAAACTAGGCTGGCCTTCTGAACCTCTGCCCCTCCAGGACAGAGTTCAGAAATCCATTTTAACAGTGGAACATACAGATTCTATACACATACATATATATTGGCAGCACCACCTGAAGTCTATTCACTACGTATCGCCAGCCTTATGTTTACTTGGTCTACTTGCTTTACTGCATCTCTACAATTATAAAACAGCTCTGCATTTTCTTCAGTGCTGCTCCGCATGTGCAATCTTTATTTTGCCCATGAAATGTTGCTCAATTCTTTACTTCGCAATTAGATTCCATAAGGTCTATGTACTCTTCATTATAATCTCTTCTGGGTGCATCATTTCTGCTTCATGTGACGCAACCAGTCTTTTTATTCATCTTCACACTTCTTTTGGATCTTCCTTCAGAAGACCGTCTTTTCTTCAGGGATACGTCCTGTATGGTTTTCTCAATGGATACCTTGTTTTGAGGGAGGGCTCTTCGCGGTATAGGTACCATTACTGGCGTTGCGCATGTTACAATTTCCGGCTGCCAACATATAGGCAGTATGTGGGCGGGACTTCTGGTAGAGGTAATTGGCTCCTCCTCTACATTCCCCCCTCTGGTTAATTTATCAACCACTCTCCCATCAGTCTTCACACCTAGTCATCCTCGCCTGAAGAAGTGCTTTTTGGAGTCCATATCCTTATTACTCCTTTCAGACATCCTACTGATTTCACATGTTCATCACCACTCCAGGTCATAAGATTACACGGTCCATTTGGGCTGCAATAAATCCATCTTCCCATGTATTTCTTGTGGTTTCTCAGATACAAGAACTCTGTTCCCTCAGGTGCATGAATACTGGCCTTTACATAGTCTTATTTCTTCATCCGTCGGCTCTTTGGGCCCAAACCCTGACTACATCGATCATGATCTTCATTGCTGTTGCTTTATTCGCTGTCTTTTTACACTGTGTGATTATTATTCTGATCACACAGAATCAAAACGTGATCACCTCTAACAAGGCTCCAAGAAACTTGGAAGATATTCGCCATCCATTGTGGAACCCATGAGAAGATAGATGCAAACCAACTGTCATCTGCAGTGTCTTCTACTTAATCTTCCATCTTGAAGTGCAAGTTCGTCAGCATCGTTATGGCCTCTGTCAAGGTCCCATTATCTTCATCACGAGAAGGTATGGATGTGCAACATGCTTCTCTGATTTTGGCACAAACACCTCCATCCATAGCAGTAATCATGTCAAGGACATCTGTTCTGAAGAGTCATCAGTCTTATGGCTCTCAGCTCTTCCTTTATAGCATTGAATCCCTTTGTGGTAATGTTGATCGTCTGCAGGAGCTCCCATCTGGTTATCTATAACCATTTGGCATTCGCAATCGTCTGGATCCCTGGCATGAAGATTGTAGTGAATATCGCTGAAGTCTGGCTGAACAACCTGTGTTCATACGGAATATCATTGAAAGCTTCTATCAATTTAGCTGAGAAGTTGTTCTCCCTCTGTTCGATTGGGGAATCCAACGGATATCCTCTTTCTTAGGTGAGCATCTGCATTTGGAAGTTCTCAAATGTTCAGGTCACTCTTCGGTATCACCAATGCTGGAACATGAATACTCACTATGGAACATTGTTCTCTCCAGTCCTTGGGCAGCTTCATGTATGCTCTGGATCCACAGGCCCAGTAGTGATCCATTATCACTGCTGTTCCATCCTTCATTCCTGGTACATAGAAGATTCGACCGCACTGCTGGTTCTCTCCAACTTTTCTTGTGACATTATTTCTGAAGCATAGCTCTGCACTAGCCAGAGGCACTGTCTGCAACGGGCCTCCTTTGTTGTCGACCCATGTTAGCAACTTTGCAAGTTTTGGCCAGAGAGGTTTGCATCCCTTTTCCACGCAATCTATAACTGGTTTGTGATGTCCTGTTACTGCCACAGTTCTGCATACAACTGGGAGAAAGCACTGTTCACCAGACGTGCATCTTGCCACGTTCCTTGCATCTTAGTATTTCTTCATCAGTCTTTCCTTGGCAATTGAGCTTTCTATGTATGTACCCATCTGATTCCTGCTCCCTTCATTCCAGGCTGTTCGTATCTTATCACATGATCTCTGGTGTGTGCTCTTGTCTTCAAATCTTGAACATAATCATCTTCTGGAGCTGACCATTCAGTCACCCACACCAAGGATGCTGTTCGACCCTGAAACTGACCTCTTTTATGGCAGAGTGCAAGTTGAGTCGGGCAGTGAGCTGTCTGGATGTTTATTTCTATAGCTATGAGTATTTTGGACTCCCAATCCCCCCCCACCCCACACACACCCCACACCCCGTAAGCATAAGGTAGGAGAGCACAAATATAGCAACTCTCCTCAGAGGGTCTTTTTCCCACCTCTTTCATGTGTTGATACCACATGTTCCCCAAATGTGCTGTACTGTCTGGATAATTATTTAACTCTTGATCATCTTCCTTTGCACTTCTCTTAGGTCTCTTTCTTGCCAAATGAGCTCGTACGTAATGGTCATGGAGTATATCAAAAACAGACCATCCTACAGGGGAATCATCGGAACACTTGTCAAAGAAATGGGTGACTTCACATGTGTCACTGGTGTAAGGATAATCACATATGGCCTTGGTCTCTTTGTAACAGTTACTTGAGCTTAAGTCACTGGAGTGGGAAGAATCAAGGGGACTCCTACCTTCTTGGGACCAATAAAGTAATCAGTGTGGAGTAGCAAAATCAGAAAAAACAGTAAGAAATGCTGAGCACGTCTATATTATGCACCAATACATTAGACCCCACCACTGGCGTCTCTCCACATGTCACCGAGTCTGCTCACTTTCTGGAACTTCATTATTCTCAACAGTCAACATTGTGCTTGTGTATTACTTTAAGGAAGGAAAAAACCTTTTTGATCAGGTAGCTGCAATATCTGCTCAATTATCGCTGCAAGCAATCTTCTAATCGCATGGCCATTTTTAGGATCTTGCACAAAAGTATGCACATCAGTGCTAAGCCCAACAAGAGCAGGGAAAGCTCGGAGTATAAAAACGAAGACAGCGAGAAGGAGCCTATGTACATCGGCATCAGATAGGACCATGAATCTAACCAAAGACAAACTCTGTGGAATGAATCGGGGAATTGATCCCTTTTCCAGTCATCAAACACTAAGTCGGAATCTGGCATTTTTAGCACATCAGCGCTTTCTAAAGTCCAAATTAAAGATTCCTGTGGCTCAAGAACGGTTGCTTTTGCTAAAATATCTATAAAGACTGTCTGGGGTGAGCCACAGTCCAAGTGCACACCTGCATTTATTTAATCGTCAATCTAAGCGTCCTTCCTCCTTGTTATCGATAGTCTGCACGTGCTGAATTGCTTCTTCTGGTCTTGCTTCTTACTCAACTGGTGGGGGTGCACCGGTCGCACCAGCATATGGCTTTACATCGCCCAATGTATCCAGATGCGCCTTTCTTGGATCTTTACTGCTGAGGGAGTGACCCCTTCAACTATGAATGGTGCACTAAAACGGGGCTTGTGCCACTTCCTTGTGAAGTTGCACACTAGGACTGGGTCTCCAATAAATATTTTGGGCACAGATAATAGTTTTTCATATCCGGTTGCTGAATGGTCTTCATCTGTGTCCTAAAACAGACCACCCTTATTCTTGAGTTGATCTGAAATTAGAGAGATACTAGCGGTCATACATGTCAAATGCATGCATAACTCATTTCCTAACAATTCTGCAGTCGTCTGGGTATTGCTTCTACTCCTCGATGGAGGAGACTGGGGCGTTCTCATTCGCCTTCTTGTTACTAACTCATCGAGTCTGACCCGGGCTGATTTCTTAATGCATACATTGCAAGGGGCAGGCAATATAGCCATCCCTTATTCAATGTCAATTTTAAATTGGTGATTCTCTCTTTGAGAAGGCCGTTGAGTCTCTCTCACCCGTTTGCTTGCGGGTAATGAGCAGAAGAAAACATATGTTTTATGCTAAGCAATAGGCTAATCTAAATGGGGCCCATTCAGATCTCGGCACCTCACATGCTCCCCAGCAAGGAAAGACTTCTCGGACTAAAACCTTTGCAGCGCAAGTGGCAACAGGGTGTGTAAATGGACTAGCTTAAATCCATCTCAAAGGGGCACACCACCACTATCGTATACCTATATCCACTACATACTTGTAGCATATCAACATAGTCAATATGTAAATGCTGAAAAGTAATGTTCGGTCAATGAATCGCTCCTCTGATGGTTCATAGTGTGTGCCCAGTGGTAAACTTTCGACATACGATGCAATTTACTACATAAAAGGCAACGTGTTCCAACAGGTTCGGTACGCACCAGTCCTTCGCAATAGCTGCTGCGCGGTGTTCGCTAATTAAATGCGCAGGGTAGTGCAGCTGTTCTAGCGCTACCCTTAATATGGCTACAGGCATCACCGGTTTTCCAGTGCTGTCCTGTCGCCATAATGCTTCAGAGGGGGATAAAGAACACCCATGTCTTTTACATTGCGTCACACAGCACCTTCAGTGCAGTGGCACAGGGTAGTCTTTCAGATTTCCCAAAGGTTTAAATACCTTCTCTGGGATAAACTGTTTGCCAGACCAGTATAGTGAAATTGACTTTATTTACATTTGTAACTTTCTAGACCCAGCACACACTATCTTACAATAGGGTGCTGGAGAGGTTACCTAGTAGGCCCTTTGTCTAGCTTCTCAGGTAACAATTTTATGTTACCCTTTCCTCACTGAATGGCTGGTGGCAGTGGTGTGCATTTACCGTGGACTGCGTTCGCAGCTGCAGTAAAGCACCCAAGGGTGCCATTATTGTCAAAATGGCCCCGGTCTTCTTTTTTTGCCATTTTTTTTTTTTGTGTGGAAAGGTTCTTGAGATTTACTCTGCGCGCCAAACCAGGTTTGGTCCCATTGTTCGGTTTGCCTTTGGTGGGATTCACAAGTGAAGCCCGACTGTGGCTCCAGGGTGTCTGGGTGGGCCGGAAGTGAGGGAGGTGCCCGAAACTCCCTGTGCTTAGTCTCCTAGGAGACCCAAATGCACTCTGTAGTGATTGGCCGGCTGACTGTTTGGCAAGAACAGCCACCCTGCTGGGTGTCTGACAGCTAGGCTGGAATGAATGGGAGAAACACTGCATAACAGGTGAGGCTCTTTGGCTTGGAAGGCAGAGTTGACCACTGGACAAAGGAATCCGAAGAAGAACTTGGAAGAGACGTCTGCTGCAACTCCTGCAAGGGCGACTTCTCCCCTTAAGTTGGTGGGACCAATCCAGTCCAAAGTAAGCTACCTGGGCATCCTCTCAAAGCTGGTTGAATTTCCACTGCAGTTGCTGCTGGAACCGAATAGCCAGGCAGTGACACAGGGAAGCCTTTGAGGATTTCCCAAGGGTTGACTACCTTCTCTGGGATAAAATGTTTCCCAGAGTAAGTAAAGTGAAATTGACTTTACTAGTCTATTAAATTCCTAAACCCAGCACACACTAGTTTACAAGAGTGTGCTGGAGGGGTTACCTAGTATCCCCTTTGTCTAGCTTCTCAAGTAACTTTTTTGTTACCCTAACCTCTCAGAATGGCTGGTGGCAGTGGTTTTACAACAAACTACCATGATACTTCCCGACTGTGAACTATTCGTAGCTCCGGTAACGTTAAATCGCGGGAGCCATGTTTTTCAAGATTGCGTTTGAGCCTCTGTTGTTAAAACAGGTCCCGGTCTCCTTTTTTCGCCATTTCCTTGTGGAAATATCCTTCTAGAGTTTTTCTCTGCGCATCAAACCAGGTGTGGTCTCTTTTTGTTCATTCGCCTTTGGCGGGCTTCAGGGGTGAAGACCGCCTCTAGCTCCAGGGTGTCTGGGTAGGCAGGAAGTGAGGCAGGCACCCGAAACTCCCTGTGCTTTAGTCTTCTAGGAGACCCAAATGCACTCTGCGATGATTGGCTGGCTGACTGTCCGGCAAGGACAGCCACCCTGCTGGGTGAGTGACAGCTGGGCTGGAATGAAAGGGAGAGAACTGAAAATAAAATGCAAGGTTTTTGGCTTGCAAGGCACTTGACCACTGGACGAAGGAACCGAAGAAGAGCTTAAAGCGGGATGCCTGCTGCAACTCCTGGACCATTGTTTTGCCGGGTGAAGCCCTGCTGTTTTGCTGAAACTCCAAATTCGTATCGACAGAGAAGACCCCCTGCAAGGATGACTTCTCTCCTTCAGTTGGTGGGACCAATCAACTCCAAAGTACGCCACCTGAGCATCCTTCTCAGAGCTGGTTGAATTTCCACAGAGCTGCTACTGGAAACTGTATAGCCAGGGAGAGAAACACCAGATTGTGTGCGTTGCTTTTATGCTCCTAGATCTCCAGGAAGATCCTCCGGGCTCCCAGGAAGCAGGACTGACCGAGCCTGAGCCCCCTCAAGAGTGCGGGACACCAAAAGCAAGGAAAGTCCATCTCGACTGCCAGGAACCGCAGTGTTGCTATTTGTGGTAGACGCGAGGAGCTGAAACACCGAACAGCCACTGATTTGAAGATTGCCAGTTGCGAGTGGTGACCGTCCCATTGCGGTGCAGTAGTTCCCAGAAGTCCTCCCTCTTGTCCCCATGACTGAGGCCCGGGAACAGTGAGATCTGCAGAGCTGCTCAGGAACAGAAGTAATCTGCTGCACTTGTTCATCAATATTATAAGTTACTCACCGTAGTGACTAACATACTGCATGGGCCACCCTTCGAAGGGAAGGAAGACTAAACCGTTTTCACCAGGAAATAACCTTCTTCCCCTTACAATTTAGATGCGCCTGGTGGTGCGGCTCTGGGAGCATGCGCTGCCCTGACTCCGCCCTCCGGCGCCACACTTCAGTCACATAGAAGCTTCGAGAATAGTTGCACATTGCATAATGACACCAGTTTTATTATGGGGAGGTTGGTGGGATGTATGGAGGAAAGGGGACTAACAGTATGTTGGTCACTACTGTGAGTAACATATAATTACTCTTATGTCCCGTCCCCTTTCCTCCATACTGAATGGGTGATTACAACGAAGTGTAGCCCCAGGGTTGAGAGGAGACACTCCTTAAGCAAACAGGTTTCCAAGAACCGCCTGTCTGAAAGCTGCGTCTGCTATAGAACCGGTGTCCTAACAGTAATGCTTGCAGAAAGCCGAAGGGGTGGCCCATGTCCTGCTTATGACTTACCAGGGGACATGCTGCTGGAAAGTGATGGCTGTTGCCTTGGCTCTGACCGTGTGGGCGAGCATGTTGGCCGGCAGTGGCTTGTACGGTCTTGTAGGCTTCTTTGATGGCCGAGACCATCCAACGGGCTATGGCGGCCTTGGAGGCATGATACCCCGGTTTTGATCCTCCGAAGGTGACAAAAAGAGCGTCCAACTTGCAGAAGCCCTTGGTCCTGTCCAGGTAGAATTTCAAGGCACGCTTGACATCAAGGCAGTGCAGAACTCTCTGTGCCTCGTTTTTGGGATCAGCAAAAAACGTGGGCAACACGAGTTCTTAGTTCAGATGGAATGCAGATGGCACCTTCGGTAGGAATGCTGGGTGCGCCCGTTGGACTACCTTGTCCTTGTGAAACAGAGTATGGCTCTGAGGCGACCAGTGCCTGGATTTTGCCGATTCTGCGAGCTGAGGTGAGGCCGACTAACAAGGCCGTCTTAATGGTGACCAGCCTGATGTCCTCGGATGCCATAGGTTCGAATGGTTTGTGCGCCAGGGCACCCAAAACTATGTTGAGGTCCCACACTGTGTACAGGCTCTTGATGGGGGAGTAGAGCCTGGCGAGACCTGTCAAATGTCACTTGAAAATTGGGTTGGAAGAGGAGAAAACTCTCCTCCTCAGAGTTTCTGTATGCCCCGATGACTGTGAAATAAGAGCGGCAGGTGTCTACCTGCACACCTGAGTGGGCGAGGTGCGCCGATAAGGAGAGCACGTCGTCTAGAGTACATACCAGGGGGTCTATTTCCTTGGAGGCTGCCCATTGGCAGAACCTGGTCCGTTTAGTCTTGTACTGGGCCCTGGTAGCCTTGCGCCTTGCACTCTGTATGATTTCCAGATTAGCCTGGGAAAGGCTGAGGTGCTTTAGCGTCACCTGCTCAGGAACAGCGCTGTGAGGGCTAGTTTCTGTGGTTTGGGGTGGATGACCCTTCTCCCCTGCTGCGCCAGAAGATGTGCTGGGCCTTTCGAGAGGTGAGTCGGATACATCTGCGAGAGGCTGAGCAGATCCAAGAACCATGGCCTGGCCAGCCACCAGCAAGTTATTGGAATGATGTTGAGCTGGCTAGACTCCTGGATCTTGCAAATCACTCTGTGAATCAGCGGAGTGGGCGGGAAGGCTTAAGCTGTCATGCTGTTCCATTGAATCCGAATTGCGTCGCCCAGGGAGCCGGGGCCCTGTCCTTGCCAGGAGGCGAACGGAGGGCACTTCTTGTTGTGCCAGGTGGCAAAGAGATTCACCTGGGGGAACCCCATCTGCTGAAGATTTCCTGAGTAACAAGGTTGTTTAACTGCCACTTGTAGTTGTCTGCTCCCAACTTGCTGAGCCTGTCTGCCTCCAGGTTAGCTTCCCCCGGAAGGCAGACTACCGTGAGGTAGATGTCGTTTTCCAGGGCCCACTCCACATGCTGATAGCCAGTCTGCACAGAGGCGGGGGATCTGGTGTCTCCCTGCTTGTTGACATAGTACATGCTGGTCGAGTTGTCTGTCTGGATGAGGACAACTTTGCCGCTGATAAATGGGAGGAATGCTCCGAGCGCAAGCCAGATAGCACTCGGCTCCAACCAATTGATGTGGTACTCCTGCTAGTGTCCGGTCCAGGTGCTGTGACCGAGAGATCATCATGAGTGGCTCCCCATCCCTCGAGGGAGGAGTCAGTGGTGATGGTGACCTGTGGGGTGGGAGGCCCGAAGGGCTTGCCCGTCGTAGGTTGCAGTCCATGGACCACCATTTGATGACCTGGTTCCATGATGCAGCGGAGTGCAGCTGTATCCTCCTCATCCTGAGTCTCCTGTGGGGGACGGCTAATAGGACCACTGCCAAGAGAGCCAGGAAGGTGCTGGTACCACCTGGCCGAGGTCACCTCTCTGCTGAAGTGAGTGCTGGCCCTCTTGATGGCTGTGATCTTGTTCTCCGATGGGAACGCCCTCTCGGAGCACGTGTCCCAGATGAGGCCCAAGAATGCCAGATTCTGCGTGGGTTGCAGCTGCGACTTCTTGAGATTGAGCAAAAAGCCCAGATCGTGCTGCAGTGTATTCATAGGAGCCTGGGAAGTGGGGTGAACTGCTTCTGGCGATGTAGCCCTGACAAGCCAGTCGTTGAGGTATGGGTAGATGTGGAGGCCCTGAGGTGGGCAGCCACAGTATTCATGAGTCTGATAAAGACCATGGGGGCCGAGTTGAGGCAAAAGGAAGGACCTTGTATTGGAAATGGTAGCCCATGATCCTGAACCGTAGGAAAGAACGATTGGGCTGCCATATCAGGACGTGGAGATACACGTCCTTCAGATCCGGGGAGCACATCCAGTCTCCCTTTCACAATGTCTCCGCTATAAAAGCTGGCGTAACCATCTTGAATTTTTGTAGAGGTAAGGAGAGGTTGATGGTGGAAAGGTCCAGCACAACTCTCAAGGCCCACCTGGTTCTCTTTCTGACTGGCGAAAATCCTGGAGTAAATGCCCAAGGCTCGCTGGAAGGCTGGGACTTCCTCCATGTCTCCCTACGAGCGGTCGGATCTCCGCCAGAAGAGTTGCTGTCTCAACTTGAGGGAGTTGAGGAGAGGCTGGGATGGGTAGACGGTACCCCGTGGATACTACGGAGAGGATCCAAGGGTCCGCAAAATTCTGGAGCCAGAAATGTGCATGGAGAGCAAGCCTGCCCCCCACTATAGACACGTGGACCCGGAGGGGTGTGTCATGCCTTCTTTCCCCTCAGAGGCCATTGCGGAGGAAGACTGGAAAAGGCCCTTAATCCCCCCCACACCTTTTGTTGCATGCACCGATATGTAGTCGGCGAGCGGTCCGCCTGCCTGGACCTCTGTTCTTGGAAGTAACAGAACCCTCTGTATGTAGGCCCCTTGTTGGAGCGCTGCTGTGACTGGGTGTACGATTTGGGCGTGGTCTTTGTCAGGATGGATAAAGACTTGGCCGTTTGTGAACTGTTTTTCTTTTTGTCCAGCTCCTTGTCTGTGGTGGAGCGGAAAAGGCACTCCCCTCGAACAGCAGGTCTAATATGCTTTCCTGGACGTCCGGGTTAAATTTAGTTGCACGGAGCCAGGCGGTTCTTCTCATGTCCATGGAGATGCAGATGGCCCGGCCAGAGGTGGCAATGTGGGCCACGGTGGACTCCATGATGTCCTGCGCCACCAGCTTGGTCTCAGCCAGTCCCGCCTTGAAACATGATTAGCTCTGCGTAGGAAGCTCTGGGAGGAAATCTGCAATTTCCCACCACAACCTCTGGTTAGCTGCCGCCAGCATGGCATCGACGTTGGCCTGATGGAGATGCAAGGACGCGTTGGAATAGTTTCTTCCAGTACGACTCCAAGATCTTCTCCTCCTTGCCTAGCAGCGCCTCAGAGGAGGAGGCCGAGGACGACTGAGGCTTGGAGTATAGTGATGCTGCAGCGATCACTGAGGAGTGTGGCTGAGGATGGGCCGATGGCAAGAGTGTATCCCCCTCCATCTGCCTGTACTTGGCGTCCAGGCGTTGATTGACTGGCTGGACAGAGTGGCTCTTGAGCCAACCCTTTGTAGCCAGGGCGACGTCCGTCTGCAGTGGAATTCCTGTTTTAGCAGAGGGGCGTTGCATGAGGACGTCTGCGAGGACCCCATCTACTGGTTGCCACACCTCTGGGTGAGGAAGGCCCAGGTACTCAGCCAGCCCTGCAGGACGGTGATGGAAGGCTTTGGCTGACAATGTCGTGTAGCGGTCCTCCTCATTGTCTGTGTCCGCTTGTGGGTCAGGAGGATCCTGCACCGGTGGAGGAGTGGCCGGAGCTGGAGGCTGGAGTACTGGGACCGGAGCCAGAGGCTGTGGTGGAGGCTGGTACGGGACCGCATGAGGAATCGGTTGGGGAGCGGTGGCAAAGGCTGTGCCGGGGCTACCGACGGAGGAGCCTGAGATGCTGGAAACATTGGCGGGAGCACCTCTCGGATGGCATCACTGAGGATCACCCCCATCCGAGGGGACTTGATGAGTCTGAGGAACCTCTCAAAGAAACTGTCCTCACAGGCTGGAGGGGTGGTAGGCGATATAGACTGAGTAGCAGGCAGCTGCTGGAGGCGCTGCAAACCCTGTCCATATGGACGTAGCGGGAACCTGCCCTGCACAAATGAAGGATAGGCTGTAGGCCACGTACCTGGTTGACACCAGTCCCACCTTGGCACTCGTTCTTTGCTGAATTCCCATTCCTGGTGCGGCGTCGGACGTGTGCTGATGTCTGGCATGGTGGCCATCTTGTCGAGCTGCCTTCCACGTGCCTGCATCGTGTTGCTCAGCTCGCTGGGCCCAGCCTCCTCCAGGACTCTTGTGTGGATCATGAGGCCTACCTTGCTCCTCGGGCTGAGGCCTGGTAGGCGCAACACCCTCGGCCCGGGGGCTGGTAGAGCTACGTTTAGGCGCCCCCTCTGCCATATTGCCAGTACTAGGGCGTGGCTCCTCGGGTGAAGACCCGGTATAAGAACCTTCTGGTCCTTCAACACGGTCACTGGGAGGATCTGAGGGTCCCTCCACCCGTAGGGCAGTAGCCGGGGAGGCCTCAGTGCACATGCTGGTAATAGAACCTGGGTGGTACCTCACACACGGGCATGTCCTTGGAAGGAGTCTCCCTTGCTGGGTGCGATGGAGAACAGAGGCCCTACCTTGGGCCTGGAACAATGTTTGACAAAGTCCTTCAGGTCCTCTGGAGGCGATTTCTGGAAGAGCTTCCTCCACCTCGCTAGCCTGTTCTTCAGAGACCTCGATGACGGCGTCGCACGTGTTGTCAAGCTTGCCAACTGTGGTCTGGGCCAAGGCAACTTAGGGTCTGAAGTTGTGAAGAGCCCGTTGCAGGATGGACACCTGCTGAACCCTGTGGAATTCGACATGCGCCGGGGAGGAGCGTGATGCCTGAGGCCCGAGTACCTGAATGATAAAAATACAAAAAAATGCAGAAGAGCAGTAGCTGCACGTGGAATTACAAGGCCGAAGCCAAACCCAGGAGCGCTGGTGAATTTGGCCCATTCCCTTCGACGCGGAAAAGTGGACTGGGGTGTGGCGCTGGAGGGCTGAGTCAGGGCAGCGCATGCTCCCAGGACTGCACCCCCGCATGCTTCTAAATTTAAAGGGAAGAAGGTTTTTTCTGGTGAAAAAGGTTCTGTCTCCCGTCCCTTGGAAGGAACGCACATGCAGAATGGAGGAAAGGGGACGGGATGTAAGAGTAACAAAGGTACTGTAAAAAGTCTGAGAGAACTTACCTCTTGCTGTAGAGTTGCTTGCACCTTCTACTACTCACAAGTTTAACGACTTGTGGCCCTACATTTCATTCTTCTTTCTTCAAGAACTTCTAAAACATTGTGCAAAGACTTTTTCTACTCGCCTACCGGAGGTGCTTCATCCTATATAAGACTTTTGTCCATTGACTTTTACTTAGCCTGTTAAACTGAATGACTCTGCTTAGGGGATCCAAAAGTATTTGCCTGCTTAAGAATATTTGTGGTCGCTTGATTTTTTTCTGATCACCTTTTCCTTTTACCATCTTCTAAGAGTGTTCTAACTGCCAACAGCAAGATCTTAAAGTCCTCAGCACCCTAGCTATTGAAGTCACCTGAGGGTGTAGGTTGTGTCTGTGGGCCATCCCAAAAGGGTCTTTACTGATTTAGAAACTAAGTGTGTACAGTATTGGCGTGTGTGCTACTATTATATTGCTCCCGTCTGAGGAAGGCTTATTCTAACTGACTAATAATTGTTTTATCAAGAAACCTTGTGTGTAAGAATTTAATTGAATACTTGTCACTGAATCTCTGTGTAACTCCCCTGCAGCTCACATTGACCCCTCCTGAAGTAAGCCTGGCTGCTCAACGCGCTAATAAAACTGTGTAGTACGAGCTTAAATCAAAGGTTGGGGTTCCCATTGCCTGTAGTCAGAGTTGTTGTAGTGTTCCCAAAGGGTACTGCATACAATCTTGCCTAACAATCTGACCTGTACTTTTTGCAGTGAAACGTTAAGCTTTACTGCACTGGTTTTTTCTCATGTCATGGGGAAACTGACATGTCCTTTAGGCTGTCAGTACTGGGAAATCTTGTTTCCCTTAGTCGTGTTACTGTGCTAGTACTTTAGGTTACTTTTGTATCACTTGTAGTAACTTTTGATGATTGTACTTAAGTGTAAGCTGCTTTGAACAATGGAGTATGTTTTTGTTTTGCCCTAGACTAACACTCTGAGGATTTTTGGTTACTCTAGGTTTGCTGAAAGGATAAGCTAGTGGCAGCAGTGACTTACACACTTTTGGGGACTTTTCGTTTTAGCCTTACCGCGTTTGGCTACGAACTGTGGCTACTGGTCAAATATGGCCGTGTCACTTGTCCTTTTGTCATCTTGTTGTAGAGCCTTCTTCCTGGTCTGAGAGGCCAGGAAAATCCTTATAAGGACTTCCAGTGCCCGGGAAAGCAGAAGTTGTTGGCAGGCTACTGGAGAGCTGTTTGCTGGCAGGATGTGGGCTGGGAATGTTTGGTCCCAATAGACAGTGGTTTCAGTGTTTGAGTATTATGAATGAAGGTTCCTGATTGGACCACTGCTGAGGTTTGGGCTTGTCCTGCTAGTGGGAGTTTCAGCTCTTACCTGGTTTTTAGGATAAGAGGATCCCTACACCCATTCCTCAGAGATCCTGGAGAAACCTGAAGGAGCCAAGAATCCTATCCGGCTGCGAGACCCACAAAAACCAGAGACCGGTCGGAAGAAGGCTTGGCTACCAACTTCTGCTGCTGTCCTGGAGGAGCTTTGTCTTTCTCGTTATCTTTAGCAGTCCTGTGAAGGAGATGCAACTCTTCGATCGTTTTAGACTCACGTGGATTCCACAGGGGCGCTGAACGAAACTGGACTGCAACGGTCTCCACCAGCGTGACTCGTAGTGAAGTGACGAGCGACTGCACCTGCCCTCTGAGTATTGTCTGTCTAGCACGAAGGAGGATTTCCCTAGAATAGAACAATGGTAAGTTAGGTAACCAATGGGAGAAGATCAAACTACTGCTTCTGTACCCTCCTTATGTTATCCTTACTGCGTCTCACCTGATTGTTTAGAAGGATGAGCTCTCCATCCTGCGTCTGCATGCAGGGGTGCGTTGAAACTTGGGTACTCAGTTAGCCACGGGATCAGTGAAGCTGATTTCCTGACAATAAGGACTCTGAGGTAAGTCTTATGTCTTGCTTTTAAATTCCAATTGTCTTTAGTTCACTTTTGCACTATTGTCTTCATAGTGTGTTTTTCCCTTTTTGCAGAATTGCCACAGACAGGTGTCTTTCTCTGAGAGAGCGATGTAAATGCCAAGGTAAGTTTCAGTATTATGAAGAAAGAAAAAAGTCTTAATGTGGTATTCACTCTTTTCACCTATTGCTCTTTCTTGTCTGCAGGTGCAGCACTTTCAGAAACGACGCTCGTGTGAGGGAGATTAGCAAGACCGCAAACAAATATAGCTTTGGGTAAGTATCTTGCAGCGCCGGATTGAATGTCTTATAGTGAGAAGTAACTCACTGATTGTCATTTTTGTCTTTCACAGATGCGGCTGTTCCGGGCAGTGATTACTCTAGAGTGCCTCGCTGGATCGCCTGGATGAACGGAGCATCAGTGAGTATTCCGCTGCGCTATGCTAATTGTTCCTTGAAATGTTTCCTTGAATAGCGCGGTCGCTGGTGTTCCTTCCCTTGCAGGTACAAACTCCTGATTGCTTGCGGGGGTGAATCCAGGTAAGGTTCTTGCTATAACCTGTTCTCTTCTCTTCTCTTCCTATGCAGATCGAGTAGACAGATCGGGCGTGGCTGAAGACTGGACCAGAGTTGCAGGCACGGTGAGCGTTACGCTGCAGGAGTGCAGAATAACGCGAAGCGTGTTCTGTTCTCCAGGTGTGGTTTAAATAGCCTCCTAAAAGTAGTTCCAAGGTAAAGTAGTCCCAGTACCACACCCAATGAAATAGTCCCCAGAATAAAGTAGTCCCTTCAAGCAGCCTCATGGTGGGCTGTACCTGGCTTTACCACTTGGTAATTTGACTTGCCTGAAAAAGGCCATATGAGCCTGGCGCCAGGCCTGAGTCCAGGAAGCCCTTAGGCAATCTTTTGGGGCCTTATAGGTCCCCATGGATGCCAGGATTTGGGTTGACTGGTCTGCTTCAGATGTCTGGGGGCAGGCATCATGACAGATCGGCGGGAACATCCATTACTGACGTCTGCTCGGTACCCTGCAATGAAGAACCTTCAGAAGTGTAACTGGACAGTCCTTTGGCTGACCAGCTCCGAATTTGTGCTGCTTCTGTCACCGTTCTGAGTTTCGACCTGGGACTTGGGCAGGGGGGAGGGGGGGATCTTCAGCTAGCCCTACGAGACTAACCTCTGCGAAATATCGGCTTCCTAGCACCAAGGGGACCGGAGCTAAGAGTGAAAGTACACCTGTGGCTGCTGAGTCCCTTTGCCTCGCCGTTCTGTGGTGACCATCCAAAATCACTTACCTGACTTGAATCCAGTCCTGAGAGGGGTTCTGCATCGAGTTTTGCTGCATTCTTCATTTGAGAGACCTTGCAACAGTGAAAGACACCAACCGGAGATCAGCTAGAACCTGCAAACCAAGTTATAGCTTTTTACCTACCCCTATACTCCCATTATAAGTCAAGGGGGTATAATAAACCTTGATTCTAACACTTTTGGCTTTGCCATTGCTTGCTTGTGCAAGACTTCTGAAAGTTGGGGCTACTTATGTTGGCTAGTTTAACTCGTACCCTAACCAGAAGAACTCTTCACTGGAACCCAGAAACCCTACCTGCATGTTTTCCTGCCTCAAAGATTCTGTGGAACTTTTACCTGCAATAGTGGGCAACTGGCCCCAGACAACTTGGGGCTGGACAATTTTAGTTGGGGATCAATCTCTGTGGACCTTGAGCGCATAATACTAATCTAACCTTTCCTTTGCAGTAGTTTGATATTTTATGCCTTATAACAAGTGAATATATATATTCTAGCGTCCATGTAGTTATGGTTAAGTTGGTGTTTCCATAGGAAGAGCACTTTTTGGGTGGCTTATAACTTCGCTCCCTCTGGACGAATCCTCACCAAACTTTGCAAAAAAAGTATATGGCCCACTCTGAATTTGGAGAGGTTTGGTAAGGGGGGGGGGGGGCGCAAAGTTATAGGGGGGGACCCAAAACTTTTGTTTTTTCCTATAGACATAATGGGAAAAGACTTTGCGCATGGCTACAGCCCGAGCCGCAGGACGGATTTACACCATTTGCGGCAGGAGCGGCGGCTTGGTCCCAAAAGCGTGCTTTTGCAAATTTGGTGTAAATACGTCCAGTAGTTTTTTAAAAAATGACCGAAATGTAAGGCTAATAAATTAGTGATATGTGTTCGCTCCACGGACAGCACCCCGATTGGCCCATGGGCTTGCGTCATGTCTGCGGACATGCGACGTGTTCGCTGATTGGACGGCGTGGGGCGTGGAGCATGTCGGATTTTCTGTGGGCCTGCCATCTTGTATTCACCGTCGACCGCGTACAGAGTGTTTGGGGAGGGTGAGGGAGTATGAGATAGGTTCAGTGTTTTGTTTTTTTATGTGCTATACGCTTTTGTTGTGTACGATTTGTCCGCGGAGAACACGGCTGTTCTGACATTTTGTAAATAAACTAAATGGTGGGGTGTTCAGAGGACAGAGTATGTGTCCTTTTTGTTTGCAAGGAAGGTAAAATTGAGCTAAAAACACTTGCGGTGTATTTAAATGTTCGTAAATACACAAACTGGGGGTGTCCTGAGGACGCTGTCCGTATTGTAATCTGTCAAGTTGAATGTGTTCTAAGAACACTCGCGGTGTCCCGAAATGGAAGCAATTACACAAAATGGGGGTGTTCTGAGAACGTTGTTTGTATTGTTCGTTGTCAGATTGAAAGTGTTCTACGAACCCTCCTTTTGTCCGCTGATAGTACAATTTCCTATGGGCCTCACCCGACTTTTTGTCCACTAAAGAAACGATAAATCAGGCTGGTGTGCGCCGACATTATGTGATCCTATGATTGGCGCTATTGACCTGGCTGACTTGCTTTTGCAACACTAAATCATATCTCCCGCCCCTAAGCCTGACATTATGAAGGCATTCATATTCCCCGCCTCTCTCCGTGACGTTACAGGGTGCGTCATCAAACGCGCCCAGTCGACTCCAGTCCTACGCGACTTTACACAGAACCCGGAAGATAACACACATTATGCCACAGCAGAGCGCACCACAATTCGGAATATGAAACTGATTTAAAAGCAAACAGCAAGATTGTACATTTGGTAAAGTACACTTATTTCACATGAAATGCTTAGTGAATATTCAGCGATTTGCATTTGTCTTTGTTGTCGATCCGCAAAGGTTCATGTTGAGCCACGCGATGTTCCTTTGCGGTACAGAGGGTGTTAGATCAGCTTAGAACACAGTGCGCCACAATTCGGAATATGAAACTGTGGTTTAAAAGTAAACAGCAGGATTGTACATTTGGTAAAGTACACTTATTTCACATGAAATGTTTAGTGAATATTCAGCGATTTGCAATTGTCTCTGCTGTCGATCAGCAAAAGTTTATTTTGAGCCACGCGCTGTTCCTTTGCGGTAGAGAGGCTGTTGGTTTATGATAAAACCAGTAAATGGTCGCACTGATAATCGGAAGGTCGCTCCAACAACGAGGCATTAGACCACCATAATGGTTGATATGTTGCTTCTAGCCGCTAGTACTGCGTAAGGGCATATTGGTCCTTGGCGATTGTCCCATAAAATGGTGAGGGTCATGAAGTTGCTTACATGGAGCTGCACCTGGTAGTTGAAAAATCCATCTGCTGGAGTCTGAAAATCGTGACATTGGCAAAATGGGGCAACATACCTGTTTTAAAAAACATAAATTAGTCTCACCAGCCGATCTTTATTAAAAATATTCATTTTATTTATTAGGGCGTGAAACTATTTGCTAGCAAAGATAGTGCAACGGAGTATGCTAATAATAAAATAATATTTTCGCATTTATATAGCGCTAAGAACCGTCAGGTAGCTCAGCGCTGCTTATTATTACCCACGGTGTGTGGTGCTCCTTTATCAACCACGGAAGGATGAAAGGCTGAGTTTGGCCGTGCCGGGATTCGAACCTGCGTTAGCAAGCTGTGCACGGATGTCAAAGCGAGCGCTCTACTCGCTGTGCCACTTGACCGGCTACAGTGAAGTGGCACAGCGAGTAGAGCGCTTGACCGGCTACAGACCGGTTAAATTATTTCTATTAACCCACCCTGTGTCGTCTGCCTTTTTCAGAGCCCTCTAAAGGACAGGGGATCAATTTGGCGGTGATAGTGCGCGGTAGAAAATAATATGCCACATTAAACGAACAAGTACAACTTGACCAGGCTTTAATGCCACGCTATTGTTATATTCCGGTATAAAATAATCTAAAGGGTAACTTACATTATAATTGCATTTTCCATTGTCCAAGTGTAGTGCAGTCCCAAAATACGACTCCGCGTGTGCCAACGATCTTTCTCAAAGTGATATAATATACAAAAGTGGTTTCGTTTCAGAAATTTCATCTTTATCGTGTCTTACGTTTTTGCTACACTTCTTCAAAAGAAGTCTTTCAGCACAATCTGTCTGTCAAGGTAAAAAAAAAATAGAACCTTATACTGGGAGACGTGGGCCTCTCCGGGCCGCGAGAAAAAAATGGAAGCAGCTGACCTTCACTGTGAACGAGCATAAATGCTTACTTTGCAACATTCTGTGTAAAGCCATCTGTGAGAACTTGCTGTTTACACTACATCTTTGTATATTGTTTGCATGCTAATAAACAAAGTTTGTTTGACATTTGTGATGTCATCTTTGATGTCCTGGGTGTTAGTCTTGGCAGTGCACGGTGGTGGCGCGAGTTATGGTTGCTTAGCTTACCATAACTGGCGAATTTCAAGGGTTTTCCCTTTGACACAGTTTTTTCACTGAATTTCATATATATATATATATATATATATATATATATATATATTCAGTATTGTGTGATAACCCTACTTGCTAGTAGTTATTTTTCTATAGTGTGTTTTGGCTAAGGCCAATAAATAACTATTTTTATACATCCTGTCGAAGAGTCATTTGTGATTCCCATTGACATCTCATTGTGGACCCTTTACATGCTCACCACTGATGAACTTAGCGTTGATCGCCTGTGACTGCTTCCCGAACTGGTTTGGCTACAGCTTCACAAAGTTGTCCCTGTCGCAACATAGGTTAGCCTTCTATACCTTTGTCCACCAGGCCAGAGTATAGAAAATCAATCCTAACAGTATGCTAAACCTCAAACTTCCTCATCCACTTTGCCCCTTATAGGCAAAGAGGAGGCCTATGGAAGGAAAGTCAGTTCCATGTGTTAAAATTGCAGTGAAAATGGCTGTGGGTGCAAACATCGCAGCAAAAAGGCTGTGGTTTTTCCGCTGCAATCCATGTAAAAGATGCAGGGGACACACAAGCAATGCCGCTCCCCTTAAATGGTATAATGGGGTGTAACTTTACCGGGTCAAACCACCGCATTTTTGCCGCAATTCTTTGCACAGGCAACATTTGTCCCGCCATTTTATCACTGCATACCGGAAAGTCTACTCCATTTTGTTTCCTTGTTATGCGCTTATACATTAAGAATATAGTGTTTCAAAGCACCCAGAGGGCATGGAGAACGGGAATACATTACAACATTATAACACAAAATTTAAGAGCAGAGGGGGGTAGATTGAGAGGGGCTAACCTACTATTCCTTGTGAGTATTCAGAACGTGCAAGTGCAGAAAGGAAGTGGGATGAGAGGGTAAGTGCTGGTGAGCCATGGACGAAGTGCTAGGAATGTACTACACGGCCTGGTCTGCAAGCAGTGTAAGTGCGAGTCTCCAGAGCAGAGGGTGTGCAGATGCAAAATGATGTGGAAAGATATGAGCTGGGAAGAATTGGGGTGGGAGGTCAAGACCCCGAAAATGCACAGGGGCCAAGGACACTGATTCAGCAACTGCGGGATTAGCAGAGGAGAGCGTGAGGGAGGGAGGGAGGGAGGGAGGGAAGGAAGGAGAAGGAAAAGAGGAAGGTCTTAAGGAGCTTCCGGAATTTGAGAAGATCCTGCTAAAGGTGCTGGGGAGGGGGAGGCTATTCCAAAGGAGGGAGCCTGCATAGGAAAGTGAGCCTACCCCCTGCACTCTGTTTAGCAAAACGCTTTACACACAGAGTTGGTGCCAGAGGGGCAAAGTGGTCTAGAGGGAGTATTTAGTGAGTTAAAGTTGAAGATAGTGTGGCATTTGAATTTAATCTGTGAAGCAAACGGGAGCCAGTGAAGATTTTTTTTTTAGTGCAGTAGAGATGCTGTCCTTGGGCTTAAGGCCAAGGATAAGTCATCTTTCCCTATTCTGGATAAGCTGGAGGGGTTGCAGAGTGGAAGAAGGCAGATTCAGGAGGAGGCTGTTACAGTAGTCTAGTCTAGAGAGAGCCAGGGCTTGAGTCACATTGAGCCTCTGAGGGAAAGTGGGAAAAGGTAGAATTCCTTTGAGACGGAACAGCTGATAGTTGGGACTTCTCGGCAATGTCCAGACTGCAAGGGATAAAGTAACGAGAAGTATGACTCCAAGGTTTTAGGCTAATGCCACTCTCCACCTATGGGAAGCAGATGCCATGCTAGCTGCGGTTAACCAAAAACTGTGGAAAGATTTCTGACTTCCTTCCCAATCTCCCAGTCCATAGACTGGCTTGGTTCCTGGCTGTTCTAGCGGAAGCAAAAATAGCAGGTCCAGACCTAATGGAATCAGCGGGTTCACACATCGTCACAGCAGGCAGGGCAGTGTACGTGGCTACAGACATGAGGAAGACTGCGTGGCTGAAGGCCACGAAGTTTCATCCAGATTTACAGGACCATATCCCCAACCCAAAATTCGTCCACTGATGTACTGGGCAAGACAAACAATAGTGCCCAAACCCACCAAATCCCTGGCCATTCTGGCAAAGCCAGTCTCTAGGAACTTCAGCCAGAGCCATCTGTGGTCTGACAGGTCAGACCTTTGGCGGTTTCAGGGGCTTTCAGGAACGCTGCACCAGGCAACCAGACAGGTCTCCTAGCCAACACCGCTGTAAGCAGCATAAGACTACACACAAGGGCTTTTTCTAGTCCCCCTCCCAAGCACTAGCCTTGCAGGGGAAAAAGAAACTATGGCTGGGTCAACAGGATCTATAGCTTTACAGTGGGGGGCATGCTTGCCCTTCTTTTTCAGTCCCGGCGGACAATGTTTGCAGACCCTTGGATTCTCTGTGGTTTCCCAGGGCTTCCACGTGGTTTCCCAGGGCTTCCACCTTTCTATACCTCAAGTCTCTCATCTTCCTCTCGTGCACAGTAGCACAGCAACCCTCCTGGCAGTGATCTGCTCTCTAATAGTGAGCAAAGCAGTGGAGGACCCCCAACCCTGACTTTTGCATCTTCGCCATATACAAAAAGAAGCAGGCAGTCCTGTGAGTTGTGCTAGACCTTTCAACTGTGAACCTTTTCCTACCCCTGCAAAAGTTCAAGATGGTTGTGCCAGCGTTGATAGCAGAGTCCCTGTGTTGGGGAGACTGGATGTGCGCCCTGGATCTGAAGGATGCATACCTACACGTCCTAATTTGGCAAGCCAATCGGTCCTTCGTTCGATTCAGGGTCATAGGCTTCCGTTTCCATTACAAAGTTATCCCCTTCAGTCTCAATTCAGCCCTAGGGTGTTTACGAGACTAATGAATGCAGTGGCAGCACTGCTGATATCGGAAAGGCCACCACCTACAGCCTTACATCGACTGGCTGGTATGAGTGAATTTCCTAGAGTGATTCCAGAACACAGCAACCAGGCTTATACACATGTTGTACGAACTGTGGTTCTCCATCCTCAAATTGCAGCTTCAGCCTACTCAGTCCTTGACCTTCGTGGGTCTCATTTGGGATACCAAAGCAGAGAAGATATTCCCCTCCACAGACAAGGTGGCAGCGCTCAAAGCAGTTACTGGGCATTTCCTGAGCAGGGCAGTAACATCTGCATGGTGGTATCAGCACCTGCTGTGGATTATGGCGGTCTGTCTTCTGGTGGTGCCTCACACCGGGCTCAGAATGAGGAGGATGCAGCTGCATTTCTCAGCCTCTTGGAATCAAGAAACTGGTTCACAAGCAGAATTAATCGGTATACCAACCCACCTCCACCAGGACCTTCTCTGGTGGAGGGCAAACTCCAATCTCTTGGCAGGCAAACCATTCTGGCAGCCTCAATCAGCAAATTAACAAGGGGGGGTCCTGGGAGTCTCTCTGCCAGACATTAGTCCTGGTTACAAGAGCCTTACCCAGATTCTTTAGCTCACTATCCTTCACAGAGGAGAAATATCCAAAACATATCAGTCTTTGTCCTGCCCTGGGGCAGTCCAGCACCGAAATGCTAGACAATTCTCCTCTGAACAAGAGTACCTCGGACACATGTTTCGGTCTGGTTGGTCCTCATCGGTAGGGTGGAGCTGTGCCTCTCTAAGAATAGTGAGCAAGCAATCCACGTCTGGATTCCCTTAGTAACATAGGGTGAGACCCAAAGCTACTTAAGTTATGCAAATTAACAAGGGTGATCCTGGGAGTCTTTCTGCCAGACATCATTACCACGGACTCATCCCTCCAGGGATGGGGAGCCCACTTTGAACAAGCAGCGTCCACAGCCTTTTGTCTAGACCAGACCAGGCACATAAATTGGATAGCAATTATGGCTATATGGCTAGCCCTGAAAGCTTTCCTCCCCGTAATCAACTGCGAGGTCTGCATTCAGATGGACCGCTCCACCTGCATTTACTACTTTAACAAACAGGGGAGCACCAGATTCCCCCTCCTCTCTGCAGGTTAACAATAGACATATGAGAATGGGCCCTAGCAAACAGCATATTGCTCTTGGCCATTCACCTACCGGGGGAGTCCAACCTCGAAGCAGACCAGGGTCAGCAGGCTGAGGATCGACTATTCCGAAATGCAAATGATGGGGGAGCTACAGGTACGTCTGTTTGCCACCGCGACCAACAGGAGGTGTTGTCAGTTTGCCTCCTTGATGGGTCAAGTCACAGCTTCCTTGAGGATGCTTTGCAGATTCCGTGGGATGGCATGTGGGCATGTGCATTCCCACTGCATTGAAACACTTATGATATGGCATTTGTAACGCGCCTATACACATCACCCACTCTGCTTATACACAGGGTCATCTGTAAAGTCAGGGAGACGGGGGAACTACGTTGACTACCCAATCAACCACCAGTTCTCCTCACAGTGGGTCCAGATTCACTACTATCCCAACAGGGTGGGCAGTAGTCCACCCCTACTCGGAGAAGTTATCCTTAGCAGCCTGTTTCCTGAGCACGTAACCCTTCAGCACCTCCATTTGTCACAGAGCAATTTGGACTTCATCCAAGGGTCAGGAAGTGCATCCACTAGGAGCCAATACAAAAGCAAATGAACTATGTTCTGCCATTGGGGCAAGGACCAGGGCATAGACTCCTTAGGGTGCACCATCGACCATCTGATGTCCTTCTCAGCAGATTTAGCACACTCCGAGGTGCAGGTGGAAACGTGCCGCACCTACGTGTCAGCCATAGGTGCATATAGGAACTCTGGCGACAGCCTTTTCTCCACCTCCAACCCAGTGGTAAAGGGGCAGCTTGCAGGACTAACCAGATTGTACCCGCCTGTAAATGTCCACACCCGGTCTGGGATCTCAATGTGGTTCTGGCAGCTTTAGGCCATAGACCTTTTGAGGCCATAGCTTCGGTGGACATCAGATTGGTTACTATTAAGACTGCGCTCTTGGTGGGTCTTACCTCAGCATGCAGGATTAGTAAAATTCAGGGACTCGCAGATTCTGAACCATGTAACATTTTCCATTGGGACAGGGTGGTGCTAGGGAACACTCCTCCTTTCTTCTAAAGGGTAGTGTCTTTGTTTCACCTCATTAAAGTAGTCCTTTGGACTTTCTTCCCAAATCTGCAGGATGACGCAGAAAAGGTCCTGCACTGTGGACATCGGGAGAGTGCTAACATTTTACCTAGACAGCACTAAGGGCTTCTGCAGATTGGCTGCCATGTTCATTTGTGGAGGATCAAAACCAGGGAGTCAAGCCTCCAAAGCCTCAATAGCAAAGTGGATGGTTCTGGCCATCAAGGAAGCTTACGAAGGACAGCGCATGAAGTTGTCAGCAAACATGCACGCTCTTGCGGTCCGAGACGAGGATACTGTGGTTGCATTCCAAAGACATGTAAGGGAGAATTCTCATAAATGTGCGAATTCCCTCTACCTTTGAGCCCTCCAGCTCTTTTTCTAAACTTTGGGTCTTTGAACTGTTCATTTCAATGTGTTTTCTGTTTGTCTCTTTGATTATGGGGTTTAGACAACCCCATAGGCATCATCTTTTCATTTGTGTCACACAGCACCCTCAGTGCAGTGACACAGGGAAGCCTTTTAGGCTGTCCCAAGGTTTAAATACCTTCTCTGAGATAAACTGTTTCCCAGAGAAAGTAAAGAGAAATTGACTTTCTTTTCAAATTCCTAGACCCAGCACACCCTATTTTACAATAGTGCTGGAGGAGTTACCTAGTATCCCCTGTGTCTAGAAACTCATATAGCAGTCAAATGCTACCCTTTCCTCTCGAAATGGCTGGTGGCATTGGTTTTACAACAAACTACCATGATTTGTCCCGACCGCGAATACCGGTAGCGTTAAATCGCGGGAGCCATGTTTTTCAAGATGGTGTGTGAGCCCCCTTTGTTTAAACAGGTCCCTGTCTTCTTTTTTTGTCATTTCTTTTTGGAAAGGTCCTTCTAGAGTTTGTCTCTGCGTGCCAAACCAGGTTTGGTCCCTTTGTTCCTACGCCTTTGGCGGGCTTCAGGACTGAAGACCGCCTCTGGCACCCAGGTGTCTGGGTTGGGCAGGAAGTGAGGGAGGTGCCTGAAACTCCCTGTTCTTAGTCTCCTAGGAGACCCAAATGCACTCTGGCATGATTGGCTGACTGTCCGGCAAGGCCAGCCACCCTGCTGGGTGAGTGAAAGCTAGGCTGGAATGAGTGGGAGGAAATTGGATAAAAGGCTAGTCTCTTGACTTGGGAAGAGAGTCGACCACTGGAACAAAGAACCAAAGACGAGCTGGAAGAGCACGGCTGCTGCAACTCCTGGACCAGACTGTTGGTTTGCCCGGTGAAGCCCTGCTGCAGGTCCGAATCGCCAAATTCATCTTGACGGAGAAGCCCTGTAAGGACAACTTCTCCCTTTGAGTTGGTGGGACCAATCAACTCGACTCTAAGCCACCTGCATACCATTTTCAGAGTTGGTTGTATTTTCCTCAAGAGTGCTGCAGGAAACCCAATAACCAGGGAGAGAGACCCCAGTTTGTCTGCTTGACTACAACTACCGGAATTGAAGATTTGCCATTTGCCAGCTTTTTGACCAGTCCCAGTGCAGTGCAGGAGTCCCCCCGACGGCCTCACTCTTTTCCCCACGACTGAGGCTCACAAACAGCAAAATATGCAGGAACTGCCAGGAACAGTCTTCAGCTGCATCTTTTTCTTCATTGTAAGGTACTGTGAAAACCCGACCGAGAACTTACCTCACTGCGAAAGTGCTTGAAACTTTGGCAACTTGCAGGCCTAGTCAGCTTGTGACCCAACATATGAATGTTTAGTTTACTAACTACTTCTGAGAACTTTGGCAAAGTCATTTCCGTTTAACTACCAGAACTGCCTTATCCTATACAAGACTTTAGCCCATTGACTTTGGCCTAACCTATTGCATTGAATTGACTCCTCTGGTGAACCCAAACTATTTGCACTGTTTAAGAGTAACTGTAATCTTTTTATTAACCTATGCCTTTTTGCTCCTACTTCACATATTCTGAATGTCATTTTGCTCCTCCTTCAAAGTAGTTTAAATGCCTCAAACTGATGGTGTGTGTGAAATACTGAAGTATATTTTAGTGCGGTATAGATTTCCTCCTTCTAGTGAATGTTTTCTGACTGTGAAATTAAGTGTTTTACCAACAAACCTTGACTGTAAGAGTTTGTTTGACTACTTGTAATTGTAGACCTTTGTGTAACATCATTATAGCTCACATTCCCCTCTTGAGATGAGCCTGGCTTCTCAGCAACGCAACCAAAACTGTGTTGACCCGATGGGGTCTCGGACGTATGACAGGGTATCGTCCGCATAAAGCGAGATAATCTGAGGCCCAGACATCCTAAGCCCTCTATGTGCGTGATGTTGGCGTATGTATTCCGCCATTGGTTCAATAGTTAGAGCAAAAAGTATGGGTGAAAAGGGGCATCCCTGTCTAGTCCCCCTGTATAGGCGGAAAGCGGGGGAAAGAGTGGCGTTAGTCAAGACCTTGGCTGTCGGCTGTGTGTACAATAAACGCACACAGTTGATGTAGTAGTGACCCAGGCCAAACCGCTCCGACGCCAGAAAAAATAGGTCCAGGATACTGAATCAAATGCCTTTTCGGCATCTAGTGCGACCACAGCCGCCTTGACATCCGGGTCTAACTGTGCCATAACATTAAAGAGGCGCCTCAAGTTGAGGGCAGTAGATCGGGCTGGAATGAAGCCCGCCTGGTCGGGGTGGACAAGGATCGACATGTACGGGAGAAGTCTAGTGACCAGCACTTTTGCAAACATTTTTGCATCGGTATTAATTAGGGATAAGGGTCTGTAGGACGCCATGTCTTGTGCCGGTCTGCGGGGTTTCAAAAGGACAGTGATAATTGCCTCCCTCATTGACTCCGGAAGCACTTGCCGGTCCATCGCCTCCCCCCATACCTTCAATAACAGCGCGCTAACTCATCACTGAACTCTTTATATAGTTCCGCAGGCAGGCCATCAGAGCCAGGAGAGCGACCATTCGATAAAGCTTTTATGGACTCAACAATCTCCTCCACAGTGATAGGACTATCTAGCGTCTCCCGGGTCGCATTGGTTAGTGTGGGAAGGTCGAGGTTGTCCAGGTATCGGAACGTATCCTCTTTATTTTTTTGATCGTGATTAGAATAGAGAGTGGAGTAAAACTCCATGAATGCAGAGTTGATATCCTGCTCTCCATTCACCAGTGTACCATTAGGGGTGTGTTTACTCGGGATCGGGTTGTGGTGCCTGTCAGTTCTAAGCATATTGGCGAGGAATCTCCCAGCCTTATTACTCTCCCCGTATCGCCGCGCTCTGGCCGGTGCGGCCATGTACAGGACCTCCCTGTGAGCTAGTTTATGGAATTCTCCCAGTGTTGTGTGCAGTTGTGAAAGGGTTTCCTTGTTCTGTGTAGTACTGTATTCGGTCTGTAGTAAATCAAGCTTCGCCTCAGTAGAACCTAGCTCCTCCCGCACCGACTTCAACATGCCCAGGATATTACCCCTAACCCAGACCTTAAATGCATCCCACAGAGTCGCGTAAATTGGAACTGAATCTTCGTTCATTTCCAAAAATTCTGCGATCTCAACATGCAGTGACTCGCATACATTAGGGTCTCTCAGGATTGTGGATGGCATTCTCCATCTTCTCGCCGGGGGGAGAGCGTCCCTCAAGCTTATGTCAAGTGTTATCGGTGAATGATTAGAAAGGGTACGGGGTGTATATCACACCTAGAGATGGCCTCAGCTAGGGATTGACTAATGATCCAGTAATCAATGCGCGAGTGAGAATCGTGCACCGAAGAGTAGAAAGTATATTTCTTCTCCCTCGGGTGTAGTACCCGCCATGCATCAAACATGCCCATCTGTTCCATCAGTTGTTTAACCACTAGTGCCGCCCTGGTGGGAGTCCTAGGGACCGTTGACGACCGGTCTAGGGATTGGTCTAGTATCATATTGAAGTCTCCACCCCAGACGACCCGCACCTCCCCAAATGAGGTTAACATATCTGCTAGGGCACAATATAACTGTGGATCGTCTAAATTAGGGCCATATGTGTTTATCAGGACCGTCTGGTGCCCCGCCAACTCCACCAATACCAACACGTATCTTCCTTGTGTGTCTATTTTGCTGGACTGATATTTAAAACACAGTTTAGGGTGTATAAGAGTCAACACTCCCCTGGATTGTGTCGAATAATCAGTGTAATACCTGTGGGATCCCCATCTAGGCAAAAATTTAACATTGACCTGTCCAAGCGCATGTGTTTCCTGCATAAACAGTATTTGGGGGTCGTGTCGTACCACATATGCTGAGATCTTTCTTGCCTTAATTGGGTTATTTAACCCCCGGATGTTCCAAGAAAGGAGCTTGATGTCTAGACCTTTATTGTCCCGTGTCATGTTCATATCACAAATCAAGTGGGAACCCACACTCTCGTCCCCCCTGCAAGGGAAACGGAGGCCCTGCTGTAGAACTGCTCTCAGGTTTAATCATAACAACTCTGAACGTACATTCCTCAAACAGGACCGGCATAACCGCCGGCCTAACCATGCCATTTTTCCACCCCCAACCCCCACCCGCATCATCAACCCCAACTGGACGATGTACCCTTAGAACCTTAACCTAGGAATACTCCTGGGGGGTATGAGCGACACTCACCTGGCCTCCAGCCCAAGAGATCTGCGTGGCCTCGTTAAACCAAACATTAACATTCAGGGCCGCCCAGTGGCCAACAAGTCGCAGCATTATAGTGGTCTAACATCAGGAGAACCTCATCAACCCTCGGGGACATCGGGTTCCGCCACACTTCGGGGCAGTGGTTCACGACCCCCAGCCCGGTCCGGAGCCAGCAACGTGATGGAGGCCTCAACATACAACATGGCTTCCGTTGGGTTCTCAAAAAAATGAGCCCGGCCACCATGCTGTATTCTAATTTTCGCCGGATAAACAAGTGAATTACGGGACCCGGCGCAGCCTTAATTGCCTCTTGACGGGTTCATAAGATCTTCTTAGTGTTTGGACATTCGTGGAAAAGTCCGGATACATGTGTATCCTGTTATTCTCATGTAGTAAGGTGCCCTTTTCCCTGGACATTCGCAGGTTAGCGTCTCTGTCCCTGTAGTTTAGGAGACGGGCGATTATTGTACGAGGCGGAGCACCTGGTTTGGGCGGAGGTGCCGATGTGCGATGTACTCGCTCAACCAGAAAGTGGTCCGAGAATGTATCCGGGCCCAGTAATTCTTTCAAGAGGGCTTCTACTTGGCGCTCCATAGCTCCTTTACCAAAGGTTTCGGCCACCCCGACCAACCCTATGTTATTCCTCCTTGAACGAGATTCCAAATCTTCACACTTATCAAGGGTTTTCCGGAGGTCCCCCTTCAGTTGGGCAATGTCGCGTTCATGTTGCGCTATCGCGTCCTCGTTGGTGGCGATTCTACCTTCGGCCTCAGTGGTGCGGGCACTCTCCTTGTCCACTTTCGCCTTGAGGGAACTAATTGTTGCCCCAATGTCATCGAGTTTTGTGTTCACCGCCAAGAAGCCACCCTGGACCATAGCCATCAGTCTATCCACCCTCTCCTCCATTGGCAGCTCGGGTGAGCCAACTGCCCACTGTGACGGTGGATCTGCGGACCCACTGGGCTGAGCACCTGCAAAGGAGTCCATTGGACCGGTTTTCCTGGAGCGTACTCCCTTCTGATCGTTGCGGCCCATATGCAAGAGGGAGTGAGCAGGGGTCTCTACTACCTTCAGTGTCTCCCGTATCCGCGTGTTGTAGAGGCGTTTTATAGGGTAGGCAGCGTGTTAATCTCAGTCGCCGTGTGACAATTCAGGGGGGTGAGTCAAACGGGGCCGCAACGGGCACCAGCTAGGCAAGGTCGCAGTGGCCCCTATAGGGGGGAGTTGTGGGTAGGCGACCAGACCTTCAGGGTCAACAGTACATTGTATGCCGTTGTGTGCAACCGCTAAATTCAGGGACTCGGATAATATTGTGGCGTGTAGTCCAGTGCCCCAGTTGCCTAAGGCCTTAAGCCCGCACCAAGGAAGCAAGCTGTGACGAGCAGGCCTGGCCCCAAAGCGTCACACTATGTACGTGGCGGCCGCCGGGCCCCGCAATTTCCAAAAGGATTAATGTCCGGGGGGAGATCTCCCCGAGAGTGATCACACCCTCCAGTGCCAATTCCCCATTGAGGACGGTCTTCCCCCCCCCGCCAGCCACCACACCCGACCTTACTTGTGGCGGGATTCCTCTGGGGAGGGGCCCCCCGTCCAGCCAGACTCAGCAGATGTCCCCGCAGGGTGTCCTCCACGGGTTCCTCGCAGACTCAGGGTAAGCAGGGGAGGCAATCGTCCGGTGGGGCCAGCGGCCGGCACAGCCGCGGGCTATCCCGCGCGGCGCCGCGGTCGCCTCCGTCCAGCGAGACCGCCAGAAGCGCCGGCCGCCGCCTCAGACTCCCCGTCCACAGGATCGAGACTCCAGCAGGGAGCTTCCGCGTCCACCAGGCCCCGTCGGGCCCCGTCAGGTTCCCCTGTCCTGCCGGCGTCGGCGCTCCGCGCGAACAGGATGTGTATCCGCGTGCGGACCCTCGCCCCGCGGCTCCGGATGGATTGTGTATGGAGCCCGCAGGCGGCCAGCGACGCGGCTCCAAGCCGCCGGATTTTCTGGGCAGTATAACTACCGCACGATCCAGTGCCCAAGCCCCAGATTTGGATGAGTGGGGGCCGCGGCCGTCCGCCACGCAACGACGTGCTGATTGTGCTGCTAGGGCGGCTCTGAGCAAGGATGGTCGGTCTTCAGGATTGATCAAAGCCGGAGCTCACGGGCTAGTTGGCCATCTTGTCGTGCGCAACAGCGCCCCCCATGAACAACGTTTTCTTAAAGATTAAACTTTTAGGGCAATGATGACAATTTTGTAACCATCAATTAGATAGCAGGACAATTCTTAGCATGCAAAATCAAAATAAAAGCTACTCACTATTGTACATGCATCTAATCCACAAAGCTGGTGTACACGTTCTCATGCCTTTTTATTCTTTTTTTTTTTTTTTTTTTTTTTTTAATTGACCATTTCAAACAGAAATGACGTACTGAGGCAGCAATACAGGAAACTGGGTTTGTCCCTGCGGAGGGATCCTTTACAATAGGATCAAGATATATCCCAGTTAAGGTAGTCGTTTGTGTGTGTAGGATAATTAGACTTTAGCCGCAGGCAGTTAGACCCTGATCAGCAATAAAAATAAAAAAACTTGGGGTCTAGAAGTGGTGTCTGGATGGGGGAGAGTGGTGGGCAGGAGTCAGTTGGAACAATAGGTGGGAGAATCCCCTTCATTGGTCAGACTGTGAAGATGAAGTCTAGATTTGAACTGTTCAATACAGAGATAGCTTTGATATCTGAGGGAGGGCATTCCAGTGTAGGAGGGCTAATGTGGAGAAGTGGTGAAAGGGTATATAATGGGAAATAGGGGTTGAGCAGAGAGTAGCATAGAGTATTGGGAGATCTAGTCATGGTATGGAGGGACAAAACTATGAATTTGTAAATTGATTGCATTTTCGAAATGTAAAGGTTGCACAAAGTTTTTCCTTCATTGTTGGTGTACGTAGTGTTAGCTTAAAGTCCCTAATGTTCACAATGAATTGACTTCCATTCTTGAAGCGCTGCTCCAGTTAAGATACCCTCCTACTTGTAAGCAGTTGTTGGAAACTGAGAAATGAGGGACCCAGTGGACCCCCTTGAGTGTGGTTACAGATAATATGCATGGGTCATGCCGGAGTACACAGTAGAGCACATTGATCAGCTGTCATTTCCAAGTTAGTGGCATATTCGTATATTTGGTAGCGGTGTGGGAGGTGAAAATAATTTAAAACAGTCCATCGATGCAAAAAACGTTTAGTGATCCTTTCCCATATCCATTTGTACATACACGCATTTTAATGTTTTTAATTAACATGTAGTACTGTTCCAAATGCCTATACATCTGCCCAACCTGTATTTATTGTGTAGCAACTTAATTACAAAAAGAAATGTTTTGTTTTGTGCATGTAGCTTTACTTTAACTGATGTATTTTCTTGATAGAAACGGAAGGCTTCAAGATTGATACAATGGGTACTTATCACGGGATGACGCTGAAATCTGTGACGGTAAATTTTTATCATTAGTCTATTTTCATGAGTTTGCTTTACTTGAATAAACGCAGAATTTTCCATTCATAGCTCTACTCGGTCACAAAATCTCTTCTTCGCTAAGAATCCAGCAAGACTCCTAACCAAGCCTATTCATGCTACGTTCCCAAACTGTGAAATCTTCCCCCTGTTAATTCGTCTTCAGCTGGATCTTTTCTAGCAAGATGTCTTGAAATTCCCCTACACTTTTCAGTTGTAAACAGAGCAAATTGTCACCTAGGCTACCAATAATTTGCCCACTCCCTTCCAGCCACCACTTTACATTATGCCATGGAGTATTCACTTGTTTATACCATTTTCATTTTGTGATTCCCAACTCAGAAGTGAAAAGGCCCCTCTGAACTGCAGATATGAGCTCTATATATCATAAATATTGTAAGTACCGTTTTATGTAACTGAGATTCTTCTTCTTTTTTTTATGGCTGTGACTATTTTTATACACATCTTTAACTGTGCCCCTAGTTCTACAAGTTCTCAACGGAGGATATGGATGCCAACATCACACTTGCTTTTCTCCCAAAGAAGAGCACTACCTTTACATCAAATATCTCACAGCTTTGTCATTGTCCGGTTTGGGTTTGGAGCTTTCTCGAAGCCTGTTTGGGAATGCGCTTTTTTTTCAGTTGACCATTTGATGTGTTTAGTCCAATGCCCTTTCCAGGTGCTTCGGAGTTTGATTCCTCCTCCCGTTTTTTTTTTTCTCATTCTTCCGCTCCTTCTCTGGGTTAGATTTACTAGGATTTAGGGATCTAATTGTAGGTTTACTCAGAAGTGTTTCACTTCTAATTTTCTATTGTGAGTACTTGTTGTCACTGATTTAGTATGATCAGTTTTTATCTTCATGCATGCAGTTAGACTTACTGATGCTATGGTCTCTAGTGTTGAACTGTCTATAAAGTAAAGTGTAAGGGTTCTAGTCAGAACTCCCAATTGTGTATGTGTATAGATGTTAGATAGTTGCGTGAGAATACTTGCTTGAAGTTGTCATTGCTTGGTCAACATTTTAAAGGCCTAATCACATATTGTATATTTTTGTACTTATCAGAATAACAAATTATTGGAGTGCTCTGTGTGTCTCATTGTAGCCATAGACTATGCTCACACCCTCTCCTGAGTATAAGCCTTGCCTTTCTGCTGCCTACCTTGTATGGGCTTTGCTAGACTTTCCTGTTCACCATAATAGGCTGGCCTCCCAAAATCCACCACAAGTTTATTTTGGCATTCCCCCTTCACAGAACTCCTGCATGGAATCAAGTTAGTTTGTTTCCATATCAGATCCTTCTCATGCTGACAATGTCTTAAACATGCAGTTAAGGCAGGACTTACTCCCATTGATGGCAGGACAGAGAGATGTAGATATGGTCCCTCTTTGGTAATGACACAAATGCGCTGAAAACAATTGTTCAAGCAGACTTTTGCAATGCCAGTGGTTAAAATAAATTAATTCAAAGCAGACATCTGTTAAGATTTTCATCCAGGAGTTTTTGCAAATATTACCTTGTGCCTAGGTGAGTAGGAATCTTTTTCCTCTCACCTTGTCTTTTACTTTTTGCTGACTGTACTGTACAGTACTATGGTAGCACACAGAATTAAAGGAAGCCACTACTGTCACCAAGAAGTAAAGTGAGATTCACATCCCCTTTTACATTGTTTTAAGTGAGCCAGCACACCCCACCTTATATGGAGTGCTGGGGGATACAACGTATGCCCTTTCTCCAGCATGGGGTCTGGCATGGATTCACATGCTCATGAATATTCCCTGTCGTCAGGCCGGGAATCCTCGGTATAGAAAAAATCAGTATGAGTTTCGTTTCTGATCTGTCTTTCTCAGTAGTAACCAATCACTGGTCTCTGGGTCATAATGCCCCCAGCCAATGACTGCCCTCTCCCTAAGCCCGGCCCCTGGCAGCCATCCTCAGATTTTTACTGCACGTTCAAGTGTTGGGAGTCCTCGTGCTTAGCTCTCGAGCTTTTACTGCGTTTTCATGCTTTTTTCAGGACATTTTCTCATTTTTTCGGTTAAATAGAGCCTCATGCTCCACCGTTTCTACTTCCGATCAACGGGGATCCGTTTCGGAGTTTCTACGCCCCTCAAGGATTAAGATTTCGTTGAGTTACGCTTTTAGAGGATTCCAGAAGTTCCGAGGCCTACCCCGTACATGGCCCAGGAGAAAGGGAGCTCGACGCCCGGGAAGCTTTTCAGGACCTGCCCTGGATGCCAGCTTCAGAACGTTTTCAAGGAGGACGAGCATTCGTTATGCCTCTACTGTCTCCATGAGGACAAGACGCACAAGGAAAAGGCCTGCGCGTTTTGTGGGAACATGTCGGAGCGGACCATGAAGGATCGCCGCCTCCGTCTCGCCAACTGGCTGGAAGGTAAGAGCCCACTAGGCGAGAAGAAGAAAAAGAAGTCCGAGCGGTTTTCTAAGTCCTGTGAGGGTGCTCCGGCGACGGGGGCCCAACAAAAGGCTAAGCACCGCGAGTCCCCGGGCACCGGGAGCGCCGAACGGTCGGGCTCCTTGGCTGCCAGGCAGGGCGCATCCTCCCCAGCGCCATCGACCACAAGCCAATGCTCTGGCTCGGGTAAAAGGAAGTCCGAGAACCCGGTGAAGCTTCTGCAGAGGCCCCGGTCGATCTCGAAGATTCCGGCAGATGGGGAGCGAGGCTTGGACCCTCCCCCCAAGGTGAAGGCCCCAGGCGTACAGAAGTTGACGTTGGCCTTAATTCACCCTGCTAAGACCTCGATTGAGGATGTCGCCGTGTCCCTGGCTCAGCCTTTGGAGGCTACACCAGTGGAGGCGCCCTCAGGTACCAGAGTCTCCCTGCCACCGCAGAGGGAGTCTTTCAGGCCCATCGAGAAGACCCCCACAAAGTCCTCGTTGGAAAGGGTGGGGGAGGGGTTGGTGGCCGTCGTGGATACGGACACGACCTCTGAAGAGCTCATCCAAGTCGTGGAGGAGGCCCAGCCCATCGGGAGGGATCCCGACGAGGGCGACGGTGATGCAGACGAGGCTCCTCAAGAGCCCTCGCACCCGTCGTTTCCGGCGCCACAGGACACCTCGGTGGCCATGTTGTCAGCCATCCAGTCCTTATGCTCGGAGATAAGGACTAGGTTGCCCCTCCCCCCGACGGAGGTACCTGAGCCAGACCCGACGGGGGAACCGGAGCCAGGATCTTCGGAGAGCCCACCACTTAACAGGAGGAGGACACATCCTAGGCCTCCTCTCCCGCTTCTGCGGCCTTCTCCGCCTTCCCCCCGGTCCACTACCCACGGGGATAATACAGGCATGGATACGACTACGACTGGTACGGATGATGGAGGCGACGACGGGACGTGTCCCCCATCGCCCCCCTGCCCGGGCGTCCCCGCCCGACGAGATTGGATCCTTCCATGCTATGATTTCCAGGGCATCCAAGCTCTTCCAGCTCTGCCCCGAAGAAAAGAAGGAAGGGTTCCTTTACCAACGGTGCGAGGCTAAAAGGAAGACGGTCCTCGCCGTACAGCTTCTTGATGACATCTGGGATGAGGGGCTCTCCCTCCTGAAGAACCCTGCCATGGCTCCTGCGAAGAGGGACCGGTACGAGAAGAAGTACCGAGTCCCCTGACGCTGCCCCCTTGTGCCTTAGGGCGCAATCTACCCCAGATTCGGTAGTTTCGGCGGCGGCCAAGAAGAAAGCGGGGGGGGGGGCGCATCGGCCTCGACTTCAACCTCCCTGCCGGACGGCGAGGGTAGGAAGCTGGATGCGATGGGACGATGGGTCATCTCATCTGCAGCGACGACCATCAAGGCGGCCAACGCCCTGGCCATCGTAGCCTGCTACGACAGGGAGTTATGGTTCAAGATCGCCCCTCTGTTGGACTTCCTTCTGGACGCCAAGAGGACTGAGGCCCTTGAAATCTTACAGGAAGGTGAGATTGCCTCGGACCACGCCATTACGGTGGCTACGGACATCGCCGACACCGGTTTCCGTCAGTTGGGCAACGGCGTTTGCCTGAGACGACGAGGATGGCTCAAGGCGACGGATTTCTGCCAGGACGTACAGACCAAGGTTTTGGACATGCCCTTCGATGGGAACAACCTTTTTGGCAAGGCGGTTGATGAGTCCCTTCAGGCGATCAAGACGGACACAGACGGCCCGTGCACTGGGTGTGCTCCAACAGCGACGGCCGTCCTTTCAGAGCTCCGGAGGCAGACAGGGTGCCTCCAAGGGAGCCGGCAGCAGCTCCTCTACGTACCGTCAATCGGCAAGATCTGCGTCGCAGGAGGCCTACAGGAGACGCGGCAAGTCAGGTGGATCCCGCCGTCGTCACCAAGGTGGTCAAGGAGGCAAAGCGGCCTCCAAGCAAGATTGAACCGACCGTCGGGTCGGGCCCCCGCCGAAGCACCCTGGTGGGAAGCCGGCTGACTAAGTTCGTCGGCGTGTGGGAGTCCATCTCCACTGACCGTTGGGTGCTGGATGCCCTGGCCCTGGCCCTGGGGCACGCCCTCGAGTTCCACAAGAGGTGCCCCCACATTCCTCCCGTCAGGAAGGAAAATCACGTCCCTCAACTGCTGTTGGAAGGAAGGGCGATGCTCAGGAAAGGTGCCATCGAGCTCGTTCCAAAGAGGCTTCAGGGCTCCGGAGTTTACTCAAGATACTTCCTCGTAAAGAAGACAGGAGGATGGCGTCCCATCCTGGACCTGCGACGACTGAACAAATACATCAAGGCACAGCAGTTCCGGATGGTCACCCTCCAGCACGTGCTGGGACAGCTGGAGGAGGGCGATTTCCTGTCGTCGTTGGACTTGGAGGATGCATACTTCCACATCCCTATTCTAAAGAGACACCGAAAGTTCCTCAGGTTTGTGGTCAAAGAGCGGCACTACCAGTTCAAGGCCCTCCCGTTCAGATTAAAATCGGCGCCCAGGGTATTCACCAAGTGCCTAGCACCGGTGGCGGCGCTGCTGCGCCTGTAGGGGATCCACGTCTACCCCTACCTGGACGACTGGCTCATATGGGCAAGGACAAGGGAGCTCGCCGTGGAACACACTGCGAAGACCATCCAGCTGCTCACGGACCTGGGGTTCTCCATCAACGTTCCAAAATCCCACCTGGTCCCGTCGCAAGTCGCCGTGTTTCTGGGAGCACAGCTCGACACAGTGGCGCGGCGGGCCTCACCGGCGGAGGAAAGGAAAAGGACCATCCTGGGAAAGGTGCAACATCTGCTGGCCACGGACGTGGCCAGAGTGAGGTCTATCAAGTCCCTCCTCGGAATGATGTCCTGCATTTATCTGGTGCGCCACTGCAGACTTCGGATGCAGCCCTTGCAAGAATTCCTCAACGCCTACTGGATCCAGATGACGGGCAGCTTCGAGGACAGGATCCCACTCGACGAAGCGTTCCGTCAGGCGATACGATGGTGGGGGTGTCCGCTCTCATCTGACGGCGGGGACAGGTTTCCTAGCCCCGGTCCACCTGGTGACGGTGACGACGGATGCCTCCCTGGAAGGTTGGGGAGCGCACACCGGGGGTCTCCACGCAAGAGGCCTTTGGTTCCCAGAGGAGAAGACTCCACATCAACATCTTGGAGCTCCGTGCAGTGTTCTGGGCCCTCGGGTCCTTCCTTCCGTCCCTCAAGGGCAAGGTGGTGAGGATCTTCACCGACAACACCACCACGATGTTTTACATTCGGAAGCAGGGCGGCACCAGATCACCTGCCCTATCTAAGGAAGCCCAGGATCTGTGGCATTGGGCTGTCGCCCAAGGGATGTTTCTGGTACCCTTTCATCTGGCAGGGATAAAAAAAAACACCATCGCCGACTCACTCAGCAGGGAGCTGCGCTCGTGCCACGAGTGGGAACTGCGCCAGGATCAAGTGGACTGACTCTTCCGACGATGGGGCGAACCCCAATCGATCTCTTCGCGACGGCGGCTAACTCCAAGTGCCGGAGGTTCGCCAGCGGGTTTCCCCAACCGAGGAGCATGGGCGATGCTTTCTCGTTCCCTTGGGACGGCCTGTTCCTTTATGCGTTCCCGCCGTTGCTACTCCGGCTCGTCAACCAGCTCAAGAGGTCCCGGTGCAGGATGATCCTTGTCGCACCGGCATGGCCGAGGCAGATCTGGTTCCCGGACCTTCTGGACTTGTCAGCATCCACACCAGTCAAGCTGCCAACGGACGCGGATCTTCTCTCCAGAGAAGGAGGCGCCATTTTTCATCACGAACCAGAGTCGCTGAACTTGCAGGCCTGGCTCCTGCAGCACTAGAGTTTGGAGGATACGACATCCCGGCTGACTGCAGAGAGGTTCTTGCCAGGGCATCCTCAACTCTCAAGTGCTACGGACACAAATGGAAGAGGTTCTCTGTCTGGTGCTGTGCACAAAAGATTAACCCGCTGCGGATTACGGCCCCTCAAGTATCGCCGTACCTATTGTCCCTGGCCAAGGCTGGCCTACCTCACTCTTCCATCAAGGTACATCTGGCTGCCATCTCACGTTACACCAGAACTACAGGACGGGCGTCCTTGTGGTCTCATTGACTGGTGAAGGAATTTATGAAAGGACTGTTCCGATCATTCCCGCTGGTGAAGGCCCCTGCCCCGGCGTGGGAGCTCAACGTGGTGCTGACTAGGCTTATGGGGGGGGGGCCCCATTCGAGCCTATGCATTCAGTGCCGTTGAAGTTTCTGTTGTGGAAGACAGCATTCCTCGTGGCCATCACCTCTGCACGACGAGTGGGAGAGATCCAGGCCCTGTCTTGCAAGCCTCCATACTTGACTTTTCACGACACGAGGGTGGTGCTGAGGACGCACCCCTCCTTTATGCCCAAGGTGCCGTCGGACTTCCACCTCAACGAGCCCTTGGTGTTGCCAGTTTTCTTCCCATCGCCTTCGTCGCTGGCTGAGAGGAATTTGCACTCGCTTAATGTAGCTAGAGCGCTGAAGGTCTACGTGGACCGCACAAAGAGTTTTCGTAAAACATCACAGCTGTTTGTGAACTATGGACCTGTGAATCAGGGGAAGGCTCTCTCGAAGACTTCCATTTCCAGATGGCTCTCCGGCTGCATCATGCACTGTCACTGGTTGGCAAACCGACCGTTGCCAGGCCGTCCGAGGTCCCATTCGACCAGAGCGAACGCTGCTACTACGGCGTTCCTGTCTGGTGTGCCCCTGCTTGACATCTGCAGGGCTGCTACGTGGAGGTCGACGCACACCTTCACGAGATTCTACTGCGTCGACCGGGATTCCAGGGAGGAGTCCAGAGTCGGCCAGGCAGTGCTGCACAACCTGTTCGCCTAAGGTGAGCCTGATGAGGAGGTCAGAGTTGCTTAATGTTGAGTTGTTGTATTGCTTGATATTGAGCCTTTTGCCACCTCCCGTGGTTGTGCATGTGTATACTGCTATGTATTCTTATATTCATGAGCATGTGAATCCATGCCAGACCCCATGCTGGAGAAGGAACAAGTTACTTACCTGTAACTGTTGTTCTCCAGCATGGGTCTGGCATGGATTCACATGCGAACCCTCCCGCCTACCCCTCTGCGGCTCTTCACTTGGTCATACTGCTACTTCACGTGCTACCAAATCTGAGGATGGCTGCCAGGGGCGGAGCTTAGGGAGAGGGCAGTCATTTGCTGGGGGCAGTATGACCCAGAGACCAATTATTGGTTACTACTGAGAAAGACAGATCAGAAACGAAACTGATACTGATTTGTTTCTATACCGAGGATTCCCGTCCTGACGACGGGGATTATTCATGAGCATGTGAATCCATGCCAGACCCATGCTGGAAAACAACAGTTACAGGTAAGTAACTTGTTCCTTCTTGCTTACCAGATAACATTTTTGTTATGATAGCAAGTTTATTTGAATGGCTGGTGGTAGTGGTTTTACCTTTTTGACTTTTTAGTCGTACTATGCGCAAGCTGTTAAAACCGCCTCTATAATGCACAGACGGGCACCCATTCAGCTAGAAATGTTGGCTCTTTTTTTCACGATTTCTCATTTGCTTATTGTTTCTAAGGTCTTCCACTGCCATTCTAGGCGCGAACAACCTCGGTGGAAGTTTTGTCCTCGGGAATCCTTTGTATTCCCTGCCAAGGCTCTAGAGCGTCTGAGAAGGCGGGAAGTGAGGGAGGAGTTCAAAACTCTGCAGAACTTTGTCTTTCACCTTAGCTGAAAGGCACCAAGTCCCAATGGGGGGATGGAGGTGGAGGGAGCTGGCTGTCCTGATGGACAGCCCCTTTCTGTAAACTCCAGGGAGGGTTTGCAGAATTTGTGCTGTAATTCCTGATGAAGACTCCAGCCTGGAAGCTGCTGAAAAGTCGACCACTGGAACTGAATCCGAAGAGGAAGATGAAGAAAATACATCTGTAGTGATTTCAAGCGATCGGAGGTCCTTTTGAGTAACCGAAGCCTGGTGCAGCCCTTTCGCCCGAATGCAACGATTTCTACCCAGAGGCTGGTGAGATCCAATAGTCCCGGGAAGATCTGCGTTTTGTATCTTCCCACGATTTGCTGCGTCCTTGCTGGGCTGCAAACGACCAATAATCTGGGACCTCGAGTCTGAGTGCAGTACATGGTCTTCCGAAGTCTGAATCTGTCTGAAACCCTGGACTCCTGCTGGATCTCCAGAGATGCAATTTGAGTCCTTGAAATCCCCTTACCAGAGTGCAGGACCAGAGAAACCGACCAGCGACATTCATTCTTCTTCTGGCTGCTGTAAAAAGGCACTAAATCCACAGAGCTGCGAGAATCCGTCAAGAAACTTTGCTGGAAGCCTCCTCGGACGACTGCTGCTGCAAGTTCTGCTAGGTAAGAATTAGTGCAGTCCAACTTGTGTGGGACTACACAAGACTTATTTACTTGTTTAAAACACAACTTTTAATATAGGCCTGTACTACACAAGTTGGTAGTGTGACTGAGCGGCCAGGCTCATCTTAAGAGGGGTAATGTGAGCTGTAGAGCTTTGCAATGAAACTAGTCAATAAAAGTATCCAATTAAACACTTACACACTTAAAGTTATAATAAATTATTTATACACGAAGATATTTAAAGCATTCTTTAAAAAGCAGTAATTGGCTGTAACATGAATTCAGAGTTAAGGTTCAATTCAACAAGTTAACATTAAAGCCGGTGAGTATTTTATTCATACGTTACACATGTTCCAACACCCGGGGGTGACGTCATTTGAGGTCAGTCACATTTTTCTGATGCTTGTTAATCTGCTTAGAATCACATGCTGTGCATATGGTCCGACATCTAGTGGTAACCGCTGAGTATTGCATCTTGTCTTTTGGGGACCAAAAAGGGACATCAGCATAGGTGTGTCTGTAACACTATCCCTATCGTAACGTGTAGTGTACCCAAAATCCCTCACGCGCCAAGGTCCCTCAGATTGTTTTTTCCACCCAGATAACTGGTCACCCTATAGCGGAGATCTTCATAAGAGACATTGTTTATCTTTGTACCGACATGCCTATTATTTCCCCAGAAGTCACTTCCACAGAGATTCATGCAACTTCAGCGAAGACTGCGGGAATTTTCTACGGTGGTGGATTTCGGCGCCTAAGATCCGGTGGCTGAGCCATCCACCTGGCCGGGCCTTCTGGCCGGCCTACAGAGTAGGGAGAGTGGGGTCGGGGTGGCCATATCTTTCGTTATGTCTTTCCTCTTTCACCCTCTTTTCCCTCTAGGTCTGGTTATCTTTATTTATACCTTTCGCTATGGAAAGGACACTATTTAGGTTCTGCCCTAAGTGTAGGGTCAGGTACCTGTGGAAAGACTAGCACAGAACGTGTAATTCTCGTCTCCCCATAGATCACAGTGAGAAGCGGTGTGCAACTTGTAAGCTCCTTCGGCCTTTAAGGAGCGATGTGTAAAGTGGTGTGCTGCGTACAGTATGTCGCAGGCTAAACCTTTCCCCCAACCCCACCGCCACCGAAAGTGACGGAGGCACTGATGATGACCAGACATCTGTGTCGGATGTCATAAACCTTGAGGCGGACACTTCTAGGTCCGCCACGTCCGTCCCGACCCTTCAAGGCCTGATGCAAGTCTCGCTTCAAGGACAACACCCGGCGACAAGGGCGTACAGAAACAACGAAACACAAAGCGCACAACCCCACCACAGATTTTGCGGAAATTTCGACAGAGTCCTCTGATCAGGTAGATCAGCAGCCTTCCCCGCATCCACAACAGCATCTTGCGACTGGGCACTCCAAAAAAGTGCACTATCTCTAAATCGGGTTTACACGCCGAAGCGTGGTCATTCGACACTCCGGCGCTCTCTTCGGGCCCGGTAGGCCCGAAACCTACTACTAGGCCTCATAGCCGTTCCACAGGTAAAATCTACCACTAGGCCTTCTGACCAGTTCATTCACGCCGATTCGGCAGAGATTGAGCAAAGTATTTCAAGGATTACTTCGGCGGTTGGGCTGGTACCTAAGACACGGTTGAAACGCATGGAGCGTGCCGTGGACAAGTCTAAAGACACACCATGGTGCCCCAATACTCCTGAAACCTCAGAGGACAGTCAGGAGCCTCTGTCCAACATTTTTGGGGACAAATATTGACGCCAAAGAGCAGAGGAAGATTTTTTTCCACCTTTTGGGCCCTTCTGGTTCATCTAAGTGGACCAGGGAGAGGTTCGAATGGTGCATGGACCGTCTCGAAAGGATTGTCTCGTGTTCTGAGCATCCTTCCCCCTAAGAGATCTTGTGAAGACCCTCTTTTGGGGGTCAGCTTCACGTTTCCAGGAAAATCTTGACTCTCAGCCCTTGGCTTCTGCCCACCATGAAGATATGGTCCAGATGGACACTTACCAGGACATCTACAGCGAAGAAGACCCTTCATCCTACAGGGCTACCGAGGACTAGGCGGATGCCATGGACAACTCGGAGGAAATGGAGCTATGGACGCTCCCCACGCAAGATCAGGACACTGATGTTCTATGCCTGGATTCTCCTCCAACCACGCCGGCTCACCAGGCCTCGCCTGTAGACAATCAAATGGCCTTCAATGCCCTCTTCAGGAAGGCAGCAGAGCACTTTCAGATCACTACCCAGGAGGCAGTACCCGCCAAGACTTTGAGCAGGACATTCTCAAGGAGAAACCCCCTCAAGCCAAGCCATTCCCCTCCTAAACTCTTTTAAAAGGAGATTGCCCCCCTCCCTGGTCACGCCAGCTCAATCCCGGGCAGTGAACCCAAGAGTGGAATAACTATTTCGGCCTGCTCCTTCGACACCCTTGACTCCGGAAACGGTCAGGGGGTACCCCTTGCTACAGGGGAGGCACCTCCGGATAAGGATTCCAAGAGGTTGTACACCGTAGGGAAGCGTGTTATCTCTGCAGCTGCATACACCACAAGCATAGCGAATAACACCACGCTGCTTGCCAGTTATGCAGACGCACAATGGAACTTTGTGCAAGGTCTCCAGGAGGTTACTGAACCCGCTAGGTCCAGGTTTCTTGTTCATGCTATCAGTATTACGTGTTACCATACCATCCTTCTCTCTCCATATTCCTCTATTTACTCCACTAAAATCCCTCTCTTCTTGCATGTCTCTGCGTGCAAAGCTCATCTCGCCCTCTGCTGCCCTGCCCCCACCGTTTCTGTTTGAACAACCAAACTGTTTACACATTCCAATCTTTCACAGTGTACCATAACTTCACACAGAACCAAGTGGCGCTTCTCTTCTCTCATTCGTTCGGGATGGCTTCAAAATGCCATAGGCCTCATGCTTTCTATTCTCGAATGTAGTGCCTAACGCATTCATTCATACCAAGCACTATACTCAAAGCTCAATGCATATTCTAAGTGCACACTCATGCGTGCTGTCTCTACAATGCATACATAATACATATAACGTATATCTCTACATGTCTCTACAAATATAACGTGTCTCTACATGGCACTAGCAAGGCACTTCAATATAACAGGCCTCTTTCTATAGCAAATGCAAATGGCTACATAATATGTGGATAACTAAAATCACACTAATCAGAATGATGGATAACTAAATCCGTAAATGGGTAATGATTCTCTAATGATAACAAACCAGGCTTCTCCATACTATCTGGTTTCACACCCACAGGTAGCATCCAACCATATAAATCTGTTAGAACTGCTAGCGGTGTTCAAGGCACTGAAGGCTTTTCCAGCACAGCTAAAGGGGAAGACAGTCCTGGTCCTGACAGACAGTACCAAAGCCATGTATTACCTAAACAAGCAAGGGGGCACACACTGTCCAGGGCTATCCAAGCTGTCCCAAAACATTTGTATATGGACTCTCAAACACAGGATGTTTCTGCTGTTCCAACATGTTCCAGGGAACTCAATCTTCTGGCAGACGTGCTCAGCAGAGATTTCCCACTGCCCGAAGAATATGAATGGAGTCTGCACGAAGACATCGTCTCCAACGTCTTTGCAGAATGGGGCTTCCCAGAGATTGACCTGTTCGCTAATCAGGAGAACACCCAATGCCAAGACTACGCCTCCAGGTACCCCCAGAACCGCTCCAAGGGGAACGGACTATGAATAACATGGTCAGGGAATTTTTTTTATGCTTTTCCCCCAACTCCCCTACTCAACAAGAGTGCACAAGATGCACTAGGAACCAGTCCTCATGATATTGCTAGCCCCCATGTGGGCCCGCCAACCCTGGTTCGCTCATCTAATGGAAATGTCCCTCTCCCCACCAGTGAAACTACCCTGCCCGTACAACATGTCGCAGGACAGGGGGAGACCCTACACCCATGCCCACAAACTCTGAACTTAGCTACCTGGCTCCTGAGGTCATTGTTTGGACACCTACAGCTCCCTCAGAGATGCATGGACATTCTCAGGGAAGCTAGGAAACCTAACGCCCGATATTGCTCTTCCAGTAAATGGAAACGCTTTGTCATCTGGTGTAATACCAAGGGCGTCAATCCCATCGATTGCTTACCCACACACTGTGCTTTATCTAACCCATTTGTTAGACGCAGGACTGGTCTTCAATACCCTAAAGGTTCATTTTGCTGCTCTCGGCCTACACCAGGTCACAATAGAAAGTGTCATGGTGGAAAATACTGGTTATTAAGGCCTTTATGGAAGGGGTTATAAGAATCCATCCCCCCATTTCTCACCAAGCTCCTGGATGGGATCTAAATGTGGTTTTAACCAGACTCATGGGATCTCCCTTTGAGCCAGTGCATAAAGCAAGTCTAAAAGACCTTACTTACAAGACAGCCTTCTTAGTGGCTATCACTTCTATTGGAAGGTTTAACGAACTACATGCCCTTTCTGTCCTAGACCCTTTTGTTACAGTCCACAGGGATAAGGTGTTTCTGCGCACTCATCCCAGATTTGCGCCTAAATTCATCTCGACGGTCCATGTGAACCAATCGATCGAACTACCCACTTTCTTCCAGAATCCCACGAGCATGTCCGAAAGAAGCCTTCACACACTAGATGTGCGCAGGGCAGTTATGTTCTACCTGGACCGAACGAAACCACTGAGAAAAAAACAAAATTTTCGTTTGTGTCAGCTGGCAGAGAAGGGGATCCTGTCTCTAAACCGGCTATCTCAAGGTGGATCGTTAAATGCATCACACTGTGTTTCTCTCTTGTTAAGAGAGAACTGCCCTTCAAGCCTAGAGCACTCTACTCGGGGCACTGGGGCTTCCACAGCATTAATTGCAAATGTTCCCTGTGAAGTCCATTTGCAAAGCGGTAACTTGGAGTTCTGTACACACCTTTACAAAACACTATTCCCTAGACACTCATTCTAGATCTGACTCTCAGGTGGGACAAGCAGTATTAAATCTTTTCTCTGCTTTTCCTTCTCACAACCCACCTCCAACTCCGGGAACTGCACGCTAGTATATGCACAGCAGGTGATTCTAAGCACATCAACAAGCATCAGAAGACATGCATTACTCACTGTAATAGCATTTCTGCATTTCTGATGATTGTATCTGCTTAGATTCACATGCGCCCTCCCTGCCTCCCCGCTCGTGGTGGAAGGAACATGGACGTCTTACTACTTCTTTCTTTATGTAATCACTCACAATAGCTTTGGGCTCCCTCATGACAGAAGAAACACAATCGGAGGGACCTCAGCGCGTGAGGGATTTTGGGTACACTACACATCACAATAGGGATATTGTTACAGACACGCCTATTCCGACGCCCCCTTTTCGTCCCCGAAAGACGAGATGCAATACTCTGCGGTTAACACTGGATGTTGGACCATATGCACGGCATGTGAATCTAAGCAGATACAATAATCAGAAATGCTATTACGGTGAGTAATGCTTGTCATATAGTATCGCCTTTGCAATATTGAGTTTACAAAGAAGGAAAGGAAAGGTTGGGGTTAGATCAGAACAGACTGATAGGTCATAATTCAGATTCTCGCAAAGGGATGCGTTCAGTCAATTATCCCATATTAAAAGGACCAAATAAAGACCCATTACTAAAAAATGAGGAGTGGTGCACTGTTGGGGAGAATTCTCATAAATGTGCTAATTCCCTTCACCTTAGAGACCCCCAGCAACTTTGCTGGATTTTCAGGACTTGATTTTATTACCTGGAGAGTGTGAACCTTTTTCCCTGCTCTCTCATGTATTTTGATGTGTTTTATTCTTGTGTTTTTTGATTATGGAGTTTTAGACGACTCCATAGGCATCTTTTCATTGGTGTCGCACAGCACCCTCAGTGCAGTGACACATTGGAAGCCTTTTAGGCTGACCCAAGGTTTAAATACCTTCTCTGAAATGAATGGGAGAAAACTGTTTGAAAGGCGAGTCTCTTGGCTTGGAAGGCAGTCAACCACTGGAACGAAAGAACCGAAGACGAGCTGGAAGAGGATGGCTGCTGCAACTCCTGGACCATTGGTTTGCCCGGTGAAGCCCTGCTGCAGGTCCGAATCGCCAAGTTCCTCTCGACGGAGAAGCCCTTCAAGGACGACTTCTCCCTTTGAGTTGGTGGGACCAATCAACTCGTAAGCTACCTGGATACCATTCTCTGAGCTGGTTGTATTTTCCTCAGAGTGCTGCTTGAAACCGAACAGCCAGGGAGAAGGACACCAGTTTGTGTGCATGACCACATCTACCGTAATTGAAGATTTGTCTTTGCTAGCTTTTTGACCAGTCCAAGTGCAGGAGTCCCCCGATGTCCTCCCTCTTGTCCCCACGACTGAGGCTCAGGAACGGCAAGATCTGCAGGAACTGCCAGGAACAAAAGTCTTCAGCTGCATCTTTTTCTTCATTGTAAGGTACTGTGAAAACCTGACCGAGAGAACTTACCTCTGACTGTGAAAGTGCTTGAAACTTTGGCAACTTGCAGGCCTAGTCGGCTTGTGACCCAACATATGAATCTTTCTTTTATGAACTACTTCTGTGAACTTTGGCAAAGACATTTCAGTTTAACTACCAGAACTGCCTTATCCTATACAAGACTTTAGCCCATTGACTTTGGCCTAACCTATTGCATTGAATTGACTCCTCTTGTGAACTCAAACTAAGAGTAACTGTAATCTTTTTATTAACCTATGCCTTTTTGCTCCTACTTCAAATATTCTGAATGCCATTTTGCTCCTCCTTCCAAGTAGTTTAAATGCCTCAGAAACTGATAGTGTGAAGTATTGAAGTATATGTTTGATATATTGCCGCCTCCTAGTGAATGTTTTATAAATGAATGTGAAATAAATTGTTTTACCAAGAAACCTTGAGTGTAAGAGTTTGTTTGAATACTTGTAATTGTAGACCTTTGTGTAACATCATTACAGCTCACATTCTCCTCTTGAGATGAGCCTGACTGCTCAGTAATGCTACCAAAACTGTGTAGTACAGACTTGTACCAAAGGTTGGTTTGCTTACACCTGTGGTCCTAGTTGTGTAGTGGTCCCAAAGGGTACTGCACACAAGTTGCCTAACGTGTACCAATATTCAGACAGCCATGAAAGATGAACCTGAAAAAATAAAAGTAATAGAAGAAAAACTCCCTGAATAAAGACATGCAGCCTGAGTTCTGTGATCTCAGTCAAGGCTGACGCTCAGCAGATATTTAATTTCTCACACTTCTCCGAAGCACAATTAAAAAAGATTATCATGTAGCTTAAAACACCAGCTGCAAAGAAGACCCTTGCTCCGCCATGATCATTAAGGAGTACTCACCCTTGCTTATCACCACCCTAACCAAATTCGTCAATACCTCTTTTGCTCAAAATTGTGCCCTAGTGGTTCTCAAGAACGCTTGGATCACTCCTTTGTTAAACAAAAAAAAAGATTAATGTCCTCTGATCCCTACAAATTATAGGCCCATCACAAATAACGTGTTTCTTCTGGGTTGCTTATAACCAGATCTCAGTACACCTCAATAGCTCAAAGCGATTGCTAAAATATCAATCAGGATTTCGACCAAATCATGGAACTGAGACCGCTCTCCTTGCCCTGAAAACACAGTTGCTCTGATCAATGGATAAGGGCGAAACCTCTCTGCTCATGATTTTAGACCTTTCGGCGGCCTCTGACCTGGTGGATCACTCCATCTCGCCAGGTTAAGGGACATTGCCTTCCTCTCAGACCATGCTATGCAATGGATCACCTCCTTCCTAAGTGGAAGGCAAGGGAGGGTTGCTAGTGGTCTTGCCAAAGCAAAACCAGTCCCTCTTACCTATGGGGTAGCAAAGGGGGCGTGTGTTGTACCATGTCTCTACAATATATTTATGGTAACGTTTTTCAACATGCTAGAACAGGAGAGCAAACTGCCAATTACGCAGATGACACACAATGTATTATCCCCATATCAGGATCACACAGTACCAACAAGAACATCAATAATAATGCCTGTCTCACTATCCTCACCTGGATGGTTCGGAATGGCTTGGCTTTGAATAGTGAAAAAACTGGGTTTATGATTGTGGGAACGGCCACTAGACTGGCAAAAGTAGACCCAATGTTTAAATCCTTCAACATTGACAACTGTAAGATCGATGTTAAGAGGAAAGTAAAAACCCGAGGAACTATTCTGGATGAAAACCTCCATATGAAAGCTCAGGTGAGCAAACTTTTCTCTACATATTCTTATTATCTAAAGTTATTCCGACATCTACGTTCTTTCATATTAGAAAAAAATGTGGATACAATCGCCAGAGCGATTATTGGCTCCAAAATGGATTATTGTAACCTTCTTACTGGCATTACACAAGTAGACATCAACTGCCTTCAGGTTATTCAGAATGGCGCTGTCAGGGCAGTGAAGGGTCTGTGATGGAAGGACCATGTGTCAGAGTTGAGGCAGAGCCTGCACTGGCTCCCTGTCAAAGCCAGAGTGCATAGTTAGGATGCTACTCATTAAACATAAACGTGTTAGGGGTCACATGCCAGCCTATTTATCTGAGGCGATTGTGAAAAAGCAGAACTCAAGATCATTAAGGTCCAACAACACCAACCTCCTAAATACAGCATGCTGAAAAACAATTAAAGCCCTCAAGGGAGCCTTCCATTTAGCAGCTTGGAATGCTCTCCCACCAGGGAGATTGAGTCTACAGATTTGTTTAAAAAGAAACTTAAAGCTTTCTTGTTCTGTTAGTCTTTTGAATTTCAGGACTCTCCCGTTATTTAGTTTAAACTTATCTGATAAACTCTGTATGTGCGTTAGTCTTGTTATATTTCATTTTGGTTCCCTTAAGCCTCTGGGTACCTGGAGTGCAGTAGAAATGTAAAGTGTTCAACATTTAAGACCTGTAAGGGAATAAACACTACCAAAGCCAATAGGTTTAGAAGGGGGCCTTTACGGAGCTAGGACAGCCAAAGTCAATGGACAAAGTCAAAGTTCAGATGCTCTTCTTAGAAAAATATTAAGTAGTCATTGTTCATACAGGAAATCACAGTAACGCAAGTGAAGTCATGTATAGGAAGCACAAACTGTAAGGCCAATGCAGGTAAGTTGATGTCAACTTGGTGTTGTGTTAAATCGCACTCCCAAAGGTAGGCAGCACCCAAAATGGCAAAAAGACAATACCCCAAGCCCCACAGTACCTTGAAAATGAGGAAAGTGTTCCAGCTGTTTGCCTTCACGATGCATTGCAGTAGACCCTTGTTCTTGGTCGTGGCGAGGAAAGGAAGGCCATCTGCCGGACTCCTGTGGCAGCACTCGAGAGAGGGACTCGGCAGGAAACGATTTCTGTTGTTTCAGCGTCTCTGGTTTTTGCGCCTTTTCTCAGCGCGAATGAAGAACGAAAAGCTCTGGTTAGGATTTCCTTGATCTCTCTGTCCTCTCTGGTGAGGGGACTCTGGACGCAGATTTCTTGCTTCTGTAGGGTCGTCTGGATGCCTATGAATATCTGGCCTTATTAGGACTTTGGAAGACAATGCACTCACAAGTGATCAAGGTACCCTGGGTATTGGGCTTCTGCAGCCTTGGAAAGTCTCAGCAAGTTGGGGGTTGTGCCAAAATAGTTTCTCGAGGCTAGTTGGTCCCACCAGCCTAAGGGAGGAAGTCATCCTTTACGGGTCTTCCTGGTCGATTCGAAAACAGGGTCAGCACAGCTGCAGGGCTTCACCGGCCACTTCGCGTTCCAGGAGGGTGCTGTTGGCATCTTCTCTCTTCTGCTTCGGATTCTGTCCTCCTGTGTTCGACTCTGATCTTAGTCCCAAAAACCTTCCCATTCATTCACAGCCCTAGGCTGTCGATCCCACAGCAGTGTGGCTGTCCTAACAGGACAGCCAGCCGGCCAATAGGGACTGGTTTCACTCCGGCACACCAAGAGGCAAAGGACAGGGATGTTTTGGGACCCTCCTTCACTTCCTGCCTTTAGAGTCATACTGGAACCTGGGCGGGCTTCAGGGCTGAAGCCCATCTAAGGCAAACTACACAAAGGGCTTAAACCTGATGCAAATAGAGTAAAGGTCTAGAAGAAAATAGCTGACAAATTATGAAAAATGGTCACCCATGTGTGCAACACTGCAGCCGAGGCATCAGCCTGCAGATACTTGTCACTAGGTAGTAAAAAAAAACACTGCCACCAGCCATTTAAGTGAGTCAGTGTAACAAAATGTTAAATGAGGCATGGGTTAAAGGAATTACTAAGTAACCCCCTCCACCCCCCCACCACTCCACATAGGGTGGTGTGTTCTGGACCCATAAAATAACGGTAAGTAAGACGGGGGGCGGGTTGTAGGCCATGTTACTATTCTTGGAAACAGTTCACCCAAGAAAATGTAGTTAAACATTAGAAGTCCAAGGGACTTCTCAGTGGCACTGCACAAAAAGTGCTGTGTGTCACAATGCAAAAGCAGATGCCTATGGAGTTTACCAGACTCCATAAAACAGTAAGGAGCATAGAAAATCATTGGCAGGAAAACTGAAAAAAATGTCCCACTCACTCAAGGGTAAAATTTAAAAGCTTTGATTCTAGCAAAAGAGCTGGGGCTCTCTAAGGTTAAAGGGAATTGGCACAGAAATGAAAATTCTCCCCAACAATTTCCCGTCCAGTTATTACTTCTCCAGACCACAAAACACAGGGACCGGGTCCTGCGCTCCTGCATCCTGAAGGCATACACTCCGAAGCTGTTCTGGCTTGGTTAGTACTTACCTCAAGTCTTGTGTAAATCCTGTGAGGCTGTGGGGGTGATTTGTGTGGTTGGAGTTTGCCCATACCACTTGCTCGGGCTTAATGCTGCAACACCTATAGGGAGCCTTATCTGGTCCCTGAACGCTTTTAACTAACTCTGAAGCTAATACTTGTTAACCCCTTAAGTGCCACCGACGAGCCGGCTCGTCAGTGGAAACCACTCCAGGTTGCCACCGACGAGCCGGCTCGTCAGTGGAAACCACTCCAGGTTGCCACCGACGAGCCGGCTCTTCAGTTTTGGTACTCTGCTTTGCTCGATCCCTGCAATTGTAATCCGTTTACGATGCACGCCGGCGTGAGACTGAAAGTAATTTTCACTGCAGCAGCTATTTCGGGCTGCTGCAATGAAAATATAAGGGGAGTCTTCACCTTTCTCCCCCTCGATCACCGGCTGTATTTCAAGCCGGAGATCTAGGTGGGTATCGTTGGAAAGGGGAGAATCTCCCCTTTCCAACGATACCCTTTGTGACAGCATTGCTGCCCGTGGATCGGGCGCAGAGCGCTCTATGCGCGGGCAGCAATGCCCACTAGACATCAGGGATGTCTTTGAATGCGGGGGCTGCTTACAATAAGCAGCCCTCGCCCCCCCTCCCCGCAGCCCCCAAAGCATGGGGGCACATGTGTACAACCCTGGGGGCAGATGGCTGATCATCTTCCCCCAGGGAAGGGGGCATAAAAAATAAAGAAATGAAATCGAACGGGGATGGGGGGTGGGGGGACACAGGATTTGTTTTTGCCCACACCTGAAAGGGTGGTGCCCCCCCCTCCCACACCAAGTGGAAACGGTGGCCACCCCTTGTAGCCCTCCCTGGGGGCATATTTCTGCCCCCAGGCAGGAGTACATGAGGTGGCTCCCATCCATTTGGGGGTGGGGGAAGGGCCACCAGGAAGAAGTGTGCAGGCCCCCCATAGGATGGGGCCTGCAGGTTAGGGCCCCCCCTGGGTGCAGATGGCTGATCTACCCAAAGGGAATGGGGCAAAAAAATAAAGGGTAAAGAAAGTGATGGGAAGGGGGAGAGGGTTTGGGGGCCCTAGCCACCAGAGATTTTTTCAGAAAGGGTGTCCTTGGAAAGGGGAGATTCTCCCCTTTCCAAGGACACCCTGTGTGACAGCATTGCTACCTGCGGATCAGGCGCAAGGCGTTTGATGCGCAGGCAGCAATGGCCACTAGACACCAGGGATGTCTTTGAATGCGGGGGGGATGTGGGGGCTGCTTACAGTAAGCAGCCCTGCCCCCCAGCCCCCAAAGCATGGGGGCACATATGTGTACAACCCTGGGGGCAGATGGCCGATCTGCCCCCAGGGAAGGGGGCAAAATAAAAAATCAAAAAAAGGGAATTTTGGGTGGTCCTCTCCCCCTCGCCCCAATGGGAAATGGGGGCACCCCTTGTAGCCCTCCCTGGCGGCAGATATCTGCTCCTAGGAAGGGGCATCTGACCCAGGGTCACGGGCTGAATGAGATGCCCCCCTTTATTTGGTGTGGGGGGGGGTAGAGGGTCACCCCCATTACATTAGAAAATTACCTAGCGGTTTAGGGTGTGCCCCTCAGCCCTAAAGTGTACTGTACCTTTTTCATTTTTTGCTTTGTTTACAAAACTTGCCTTGGCGCAGAGGGGCACATTGGTGTGCCAATCTGGCGCCGTGGTGTCCAAACCGTACTGCCCCACCCACTGGGGGGGGTCTGTCCCACAATTTTTGGGGGCCCTCTCCCCCGCACCCTAAATGGATGGCGGGGGCACCTCATGCAGGCCTTCCTGGTCCTCCTACAAATGGCTGCGTGAGGTACACCCCCATCCATTTGGGGTGGGGGGGGCCCAAAAATGGTGTGACAGGCCCCCCAGTGGGTGGGGCAGTAAGGTTTGGGCACCCTGGCGCCAGATTGGCACACCAATGTGCCCCTCTGTGCCAAGGCAGGTATAGTAAACAAAGAAAATAATTCAAAATGGCAGGCTGTCCTTTAGTGCGGGCGGAGGGGCCCCCTACACCGCCGTGGAATTTTCTAATGTGAAGGGGGGTGCACCTCTCCACCCCCACCCCAATTGGAGGGGTGGCCCATCTCATGCAGCCCTCCCCAGGGGCAGATAAGTTGGGGGGCTGTCCAGCACTCCTCCCTTGGGGTGGGGGGAGAGGGCCCCCAAAAATGGTGGGACAGGCCTCACAGTGGGTGGGGCAGTAAGGTTTGGGCACCCCGGCGCCAGAATGGCACATCAATGTGCCTCTCTGCACCTAGGGGAGTTGGGTTACCAAAGGAAAAAAGTGAAAATGGTGGAACGCATTTTAGGGGGGGCTGTGGGGCACCCCAAAGGGTCTGGGAATTTTCTAATGGGATGGGGCGTTGACCCCCTCCCCCCCCAGCCGTAATGGAGTGGGTGCCATGTCATGCAGCCCTCCCTGGGACCAGATATCTGCTCCTAGGAAGGGACGCCTGAGCCCAGGGAGGAGTGCAGGACAGCCCCCCCAACTTATCTGCCCCTGGGGAGGGCTACATGAGATGGGCCGCCCCTCCAATTGGGGTGGGGGTGGATTCCCACAGGTGTCCTCTTTTGGGAAATGCATGGGGTTCCCTGTTTTTCTTGCTGGCTTCGACACCCTAGGCCCAAATCTGTAGGTGGCCCACATGAACAAAATGGTCGGTGGTGAAAGGCTTTGGATTACCAGTGGGTTACCCTTTTCCTTTTGCGCCCCCAGTAGGTGCACCCACACATGTGAGGTACCGTTTTCATCGGGACACCTGTGGGAACGCGGGACGGTAGGCCATTTGTTTGTGTGGTTTTCATAACGTTTTGACCCATTTACTGGTGCCCTTTGTCACACAACCCTTTCATTTCCCAAATGTGACCTACATTTAGTCGCTGCTTTAGGCACCATACACTTTTGTAACATGCACAAGTCACCTACCCTTGAAAAGGTCTGCCTGTGTTCTTTCAAAAAATGTATGCTTGCCGTTCCTCACCGCATTGGTTTTCCCGATTTACACATGCTAAGTGCGTCTGTCCAGGCCGTGAACATAAAACTCCTGTGTACCATGACTCAGTGTTTGGCTTGTGTTATTGCTTGTTTTCTAAAACACTACAAAAAATGTGTGCTCTCCTAACTGCAAGAGTCGAGGGAATGTAGTGGAGCATTGCTTTTCTCAAAATTCATAGAAGGCATTGCCGTACCAAGCCAACCATGTCCAACACATACCTTTTTTTTCGGTAATTTTCCCGCTTTTCCCCCCAATCTATGGCAGTTTCCCCTACCTAGTTGTTGCCTGACCTACGCAATTCACCCCTTCCTAAACTTGGAATTTTGTCTACTTTTCAGAAATATATGCCTTTCTGTACTCCAAATCGGCTTTCCTACCCTTTTCTTCCATTCCGTCCATGCATGTCCAATTGGCAAAAATGGCCAAAATCGCCTACCTCTCACAAAATGGTTGATAACCGCATCAAAATAATTTTCTTTCGTTTCCACCCAGCCTGTTCTTGAAAGCCCGGAAATTGGGGATTTCAGCACAGCAAACCATTTGTTCCTAGTTGTTACAAGGAAAAAACCAGAGGCTACTTTGTACATCATTTTATTGGAATTTTTTGAAAAAACCCAACATTTTCCCCCTTTTTGGTTATTTTCTCTCACCCCCCTACAGCAACCTAGGATTCCTGGGTGGCGTTGCGACCGCCTACATGTGGGGGGAAAAAGGAGCCAAACTTGGCCGCGATATCTCATGTAACAAAAAAGTTACAAAGCTTTGAATGGCCACATACTGAAATCGCCAAAAAAGGCGCTGGCACTGGGGAGAAATACCCATGGCACTTAAAGGGTTAAAGAAGATATCCTCTGGAACTCAGACTTTACTGCAACTGAAACCTAACCTGACTTGCCTACAGCTGGCAGCTAGGCCACCAGTGTCCCTCTTCTGCCTCTGCGAAAACTCATGCTATAGATTAGGGAGAAGGACTTTGATACGGTTTGTCTGGAAATTTTAACAGGTATAAATTAATTATCATTTAGTGTTATAGCTTAACAATTGCTAGTGCAAGCCACTACTAATTAAACAGTGGATCTGTCATTATTGCCACTTTCCTGAAACAATTGTGGGTGCGAGCCACTACTATTCAAGCAGTCATATTTAAAAGTATACAAGTTGCTTTACTTGAATTGTGTTCCACATTCTAAAATGTAATGTGTTGGTACTGCTTCATTATCTTTAACTGAATGTGCATAAACGCTTACCAATAGTTTTTACCTACCTTGAAATACTTGTCTTTTTTTAAAGTATACCATTGAGTTTTGCTACACCTGCTGTTTTATACAGACCTAAATCAGTCTTCGAGGTAATACTTGTCTTCGAGTTGCTTGTAGCCCTTCTTAAAAGTCTATAGGTCTTAATCCCCTTCACTACCTGCTGCTCTTTTAAACTTGGAACCCTGGGTTGTGCTTCCCTGAATTGCTTTGGTGCTATTCTAAAATAGTTTAATTGAATTACTGATGGTATTCAAAGTGTGTATATATAACCTGGTGTTACTCCCCATGAATAGCTGATTGTGGTTTTGTAGAATGTTGTAGTTTTGACTCGCCTTGACTGATTGTACACTCAATAAGGTTATACTTTGGCTTGTATCCCATAATTGAGTTGGTTTTTTATAATTTTCTATAATATGCTATAGTACTTATTTCCCCAAGATTTGTCTGGGCCTACTTGTATTTAAATAAACCATTTATTTTTACAATACATACTATTTCAGTGTTTCATGGGACGGATGGGACGGTGCCTATACCTATACCTATACCTATACCCCATGTTACCATATCTATCCTGTCGCTTTATATACGTATGCTGCCATGTACTCCCCCTGTCCTGCTCTCGTGCCTGGCCGCAAGCGCTTCACTGATAAACCACCATATCACACTAATACTCTTACTCTCTCCTATACACCATCATTCCACTACAACACAGCTATGCTATGACACATTCGGCCTAGCTGTTCTCATACTAGCATGACCCCACAAACACCTCATCCTAATACAACACATCTACCTGGGCACATTCCGGCTAGCTTAGGTGTCTCCTCAGGCCTAACGCAGCCAGAACTCAGACTGAGTGTCCACCCTCCAGACTGAACGCATCCAACTGACTTCCTCAGCATCACACTTATCGCTAAGAAGCAGCTACCATGCAACAACCACACCAGCTGCACACATCCGGTGCGCCCACGCACCATGTGACACATTCTCTCTCTCTGACTTGAACTGCGGTTCCGGAGGGCGTTCAACCTACCAGCGCTTTGAGATCATACCAGTGATACATAAGGCGCTATATAAATGACAAGTAACATAACGTAACTTAGCATATGTATGCTACAATTTCTGTGTACCGAACTGCAGCCCTCTCTCCTTCCTAAAATAAACCTGGCTGCTCTATCCACGCTACCCACATTCTCGGGTGGTACAGCCTTATACTAAGAGTGGAGCCTATGTACTACCCCAGATATGGTTTTCTAAAGTCTTGGTAAGATTTTAGAAAAATGTCCTAATACTGTCCTTTCAGGACAACCAGCCTCCTGGTTAGGACTGGTTCTAGGCAGGCATGCCAGAAGACCAAGGACTGAGGTTTCTGACTCCTCCCTAGTTTCCTGTTAGAGACTCTGTAGCCTTGGGGGTGAGGTGGGGTACACAAAGGGTTCCCGCCGAAGACAAAAAATAACCGAAGACCTCTCCCTCCCCGGATGGCAAGAGACCCAGAAATGACAAGCACACACTGTTCTAGATGAATGGTGACCCTTCTTTGCATTACTGTTGTGGGTTGACAGCGGGCGAGTGAAAATCACATAAGTTGGTAGAACACATCCACTTCCACCAGCCATAAAGGCATGTTTGCCACTGTAACAGAAATGTTACAGGAGCAGTGAGAAGGGGGATACAGTGGATTCCCTCAACACGCCATATAAGGTGGTGTGCTGATCTCGCAATATAAAATTTAGAGGGCATATAAATCTCTACCGTTGAGTATGTGTTCTGAAAGGTAAGTAAAGGTCTAATAGAAATTTTACAGAACCAGTGAGAAAGTGGATACCATGTAACCCCTCAGCACTCCACCTAAGATGGGATGTGCTGATCTCACTATAGGAATTGTAGAAATGATAAAATCCTTCTACCCTTCGGAACATTAGTTCACTCAAGGAACCCAAGAGCAAAAAAGGAAGCCTGAAGGGCTACTTAGCAACAGTGCAGTGTGTGCTGTAATAATAAAATGCAAATGCCCAAGAAGTTATAGAAAATTAGGATTCCAAAAATAAGTCACAAAAATTACTTCCATGGAAAGAGTTAAAGAAGCGGCGAGTGGGAGGGGGGGGGGGAGGTTCCCACTCACCAAGGAACATAGAAAAATAATCCTTGGGAACATAGAAACCACAAGCCTCACAAAAAGTGCTGGGGGTTTCACAGGTAAGGGAGATTTAGCATGAATATTTTCTTACTGAAGTATTTGTATGCCAGTATCCCGATGCACGAACATGCTCTTGTTGGTTTTGCACTTAATGCAGTAAAAATCTCCTGCCACAGGAAGAAAACATTTTGCTGCTGCCCAAATGCTCGCCAACCCAGTACACCACCATCTAAGAATACTCTTCTGTTGACTTTGCGTTCATTTCAGAAGATTTTGGTTTCGATTTCCGTTTAACTTTCCTAGCAAGTGTGGGCTCTGAATCAACTATTCTTGGCTCAGTCAATTGTGTGGTGTTTTTCCTCACAACTAACAGCAAAAATGTTCTCGAACCTCTATTTCTCAGAGGTTAAATATTTTCATTTTCAGATATTTTTATTCTGTTGGTGTGATCCTAAGTTTTTCTTATTACAAACTTGGCAAAATTTGATCCGCTGCACTTCTATTGACAAATGCCCCTCAGTTTATTCACATACATCATTAACTGGTTCCTCTAAATTGATTTGCAGAACATTTTCATTTATCAACTCTGGCAATTACAATCCAGGGAGATCTGCTAGTTTATCATCTAAGGCAATTCCAGGTCAATAAGATCCTTTGCAGGAGCTGCAGTAGTACAGTCCACATGCAGTCTTACACCTTGATTTAGGTGGAAGAAGTTGTGCCACAAAACAGATTTTGGAAATTATGGCAGATGATGCTGCTTTCTGGTCTCTTAACTCTTCCCTGGGAATTTGATACAAAGTTCAGGGCACTAATCGAAGAGGACCCGAGGTTTTCACTAACTGAGGAGATTGCGTGAAATGAGTAGACATGGTGGTCTGCTCTTTTGTCCTGGTGAAAATCGGGAGAAGCTTGCGTAAATTGGTATAAGAACGTGTCCCGGTTTGAATGTGCCTGGAGATTAGGTAGATCGGTGTTGGTCGAAGCCAAAACGATTCCTGGAATGGAATAGTTACCCCTGGTTGGCTGAGTGTAGCAAGGGCAAGTTTTAGGGGCTGGCATTTGGCGAGGTAGCGACAACAGTATGAAGGATGGTCCTTGAGCTCGAATCTTCAGATGCTGCATGCTCTAATTCCGTTAACTTCTACCAGCCCCCTAAAGCATTTCTGAAAATTTGTTGGATATTTCATTTTGTGGTTTTGCAGTATACCATGATACAGGCCAGGGGATAGGTGTGGGGCTCAGTACTGTGGTGGCACACACATGCTATGTTCTGTTGTATTTGATATAGAGTTGTCTGTAAGCTTGTAGATCTGGGTGTCATCTGCATAGTTAAAACATGTGGCATGAGTTAAATTACAGAACTTGTATCATGTAAGTATTGAATTGGAGAGGTGAAAGACTGAATCCTTTGGGTACTCCATACTAGAGTTTGAAGGAACTTGACCTGAAAGGGGCAATGTGTGTTGTTTGGCCTGTTAGTGAGAAATTGTGATCCAGTGAAAAGTAGTTTCTCTTTAATGTGATGCCCCCTGATCATTTTAGGAGGCTGTCATGGCTAATACTGAAAGTCAAGGAGGGTGTCCAGTAGGATGAGCACTAGACGATATGACATAATAGGCTTTGGTTTTTCCCAGGATATCCTTAATCGATCATAGTGGATTCTGTTACTATTCTTGGTCTCAGTGTTGTCACTTGTGGTGAATGCTGTTGCTTTCAACTTGTTCCCGTAGCCATTGTTACATTTTTTCCAAGGATTTCAGCAGTAAGCAGTGTTTTGAAGTAGTTTGTTGGGTCATTTGAATCTGCTGTGGGTTATTTGCAGAGGCGCTTGATAAGTGTGAGGGATTACAACTTGTTTGTAGTATTGTGCAGGGTTTGAAGTTGCTGTGAGCTATTTAGCACCTACTTTTTCTCTTGGAGAGCCTGAATTGCTTAAAACCAACAGTTACCAGGAGCTACTGTGGCTCCCCTGGCCAACTGTTGCTATACGAACATACATATGTGACGTTAACTGAGTTTGAAAATGAAATGTAAATAAAGAAGAATTAGGACACATTTAAATATAATGAATCATTCATGTGCAAATGGTTAGTGTGCATCTCATGTGGAAGTTAGATTTGCAGTGCGTTGTGTACCTGCTCCTAGATCCACAGCAATAGGCCATTCCTGCAGGATGACGAAACCCAGGAACTAGTTTTAGCTCCTACTTCTCGAATCTGTTTTGAAACCTGTTGTGGGCTTGGAAGGAATGCTTACCGGTTGCTTTGTTGTTAATCGGGCAAAACTTCATGTTGCAAGCTATTAGCCATCAAGTCACTTGCCAGCTCAGTTCTATACATACACAATGCACACCATTTCTCCAGCATTGGATCTTTCATGGATTCACATGCTGTGAATATTCCCGTCAGGCTGGGAAAACCCTGGTAACTTTAATATAATAGTTCTTCTATGGAAAAAACCTTGACACCTTGAGTGTCACATTGACATCGTTATGGGTGCTTTGTGCAGCACCAATGGGACGTATAGTGTATAGCCCCGCCTCCGCAGCTTCCCCTCAGATTTCAACCGTCTTCCAAACCATTCGGATTACCTTGCGTTCTCTCCTGAGAAAATGCTTCCTTCACTTCAGCTTTCGCTGGTTCCAGTCTTTCGAAAAGGAAAGGCGTGTTTTCCGTTATGGAATCCTCTGGTCCGAGGAAATCTTTGTTCAGTCCCTGTGAGACATGCAGCCTCAAGAATATACGAGGGAGACAGGCATTCGGAGTGCCTATAGTGTTTGTACCCTTATCATTCGGCCGAAGATTGCAAGTATATGCAAGGGTTCACACAAAAACCCCTCAAAGACTGGAATGGCCGCCTAATTTGTTGGCTAAACGAGGGAGCCTATTTGGCTTCGGAGGTCGGCTCTTCATGCGGAGGCAGGGCTGCCACTCCCTCAAACAAGAGGTCACCATCGCGCCAACGATCAAGATCAGAAGAACTGCTACCAAAGAAACAGCCTAGGCCTTCTTCCAGTCGGGATAAAGCCAAGCTTTCATTATCCATGAAAAGGCCTTTGTGGAGTAGTGAGGGGTTGGTTGCAGGTTCCTCCCCTCTCATGACACTTCCACATCACGCTCCGAAACACCAAAGGAGATGGGCTCACACCCGCAAAAATCCGAGGACTTGGCCCGCAAATCTTAATCGGATGAAGTCAAATCAAGGCCTATGTTCTCATCGGCGAAGAAGTCTTTGTCCACTGACAAACATCACTCCTCATCACAGTCCCATAAATCGTCCTCCGGCCATGAGTCTACGAAACAAATCCAAGTAGTCATCCAAGCCGTCGCCTTCTCCATCGGTGATGGTACCGGTGACAAAGACAACATCTATCATTTAGTCTTGCTCCAGCTACTCCACCGGCAACGACATCAGCCAGCCCAGCCCGAATTGGCAACAGAAGAGCCATCTCCCAAGGGCAGATCAAAGCACACAGCTGCGCCTATGAAACAGCCTCTATTAGAAAGGTCTCCGACCGTACTACCAGAGGACATCCTTCAACCTGCAATCGCATCTTTTTTTGAGGCACCTCGCTATGACGAGCAGGCAGTTTGAGTCGGATCCCGGAGAAGGAGGTTCAGAACCGCTTTTTCCAGATCCATCTGTCTTGGGCCTACAGCAAATAACGCGATCACCTTCCCTACCGTCCACATCAATGGACATGTGAGCTGTTCCACCTCAACGTCCTCTTATACATCCTCATTCATTGCTTACTTTGCAAGTACTCTCCACTTTCCTATCCCTCCTAGGGCAACTAGGCGCTAGGCTTCCAGTGCCTCGGGCTCCATCATTCCTGCTGTTTCAAAGCCCTCGGATTGCTCCTCGTCAGAAGGATACTTCCGATACCTTACGAAACCAGCGGGCAGCCCCAGAAAACAATCCCCAGCTAGACCACCTCCCCCATCTCCTAGGGCATTTAGTACTTGATGCAGGGAGCAGGAGGAATGAGAGTTGGATGACTCAGACAAGGACATTGCCCCAGAGGACACCTCCCCACTGTCTCCTCTTCTCCAAGGAGGGCAGACACTTGGGATACAGACCCGGACCAGGATGCGAAAGTTAGTCCGGCCCAACCATCTCCCCCCTATGACATAGATGCATTCCATGCCATGATGGCTAAAGCTTGCCAGGAATTCAGACTCACTCGAGTAAGAAAAGGAGGACTGTTTCTTGTTCGATCACATGGGGAAAAGGAGAAAGGCTGTTTTAGCAATCCCAATACGTATGGCAGGAGGGTCTCCATACGATGAAACGCCCTTTTACAGAGACAGCAGTCAAAGGCTGCTTGTAAAAAATATTTCAAAGCTACGAATCCGATCCGAAGTGCATAACATCGTAAATAACATTGGAGTCTGTTGTATCCGTGTTAGGCAATGTTTGTATGCAGTACTCTCTGGGAAACAAACACACACCTAAGACTACAGGTGTAAGCAAACCAACCTTTGGTATAAGTCGCTACTACACAGTTTTGGTAGCGTGTTGAGCAGCCAGGCTTATCTCAAGAGGGGAATGTGAGCAGTAATGTTACACAGAGGTTCACAATCCCAGGTGTTCAAATAAACTCTTATACTCAAGGTTTCTTTGATAAATGCTTATTAAATTATCAGTCAGTTATAAAACATTCATTAGAAGGAGGCAATTAGAGGCCACCAGGGGGCGCACAGGCAATGGCAGCCTGATTGCGGAGCTCCCGCCGAAGCTGAGCCCATCCAGGGGATTGAGCCCCCCCCCCCCCCGAAACCCTCCAACAAGTGCAACGAGCGGCGAGAGCTGGCGACCCCCCCCCGTGCAAAGAGACGGCCCTCCAACGCCAAGTGGAACCGGAGAACCACGAGTGCCGGAGCGCGACTGGTACAGCGTTGTCTGTCGGTGCAGGAAACAACAGATCCCTCCGTGGCTCGGGAGCCGAGGAGAAGAGCCGGGTCCCCCCCCAGGCCCAGGAGGTGAAAGGCGAGTGTCGGGGGGACGGCGCTCGCCGTGCGGGCCTCAACGGTGACCCCCCCCCCGTCCTCAGAGGGGGGAGACAGACTCCTTCCCGGCGCTGCTCCGGACCCCGCGGCAAGGCGGTGCGGGCCTGTGCGGGCCTGTGGGGACGGCACAGGAGGCCAGGCCCCGCCAGAGGAGGCCCAGGTGAGTCACTCCCCCCACGAGAAGCGAGGCATCCACGCCTGCCACAGTGAGACCCCGCACCCAGATCGCCCCACCTTGGGTCACAATAGTGGCCCCCAGCCAGAGAGCGGGCGGCGCAGACCCCCACGGCCGTGGTCACCGCAGGGGTAGACCCCCAGGGCCGCGCCCCGGAGCGAGAACCCGCTGGACAAAGGAGGTCCCCGGGGACACCGCCCCAGGGGGAGACAGTGAGCCGGCAGTCCAGGTGAGAGGCCCCCGATCTTGGTAAGCGGGGCGAGGGCCCGCCTGCGGGGCTGACCCATCATTCATAAGGGCTAAAGCCCACACCCCGGAGACATCCACAACACCACGGCCCCGGGTCAGCGCAGCACAACTCCAGGGGCCCACAGGGCCACGACGCACCACGCAGCTGGGAGGCGTTGAACAATTAAGACCTGAAGGGAGACCCCACGACCACGCCGCTCCAGGTCATTGGAACACACCTTTGGCGTCCCTCACATCATTGGACCCCAGGCCCACCCTGAACACGCAAGCGGCCCGCGACCCAGGTGAGAAGCCCCCGTCCTCAGCTGGCGGGGCGAGTGCCCGCCTGAAGGACTACCCCACACCCGCAGGTGATAATCCATTGCCTACAATCCCCATTGGAGCGACGGACTGGTCCCGGGACGGCAGTGTTCTCCCCAAAGGCCCCTCGGACCGCAGCGGACCCCGCGGCAGGGGATCAGCAGCACCCCATGAGCTGGAAGAAGGCCCTACAAACGTTTCGTTTCCAAGAAACGGAGAACTCCACCAAGGTCCCCACTACCTCCGGAACCATGGCCCACGCTGAATCCGAGGGCCAATCCGCAGCGGCGATGGAGAGGGGCTTTGCCTCCATCCTCCAGGAGATTAGAGAAATGAGATCCGACATTGCCCAGAAGTTCGAGAAACTGGACCAAAGGGTAGACAAATCGAGGACATAGTCCTACAAGTGGAAAATTATCAATCGTACTCTACATCTCAGGAAATCCAATTCGATACACGGCTTGCGGCTCTGGAAAAGAGGGACGAAGAGAGCCAGGATTATGGACGATTATGAAAATAGGGAAAGGCGGAACAATCTAAGGTTCTTTGGGATCCCGGAGACAGAGGGCGAGACGGAGAGTGAGTTGACCCGAGTGGTGAGAGACATCATCACCCTCCTGTTTGCCGAGGAAATGACGACGGAACTCACGTTCGACAGGGTGCACAGGGCCGGGGGAAGATCGGGGAGCCCCAGATCGGTTCTGGCTCGTTTCCATTATTACACGGAGAAAGCTAAAGTTCAGGAGGCTGCGAGGAAGGCGGGGGCGATAACTTATAACGGCGCACAAATCGCCATTTTTGAAGACCTCTCAGCTTATACCCTAGCTAAACGAAGGATGTGCCGCCCACTGACACAACAACTGAAAGAGAAGGGCGTCCGATACAGATGGGGATATCCCTTCTCTCTGTCCTTTGAATACCTAGGCCAACGCACAACGCTGGTAACGGAAGAAGACAGTAAGGGTGCTATTCAAGACTATGTGGATGCACCCACCCCCCGGAGGGGACCAGTGGGTCCGGAGGCACTCAGCAGGGGCACCCCCGGGCAGCCCAACTCCAGCACGAGGAAGTTCAAGAAACTGAACACACCACCAACACCAATGGAGGACGACCGTGCCGATTCAGAGGGGTGACATCTGCGACCCCATGCAGATCACCGAGATTGAAAAACAGGAGGACCCTGGGGACGCTCTGTTCGCTGCACCCCCTCGAACTGCAAGTATATGGGGGCTTAGGGGGGGGGACACAACTGTGGGAACCGAGGGTAGTATCAATCAGGGAGAGTGCCCAAACGGAGAGGTTCGGGGGAGAGACGAGATGGGGGGGGGGGGCTCACGTTAATGAGAGTTGTAAGTGACGCCTGGCCGGGGGGATCCTGGTCCAGCCAATAATCCAGGAATGGAAGAACTACATGGCTGGACGCTGGGGAGGGGGGTGGGGGTTTGTTTACAAGTTGGGGGTTTTAGGTTGGGAAAAGTGTTGAGGGTTAAGTTGGGAAAACGTTCCAAAGAGGTCCAAACAAAAAAACACAGTAAGCATTGTGGGAGCGACCATGCGACATCGGTGACCAAGGGGAAAGGTGACAGCGATTATGGCTGATGACCGACCGGCCCTGGGGGTGGGAACCCTAAAAGTACGGGGCTTGAACACTCCCACGAAAAGATCCCTAATCAGCAGGGAGTTTAGGAGGACGAAGCTAGATCTACTTTTCGTGCAGGAAACACACTGGGCGAGGGGGAGGGAGCCCAGGTTGCGGGGAGGTGGAATCGAGGTTTTCCATGCATCCCATAAAGGAAAGAGGGGTTGTAATTCTGATGGCCAGAGGGTTGGGTTTTGAAAAAGACTCCGTCCTGAGGGACCCCGAAGGCCGCTTCCTCTTCGTATGAGGCTCTCTCCAGGGATCGCCCATAACCTTGGCGGTAGTATATGCCCCAAACGAGAGGCAGGCCCAATTCTGGGAGGGAGTGGGGGAAAGGCTGAAAACATTTGTCCAGGGCTCATTGGTGGTGGGAGGTGACTTCAATATGGTCCTAGACCCATCCAGAGATAGACAACGGGTAGGTCCACCAAACCCCAGACCCGCTGGAGACGCCTCGGCACGTTGCTTTCAGAGGGTAAATGAGGATCTGAACTTGGCGGATACGCTACCTACCCCCCGGGCAGGGACTCACTGTTTCTCGTACTATTCCTCTGCCCACAAAGCCTTCTCAAGGATAGACTATATCCTTGTGGACGAGGTACTCCGACCACACATAGCGGGTTAAAGGATAGACCCCGTCCCCTGATCAGGCCACGACTTGGTTATGGTCACCCTGGCAGGGGACTGGTGTAGAGAACGGAGGGGACGTTGGAGATGCAACAACACCATTCTGAGAGACGAGGTACATGCCCAGACTGTCCTGGATGCCGTTAGAGTTCTTCAAGCTCAATGACAACGGGGAGGTGGGCGCGCACACCCTTTGGGACGCCTTTAAGGCGACCCTAAGAGGAGTGCTCATAAAAATAGGTTCCTGACAGATGAGGGAAAGGGAAACCCAGGAGAGGATTTTGAGGGAAAAAATAGTACATCTCCAACCGGGGGGCTCCCCGGCACGGACCCTGGAGCGAGACCGTGTGGCCGCCCTGGAGGACTATAGGCTCCAATTGAAGGATCTTCTCCTTCACAAAACGGAGAGGAACCTCCAAATGGTTAAACAGAAATATTACGAGAAGGGGGACAGAGGGGACAGGATCCTGGCCTGGAAATTGATGGAGGTCCAGAGAAGCAGGATGGTGAAGGTGAGGGATAGCAGGGGAACACTAGGCTGTGACACCCCACACATAAGCGAAGCCTTCCGTCAATACTACGAATCACTATACGCCTCCGAATACGACGGCGGCGATGCCCAAATTGAGGATTTTCTCGGCTCCATACAGATACCGTCCCTTTCACGGGAACTGGCAGAAGGGCTGGAGGGTCGGGTGACAGAGGAGGAGGTGGAGAAGGCGATCAGCGGGATGAAGGTGGGGACCTCCCCGGGGGAGGATGGCTTTTCGGTCTATATTTAAAAAAGGTTCCGGTCCTCCCTGTCTTCCTATCTGGCGAGGGTCTTCAACATGGTTTTGGAAGGGTGCACCCTCCCCGATTCCATGATGGGTTCCATTATAGTGGTCCTCCCCAAGGAAGGTAAAGACCCTGGGAATGCTCATCCTACCGACCCATATCATTGCTCAACATCGATGTCAAAATCTTGGCCAAGGTGGTGGGTAGGCGAATGGAGGGGATAATGCAGAAGTTAGTCCACAGGGACCAGGTGGGGTTCATTAGGGGCAGACAGGGATCGGATAATATCCGCAAAACAATAGACTTGGTACATTTCGCCCAAAACTCAAATCTCGAAGCATGCATACTGTCCCTGGACTCGGAAAAAGCTTTTGACAGAGTGGAGATACATGATCCTCCTCCTCCAACGAATGGGCTTTGGGACACACATCCTGTGCTGGGTTGCTGCCCTCTATAGAGCCCCCACCGCAAGAGTCCAGATGAATGGAGTGCTGTCAGAATCTTTCCCCCTCACCCAAGGGACTAGACAGGGCTGCCCCCTATCCCCCCTGATATATGTCCTCACAATGGAGGCCTTGGCCATAGCGGTCAGGTCCCACCCAGACATCAGGGGCATAAGAAGGGGAGAAGTGGAATTCAAACTCTCCCTGTTTGCCAATGACATCCTGGCATACCTGGTGGACCCGGGCTCTTCGCCCCCCCCCCCCCCCCCCCCCTCCTGTCCCTGGTCAGCTCATTCGGGCGTTTCTCAGGCCTGAAAATCAACACCGCTAAGTCTGTCCTCCTTCCGATGCACCTTGTGGACCCAGTACTAGACCCCCTGACCAGGTTTCACGGGATAGCTGTGGGCAAGAACACCATAAAATACCTGGGTGTCCTCCTCACTAGGGACTTATCAAAACTGGGGACTTCCAACTACGAGCCCATGCTGTCCGAGATAGCCTCTGACTTGAGGAAATGGGGAGGAATGATCCTCTCGTGGTATGGTCGGATGACAGCAGTTAAAATGAGCATTCTGCCCCGGCTTTTGTACCTCTTTACAGCCCTCCCTACCCGGGTACCCGCTCAAACCTTCATAGATTTGCACAAGGGGGTCCGAGATTTCCTTTGGCAGGGGAAAACCCCACAGATTGGTAGGGCCACCTTAACGCTTCCAAGAGAGGAGGGGGGGGGGGATTTGGTTTCCCAGATTTCCAATTATATTATCACGCAGCACAACTGCGGGTCCTCCTAGAACATATGAAGGAAGGCTTGCGAACATATTGGTCATATTTGGAGGACATGGATGTCCACCCCCTTAAAGTCCGCGACCTCCTGTGGGCCCCTCGCAAATCCATACCGAAACAAGTACTATCTCACCCGACCCTGGGCGTTCTCTGGGACGTCTGGAGGGAGTGCCCCCGAACAGCCCATCTTTCCTCCTGGCCATCCCCCATGACCTCCTTGTGGGCCCCCCCCCGAAACTGGGCAGTAGAGGGTTCGGACAATCCCAGCGTTGGTCTGATGCAGGACTGGTATGGGCAGGCCAGCTGTTCAGGGCGGGTGAGTTCTTGAGTTACGCGGACCTCCAGGAGGGACTGGGAGGTGGGACCCTCTCCATTTTTTAATACCTCCGGCTTAAGGGTATCCTCAACGACCCTGCATAGGGCCCAAATTTGCAGAGACAACTAACTCCCTTCGAGAAACTCCTTGATTTAGCAACCTCTAGAAAGGGAGCGGTCTCCAGTATGTACACAGTCCTAAACACCTATGACCTTCAGGCTAGGAGGGGCTTCCGGGGGTTCTGGAATGATCTGGCGGGGGAGGTGATATCAGAGGATGCCTGGGCTCGTATTTTTAAGATATCGTTTCATGGGAATCTTTTCACCGCGGATATGGAACATAACTTTAAGATCCTGCAGGGGTGGCACAGGGACCCGGCAAAACTCAAATGTTCGCAGGGGCATCACCAGAATGCCCGAGGGGCTGTGGCCAGATAGGGCCTAGAGGTCACATGTGGTGGCTATGTCCGAAGGTGCAGACCTACTGGGAATCAGTGAGAGACTGGATAGCGGAGGTAACGGAGGATCCTCTGCCACTCAGCCCGTTGACCATGCTGCTGGGTCCCCTCCCCCCCCCCCCCCTGGAGGATGTGGAAATACACCGGTACCCAGGGATGTGGGAAACTATGTTGAGAGCGGGCAGAGTGGCCCTAGCCCAGAGGTGGAAGAGCCCGGAAACCCCTTCCAAAGAAGATTGGACGAAAAAACTTAAGAATATGTTTTTGATGGACAAATTGACCACCCTGGTAAACAAGGACTCATGCTCATTCCTCTCTGACTGGTATGGGGTCCAGCAGACATGGGGATGGGATGTACATTAGTTCTGAGATCGTACCCCTGGATAGTCGGGGCGGGGTTGCCACCGAGAAAGACATCGCCCAACGGGGGGTCCCCACGGCCCGGGACGACGTCGGCCTCAAGCAGCAATGGAGTTGGTCAGATGTTGCGGTGCTCTAAAGAGCTAGAATAAGATGTGAAAGTTTGGTCTCTTTACTGCTGTTCTGTTTGCTTTGGATAAGGTGGGGGAGGGGGGACTGTGATGCCCCTTTTTCTGTTTGATTCTAAAAATGCCAATAAAAACTAAAGTTTAAAAAAAAGGAGGCAATTATATACTAACACACAAATATACTTCAATACTTTTCAAGAGGAGTAAAAGGCAAAGGTTATCGGAACATAAAAGACTACAATTATTCTTAGACAGTGCAAATACTTTGAGTTCACTAGAAGAGTCAATTCAATTCAGGCTAAAGTCTTGGATAGGATAAAGCGGTTCTAGTAATTAAACAGAAAAGTCTCTGCACAAGTTCTTGGAGTAGTTTGTAAAAAGAATCATCATATGTTGGGTCACAAGCTGATTAGGCCCGCGAGTTTCAAAAGTTTTTCACCATTAGAGGTAAATTCTCTGTCTTATTTTACATTACCTTACAATGAAGAAAAAGATGATGCTGATGACTTCTTTGCAGTTCCTGTAGATCTCGATGCTCCTGGGCCTCAGTTGTGGGGACAAGAGGGAGGACGTAGGGGGGACAACTGCACTGCCCTGGGATGGTCAAAAGCTTGCAACTGGCAAACTTCAATTTCAGTGGCTGTTTTGTGTTTCAGCTACCACACTGGTAAGAGCTTTCGTCCTGGCTGTCAAGGTGGACTGTCCTCGCTTCTGAGGTCCACACTCAGCTGAGGGGGGGGTCAGGCATGGTCGGTCCGACGTCGTCCGAGTCCGAAGGATCTTCCAAACGCTTTTGGCTAGCTTACAAGTAATGCACACAATCTGGTGTCCCTCTCCCTGGCTCTACGGTTTCCTGCAGCACTCTGAGGAAATGCAACCAGCTCAGAGATAGGTATCCAGGTGGCTTACTTTGGAGTTTATTGGTCCTACCAACTCAAAGGGAGAAGTCGTCCATTGCAGGGCTTCTCTGTAGATGCAAACTTGATGATTTGAACCTGCAGCAGGGCTTCACGGGGCAAACCAATGGTCCAGGAGTTGCAGCAGCCGTTCTCTTCAAGCTCCTGTTCGGTTCCTTCGTCCAGTGGTCGACTGACTTCCAAGCCAAGAGACTCGCCCTTTATTCAGTTCTCTCCCATTCATTCCAGCCTAGCTGCCACTCGCCCAGCAGGGTGGCTGTCCTTTCCGGACAGCCAGCCAGCCAGCCAATCACCACAGAGTGCATTTGGGTCTCGTAGGAGACTAAGCACAGGGAGTTGCGGGCACCTTCCACACTTCCTGCCTACCCCAGACACTCCGGAGCCGGAGGTGGGTTTCACTCCTGAAGCCCGCCAAAGGCGAATGAACAAAGAGACCAAACCTGGTTTGGCGTGCAGAGAAACTCGAAGGACCTTTCCACAAAGACATGGCGAAAAAAGACAGGGTACCATTTTAGCAACGATGGCTGGGTGCCATCTTGAAAAACATGGCTCCCGCGATTTAACGTTACCGGAGCGAAGAATAGTTCGCGGTTGGAAAAATCATGGTAGTTCGTTGCAAAACCACTGCCACCAGCCATTCTGAGAGGAAAGGGTAACATTTGACAGTTACATGAGTATCTAGACATGGGGGATACTAGGTAACGCCTCCAGCTCTCTATTGGAAGATAGGTTCTGCTGGGTCTAGAAATGTACACGACTAAGTGAAGTCAATTTCACTCTACTGTTCTGGGAAACAGTAGTTTATCCCAGATAAGGTAGTTAAACCTTGGTAAAGCCTGAAAGGCTTCCCTTTGTCACTGCACTGAGGGTGCTTTGTGACACAAGTGAAAAAGATGCCTATGGAGTTGGTTAGACTCCATAACCAAAAGAAACACAAAGGTAAAAACACATATCAAAATACATGAGTGGGAAAAAGGGTCACTCTCCAGGTAAAAAAAAACAAGTCCTCAAAATCCAGCAAAGGTAGAGGGAATTATGACATTTTTGAGAATTCTCCCTAACAGTCCACGGCAGCTAGCAAAGCTGGCAGCCAACACAAGTGTGCCTCTCCACTGGATAATAACCGTAAATTGGATGCTTTTGGGAAGAAAGTCCTTATTTATAGGAGTGACTACTGTGAAAGCTGCCATCTCTTTGGCCATCGTAAGGTATGATCACGAGATGTGGCACTGTCTAGCGCCACTGTTTGACCACCTTTCAGAGCAGCAGAGGAAAGAAGCTATGCATTTGGTGCGAGAGGGGGAGGAGGCATAAAGATTACTGTGGACCTAGCCGAGACTGGCTTCAAACAAATTAACAATGGGGTGGTTCTCGGGCATCAAGCTTGGCTTTGCTGCACAGATTTCCACCAAGAAGTTCAACACAAGGTTGTAGACATGCCTTGTGAGGGTGAGAATCTTTACAGTGAAAAGATCGACTAAGCTTTGAAGACCATGAAAGTGGATTCGGATAGAGCAAGGTTCCTTACGGCTCAGCACGGCAGAAGATCTTTTTTGCCCCTTTAGCCCTTTTTGTGGAGTCTCAGGAAACTCAAGATTTTCGGGTTCTCGAGACAAAAAGGGATACAACAGATCCTCCTACTATTCCCAAGGCTACAGGCGTTCTTTTCAAACCACCCAACGCAACAAGGATTACCAGGGTCAAAGGAAACTGGGATCCTGCTCTTCACAAAGAGGCCGTCAAAGCAAAGCACAACAATGACTGCCACAGGGACATTCAGATAGGAGGGAAGGTGGCGTACCACCTCAGCAAGTGGCATTCAATATCCACAGAAAGCGGGGCACTATATGCTATCCAATACGGCCACTTGTTGGAGTTCAAACGTCCACAATTCCCCATTCCTCCGGTACAAACATCTCAACCTCACCTTCACATCTTAAGTTTAGAGGTTTGTCTCATGTTAAAAAAAAAAAAGGGACCATCAAGAGGGGCCCCCCCTCAGGAAGAGGAAAGGGCACCTCTTAAAGGTTTTTCGTGGTCAAGAAGCCAAACGGAAATGGTGCCCTATTCTAGACCTGTGGTTACTCAAAGAGAACATAGAAAAAATCATAAATTCAGGATGCTAACATTGCAAGACGTTATAAGGGCAGCACAGCCCGAAGAGTTTTTGGTGTCTCTAGATCTCGACTTTCACATACCATTTCTCCCAAGGCACCGCAAATTCCTCCGGTTCACACTGGGAAACAGCCATTTCCAGTTTCGTGTTTGCCCCTTTGACCTAAAGTCAGCACCCAGGACTTTCACCAATTGTCTGGCTCCCGTAGCAGCTTTCCTCCAAAGAAACGGCCACCACGTTAACCCTACTTGGACGACTGGTTGGTCAGGGGGGACAACTGACTATCAGACTTTGGAGTCTCAACAGCACAATGCTCCTTCTACAAGGTCTAGGCTTTGCCTTCAACTTCAGCAAATCCTATATGACACCTTCAAAGAATTTGGTCTTCTTGTGAGCGCAATTGCGGACAACCCACAATCGGGTGAAACCCTCAGAAGAGAAACTTTTAACCCTAGCGGGCCCTTTTACACCGGAAAAGTCTGCCTGCTCTTGTTTCTCCTTGGCACCATGTCGTCCTGCATCTCTCATTCCAAACTGTCAGCTTTCTATGCGCCCAGCATAAGAATTTCCCACATCCAGATGGTCCCAGATCCAGGGCTCCTGGTTGGATAAAATAGTCATCTCCCGTCTACATATCAACGTCCTAGAGTTGAGGGCAGTACACTGGGCAATCAAATCCTTTCTTCCCCTCAAGGGCTCGGTAGTGAGGGTTCTCACTGACAACACAACTACCTTGTTCTACCTGCGCATTCTCTTCCTTTGATCTGGATTTTTTCCTACACATTTCCCCCTTTTCCTCTATTAAGGAAAATGGTTCAAATGATTTGCAAAGTCCCCTGCAAAATCATCCTAGTGGCCCTGTTTCTGGCTCGGGAAGACCCGGTTTGCGGGCCTGCTTCACTTGGCGGTGGACGATCCTATTCCCCTGGGTTCCCAGCCGGCTCTCCTATCTCGGAACAAGGGAATGGTATGGCATCACAACCCTGGCTCCCTCAAGTTGGCTGCATGGCTCTTGACCAATCCGAGTTCGGAAACCTAAATAGACCTCAGTACTCTCTCTGCATTTTGTCTGCGGTAAGAGCTTCATCTACCAACACATCATATACCCGTAAGTGGAAAAGGTTTTGCGTTTGGTGTGCGCAGCAACCTAACCTGCAACCTAACCTGCAGCCCATTAAGTGTGACGCCTCAAGAAGTCCTTCCTTACCTTTTGTTAGCAAAAGTGGGTCTCGCAGTATCTTCTATCAAGGTTCACTTATCGGCTATATCAAGATTCACGCGAAAAAGAACCTTTACCCCCACTTTACAGCAACAGATTAATAAAGCATTTCCTCAACTTAGTTTTAACAGCACTCATCAAACCGCTTTTTGAGCCTATGTCAACAGCTGACATCAAATTTCCCACTTGGAAGGTAATTAGTCTAGTGGTGATTACGTCCTCCAGACTAGTATTAGTACTGCAGGCTCTGGCCATTGATCCACCATATCTGCGCATCATGAGGGACAGGGTGCTTCTCTCTACAAATCCACATTTAATTCCAAAGATTCCATCGGATTTTCATAAGAAGACTACAATCATTCTTCCAACCCTTTTTCCAAGGCAGAAAAGGCCTTACATTCTCTGGATGAAGAGCTTTAAAGTAGTACCTGGACCACACAAAATCGTTCAGAGTCTCCAAGCCGCTCTTTGTGGCTTTCGGCCCTTCCAATGAAAGTCGGCCGATTTCAAAGCAAGGCATCTCACGCTGGGTGGCTGCTACTATCTTTCTGCCAAGCAAGAGTCATAAAACACTGCATTCAGCTCCCTGAGCTCATTCCACAGGGTCCACAGCAGCCTAAGCAGAAATATGGGCAGGCATACCATTCAGAGACCTTTGCCAGGCAGCAACAAAGCAGTGCCCCACACGTGCATAAGGCACTACTGTATGCATCAACAACATGCCGAAGATCTACAAATGGGACGGGCAGTCTGCCAACGCCTGTTCCAGTAAGGTAAGCCCGCCGCTTCTGGGATTTTTCTGTCTGCTCCTGTTTGTTTACCTTAAAGGTTTGTGTAGGCTTTGTCTTATTGTCATATTATTGAAGGCTTGCATCCTGTTTCTGATATTTTTCTAATGCTACAAAGTCTATTCACAGCATGTGAATCGATAAAAGATAGCAACGCTGAAGAAATTGGAGTTACAGGTAAGAAACTTCTCCCTTCTTACTCGCCAAGAGACCAATATCACTCGCCAATGGTTATTGGGGAGTTCAGATTTTGCACCCTAGTTATTGCTTTATAGACTAAAGGGGGAGAAGCATGGTTTTTTGTTAAGGAGAATTCTCGAAAATGTGCATCTTGGAGACCCCCAGCAACTTTGCTGGATTTTGAGGTCTTGATTTATTTACCTGAAGAGTGAGACCCTTTTTCCCCACTCAATCATGTATTTTAATGTGATTTCTGAACTTTGTGTTTCCTTTGGTTATGGAGTCTGACAAACTCCATAGGATTATCTTTTACATTGTCTCACATAGTACCGTCATTGCACTGGCACAGGGAAGTTTTTCAGATTTCCCAAAGGTTTAAATGCCTTCTCTGGGATAAACTGTTTCCCAGAAGCAGTAAGGTGAAATTGACTTTACTAACATTTTTAACTTTCTAGACCCAGCACACACTATTTTACAATGGGGTGCTGGAGGGGTTACCTAGTATCCCCTTTGTCTAGCTTCTCATGTAACATTTGTGTTACCCTTTTCTCACTGAATGGCTGATGGCAGTGATTTCGTTTTAACTACTGTGGTGTGCATTTACTGCAGGCTGTGTTCGCAGCTGCAGTAAGCACCCAAGGGTGCCAATTTTCTCAAAATGGCCCCGGTCTTCTTTTATCGCCATTTCTTTGTGGAAAGGTCCTTCTTGAGATTTACCCTGCGCGCCAGACCAGGTTTGGACCCATTGTTTGCTTTGCCTTGGGTGGGATTCACGAGTGAAGCCCGTCTCTGGCTCCAGGGTGTCTGGGGTGGGCAGGAAGTGAGGGAGGTGCCTGAAACTCCCTGTGCATAGTCTCCTAGGAGACCCAAATGCACTCTGTAGTTATTGGCTGGCTGACTGTCCGGCAAGGACAGCCACCCTTCTGGGTGACTGACAGGCTGGAATGAATGGGAGAGAACTGAATGAAAGGCAAGGCTTTTGGCTTGCAAGGCAGAGACAGCCACTGGATGAAGGAACCAAAGAAGAACTTGAAGAGGATGCCTGCTGGACCGCTGGTTTGCCTGGTGGAGCCCTGCTGCTGTGCTCAAACTCCAAATTCGTATCGACAGAGAAGCCCCTGCAAGGACGACTTCTCCCTTTGAGTTGGTGGGACCAATCAACTCCAAAGTAAGCCACACGGACAACCTTCTCGGAGCTGGTTGAATTTCCAGAGTTGCTGCTGGAAACCGAATAGCCAGGGAGAGGAAAAGTTGATTGTGTGCGTTGCTTTTGAGTTGGACAAGAGCTCCAGGAAGATCCTTCGGACTCCCAGGAAGCAGGACTGACCGAGCCTCACCCCCCTCAACCGAGTGCATAACCCCAGCAGCAAGGAAAGTCCATCTCAACAGCCAGGAACCGCATTGTTATTTGCGGTAGTCACGAAGAGCTGAAACACACATGTGCCACTTTTTGGAAAGCTTGCCGGTTGCGAGCGGTGACCGTCCAATTGCAGTGCAAGAGTCCCTAGAAGTCATCCTTCTTGTCCCCACAGCGGAGGCCCAGGAACAGAGGGAGAGAGCTGCACAGGAACAGAAGTCATCTGCGGCACTTTTTTCTTCAATTCAAAGGTACTGTAAAGTCTGAGATAACTTACTTCTCATTGTAGAGTTGCTTGCATCTTCTACTACTCACAAGTCTAATCAGCTTGTGGCCCTACATTTGATTCTTCTGTTCTTCAAAGACTTCTAAAACATTGTGGAAAGACTTTTCTACTTAACTACCAGAGGTGCTTCATCCTATATACGACTTATGCCCATTGACTTTGGCCTAGCCTGTCATACTGAATTACTCTGCTTGGGGGATCCAAAAGTATTTGCCTGCTTAAAGGAATGATATGGTCAGAAATATTATTGTCCCGATGGTTCGGGCATGTGTGTTTAACCATACGATTGATCGATCGTACAAACATTTCCTATGCACCTTACCGTAGTTTTCCTCTTTTGTACTCAAGCGAAAACAAGCTATAGGGCGTGGCCATCTTGTGATAATCTTATCCATTATCGCATCACCCGAGCAGGACTGCCTTTGCGGCACTAAATCATATCCCCCGCCCCTGAGCCTGACATCACCAAATCAGTAACATTCTCCGCCTTTCTTCCTAACGTTACTGGGCAGCGTAGCCAAATGCGCCCAGTCGTCACCTACGCGACTTGATGCAGAACCCGGAAAACAACACACATAGTCTCACAACACAGCACGTCACAATTCAGAATATGAAACTACTCTAAAAGGAAACAGCAAGACTGTACAATTTATAAAGTACATTTATTTCACAGTAAACACTTTGAGAACATTCGGCGATTGCCATATTCAATCAAAATGGAACTTTTTTTCTTTGCTGTCGATCCGCTAATGTTGGTTGTGAGTCACGCGTTGTTCCTTTTGGGTACACAGGGTGTTTTTTTTGGGTAAAAGAAGCACTTTGGTCGCACAGTGAATTGCAAGGCTTGTGCAGCAACTTGGCACTAGACCACCGTAAAGGTTATGTTGCTCCTAATCGCTGTTACAGCGTAAGGGCATATCGGCCCTTGGCGATCGTCTCAACAAAGAGTCAAATCCAGTGATTGACATGCCGATGCAGCTGGCGGTTGAAGAAGCGATCGGTTGGGATCTGGAATCAATGACAATCGCAGAATGGCAGGATGTACCTGTTTGCAAAAAATAATAGAAATGTCTCAGTAGCCGTTCTTTTTTACAATTTATAATTTTACTTATTTCTGCATCGAGTTACAACTAACGATTAGTACAGACGTGAAACAATGTGAACAGAGAACACAACGTGGAAAGTACTCCACTATTTGCTGCCGAGGATAGTGCAATGGAGTATGTTCAACTCAACGTGATGCAGAAGCTGAGGCTACAATTCGAGGTGCACAAATTAATGATTTATTAGCGTTGAGCCTGGGGGAACCGAGTGTTGGTCTACATGCGTCTCGATGCTGGACTGCCCTTGTGCCCGGTACAAAGACCAGCACACAAAGGTTGTACTTGCGTTTCATTGCAATATGCCACACAGAACGAGCGAGTACAATGTAACCCAGCAATAACGGTCAGCTAATGATAATTGGACTAGTTATGGTATGAAATTGTCTAAAGTGAAACTTACATTATATTCGGCATTTGCATTCTCTTGGTGTAATGCAGACCGTAACAGACTCCGTTCGGGTCAACGATTTTTCATAAACTGAACTTGCAAGTACCTAAATCCAGTTTTGGGATGGAGAACCTTATCATATTTTACGTTATTACACCCCTCCAATTCCTTTCGGAAAGGTCCCTGTCTCTCAAGGTCAAAAAACAATAGAACCGTATACTGTGTGCGCGACGCGTGGGCTTCCTCAGCTCGCAAGCAAAAATTCAAAGCTGGTGACCTTCACTCAGAATGAACATACATTCTTAGTTTGCAACATCGCGTGTCAACGCATCCATGAGAACTGGAATTGTGAAGCACGGGCACAGGAGGAAAAATGTGGGGGCTGTTCGTGGTGCTGCAGAGGGGTAGGGGAAACTTGGCAATGACAGAATGCCCCCTACAAAATTGTAGTCGAGGAAACACAAAAACAGAGTCGGTGTCTAGCAATAGCCCCACCTCCTGCTTATGTCACGGCCTCCTACCCCACGGCATGTTTTGTTCACAGTACTTCTTGCGTGCCTAGTATCTTATGTAGCCTACGTCTCATCCCTTTTGTGATGAGCAGTTATTCAGTGGCTTCGGTAACTGTATGGTAATGCAACTGCCGAACCTCAAAGATTCTTATACACTGTTATCCATCTGGCCCTACCCACGATCAGTGAAGGTCCCACAGTAGCTCGACGAAACTGCGAAATGTGAAAGCACAGCGTTACATTGTATGGCAATTGTAAAAATGGTACTAGTTGAAAAAAAAAGACAGAGGATAGATTTCAAAAGAGAAATTGTATACTTTATTTGGACACTTCACAAAAACATTGTTGGTAAAAATAAAAACATATGGTAATCATTTGCACCAGGATTTGAACTGTTCAACAAGCTCTGCTTTAGGTGGACATGGCACGTTGGCAATGTTTTCTGGCAATGTATGTGTGCTCTGAACAAAATTGCGTGCAATTCCATGAGTATGCATCTCCAAGACACTAATAATAAGATATTTCACAATCGAATTCCATTTCCTCATATACTGGCTTTACCACCCATTTTTTGCTTCTTTAGTGTAGCGAAGCATCCCTAAGTTTCCCGCATTCCTAGATTGTTCACGGTCTACATTCTCGTTATGCGCTAAAACCGCTAGTAATATCCTATATTTCATCCTTTCAATGCCGAAATGCAATCTCTTTTGCCTGTACTTTAGGCACATGTTGTGGAACACCTCCAAATCAGAATGTGACAGAATTCTGTGCGTCCCTTCAGATCTCTTGATAGTTTTATCAAACACAATTTTCTCAAGGGCTTTGTGTAGGGGTGAAGATGGAATCGACCGCTTTTTCCGTGCCTTCTCCGAGGACAAAGGGCCATGTTCACATTGGTGGAAATTGGTGGAAATGTTGGTTGTCTGTCCAAGAGTGTACATTGGAACAGTGGTGCATTCGTGACCGCCATTTTTCCAGTAGAATTTCCACAGACCCATCACATGTTTTGGAGCTTCACCAAAGATGGTTGCTGAAAGACTGGGACCACTGTGAAATACTTTCAGAACCTTTTTTTTCCCCCCCTGCAGCTGAGTTTTTTTTTTAATTGATTAATTTGGCAATATGCCATGCATCAAATTGATGAATATTTGGAAACTGCTCTCCCATTGTCTTGGCTATTGAAACGTGTCTGTCCATGGCTATGAGGTCGATTTGCATTCCCTAGATTGTAGATCTTCTCGTGATTTTATAAAGCCAAGTTTCTCCATGGCCACTGAGGATTTACATTCGGACACCTGCACGACCACCGAACTCAATTGTTTTACTTTCCATGTCCTGAAAGTGGTATGTGTAGTACTTAGCAGAAATTCCCGGGCTGTCACACTGTCCATCGCCGGCTAGCCTGAACCGTTTGTCGGAGACTGTACTTTGAATAGACAGTTGTTCAATTTTCCAAGCTTCACTAATGGCAGGGAATAGATAATCATATTGATATTTGTAGTACTGCGTTCTAGAAATGAAATCCCACAAATTGGCAAACTTGACAACTTCCTGAAACTAGAGCCACTGAAAAGTAAAGCTGCTGCACACAGTAGATTGCCAGCTGGCAGTTGCCCCAGCATCGGTTGAGCCGACCATGAACATTTTGTATGTAACATTTCACAGCTGGCATGTATTTTGAGGTTACTGCCTTGTGTTAGACGAGTCACATTCACCAGTGGCTTCCCACATACTTCCCCTCTCACTGAATGCACACAATTCAGCATGTTTATAATCTCCAAGCTAATGTCGAATACTATGTATTTGGCCTCCTTTATTAGACTGTCATCCTGCATGAATGTTGTTTCTGACTGAACTGTTATGGACATACCAGCCAAACTGGACATACTATAGTTGGGATCTTTGTCTAGTTCGTCGGTCAATTGTGTTGATGCTTCAATCTGTCATTTCAACATCTGTTACTTGAACGTGAATCTGAGAAAACATCAATGTCGACTGGGTTTTGGATGGCACTTTTTTGGCGGGTATCGATTGTGTCAAGTGGTCTGAGACTAATTCAAAAGTATCTTCAATACATTCAGTTTCATCTTCATCTGGTGGAGCAGTTGCATTGTAGCAATGGTCCAAAAACACTTTGCTGGCTTTGCCTGTCACATTAAATTCATTTTCTGGCCTTTGGGCAAAGGCATCTCAAGTCTGAACACGCCTCTCCTCAATTAATACTTGTTCCATGGTGAAAACAGTTTGGCAAGCAGTGCATCTCATTTGTGTCACGGTCTGTCTGCATAGTCTGTACACCATCGGGCAACTAGAAGACAGGTTGGAAAAAGGATGTTCAATGTAAATCCAACATACAGTATTGGACAATTTATATTTAAAAAAAGCATATTATGAAGGCCTCGATATAAAACACTTGCTAAAAATAGAAACTGTTTATAAATGACCATCTTTCTTTATTTTCGTTAACCTTCTTTACCCTAACGTCACCAACAACAAGCTGGTGCACCGACTCGGATCCATGCGACTCCCGTTCTATATCCGGATCTTTGTATATATCCCTAGAAAAGGGTATCCATTTAAAATAAGTCATTTGTAATACAAATCAAATTAGTCCTTCGCACTCATGGCTTACACAGAAAAACTCGAACATCGTGCACATCATTTTGTCAAATTATAAATTTTGGATTTCACCTGATTGATGGCTAGCTTAATCAATCTAAGTTGACTGTACGAAGAACACTACTCAATGTTGCACTCAAGCAATTTGCAAAAACCGATTGTTTCTAATATTGCCACAGTCTAATAGTATCACATCTAAGACTGACGTTCTTTCATTCGAGGGTACTTTCAGTACGCATACCTCTGGCTCCGGATCGAGTATAAGGGATGATGTAATTGTAGTGGATGCTCCAGCATCTCCCTGAAACACAGTACTTTCATTAGTATGGATGAAAAAATTGGAAATTGAACACACACATTGGGACGCAGACATTGGTACGTATCAATAGCAAACCGCTAATGAAACTTTTTGTAAAAGGACGACACAATATGTAAATATGACAAGATTATCTCATTCGATGGAACTGTCAGTATGCATACCTCTGGCTTCGGATCGACTACAAGGGATGATGTAATTGTAGTGGATGCTCCAGCATCTTCCTGAAACACAGTACTTGCATTAGTATGGATGAAAATATTGGAAATTGAACGCACACATTATGTCGCGGACAAAGGTACATTTTAATAGCAACAACAGCTAGAGACCAAGTATAAATACCAGGTCACACAGCCGCTCTCAAAAGGGCCCAGATCCGGGCATCAAGTCATGAAATTCAAAAGTATAGTTCTTATCAAGGTTTCACAAGAGTGCTTCCAGGTTGATAAATAATAAAGATAAGATTGCCAGTTGATTTTCAAAATGTGTTTTATCAAAGAGAACGCTGTCACTAATGTTTCCTTAGTGAGGGAGCATTTGTCGCAACCCATGTACATTTCAGACTAAAGCCAGTGCATTTCAGAACATTTTTCCTTCATCAGGGCAAGTCTGTGATTCAACATTGAAAATATAATGTACCAATAACAATACACACAATACATACAATGATATAAGTGATGTATAACATACCGATCAGTAGAAAGTCCAAGGATATTCATAAAATACAGAAAACAAAGACAAAAAATGAGTGCATTGATAGTAATCGAATTCAAAATGAAAATGAGAAGAGCTTGTTACCTTAGTAGTATTGAATGGGTGCTTACAAGCGTTGTCGCTGCCCACAGTAGGGTGCAGCGGTGCGGCATGCAGTAGGCAGCCGTAATGTTAACACGTACGTGTTTCAGAGAGTAATCTGTTTAAAAAGAAAGATCGGGTTCAGAGGGTCTGCGTGTCTGACAGACTGTAATTCAAGCAGAATGGGACAAAAATAGCACCGAGCATAGCGGCGAGCAAGTCGCGTACCTTAACGCATCTGGAGCGAAGAAGAGCTGAGTGTGACCGCCGGGCTGGCTTACACTGAGCAGTGTTTGGGCGGTTGCCCGGACAACCGCTCGTATTATAGTACACGTGACCCACGAGTGGCATTAGCTGGCCGGTGCTCGCGGATCACGCTGTTTCATAGGTGTCAGCCTGCATAATTACACAAATCAAACAATTTACGGGCATGATGGGGTAATGTACCCCTTAAAAATCTAATTTAGCTCAAACTTAAGAAACTAGATATTTTCATAGAAATAGAAGAAATACTCAGAATATGACGAAACAGCAAGTTACTGCTATATATAGGTGATGAAACTAACAGACATGTAAAGATGCATCTAAATATGATTCAAATTAATTATTTTTGTACACGTACATCCGGTGATTGAAGTAACAACCATTCAACGGCTTCAATGGCTTCAATGTTCAAATGAACTTACCGCTACTGAGTATGTTAGTTCGAAATAGATAGAAATCTAGAGATGGAGAGCTGATTAGGATACATGCCCTTACCTTGACCAACAAACAGATTCAGCAAGCAGAGTAGTTGGTGGCAGGAGAACAGGGAGATGTTGACAGGTAGCACGGCGACGAGCAGGTTAGCATTGGTCACCGGGGTTATCAGGTAGCACGTTCACAAGTTGACTTGCAGTACTCAACGATATTCTCATGATAAATATCAAGTGGTTTATTTTTACAAACCTTTCTTAAAACATTGTGCCAGGCTTTTACTCACCTGAAAAGAAGATCTTCAGCTCCCCTAAACTTTGTTAAACAAACATTGGCTGTCCTGGTTCCCTGAGAGACTCTTCTACCTATGACTTTGTGCTTTTGCCTTTCCCCGAGGAAAGGGTTAATTTACTTGCATTGGAGGGTTTTAAAAATACTTACCAGTTTATGAACTATTTGTTAAACTTTGTTTTATTCCCCTATCTAACCTTTGCACCAAATTCAGTATTGCTCTAACTATACCAGTGATAGATCGATGTCCACAGTGTCCTAGCTATTTAAGTCACCCGATAATGTAGGAAGTGTCTGTGTGCCATCCCCAATGGGTATCATCTGATTTAGAGAAACTACGTTTTTTTTTTCCAGTGTATTATAATTGTTACATGTTTTGCTCTCTTCTGAAGAAGGCTTATATAACTGACTGTTAAATTAATAATTGTTTAATCAAGAAACCTTGCGTATAAGTGTTTATTTGAATAACTGTCTCTGTTAAACTGTGTTACAACCCTACTGCCTACATCGACTCCTCTTCAGATAAGCCTGGCTGCTCAGCCACACTAACAACCTGTTTAGTACATACTTATACCAAAGGCTGGGTACCTATTGCCAGGAGGTCAAGGTTGGTCCCTTCTGGACAACTGGCTGATCACTGGGGAATCTCCTCAAATTTGCAAGTTAAATACACAAACAATAAGCCTACTCTTCAATCTGGGTTTCTCAACGAGAAAAGTCTACTGCCCAGCCAAATAAAACAATTTCTGTGGGCTATCGTAAACACAAAGGAGGCGCTGGCATTCCCCTCAAACAAGAGTACAAAATATGCTGTTGCAGGTACCTCAATACAAGGTCAGTCGCCAGATAACGGTACGCAATGCACTTGCTAGGGATGATGGCCTCTTGCATTTACTTGATTCCTCACGAATGCCTGCTCATGCGTCCAATGCAGGAATGATTAGCGAAACAATAGTCTAAGGCAAGCGCACAGTGGGACGATCTAGTGGTTGTTTCGCTAACCCTGGTTCAGGCTCTTCACTGGTGGTCCCAGGACAACCCGTTTAAAGGAAAACCTTTTTGTGCTCCACCAGCTCAAACAATCTTAACCAGATGCCTCACTCTCTGGTTGGGGGGCGCACTTCCTCCACCACACAGCCCACGGACAGTGGACACACGCTACTTCAGAGACATATAAACTTCCTGGAGCTCTTGCTAGTCCTCCAAGCTCTTCAGGCCTTTCAGCAACATCTACAGAGTTAGACGGTGCAGGTGCTCACAGACCGCGCCATGGCCATATTCTATCTGAACAAGCAGGGGTGCGCACACACTGCCCAAGTTATCCCAAAAAATATGGAAGTGGGCACTCAAGCGGAACATGTTCCTGACATCACAACATGTTCCAGGGGAACTCAATTCTTTGGCAGACACTAGCAAACACTCACTGCCAGAAGAACACAAGTGGCAACTGGACAGATATCCTAGACAGATTTTTCTCACTTTGGGGTCACCACCCTCTAGACTTATTCGCCACAAAGCAAAACGCACAATGCGCAGACTACGCCTTCAGGATTCCCCAGCCAGGGTGCAAGGCAAGCACCCTGTGGATGAACTTGTCAGGGACACCACTCCTGGGCAGGATAGTGCACAAGATACACCAGGAACAAGCAACACAGATTCTGTTTTCTCCTAAGTGGGTGCGACATCGTTGGTTTCCACATCTGCTTAAACTGGCAATGCGAGACCCAATCAAACTCTTGTGCCCATACAACATGTTGACATGACTCAAAGGGGCATCCCTCAAATCGTGCCCACAATCAATTAACTTGGCTGCTTTGCTCCTGAAGTCATGGAGCTTGGCCACTTAAACCTTCCACAATGGTGTGTGAATATCCTTAGAGGCATGAAAACTCAACACCAGGCACTGTTATTTTAACAAGTGGAGAAGATTTGTGATATGGTGCACATCGCAATCATTAAGCCCATTAGTGTTCTACAGCTAGTTTTCTACACTAGATGCTTTACTTACTAGACTCCAGCCAAGTATTTAATTCCTTAAAGGTGCACCTGGTAGCCCTATCAGCTTACACCACTTCACAGAACAGGGTGTCCTGTTGGAAGACCCTGTCATTAAGGCATTTCTGGAAGGGGTAAAGAGGCTATACTACCCCCCACAATTTCCAAACCTCCACTAGGTTGCGATTTTAATCTTGTGCTCTCCAAGCTCGTGGGTCCACCCTTTGAGCCTATGTACATGGCCAGCCTAAAGCGTCTTACCTAAAAACTGCATTCCTGGTAGCTATCGCCGCCATAAGATGAGTCCGTGAGCTACAGGCTTTGTCCATACAAGACCCCATTTTCATTATACACAAGGACAAGGTTGTCCTCCGGGCACACCCTAGGTTTTTACCTAAGTCCATTTCAAAGTTCCATGTGAACCAATCCATAGAACTTCCAACCTTCTTTCAGAATCCATCAGACAGAAGCTTCCATACACTGGATGTACAGAGGACGGTCTTGTACTATGTGAACAAAACCCCCAAAACAGAACTGTTTCCATAGTGCCTGGTAGAGAAGGCAATCTCATATCAAAAAGCGCCATCCCCAGATGGATAGTCAAATGCTCTTCCTTCTCCAAAAAGGTTCTACCTTTTACCCCAAGGGCACACTCTACCAGAGGTACAGGGGCTACCTTAGCTTTCATTGCAAATGTCCCTCTATACGCCATCTGCAAAGCTTCTACATGGAGTTCCATGCATATGTTTACACATTACTGCATTGATGCATTCTAAAGCAGATTCACAGGTTGTACAAGCTGTTCTAAAACATCTTTGCCACTGTACCTTATAACTTCCCACCTCCTTCTCCAGATACTGCTCGCTAATCTATGCAGAGCATGTGATCTAAGCAGATCCACAAGCTCCAGAAGGGATACATTACTCACTGTAATCGTGTTTCTGGTGCTTGTATGTGCTAAGATTCATGTGCGCCGACACTTCCTCCCCTCACTGTTTTTGCTGTACATATGTACTCACGCTACACTTCATGCAACCTCATGTCAGAAACCAACAATTTGAGGCACCTCGACATGTGAAGGACCATGGGTACAGTGGAAGTCACAATAGGGATAGTATTACTGGCACACCCTGTCGACATCCCTTTTCGAGTTTGGAAAACAACTGCAATACTCTGCAGCTTCCACTAGATGTCGGCCTATGCACAGTATGTGAATCTAAGCAGATACAAGCATCAAATACAATTACGGTGAGGACATTAACACCCAGGACATCAAAGTTGACATCACAAATGTCATTGATGACATCACTGACATCACATGTGCATTTACTTTTCAGACGAGGGTTGTGAATGTAATTTTAGCAAAATAATATCTGGGATTATCAGGACGTGTAATAAAGTACATACTTCATTGTTAGGCAGAATCCTGTGCAGAGCCCTTAGGGACCACTACACCTGATTAAGACCACAGGTGGCAATACAAGTTTTACTTTTGGTACAAGCCTGTACTACTAAGTTATAGTGGTAGCAGTAGCAGAGCAGCCAGGCTTATCTCAATAGTATATGAGCAGTAGCAGAGATTACACAAAGCCACCACAATTTCTTTGATTCAAGCAAACACTGACTCAAGGTTTAAGATAAAAAAATATATACATTTATTTTTAGACCATCAGTTATAAACACAACACATCTATTAAACTTTAAACAAAACCACACGTTAAATATACCACAACTAACCAATACACTTTGTACAGTAAGTCTCAAGGTAAGTACTGTGTTTGAATGAACTGGTGTTATGAACAAAACACGATACCGCGGATATGGTTGCGATCACTTTTTGACAGTTAGGTCTACTCCATAAACGCGTATCCGTGACATGAAATGCTACCGGGGCAAGAACACACTTTGCACCTGAGTTACCCAGAGGGAGTTGGAGGCAAAAATTACAGGCAATATTTAGGTTAGGCAAACCGTATCGAGAAACACTCGAACAGGAGTTCAAAAGTCAAAGGGTCGGAGCCAGGTTTAGGTGACACCGAAGGCCTGTGCCGAAGATCACACCGTTAGACAGTTCACGATTCTGTAGAGCCCAAGAGTACTTGAATATTGTCAATGTTCGGAAGCAAAAGTTATAAGAAGGAGGGAAGACAAGGGCGAGCCTTGGAGATGAAGAAAAGGGATTCACCCAGTTTCCTCGAGTAGAGCACAGTACCTTATTCCAATGATGCAGCTGGTGCCCTGGCAGTTGTTCCTGTTGGTTTACCGCAGACCCATGATTCCTGGAGCTTCATTGTGAAGGACGACGTCTGAAGGGGGTCTACACCACACAGGGATGAAGCCGGCAGCAGTCGCAACAAAAAGGTGTGCTCCCTAAAAACAGGAGAGGCTCAGCAGGTGGCTATTCGGACCACTACAGCAGTGTGCAGCGATTTGGACCACGGCAGAGATCTCTGGCTGAAGATGAGCTCGTTATCCCCACCAGGCTCAAGGGAAGAAAACTCCGGACTGGATTTCCTCTTAGTCGTCGAAGGGTAGATAGCGCAGGGCTTCACCGGGACGGGTAGTTGCAGCAGCCGTCGTTCTCTCCGCTTCTCTTCGGTTCCTTGTAGTTCCAGAGGCTACTCTGACTTCTAGCCCAAGAGACCTGCCTTTTATGTGCAAAACCCCCCACATTCAGTCTACCTAGACACCCAGGCGCCAAGAGGAGGGCTTCTCTGCAGAAGCCTGCCAAAAGACGGTGAACAAAGAAGGCGAACCTAGTTTGCCACGCAAATTAAAACACAAGAAGGACTTTAACAAAAAGAAATGGCAAATAAACCCAACCGGAGCCAAAAGAAAGACAATTTGGTCAAGTGGGTTTAGGTTCGAGTCTAATATAATAGCCAAGAACAGTACCACGTTTATCTAATATAATTGCGGTAGAAAAGTTAGGGTAGATACCACTGCCACCAGCCAAGTCTAAATGTTAAAAGAGAAAACAATGGTCAGGGAGGTACAGATTAGCCCTTTCCAGTACTCCATGTAAGAAGGGGTGTACTGGGTCTGTGGTAAAAATGACTATGTAAAGTAAATGGCAACTTTACCTTTCTCTGGGGGTCTGTAGTCAGCCCCAGCAAAATGGAATCTGAGGGAAGCCTAAACGACAACCCTGGGTTACTACACTAAAGGTGCTGTGCAACCCATACACGAACAGGGGCACTTGGAGTGGTGTGCCAGGTGGAAAAAATAAACTCCAGAAATCCAGCAAAGCTGCTGGGGGACCTACTAGGTGAGGGAAATTAGCCTTAGAAGGAGAATTCTCCCTAACATTCATCACGTAATGTAGTGTTATAAAGAAAATTGCATTGCAGTGTTCTTTCTAGTACAGGAACCTACTCGTACAGAAATGTAGGTATTGGCTGCAGCATACACCACAGTGGTGCTAAGTTTGTACTTTCCAAAGTTGTATAATAAAAAGGTGAATGTTTCTATAACGCACTTTTCTGGTCTGTGAAACATGTACTAAGTTGCTAATAATGTATCACTTACTACATATATCTAGTACTACACCCAAAACATAAATAGACTACAATGCATACAAAGATGGGGCTTATATGTGGAGAGTAAAGTAAGCATACAAGAGGCAGTATCATTAGCAACTGTGTATAATCTACATGATAGGATTCACGCACAAAAATGATTGCTGTTTTTCAGGCCCGCTTCTTCCGGTATATATGTACATCAAACGCTGCAATTAAATTCTAAAGAAAGTAGTGTAAGAATATGTGAGAATAGCAACATTAGTAAATGTAATACCTTTTGAAAGTGAAGTTTCTGACTGTCAGTAAACAAATCCACCTGGCCTAGATATAGCAGTGAACAAAAAAAACGAAGGGGCTACACATGTGATGTCATCAGTGACATTTGTGATGTCATCTTTGATGTCCTGGGTGTTAGTGTTAGCAGTGCACAGTAGTACGGGCAGTTATGGTTGCTTAGCCTACCATAACTCAAATTTCAGGGGTTTTTCGATTGTACTTTGAACCATAATGTCACGTTTATAAAGTTTTTTTTTAGTGAATTTCACAGGTTTTTAGTAGTGCAACTTAACCATACCGTCCCTCTTGCAAAGGTTTTTTGCTAAAGATGATCAGTTTACAGTAGTGCCACGTAACCTAATGTAAAGCAATTTCTGACTTATTTAAACACCTTGCGGAGAATACCACTTGACAATATGCTGGTGTACAGCACAGTAACGTGTCCCAGAATCAGTAAACACTTAACAGTAGGATGTTTGTGTCGTGGAGAATGTGGAAACAGATTTCACATTGTAGGAACATCCACCTGCAACATTTGCCTTACACAATGCCAACAAGTATTGGTAGTTAGCTGTTAACAATGTAGTACACATTGCATACTTTCAGCAAAAGTTTCTGAAAATGACATCAGCTAAGGCCATCCATCCTCCCCAAGAAACAGCACTACTGTAATGAAGGAGCATGACGAACACTGCCCCAACCTTAGAAATAACAAACTCACAATATTTTTGCACGGGCCACCCACTCCCCCATATCACTGTTTGATGTGTCTTTCCTCATTTCCGTTCCCAAATGGCCTTATTAGCTGTCCTACCAAAAAAGAAAGCCATCCGCTAACAAAGTAAATGTTGCCTTAAGAACCACCTTTCACAGTAAAGGACATAGACGCAATAAGATTTGACAATAATAGTATAGATGTGCAAAGCATTAACGTATGCTACGGAAAAATGATTTCTGGTTCTAATCCGGGCCGCCGCAGGCCGGATTACAAAACAAAATCCTTTTTCAAGAAGGCCACCATCGAAAGGAAAGGCGGTGGTTCCATATATAGCCCCTCTTTGCTTTCCATGAAAGCAAGGAAAAAGCAACAGTATGTACCATGACACAGAACCTGTAAATAAACATACAGCGACGTATAACATGCTATTTTACATTTCTAAATGATGCACATGATTTTAAAAGAAATCGGTAACATTTTAAAATTTGGAAAGAACTTTTATTTAACAAACAACTGTTGGAGATCAACGGACAATTCCATTTCCAAATAATTTGTAGCAATGACTCTAAGGCCAACATTGAAAATGTTCATGGAGAGAGACATGCAGTTAATTTTGCATACACAAAGTATGCGTTTCTGTTAAAGCACCCACTTTGTTTGCACTGGTATTTCCAACACGGCGGCATCACCGCTGCCTTACGACCATAAATGTTATGTCGCTCCTTGTCGCTAGTTCAGCATAGGGATGGAGCGGCCCTGGCCTGTCATCCCATAACATTATAATGGACAGGCACCCGGTCACCAGCATTTGCATCTGGCGTGGAAAGAAGCCGTCACTCGGCATCTGGAAACCATGGCACGCACAGTACGGCAAAATGTAGCTAGGTAGAAAACGTAAGAGAATTTGTGTCAATACACAACCTTCAGGAAAAAATACCAAAACAGACACAAAGGTTGTGGAAAGTATTACACAAATGTAAGTGGCCAAACTTGACATTTTAGAGAAATATTAGAGTTCACCATGGGTACATATGACACCCTACAAACTCAGATAAACTGCGCTCGCTGTAAGGGTTACAAAAAAAGGACAACTACACAGTGAGATGGTAATTCAGTTATGAAGGCAGCATGAATGTACAAGCAAGAATTGAAAGAAAAAGAATTAACGGTCACCAACGGTGACTCTAGTCATAGCCTGCAAATGCAAACAATGTACACTCTGTTATTCGAGGAAAATTACAACTGTGTAAAAAATATACTACTTCAGTTTAATTGTCACAATTAGTGTACAGTCAAAATTAAAATTACATCATCTTCACAGCCTCAAGGTTAAAAACAATAGCTCCTTATGAATTGACTTGGATGCGTGGTCCTACTGAGCTTGCAACCAAAAAAGCAACTCAACTGACCTTCACTCAGAAGGCAAATACATTCTCACTTTGCAACAACATATGAGCATGCTATCATGAGAACCGCTACTCCCATACGGCGTGTAAACCACTGTTTCCATCAAACACTCCAGGTGGCCGCCTCAGATTTCAAAACATAGGACGCCAGTCCGACTTCAATATTATTCTGAAAACATTGTAACACAGACGCAGGCATTGGCCGCCGTGCATTGAGCACCAACGTCCACTTTACCGCATGAATTTGGTGGCAAGAAAACACCACTTTTTAATTTTCCGTTGCCACATTCCATTCCAACCCAAGTAAAACTCGCCTTCGGAAACAGTATTTCATAATTGTAACAGGTGCATTGGTGTCTTGTTTTGTATGCGTTACCGGCGATGTCCGTGTACACCAAAACATGAACAAAATATGGCAGAGGCCGCGAAGAAATCTAACACACTTCACGCTGTTCCATAACCAATCAGTGAAAGCGCCACATGTCCATGGACATGACACTACGGATTAGCCAATCGATTTCTTGTCCGCGGAGCGAACCAGGAAATGTGACCGCGGAGCGGACATGGATATAACTCATTTTTCAGACCTACTTTTTCGTTTTAAAGAAAAGTACTGGACGGATTTTCACCAAATTTACAAAAGCACGCTTTTGGGACAAAGTCACTGCTCCTGCCACAAATTTGATGAAAATCCGTCCAGCGGTTTGGGCTGTAGGCGTGCGAAAAGTTTTTTCCCATTTAGTCTATGGGAAAAAAGAAATTTTGGGACCCCCCTATAACTTTGCCCCCCCCCCCCCCCCCCCCAGACCAAACTTTGTAAAAAAAACTTCAGAGTGGGCCATATACTTTTTTTGCAAAGTTTGGTGAGGATTCGTCCAGGGAGAGCGAAGTTATAAACTGCTCAAAAAGTGCTCTTTCTATGGAAACAGCAACTTAACCAGAACTACATGTAATCTCTCTCCACGCGTGGCAGTCTCCACCCGGTGGGGTGAGTTTTATGTTTGACCTGGTCTGCATTAAGATTTATGTAATGAATTTACAGTGTATGATGCTCGTGTTGTAATAAATTAAAGAATTACACGTTGTATCACCAGGTTTGGTCTAGTGTGCTTGGGCATTTTTTCTGCAATCAGAGTTATCAGTCAGTAAAGGTGTTTGACTTTAGTGAATGCTGCAATATATTTTTTTATATATATAGATATATACATATATATATATATATCTTTGTTAAAGGGACGTTATGGTTACAAGTAAAATCGAAAAACCCCTGAAATTCGCCAGTTATGTTAAGCTAAGTAACCATAACTCTCGCCACCATCGTGCACTGCTAAAACTAACACCCAGGACATCAAAGCTGACATCACAAATATCATTGACATCACATGTGTATTTACTTTTCATACAAGGGGTTGTGAATGTAATGTTGGCAGGCAAAAAAGAATTTTCTGGGCAATCGGAGGCCAGTCTGCGGACAGAACAGGCAATCGGAGGCTTTTTTTTTTTTGGGTCCACGGACAGCGCAGTGAAAACAAAAAAAAAAGCAGCATTTAACTCGTCAAACTCAACAATCTCTGGGGTTGTGGGGGGATGAGGATTGGATTGGATAGGGCAATAAGAAACCAAAAAATGGGTTGTTCCACACCCCAAACCTCCCCCCTCCCCTGAAAGTCTATGAACACTCCAGATGTCCTGGGGCAGTCCTGTGTTGTTCGCAGACACTTCAGATGTCTGCGATGAGCCTTCGGGCTCGGGTGGTCGGCACAATTCGCGGGAAAGGTCCCGCTCGGACAAGGGGAATCGTTCTAGTCATGCCCGTTCCAGGTCCCGGTCCTCGACGCGCCCGAGACCGTGTGCATCTGTGATGTCTTTGAGGAAGACGTCGACGCCTATGGCGCCGAGGTCAACACTCTTTTGACGCGCCGCCTCCGAAGAAGTCGTCGACGCCCAGGCTGTCGAGGGACACGCTCGGGACTCCGACCTCGAGGCCTGTGTCGACGCCGCGTTCGGCGTTAACGCCGATTCACTCGACGCCCTCAACGCCTTCCGAAGCTGTTTCGATGGGGGTACCCTGGGGCACGGTGGAACCCCCTAGAAGGGCTCTGGCCAAGGGCAAGCATGGCTTTGTTCCCCATTCTGTGCCCTCTTACCGCCATCTTGAGTATATTTCAGAGGTGGATAAGGGCTTTGATGATGGCATGGTTCCTGATACGGTGCCAGATGAGATTGTCTCAGGCCATAGCCAAATTGAGGACCTGTGTCAGTCCCTGCACAACGCCAGTGGTCTGGACACCTCTCCAGAGGTGGAGTTTTGTAGACCTGAGCCTGGCACTCATGCCGACTCCTCGTGCCGGCGCCTTATGTCTAGGGTTCCAGAGTACTTGGGTGGTCTGCTTCCCAGGGGATTTTCTTCAGGATGACATTACGGATATCCTCGACCAAGGTCCACCAACTAACCCGGTACTGCTGTTGCATGTAGCTCTACAGAGGAGGGTGGCAGCGGGTTGGATTGCTCCGGAGAGTCTCCCGGCAGTGGGCAAGTCTTTGCTGCGAAAATACTGCCAAGCCAGTAGCGACCCCTGCTACTTGACTAAGCACCCCACTTCAGAGTTCGGTGGTGTAGGCGGCTATAGCCCCAGCAAAGCAGGCGTCGTATCTTACCATCTCTCCTGATAGGGACGACAAGCGTTTTGATGGTTGGCCGAAGAACGTGTTTTCTTCAGGGGGTATGGCGCTTCAGGCGGCCAACTCCATATGTGCCTTGTCTCGTTTCACGCACACTCTGTGGAGCCGTTTCCTTAGCGGCTGAACATATTCCCGAAGGGGACAAACAGGATGGTTTCCTTGCTATGGTCCAGGATGGCAAGGATGCCATGTGAGGCCGTTCAGTCGGGTTTGGACATGGCAGATTGCGTCAGCCGGTCCATGGCGGCGAGCACTGTAATACGCAGGTTTGCGTGGTTGCGGAAGTCTGGGTTTGCTCCTGATGTGCAGGCCCGGCTCCTCAACATGCCCTTTGACGGCGAACATCTTTTTGGCAGCAAGGCTGACGAGAGCCTTGAGAGGTTGCAGACCTCCAAAGCTGCAGCGAAGTCGTTGGGTGCGGCAGTTCGACAACCTCCGCCTTTTCGTCATAGGGGACAACAATGGAGGGGAGGTTCCTTTTGTTATTACTCATCCTTTGGTAAAGCGAGAGGAGCTGCCGTAGGAGTGCCAGAGGTGGAAAACAAGGTACTCGAGGTGCCAAGGCCGCTCGGGCAGTTGCCTCTTAGCCCTCAGGCAACGCCGCAGCCGCTTCAGCTCAGTCATGAGGCCATGTCCCATGGTTTGCCGGTTGGGGGAAGGCTGGCACAGCATCTTGTAGTGTGGCGTGCCATTACTTCAGATGTGTGGGTTCTGGAGATCATAGCCCACGGCTACTGTCTACCTTTCCGGCTGAGGCCTTACGACAATCCACCGGGGAATCTCTCTTTGAAGAGTCCGGATCCGCTCCTTGCACAGGAAATTCAATCCGTGCTGGAGAAAGGTGCCATAGAACTGGTGCCTGTAGCGGAGAGGAACAATGGATGGTATTCCCCTTATTTTTTGATTTCCAAGAAAGACGGGGGGGATTGAGACCCATCATGGACTTGCACGGTTTGAACAAACTCCTCAGGAAGGACAAGTTCAAGATGGTTACTCTCTCAAGTCCTCCGAGCCCTTCAACTTCAGGACTGGTTGGTGTTTCTCGACCTCAAGGACACTTATTTTCATGTGCCGATCCATCCAAAGCACAAGAAGTACCTGAGGTTCGCGATTGGCGACTCTCACTTTCAGTTTCGGGTCCTGCTGTTCGGATTGACCTCCGCCCCGAGGGTCTTCAGCAAGCTCATGGTAGTGGTGGCAGCGCATCTCAGGAATGGGGGATTCACGTCTACCCCTAACGGGACGATTGGTTGATCAGGACACGCTCTCCTTAGCAAGTCCTGGATCATCTGTCCATCACCTGCCACTCTCCCCACAAACTGCTTCTCCCTCAACTTAAAGTCCCATTTGACACCAACTCAGAGGCTCGAGTACATCAGAGCAGTACTCGACACGTTCCTGGGGCTGTGTTTTCCTCCCCAGGTGAGGGCTCATCACATTCAGCAGATGGTGCACAAGTTTCAGCTTGCCCAGAGTATCCCAGAGTTCGAGTTCTTGAGATTGCTCGGCCTCATGGCATCCTGCATTCTTCTGGTGCCAGAGGCCAGGTTGCGGATGAGATCTTTCAATGGGCACAAGCTCCAGTGGTCTCAGTCCTCTGGCAGGATGTCGGACCTGGTTCAGGTGCTGTCCTCGGTCGCCCAGGACCTTCTGTGGTGGACCGTCGAAGGCAATCTGATGAAGGGGGCTCCTTTTTGGCTACCCTGGCTGGAGGTGACGATCGTGACGGACGCATCCCTCATGGGATGGGGAGCTCATGCCAACGAGTTGACAGCGGTCGTTGGTCTCCGTCGGAGTCCAGACTCCATATCAATCTGTTGGAGCTGAGGGCCGTCAGGCTTGCCCTGAAGGCTTTTCTGCCGACTCTGCGAGGAAAGAATGTCCTGATCCTGACGGACAACACAGTGGCCATGCACTACCTCAACAAAAAGGGGGAGGAGGGGCAGGGTCACTACCTCTGTGCAGGGAGGCGATGCAGCTCTGGTTCTGGGCAATCCAGCAGGAAGTTTCGATCTCTGCAGTTCATCTGGCTGGAGACAAAAATGAGACGGCGGACGCTCTGAGCAGGCAGAGCGCCATCTCTCACGAGTGGGAGTTGGCTAAGGAGATTCTCCTGGAGATCTTCGTCCTTTGGGGGACCCCTCAAGTGGATCTATTCGCCTCCAGTGTCAACCAGAAGTGCTAAAGGTTCTGCTCGCGTGAATTTCCTCCAAAAGGAGCCTTAGGGGACGCGTTCGTGGTGGAGTGGTCATTCCCACTGCTGTACGTGTTTCCTCCAGTCCCCGTCATCCCGCAAGTGCTGCGGAGGTTGCGAATGTTCGGTTCCCGGATGATCCTCATTGCTCCAGCGTGGGCCTGGAGGTCGTGGTACCAGGACCTTCTCGATTTGTCCATCTGCCCTCCACGTCGTCTTCCCTACCGAGACGATCTGCTCTTACGGGAGGGGGGGGTCAGGTTCTCCATCCAGAGGTCAGATCCCTCAACCTTCGCGCTTGGTTTCTGAAAGGTTGAGGTAAAGGATTGGGACCTCCCTGAAGACGTGATGGAGGTGTTGTTTTCGGCCAGAAGGCCCGCAACTAAGTCCCTGTACCATTTCCGTTGGTGAAAGTTCTGCGACTGGTGCAGGGTTAAGAATGTGGATCCTTTTGCATGTGACATTCCTGTGGTTCTGTCTTTTTTGCTTTCTTTAGCCCAAGGGGCTTGCAAGTGGGTATGGTTGGCGATACCTGGCGGCGCTGTCCATATTTAAGTGCTCGTCTGGAGTTTTCTTATTTTAAAATTCCTTTAATTTCTCAGTTTCTTAAAGGGCTCACTAATGTGCCTGGTTGGGATTTGAACCTTGTCCTCAAGTTTCTGATGGGTGCTCCGTTTGAGCCTTTGCATTTATGCCCTTTGAGACTTTTAACTCTTAAAACTCTATTTTTGGATGCGGTCACTTCCGCTCGCTGAGTGAGTTACAGGCACTTTCAGTTAAGCCACCCTTCACTGTATTTCAGAAGGACAGGGTTGTCCTTAGAGTTCGTCCTTCCTTTCGAAGGTGGTACCGGAATTTCATTTAGGCCAGAAGGTTGTTCTTCCGGCATTTCATCCTCCTCCACATCCTGGTAAGGAAGAGGAGAGGCTCCATAGGCTTGATTCTAGGAGAGCTTTAAGCTTTTATATTTCACGCATGTCCCAGGTCAGAGTGGACGATCAACTCTTCATTGGTTACGCTGGAAAGCATTTGGGATAAGCTGTGACTAAGGAGACTTTGTCTTGCTGGATTATTCTGGCTATTTCTGAGTGTTACCGCTTGGCGGGTAAGGACCCACCGTTTGGCTTGCGGGCCCATTCTACCAGGGGTATGGCTGCCTCTACTGCCCTACAGAGGGGTGTTCCTATTCGTAACATCTGTGATGCAGCCACCTGGGCTTCGGTCCATACTTTTGTACGTCACTACTCCCTCGATTCCATCCGTGGGCAGGATCTGGCCTTTGGCAAGGCGGTCCTTTGCTCCGCAATTTGATTGGGCATTCTAAATTTTGTTTCTAAATTCCTTTGCCACCTCCTTGCATTGGTACTGCTTTGGGAGTCTGTCATAAATATTGAATACATCGGAGGACCCAATCCCCTCGAAGAACAAGTTACTCTCGAGGTCCTCGAGGGTGGCGTATCGACGCAGACGCCGAAAGATTTTCCGAAGCAGCACAGCTGTGGCGATTACTGTCATAGATATGGAATACGTCGTCGGACCATCCCATCGAAAGAACGTTACCAGGTAAGAGAGTAACTTGTTCTTTTGAGGCTTGTGGAATCTGCTTAGATCACATGCTGTGCATAGGCCGACATCTAGTGGAAGCTGCATTGTATTAGTTTGTTTTTCGAAACTCCAAAAGGGGCGTCGAACTAGGGCGTGCCAGTAATACTATTCCTAGTGACGTCCACTGTACCCATGATCCCTCACGTGTGTAGGACCCTCATTCTTTTTTTCCGCCATACTTGTCAGAAGCATATTGCGGAGTTCCCTTGGGTTTAGTCATTTATCTTTATAATTAAAAAAAAATTCCCCGTTCTTCAACCCTACGTCGAAGATCAACGAAGGTCGACATTGGTGATTCGAGACCGAGGAAGAACAGCCATCGAGACTGCACAGCGGACTTTGGGCCTCGGAAGGCCTCGGCCCTGTGCAAGTAAGGGAGAGTGGGGGGATGGTCACACACACTTTTTTCTTACATATACCCGCCCCCTGCCAATTAGTGACATATGGAGAGTACTCCCTTTAAATTCTGCCCAAAGTGTAACCGTAAATTTCCCTGGGTAGACAAACACAATACGTGTAACTTGTCTCCCACTGGACCATCCCGAGGCTAATTGTAGAGCTTGTAAGCTCTTCAAGGCCAAGACATTCAAGGACCTCTCGACGAAGCGGTGGGCCCACTACGCCAGGCAGCTAGAGGCCATGGACGCAGTGGGTTCCTTCAGCGATGGCAGTGGTGCCACCTTATCTGACGGCGAGGGCACAGGGGTGTTGTCAGGCACCCACGCGCAACCCCCCGAACTCGGAGGACTGACCTGTGGTTCAGTTATGGGGACAACACCCGGTGGCAAGAGCACGACACACACCTCTTCCACCAAGCACACTAACCCCAGCAGAGATTCGACACTTATGTCTAGCGATCGGCAAAAGAAGGCATTAAGAGAGCGGTCTGCCGAATCAGTGTCCTCTGGGTGCTCCAGGTCACGGTTGCCTCAAGACACAGAGCAACCGTCCACGGTTGCTAAGGGTGCCACATTACCAAAAGTCACTGAGGCACGGTCGTCAGACTAATCTGACCTCTTCCCCCAAGTAGCATGTTCATAGTCTACTTCTGTAGCACGTTCGACGTCTGCTTCTGATATTCAACGCCCCTCTTCCAAGACTCCCGAATCTCTTGACACCACCTCCGAATCTCGACGCCAAGCGTCAAAACATTCAGTGAACCCTAAAAGTTCAGGAAAACATTCCTCCAGTCATGGGAAAGGGGAAAAACAACATAAGAAAGCCTCAGAACATCAGGTTCAGAAGGAAAATTCCAAGGTCCCTGTCACTAAGGCAAAGACTGTTCCTCCCACTCCTCAGAATATATACATGGATGATGAACCACAGCAGGAGAGGGTTATCCACAGTTCCAAGCAATTTAACTCAGAGGACATTGATAGAGTAATGAGGAGGATGTCCTTTTTTGTAGATTTCTACGAAAAAGACCCAAATTACTTTCATAGCTATCATAGTACACCAGCTACCTCTGCCCCTTTGGGATCCAGAGACCCTCGACCTCCTGCTAAGAGGCTCCGTTCTGAGACTCCAGTTCAGGGTTTGATTTCAGACCCTTCTATAATTGAGCCTTACCAGCCATATGGTGAGGAGTCAGAAGTACAGTTGCTGGAAGACCAAGGAGGGGTCGATTACTATGGGGACGATGAGGACCAGGAAGAGGAAGACGAGGCAGAGGCCTATAGTCTTGACTCCCCTATTACCAAAGATCCTCCAGTGAATGGCTCACCGGTTGATAATCAACCTTTAAATAATGAGGTATTGGCTAAAGCTGCAGCCCATTTTCAAATAGACACACGGGGTGTCCAAGAAGAGACATTTTGCAGAAGAAATTCTAGGGGACAGGAAATCCATTGCCCGAACTCTCCCCATTTTAAAAACGATCCAGCGCAGAATCGATCCTTCTCTGGTAACCCCTAATCTTACTCGGGCAGTTAATCCACAAGTAGAAAAATGTAGGCCCGCTCCCTCCGATCCGTTATACATAAGGGGTCAGTTAAAACCCGACTCATTGGTGGCAAACACCACCACTCTGTTAGCAAGCTACAACTGCCACCAATTGGAACGGGTAGCTGCCCTCATTGCCTCTGGACCCGAACAGCTAAAGAGCCAGTTGGTCCAAATTGCATCAGACCGAAGATCAGTGTCTGGATCCATTCTTAAGGCAAACTTTGATGCAGCAGATAATGCACGGAGACTAATAGCAGAAGGCACAATTATTAAACGCCATGCTTGGCTAAGACTAGCAGGGTTTAAGCCCGAGACCCAAGCCACCCTCATAGACATGCCGGTGGAACCGAACGTCCAATTTGGGAAAGCAGTGGAGGAAGCACTGAAGACGGCCAAGGACGAATACGAAACCTTAAAGTCCCTCAGCCAACAGACAAATTAAGCCCTCAAGTCAAAGGGGAAATAACAATAATTTTTGTTGCTTTCGTGGCCAAAACTCCCAAAGAGGGTCCAATTACTATCAGGGTCAAGGAACCTCATGGGGCAGCAATCAGCAGGCTACCCAAGGTTTCACTAGAGGTCAACGCAGGGGCCGCGGTAGTTGGGGAGGCAGCCCAGTTAGAGGTGCTACGCCACCCAATAAACAGCAGTGGTGTTACGCTCTGGGTCCCTTCCCATGCATCCCCAGTAGGGGGGCGCATTTCCATCTTCACCCATGCGTGGGAAGGGATCACTTTGGACAGATTGGTGCTGTCCACAGTGTCCGCGGGATACTGTATAGAGCTACTAGAACGCCCCCGCAACCATCCTCCAAGACAGAAGATACGCTCCTTGGAGCACCAAAGAATCCTTCTCGAGGAGATCGTCGTTCTTCTTGCAAAGGACGCAATAGCACTTGTCCCGGGCAACCAGGTAAACAAGGGTATTTATTCAACCTACTTCCTTGTGCCAAAAAAAATCCAACGATGCGCCCAGTATTACACTTGTGCCCTGCAAACAAGTATGTCAGGCCACAGAAATTCTGCATGACTACACTCCAGGAAGTAATCCCCCTACTAAAAAAAGGGGATGACATGGCAACATTGGATATGAAAGATGCCTATTTTCACATTTCCATGTTCCCAGCGCACAGAAGATTCTTGCGTTTCAAGTAGACAGCCAGCACTACCAGTTCAAGGTGCTGCCCTCCGGAATAGCCTCTGCTTCAAGGGTATTCACCAAGGTACTGGTGGTGGTGGCGGCGCACCTACCCTGGGAGGCAATCCCGGTGTACCCTTACCTGGACGACTGGCTCATCACAGGGGATACCATGTAATTTGCCGATCCAATATTCAAAGAACAATCAACCTCCTCTTCCAATTGGGCTTCTCAATCAACGAGAAAAAAATCAAGCCTGGTGCCAAGCACCTCAAAACAGTCCCTAGGAGCTGTCCTAAAGACCCAAGAGGGGTTGGCCTTTCCATCAGAGGAAAGAATTTGATATCTGTTGCTGCAAATTCCTCTGTCAGTCTGGTCGCCAGATAAGGGTGCGCAAAGCGATTTGTCTGCTTGGCATGATGGCATCTTGCATTTACTTGGTTCCCTACATGCGCCTGTGACTCATGCAGGAATGGTTGGTGAAACAGTGGTCTGAGGCAAGTGTGGGACGATCTAGTGGTTGTTTCGCCAACATTAGTACAAAGTCTTTTCTGGTGGACAAGAGAGAATTTTACAAAGGGGAAACCCTTTTAGGATTCAGAAATACAAGCCGTCGTTAGAACAGACGCATCCCTGGCAGGGTGGGGAGCTCACCACCTTCACCACAAAGCTCAGGGTCTCACACAGTGGCTCCGAATCACATCAATCTGCTAGAACTAACTTCTGGCAGGCTTCAGAGCGCTTCGGGCATTCGAACCCCTCCATTCCAACCTGTCAGTGCAGATCCTAACGTACAGCACGACGGCAATGTTTTACCTAAACAAACAAGGGGACAATCGTTCACCATATCTGGCCAAGCTTGCCCAGAAAATCTGGAAATGGGCACTCAGACGGAACATTTACCTGTCATCCCAACATGTTCCAGGGGATCTCAATTCACTAGCAGACGCTCTGAGCAGACATCCCCTCCCAGAGGAACACGAGTGGCGCCTACACAAAGAAGTCGTAGAAGATCTCTTCTCTCAATGGGGTTTCCCCACTATAGACCTATTCGCCACAGGCGAAAACAGACAATGCCCTGAATTCGCATCCAGGTTCCCCCAGCCAGACTCCAAGGGGAATGCTCTATGGATGAATTGGTCAGGGATGTTTGCTTCCGCTTTTCCACCAACCCCTCTGATGAGGAAGGTGGTCAACATGATACACAGGGAATCGATGACGCTCATCCTAGTTGCTCCTATGTAGGCGAGACAACCATGGTTCACAAACCTACGCAAACTAGTAGGTGTGCGATCCCATCATACTTCTGTGCTGGTATAACCGACTCTAGCAGCACGAAGGACAAACAATGCATCCTCAACCCAACTCGATGAACTTGGCAGCATGGCTTATGAAGTCAGAGTTCGGCTATCTCAATTTATCCCAGAGATGTATGGATATCTTAAGAGTCAAGAAAACCTAACACAAGGCACTGTTACTTTGATATGTGGAAAAGATTTATTTGGTGCCAGAATAAACAAATCAACCCAATTGATTGTACTCCTTCCAACATTGGCACCTATATGCCCCACCTACTGGATGCAGGGTTAGTATTTAATTCACTCAAGGTACACCTTGCGGCGCTGTCAGCCTACCCCACCTCCCATAACAAGGTGTCATGGTGGATAGTGCCAGTGGTCAAAGCCTTTATGGAAGGGGTTCAGAGACTCCACTCAATTTCTAACCCACCACCAGGTTGGGACCTTAATGTGGTGCTTGCTAAACTCATGGGACCTCCCTTTGAACCCATGCATAAAGCTAGTCTCAAACACCTGACATATAAAACTTCCTTCTTAGTAGCCATTACATCCATAAGAAGGGTCCGTGAAATTCAAGCTCTGTCAGTGCAGGATCCTTTGTTTACTGTTCATAAGGATAAACTGGTTTTAGGCACTCACCCTAGGTTTTCACCTAAATTCTTTTAAAAGTTCTTTTAAAAATTCCATGTTAACCAGTCCATTGAGCTACCAGCCTTCCAAGACCCCAAAGAACCCAACAGCTCTGCTGAGGTGAAACTCCACACACTAGATGTGAGGAAAGCGGTCCTCTACTACGTAGACAAGACCAGACCGTTAAGAAAGACAGATCAACTGTTCATCTCCATAGCTCTAGGCAGAGAAGGAGATCGCGTCTCTAAAGGTGCCATCTCTAAATGTATAGTCTGATGTATCCAACTGTGCGCTCCCTTTCAGATAAAACACTGCCTTTTACGCCAAGGGCCCACTCTACAAGAGGTACTGGGGACACTTTGGCTTTCATTGCAAATGTACCCCTTGACACCATTTGCAAAGCAGCTACATGGAGCTGTATTCAAACCTTTACTCAGCACTACTGCATTGACACTCATTCCAAGACAGATACTCAAGTGGGACAAGCGGTTCTAAGACATTTGTTTGCTCATGACCCTTCTCACATCCCACCTCCTTCTTCTAACACTGCTCGCTAATCTATGCACAGCATGTGATCTAAGCAGATTCCACAAGCCTCAGAATGGATACAGTACTCGCTGTAATCGCATTTCTGATGCTTGTATCTGCTTAGATTCACATGCGCCCGCCCTTCCCCTTCAGGGAAGGCGCATGGATGCTTGTAGTCTTATCTATCTTATCTGCTTGGACACTCTGTACTCCCGCTACTCCTCATGCTACCTCACGTCAGAAAAGATACAATCTGAAGGTCCTACACGCGAGGGATCATAGGTACAGTGGACGTCACACTAGGGATATTATGACTCGCACCCCCTAGTTCGCCCCTTTTTGAGTTTCGAAAAACAAACTGTAATACTCAGCAGCTTCCACTAGATGTCGGCCTTTGCACAGCATGTGAATCTAAGCAGATACAAGCATCAGAAATACGATTACGGTGAGTAATGTATCCCATTTATTATGCTTTTAAATCCAATGATCAAATAGCAATGGAATAACCAATGATTTATCTAAGGAGAACGGGGGCGGTGAATGCGTTGCATTTACTTACCCTGTTGACTCTGATTTTCCCTGGTGACAAGATGGGTCAACAAGGGGTCAATTGAGGTAGGTTTTCCTGCTGTTTGTTTTCCACTGCAGGATGTCTGTGGGTTGCAGGTCCGAGGATTTCTCTGGTCAGCTGATGGTGCAGAATGCAACCCCGTGCGAAGAAGGTATGCAGGATTCACTGGTACAGGACTCTTCTGGACACCGTACAGGACACAGGGAAGTGACATCCACTGACGATCATTGCACAGTGAAAATGGCAGGCGTTGCTCCAGTGATTGTTGAAAAATACCTTCCAGCGCAGGATACCCTGAAGCTGTAAAGTTGAAACCTGGCAGGAAGGCGACTTGTGGCATGAACTGGTGTCCCCTGAAGTGGGGTGTCGAACGCGGAGCTGCAACACTTCTACAGAGGTAGCCCACCTAAGAGCAGCTGAGTCCACTGGGTGGTCCAGAGACGCGTCTGAAGGTTCAGGAAGGCTCCTCATGAATGTGTTGAGACGGGTTGTTCCCACCAGTCAAAGGTTTGAAGCACTGCTCAGTCTTTGCAGATCAGGTAACCCAGCAGGGCTTCACCAGGCCAATCCCAGGAAAGGATTCTGGGCCTCTTTGGGACTCATCCATGGGTCTTCAGTCCTCTCTTCTACAAAGGGTACTTTGATCCAACGCTGATCTGAGGTAAGAGCTGCAGGAGTCCTTTTATACTAAATCCTAGCTGGAAGCAAGTCCCAGCCCACCAATAGTAATGATCTGCACCATTCAAAAAGCCAGTAGTGGTCCAATTTGGCTCTACTGAAGGTTTCACCCATGCCCCACACTTAGACTTTTGGGTGTAGTGGGGCCAGGCTGTCCCTCTCATATCCTGGGTACACAGATAACAAGCCAGCAGTAGCTTGCGAAAGCAGCAGCTTTCCAAGGCGAATGCTTGACCATAAAAGGGATTCCCGGACCTGACCAGCCAAGAAGAAGGCTAAACCACAATATGGCCAACGAACAAGCATTAAAATCTCGTGGCACGTCCATTTTAGGGCACAAGTCACGTTTAGTAGCCAGACGCGTTAAACGCATATGTGCATTCTATAAATAATGCAAAAATAGTACTAATATTTGCTGCCACCAGCTAGTCTTTAGGCACTGTGACGTTCCTTCAGATGGCGTCACTTCTGCCCAGTGGAGAACCTCTTACCATGAGGCTAGAGAGGTGAAGTCGCTAACCAATAGTCCCCCTACGGGTGGTAACATGCAGGAGGATCTTAAGGGGAGGGAATCCTCTCCTGGGGATAAGGATGCAATTGTGAGGCACAGCCCCTTTGAAACCCAACCCGATAGGCTGGCAATAACACTCGCATCCTATCAACATAAGATCACCTCTGCAACTGTTATTGTGAAATATCGAACCCATCCGATGACAAAGTACTGAGACGAACAAGTGCTCAAAAATGCTAAGTTTGAGCGGGGCAAAAGCTAGAGCAGCTAATTGGATGGATGTTACACTGGGTCTGGCCCCGCTGTTTAAACTGAACCACAAAGACAGACTGTGTTTTATGTCGTCTTGTGACACATCCTGCATTGGTCTGTTTGGTTCTGGCAAGCTGGACGCTGTGATGCGACCAGAGGGTGAACCAGGTTGATTGAGGAGTCGCCATTGAAGCCCGGAGAGCAGAGGCAAGACTTTGGGAGACTGCAGTGAGGCCCGTCTCAAAGCTGAGAAGAGAAATGGTGGGACACCCGAGAAGTGTGTTGCCGTCAGTTGGGAACCAGCTTGATGGATTTGCAGAGACTGAGTGGTGGCGGCACCACCTGTAGTGGGTGGATTGTTCGGTCCCACAACAGTGCAGATACCACCTACTGTAGCCTACAGCAGAGCCATGTAGGTGACTTTCGGGACAGAGCAAGAGACTGTGGAGGAGGAACAATCTGTCACAGCAGGAACAAGGGATCCAACAGTTATGCCGAGGTAGTCCACAACATGTGGAGAGGCAAGACGCAGAGACCTACTAAAGGAAGTTGAACTAAGGTGTGGACCCGTGACCCCTGGTGAAACAGGTGAGAGTTCCCCGGGAGAACACGTACAAGTGTGGGAGCGGGATGGGAAGTTTTGACGCTGCAAACTATAAAGAAAGAGAACTATACAACATTTTGTGAAACCGTTCCCAGGCTAGTTCCACATAAGTGTGGTGCTGAAGTTGAGAGGGACTCCAGGAACAGCTTCGTTCCAGTGAGGGCGGCTCAAGATTTGTACCAGAGTTTGAGATGGTGAAAACCTCCAACGGTGCGACAATCCATAAGATCTGAGAGAGACGTTGTGGAACCAGCTAGGAGAAGGGAGTCCTTTTCCTAGCCCCACAAGAGCTTTATGCAACTGCCTATTTTTCTGTTTGCTTATGAAGAACCCATAACTTTACTTTTGCTTTAAACAACACTATGGGCGTTTGGCTGCTTTACATCCAAAAGAAGGGAGACCATCTCCTGGATTATAAACAGTAGCTGCACTTAATGGTGTTTTGTTTTTGTGACAGGGATAGAATAGGATACTTTGATCAGGACAGTGCCTTTGTTTTAACTCAGACTTCCTGACAAGCACCCGAGTTTCTTTAGTTTAGGTAGGGAAACCCCCTTATAGTTGGGGATAGATATGTTGTTTTTAATTTAATAAAAGTCAATGGCAACCACTATGGCACCACTTGGTCAGTCTCTTCTTCCTTGTTGTGTCGGGACCTTTTAAAGTCAAAACGTTACCAAAAAGGTAAGACAAAAAATGAAACCTAGTTTCCCAGTACTGATAATCTGAAAGACTGATCAGTTTCCCCAAAACAAAAGGCCAGGGGAGTGAAGCTGATGGCTTCAATTCCCTGTAAAAAGTCAGGCCTCGTTAAAAAAAAAAAAGGGCACAAAGTTTGGGAGTCCATAGAATATGGAAGGAAAGTTGCTAAAAGAGAAATCTTTAACACATTCCTCTCCCAGACTAGGGACACGGGGATCTAATCCTTCCCTGGATGGGTTTCTTTGTTTATACTTTCTAGACAGACCACCGGCATTGCTATGTTGTTCACCTGGCCTATGCTCAATGGTGAAGTTAAATCCTTGAAGGCTTATGGACTTATTTAGGATTCTCTCCCTTGATGGTAATTCGCCACTTTAAGGGCTTGTGGTCTGTCTGTGCACAGCAAAGTGAGTCCCAAAGAGGTAGGGTCTCCCTTTTCCACAATCGCCCACCTGAGCTCTGTCCTTAAGCGTGCAACTAATAAAGCATATAGGATATTCCCTGCCTTTTATCAAGTAACTGTGAAAGGACAGCACCTAACCCAGTGTCGGAGGCATCTCTGCACAATAAAAGGTCTGATAATCAGGTGCTCTCAGAACAGGGGTCTGACAAAGGAATCCTTCGGGCCTTTGAAGAACGCCCGCTCCTCTGACCAAGGAACTGTCTTTGGAGTTGTGAAGGCAGTCCGAGGGGCAGCTATGTCTCTCTAGTCAGCCATAACGTTTCTGTAATACCCAATGACGCCTAGAAAAGTTCTGACTTGGTTTTGGGTTGTGGGGGTATTGGAAGAATGAATTGATGAGATGACATAAAGGCCATGCGCATACAGTGGCAAGAGTGCTCAGATTAGCAAATAATAAGGGAGATCTATACCATCCTAAAGAAGTATTCGTCTCTAAAACCCAAGGGCACAACACTTTGTGCGTCTGTTAAAAGCAAAGCAAACTCGGCAAAGACACTGAACTTAATTTCCAAGACCATATTTGAAGCTCTAAGGTGATATAATAATGCCTATACCTTCATTCCAGTGTGCACAGCAGCGTAGTGCGTGAATAAAATAAATTGAAATAACATGGACAAAAGCGCTGCGGATTAACAACATACATTACAAGGGCCGTCACAGCAACAGAGTCATGTAGGTGTGACAATGCATGACACATCAATGTGGGAGTTGCAGAAATTAAATGTCAGACAAAAAATCAAAGAAATAACACCTGCACTTGTACAGCAATGTCAATAGAACAGCAAAATCAATAACGCTGTGCTATATCAAAACAAGACAGGGACAGACTTTCAATTCCGAACCAGCAATAACTGTTAAGGGGATCTTGAGGATTAAACATGCAGAATGGCTGAGGTGCATGGATCGAAAACTGGAAGTTTGATCCTATTTCAGCGCAGGTACGGTATTGTTATCAGAGCAGTCTACAGACAAAGAAATCTTCATATCTTATGTAAAACTACCAGCTCAAAATGTCATCTGAGGGTATGAGTGGGGATTTAAATCTAGCTCAGGACATATGTGAAACCCTCATATCCTCGAGTTTAATTACCTACCTACACCGTCCAGAATCATTCAATACTGAGCCATATGATGATCAAGGGCGGCGGTGGCAAGAGTGGGTAATTGAATTTGAGGGCTTCATGAGAGCACTAGGAAATGAGAATGTTCCAAATAAATGACATATTCATGAATTTGGTGGGAGGAGAAATGAGGAGTCTCATAAGAACAATGACAACAACTGAGGAAAGAACATCGTATCAGCTTCTTGCTGCTGTAGAGGAACACTTGACAATTGCTCCTAACAAAGATTATGATAGATATCTGTTTAACCAATGCAAACAGAGACCACAGGAGACAATTGCACAGTTTGTATTAGGATTGCAAGAGAAAGCAACCTATTGTGAGTTTGCAAAGTTTGATGATGAAGAAGCTATTAGGTTAAGAATAATTGAAAGCTGCACATCGTCAGCGTTGCGGAGACATCTTCTAAGAGTGCCCCTCTCATTGAAAGATATTCTGGAATTGGCGCGAATGTAGGAAAGACTTGAGAAACAAGCAGCAGATATGGAAAGTGACGGGAAGTTGGAGACACTGGCTGGCTTCAGATGCAATGTGCAAAAACAGTCCCGATACTCGAGCAGGATATTATCTCAAGGCACATGGAATGGTATCAACAGAAGTGGTCAAGAAAAGCTGAGTTCTAGATGCGGATTTCGGTTTCCACACAAAGGTCAATGCCCGGCTATTGGTCGAAGATGTGTGGGATGTGGTCAGAGAAATCACTTTTTGGTCTTGTGTAAAGAGTGAACATCTCTATGGTCGACCTGTGGAACTGATGCCCAGCCAATATTGAATGGGAAACAATGCCTAATGATGGAGCGTTCCGAGAATGATGGGGCCACCCCAGATCGAGGACTAATGGTTGGAAGAAAGTGGCCATCTCAGGAAGAGACCCTAAGAAGTCTCCAGAGGAGTTCTCATAAAGCGACAGGATGTGCTCTCAGTGAAAGGATGGTCAGCTACCAAGGAAAACACTGCTTACCAGCGTGTGAAAATTATAATTATGTAAATGGAGAGGAGGATGGTGACAATGAAAGGGAAGTAGTAAAGTGGGACAGAGTTTGGACAACTGGTAAGAGGAAAGTTGAGGAACATTTGATGGATGGGGATGAGAGCATGCGATGGGGTCAAAGGCAGCGAAGGAAGATGGTCAAGAGGATGGACCTTAATGATGAGTCAGAGCTTCTCTTTGTGACCGAGTTTAAAGGGCCCGTGATCATTGCCAGGAGAGAGTCTGGGGATCCATTCTTTCATGCATTGTTTCAAGATGATTCAGGTGGGGAAGAAGCATATGAGGAGAGAAGAAATGAAGAGGTGCATGAGGAACAGGGAAATGGACCTGTTGATGTCATGTCACTTAAAGACAGTGGACATTCTTCACCATGTGTAGCTGGTGAGGGAAGTCGGGGGACAGTCAATATTCGGCCCCAAAGAAATACTTGTAATCCTGCACATCTGATAGAGCAGATGTAGAGGTGATCCTGCTGGACAGATGGGGAATGAACCTAGATAAGCAAGGGGGGGGGATGTTGTGGCATGTAGCATGTGGAATGAAGAGAGTAGAACTAGAATGGGTATGCCAGGAAAAGGAGTGAAGAACAGTCAGTTAAGAGATGGAATAAAAGGAGTTGAGACATGAAGGTTGTCTCCTGGCATTATTTAATATGAACATGGTGACTGTAATGATATGATAAGAGATACAACAGAGGGTTGCCCAGTCTTGTACAGCCTGTACATTTCTGGGATGAGGCTGAATCTTGTCCCCACCAACCTCATGCCAAAGGTAGGTCACTGAATCCTGAGCAATCTGGCACTTGGTAGCCTTTATAGTCAGGCAGGCCTTCTAAAGACTCTGCAACACAATTTCCTGGTGTTCCTCCCATGTATAGCTGAAAACGGGCGTATCATCCAGATAAGCCATGTAGAATTCATCCAACCTATTCAGGAAATGGTTGACCAACCTTTGAAAACTGCTGGTGCATTCTTCAAACCAAAGGGCATTACCTTGAATTGGTGAAATCCCTTGGATGTTGAAAATGCTGTCTTCTCCTTAGCATTTTCTGTTAGGGATATTTGCCAATACCCTGTTGTAAGGTCAAAGGTGTTAAGATACTTGGCAGACATAGCTTGTCCACCAACTCCTCTGTTTGTCGAAGGGATCAGTATCTGTTTTGGTGACAGCATTAATAGTGTAGTCCACACAGGATATCACATCAGATGTAGCTGCTTTTGGCACCAGAACCACAGGACTGGACGAAGAACTACTAGAGGGCTCTATTACCCCTAGACCCAACATCGTGTTGACCTCTACCATAATTGAAGGTCTTACTTGGTCTGAAATACAGCTCCTAAACTTGCTAGGTCCACCAACTCGGTGACGAAGGCCTGCTCAAATCGGTGTGAAGCCTGTAATTGAGGAAACCAAAGGGGGAAAATTGCCTTGGCAAGCTTTTCACCTCATCTTGCTGTTGTAGTCTCTTTTGATGGGACAGTAGGCCACAATCAATGAAGGCATAAGAAAGGCTGCTGGAACAGATCGGGCAGAGATTCAGATTTCTCAGTCTCCCTTTCTGAAACCAGGAGCAGGGCTCCCATTTCATCCCAAATGACCTAATCTTTCAATCTAGTCATAAAAAACTCTGCTGGGGCCTTTCTAGGTCTTCCACGGAATAGCTTACATTACTGAGTATTTCAACTCTGAGCTTCTTTAAGCCAAAGAGATACCACTAAGAGACACAATAAGACTTTAAACAAAAAGATTCTGATAACCAGAGCAAAATAAGTTACATGAGAACCAAGATTACAAAGTAAGCAAGGTTTCTGGTGTGCATACTACTTGATATTTAAACTGCAAAATAAGACGGTGCAATATATTTGTTAATCTTTAAAACCGCCCCTGAAGAACTTCTGTCATCTTAATTAACTTAATTGAAGGAACAAAACATGTTGGGTTATTTTTGGCTTTCATAGGTAGGCATACAATAAAGGATTGTTATGCAATCTAGACTAACAGAATTTTGTCCAAATAAATGTTTTTGATTATTGTGGTGATGGTTTTATGGAGCACAATTCTCTTTAAATGGTGATAAATTATTGTATGAATACAACATTAATCAATATATATTTGTATTTGTATCAAACCAATGTTGTGTTGCTTACCTCCCTCTTCAAGAATTTCATGTAAGGTTTATATGTATTATGTTGTGAAACGGACTGGGGGCAACCTTTCTGATGTTATCTAGTGTCGCCCTTTGTGTTATAAGTGATTTTCTTTATCTGACTTCTTAGTGGCGACCCAAGTGTTTTCACTTGTTGGTATGTGGTAACTAGTTGGTTTTTACTTGGTTTGCCCACCATGGTGACAAATAAGTATACTTCTGTTGGCAAAATATCCAGATTTAAATTTTTGCTAACCGTGTTTCTTTGTGTTTCTCCCTTCTACCATCTTCCCATCATGTGAAAGGCTCAAGTCTGTCCCCTTCCTGTTCACTGTTTGATTTGCTATTTCCTGATTCCCACTGGATACTCGGGCATAAGGTGCTACTGTGAAGTGGTGCCATACAGACGCCACTTAATGCAAATAAGATTACATTAGTTACCTATACAAAAGAGCATGTGCCTTCTGAGATTTATGATTTTCGACCATTCATAAATTCGCCAGACCTGACTTTTAAACTAGTTCTCCACCATTTGGTATTATGAGGTATTTTAGTGTGCTGCTACCCTTTCAGTAGCTGTTTAGTTTAGTACCTTGTTTATAAGCACACGTTTCCTGAGAGCCCATTAGTAGATGAGTATTTGCATTTACAAGAATAGTCCAGCATCAGCGTGGAGCTGGTTGAAACAACATTACTACAGAAGTGCAGAATAGTTGTGCTGGTAGCTGTGTGGTAAAACAGCTTGTAACCTACTGTGTTTTGCAAAGAACGCAGATGCTGGTGAAAGTAAAACATTTGCCTTAATCACCCTTAAAATCTTTCAGAATTACTGAAAAAAAGATTTGATGAGCCAAAGTTAAAAACCTCTCCTGGGTATGAGGCACCCAAAAGTGGGCAAAGCCTAGGTCTGGTGAATGAGGATCTAATACATATAATGCTGCAGATGTAACTTCCATGTGAGATGAAAACTATTTTTTTATCCATTAAATATGGCCTTCTATCTAATAGCTTCTAGCGGTGACTCAGTCCCTGACACAGCCCTGTCTTCTATACTCTTCTATTTCTGCTACTCTTGATGCTCTTGCCCCTGTCATGAGGATCCGTTTGAAGTCCAAAGCCATGTGCAATTCTTGGTATTACTCTGACCTAGCTACACTTAAACTGAAGTGTAGGGCAACAGAAAGGAAATGGAGGGCTTCTTGCTCAACATCTGACAAACTGGCCTGTCTGTATCCAAAGGCAATACCGACTCGCTGTCCACATTAAGAGAGCCCACATACAAGCCTGCGTCTCTGCGGCATCTAACAATTCGGCCGAACTCTTCAAAATCTCCAAGGAGCTGGCCAACCCTGCTGCAGTCTCCACCCCTCCTCTCGTCTCCCAGGCTCTTTACAATGCCCTTGCCTCTCACTTTAGCTCTAAAACCCAGGACATCCTGTACACCCTCTCCTCCTCCCCCCCACCCCCTCCTCCTCCCACTCCTTCATGGCTTGCTGACCCTCCCTCAGCTACCCTCCTTTCCTCTTTCTCCCCTGACGAGGTAGCTAGACAAGTCCGATCTATGAAAACCTCTTCAAAACAGGTCCATCCCTGTTCCTCTAAAACCATTAAGGACCACATTGACACACTTGCTCCAGATTTCGTCTGGCTCTTTCTCTGCCCCTCTTAAGCACTCCCTTGTGCATCCTCTCCTCAAGAAATCTACTGCTGATCCTTCATGTCCGGCAAACTATCGCCAAATTTCCATTACTCCCTTTATGGGTAAGCTCCTGGAAAAGCTGGCCATCTCTCATCTTAATCTTCATTCAGACTCTGTTGGCTCCCTCCATGATCACCAATCTGGCTTCAGAGCTGCCAGAAGCACGGAAACTGCTCTCCTGAATATCTGTGAAGACCTGCTCTCCAACCTCGATTCTAACATTCCCTCTGTCCTCATCCTACTTGCTCTCCCCTACGTTCGACACTGTCAACCATACCACCCTTCTCAATCGTCTGTGACAACCTGGGTATCACTGATCAGGCTCTGGCTTGGCTGACCGCTTTTCTCTCCGATTGACTCTCCCAGGTACAACTAGGGTCCTTTCTATCTTCCATCTCCCTCTCTACATGTGGTGTCCCCCAGGGGTCTAGCCTCTCGCCCTGGCTTTTCATCCAATACCTGGCAACTCCCGCCTACTGCATCTCCATTTTCTGTACAACTTTCCAGTGCTATGCTGATGATAGCCATCTCATTTTCAGGCTTCCTTCAGCCTCCTCTTCTCCTTCCCTCAACTCTGATCGTCTTATCGTCATTCAAAATTGGTTTGCCGCCAACGATCTATGTCTAAATGCCAACAAGACAGAGATCCTCATTATTGGTAAACCATCTCCATCCTTTCCTCTCACTCTCTGGCCGGCCTCCCTTGGCCCGCCTCCTACCTCCACCTGCACGGCTAAGAACTTCTGGGTTATCTGTGACTCTACATTTTTTTTCTACGCACACATTTCTGACGTCTCTAAAAAGTCCAATTTCTTATTGCTCTTCCTTAGAGGTACTCTGCCTTTCCTCTCCATCCCTCAAAAGCTCATTCTCCCAAGTTCTGGTTCTCTCCACACTGGATCACTGTAACAGCCTCTTTCTAAATCTATCTGCCTCCACTCTCCGCCCTTTACAACTAATCCAGAACAGGACTGCAAGGCTTGTCCTTGGCCTCAAGCCCTGGGATCGTATCTCTCCAGCCCTGAAATTCCTTCATTGGCTCCCAGTGAATGCAAGGATTACATTTAAAACCCTCTCCATTATCCACAAGGCCTTCTGGGATCTAGGTCCAAAATACCTTCAACTATCCTTCCGTAAATACCTCCCCTCTCGAGCCTTTCCGTCCTCTACTTCTAACTCCCTCAGAGTTAGTCGTTTTGCAAAGAAACGAGCTGGGGTTAGATCGGTCTTCGGCTGGTGCCTCACTTTGGCACAGCCTCCCGGCCACCTTGAAACTTGAGGAAAACCATCTACGTTCCGGAAGAATCTAGTCTTTCCTCTTTGCCTCTGCCTTTGCCCCCCTTCTCCCCTGTTGATCTGTTTCTTCTCTTGGCATCATGCACCTGGCCACCCTCTGTCATTTGGGCCCAGGTACCTGCTCACCATGCCACCCTCCTGCACTGTCTCCAGGCCACCCTCTGCACTAGGGTTCTGTATCTGTACCCATACAGTCCCCCTCCCACTTCTTCTGCACTTATCAGATATACCTTAACTGACGGTCACCTGCCACTTTCTGGCTGCGCTACCTTGGTTTATCGCCTTTATTGATTTATTTTATTTAATATTTATTTCTTTTTTCTCTCCTGTGCTCCGCACTTTACACTCCCCCCCCACCCCCTTCCATTCACTTTCCACTTTTCCCTTTTCCATGCACTTGCGCTTTCGTAAAATTTAACTGGGCCTAGTAAGATCGCCGTGTTCTTTTTTTTGTTCTCCCTTGCTCCCCTCCCTTTTTGCCTGGTCGCGCTCTGAAACACTTGTGTACGAGCGCGATCTTAATAAAATATCATTTAATTTCCTAATGCACAAATTGCTAAAAATATAGGGGTAATTTCATTGATGTGGCACAGGTTGCCCTGGGCAGCCGAAAGTAGCTCTGTGTAGCGGTTTGTGAAGCCATCATCAGTGTTTCTTTATTGAAAAACAAATGTGCGGACACATGATGCTTTGCATTCCAAATGGGAGCAAAGCGTAGCTGGTTGGAAGCTTGTTTAATTTGAATGCCAATTTCTTTATCCTGGCCCATCTTATAAATACAAATTTGAGTTGATGTATTGTCCTGAAATTTCCAATAAACAAACATCGCTGTAAAATGATGTGAACGTATTCAAATATGGACAGTAGCCGTCTTTGTGAAAAATGCAGTTGGCTGCCACTAGCCTTGGCCTGTTTACAGCGCATTTTGTTTTGTATAGTAGAAATGCTCAATCCGCTGTTTTCTTGAATCTGCTTTCGCGTAATGTCGACGTGACAATTCAGTTGCTTATGGCAAAGACTTCTAATTTTTGTAGTTTATACTGTATACCTCTCAAAATGGAGGTGATAAGATGCTATGGTGCTCTTAGCCATCGATATGTATCAAAGGTGCTTGATTTTGACATTTGGTAATGGTTTCAGAACATATTTATCAGTAAGATGTCGTCCATGTAATTTTTTCCAGAGACTTTGGGAAGAAAATGCTTTTTTGTATTAAAGAAAATGCACACTGCTTTTTATTGAGTTAGGTTTCTTTGACAACACCTTTGGAGCCCTAGGGGCATTTGTAATACCAGTCAACCTTTGGCCTGGTAGGTTATGTGCCAAAGGCATTAACGGACTGTCCTATTAAACATAAGTTGGTATAGCTTAACTTGGACTCAACGTCCATTGTGGTCCCCTTCCTTTGATGTACATTTGTGGGCACCTTTCTCTCAGCCTTCACAACTAAGGCAACAATGTTGCTTCCTGTCACAAGATGTCATGATCAGAACAGTTGCATGAAATGGTGTGGAAATATGTTGATAAACTTAATATCCACCAATATTGTGCCCACCCTTAACTGGCCTTAAAAACATTGATCCTTCAACGCCACCATTTTCAGCCAATGCATGATTCAACAAATCTCACTGAAAACTGGATAGCTTGTTACATTGGACAGTGCATGGGTTAACTTAGAAAATAACCTGAATGTTCTTGTGCATTAGTGAGTGTTGGTGCGTCACTATTCCATTTATAGGCGTGTATATGTTTTGTAAAGTGCAGCATGCATCCTAATTGTTCTTTAGTTTGCTCAGTATGCCAGTCTGATCAAATGGACCAACAGTGGCAAGTTTCACTTGGGAGCTGCTCGTGTTGCTTTGAATCTTTTGGGACATCAGCTAGCATTCATTTGTGTGACCTGGATCTTATTGAAGGGCTTGTTGATTGGTCATGAGCTGCTGCAGTCTAGTCATCTATAACTAGTGGTCTATAAAGCCGAATCCCTTTTTGTGACCTTTGAGCGAGTTCGGCTGCAACTAAAAATGAATGGATGGAAAGCTATATACTAATCATAAATATTGATGATATTTACAGAGAACATAAAGCCTTGGTAAGTTTTCAAACTGCTAGGTCACTTCAGAAAAGGGTTGATTTGCAGACACCGGTGCAAAATAATTGTTGCATGAAAAGGATCTTGCATACTTTGCAAAAAATCTACATTGCTCTATCCACTATTGAAGAGGATATGTAACTTTTTATCCAGTTTTGAATCAGGGGAAGGATCATAGTTTCTGCTATCTGTGTAATTCGTTGTTTGCTCTTGCATCTCCAAGTTGTCAGGCCATTTTCAGGTGGTTGTTGAAAGCCAAGATTAGTGTCGTCACTTATCTGCAGTATTAAATATCTTTCCTTTTAATGTATATTTTTACTTCAGCATCCCTCTAATATGTTCCACAATAACTATTTTCTTGTATTAGCATGATGTTGATCTACATTTTTATCTTTCTGAAAAATGCCAATAAAATTCAAACTAAACCATTGCCAGTTGGTCTGTGCAGCCCCACCCATTATATTATTGTTGAGCCTGGTATGTCATTGCAAAACGGGGAAACTGCGTGGAAATCGTACCTGGTCCCTCCCCACGGGGGCAGTGAAGCCTTAAAGGATAAGTCCCTTTCCTTCTGCACAGGATCACAAGAAAACCGAGACCTGTTTCAGCCTTGTGTACTGTCTTGCGTATCTGAAACATGTCGGGCCTTGCAGAAGACTTTGGACCTTGCAGAGTTCGTTCTGTACTGCTCGTTTGAGATGGTACTGGGACTGATTTGCATATGGTAATTCCCCTTCTCTAATGGTAATGCGCATTAGAAACGAATCAAGTACTGTTAAGATACTTTCTAAGTGCACATTATTTCAAAGCTTTCCATCCATTACATTTTTGGTATTGCAGAATCATTTGATGACTTGCTATAAACTCAGCGATCGTTTGAGCAGAAAGCTTTTGAGGTTCTTCATGAGCCTGGTGATGCCTATAGTCTGACGAGAAGAGAGCAGTGCAAGTTATTTCATAATTTGTAGGTGAAAAAGTGGGGTGGACTAGAACCATTTCTTCATTGTGCCAGGACCCAGCAGTTGGCTATGTTACTTAAGAATACGTGCTGTGTTAGTGTATCAGAATGTGCTGTGCCGTCAAGACAGCATATGAATGTTGCTGGTTTCACTAGCATGCAAGATATTAGATCAATCTAGCTAAATAACTCGGCTTTAATTAGCTATTCGGTTTTCTTATTTGCTGCAAGAAAAGTGCAAATATCACATCAAAGGCCTATTGTATAACATAAACTTAGGTGCTCTGAAAGGAATTCCTTTCACGTGTTTCGCCCCTATGGGCTTTGTCAAGGCATATCTATTAGATGATCCCATATTGCGTTTACAGATAAGCTGATCAGCCAACAAAAAGGTGTAAGATGAGAATTTTAGAAACTGTTTTTTTCCTTTTCCTTTTTAAAAATTGTGTACATATGATATTTATCTCGCAACACAAATGTTTGTGTTTTGTCTGTCTTTCTAAAATCCTTATGTTGGGCCTTTTAGTAGGTGGATGCTTTTACTGTCTGTAATATGCAGTTTATGTGATCTACTAAGTTATGCCATGAAAGAAAGCCCTGGCGATCAAAACATCCTCTGGTACACAATGCACTCTCTTAGGCGTTTAAGTAACAATATGTCTTTTTTGATGTGATATTTGCACTTATCTTTCCCACAAATAAGGAATAAAAATAACCAATTAAAGCAGTCATTTAGCTAAATTGGTAGTTTCTTGCGCGCTGGTGAAACCAGTGGTGCAACCAGTGGTCCTCATTATTTTCACAACTTCTGTTCAACTCTGCATCTCTGGAAGGGCATTCATGCTATCCCTAGGATTTAGTCTTCCTTGCTGACTAAAAATAGCAATTGGCTTGCCAGAAACCTTATCAAAATAGCTGCAGGAGTCACATGAGGCCCTATATTTCACGCTGTTTTCCATTAATTTATATGTGTTTGTACACCTGGGACCAAGAATCTGAATTGTGGCAGGAATCTTGGAGTTTGTTGGATCAGCTATGGTTGTCTTCCAACCTGTGCCCATGGAATGGCACTTGTAAATACATGTTGTGCCTTCAATGTGTCGAGGTATAAAGCCATTGAGAACCTGAAGCACGATGATTTCGGATGCTTTCACAAATTCGAGCATTACAAGGATCGAAATTGCGATTTAGCTCTTGTTTGTAGCCTAGACGAGCCTTGTTAGCGTCACGACAATTACCAAGTGTTTTGACTCCCTTGGCCAAATCATTCCATACGAACTGGGAGTTGTCCTTACCTCTGTTTAGAAATGTTTATAAAGTAAATTTTCGACACATCTAGAAGACCTTTAAAGAATCGTATGTATAAAAGAATAAAAATTGGTATGCATCTCATGTGGGAGTTAGATTTGCAGCATGCATGTACTAGCTCCTCTTCATGCCAATTGACTGGGTGACGCTGGATACCCAAGAGCTGCATTTTGCTTCTCATCAAATTCTAACTTTGATCCCTCCCTCCCACCGCCAATGGGATTGCAGATCACCATGGACTGGCAACCAATTAATGGTGTGGAGAGCCTCGAAGGACATGTGCACCTTTAAGCTTGCAATTGGAAAATTCCCCATGTATAGATCACAGAAAGGGGGGGAGGGGTTAATGATATATGGGGTGTTATTTAAGGTTCTTGTAACGGATTTTCTGCATAGCAGTTGGGTATTGTACTTGTTCGCACTTGGCTTGATTTGACTGAATTTCTATGGAGACTCGTCTTCTTCAGGTCACTGCAGCCTTAGACAAATGTTTATTGGAATGGAGGTAGATAATCAAGCACTAGTAAAATATTACTCATAAATTACCTAGGTCTACTTGCAATACGGTTTGGCTTCCATGTCATCTAAAAGGGGGTGGCCTTCTGCTATACCGTTTTTTTCGATTGGAGCAGGATTAAACTTGTTTATAGAAATAAACGTTCCACTTTAAAACTGTTCAATTATATTTTATTGGCTCATAAAATAGCAGTTTTTACCATCAGTGTGCATGCTTACCTTTGCACAGAACACACAAACCTTTGTGTATAATTTGTCATTTCTTGGAAAACCTTTTGGTTGTGTTCGATTAGTACTAGTTACTGTGGTTGCATTTAAAATTAAAAAAATAATTTTTAATCACCATAATGTGTTGGAACATTTCCGAATCGGCAGTTTTTCTGTGCATGCTTTCCAGTGGTTTACAAATTGCACATAGAATACTCTGGGGTGGTTTTAATGCAATCTGCTCAGTGAAGCTTGCGGTGGCGATACCGTCCAGCTTTTTCTTTTGCTGCAGTCACACAGGCATTGAGCTTATTTTGCTGCAAGTGGTTCCAGTATTTGATAAGTTCACTAGGTTGGAACTGATGGGAGGTTATTAGGTGGCTGTATTTACAGCTAGAGTATGACACCCGCCAGTGATTGAAGACAAACTCGTTGGGAGGGGGCACTGGATCAATCCGGAGCTTGGCGAGACAAATTCCGACATATACATCCTCCAAGTGCAGGCGTCGTATGCTTAATGACACTTTGAAGATCTTTTCTGCCAGATTTCCAGAGAAAACGTACCCTGTGCCAGAACAGAAAACAGGGTAGCGTTCGCTTGGGTAAAGGTCTGGTGGCATGTACCATTTGCTCTCCTTGTTCCGATTGGGTGCATACCCTCTCATCAAGTAACCCGTGAAATAGTTGTGCCTGGGGGGCTGGTCTGGCTTCAAGAGCTTGTGTATTAAATATTCCGTGTTGACAAACATATCACTGTCAGTTTTCATCACATATGGAATGTGTGGACAGTGTGATGCAACCCAGTTCATACCCATCAAGGTCTTAATCGTCAGGTTGTAGTAAGTGTCTAGATATTCCTGCTGAATAATGTCATGATGCATCTTACTCTCCTCTGTGATGGCTCTCTGGAGATAGCGGTTTAGTTTAACAGTGACTCCTAGCAAGAAAATGCGTACTATTTGCAAGCCAGGCACTAGGCTTTCATTTCCCCAGGTTTGCCGAATGGCCTGTCTTGCTTCCACCTGTCCTGGTTCTGCTGCGATGAGCAGAATCAAAAAAGGACTCTTTGCTTTACATTTTTCTGGTTCGTTGATGATATACTTGAAATGGTAAGTATTTGGATGCCCAGGACCTTTCTCATTGTAAATTGTCCCATTGGCACTGAGTGTGTTCTCTAATCCAGTTACTCCCTGAGGTGACAATTCTGTGTTATTCGAATTTGCTTCAGTTTGTGATCGAAGCGTTGGAGGAGCCACTTCCTTCAACATGTTCCTGAGAGAGCTGTTGGTCTCGCCCTTTGTGGACCGGAATCCTCGGATGGTATAAGCCACAGGGTTTTCTTTGAATCCACCTCTGCCTGGCAACCAGTCATGATGGTTAAAAAAGAGAAACATGGCAAAAAGAAACACCAGTGACAGAAGCCCAATGAGATGCGTACGAAAGAGAGACCTCTTGGAATTCCAGTTCATCTTGGCCATACAGCAGTGCCTCCTTCTCCACTGAAGCATGTTTGATAACCGGCACCAGATGGCAAGAGCTGCTCCTCTGAAATGCCTGGTGCTTTTTCGTTGTTGTAAGGGCTATTCTTTGGTCGTCATCTTCCTCCTTGAAGTTAGATTGCTTCCTGCAAAAAGACAAATGGGAATGAGTGAAGCACAGGATAATTTAAGTACGGTTTTTGAGCATGTGGCAGACTGTAGACAAAGCCAAGTGACAAAACACATTTGTAGGCAAATTACTGAATCTTCTTTTGTAACCACGTGCATTTTTTATCTAAAACTGAACCAATATAGCTAAAGACGACATACCACGCAATGCTGCAATTTACTTTTGCGTGGGTGAGGGGTGCTTCGAGTTTTGTGTCTTTGTAATCGACATGAGTTCCTAGTGGTGTTCAGTTAAGTCGGCCACCTGCTTAGCAAATGTCAACCAATTGCAGAAGTATGAAGGCAATGGTACCGGTCCAGATGATCCATTGAAGGGCCACTGACCGGATTTCAAACTGGTTTGAAATTTGGGTTAGGGGTGTTTTTATATGCGGCTTTCATGTGTAGCTCCTGGGGCAGGCACTCTGGTGCATGCTTCCGGGCACTGTTCCGAGTGCCGTGCTACTGTGTTAAAGGCCAATGATGGACCTGTCGACTTTCACTGTCGGGGTTCAGTGCGCTCGCTGCAGAGACGCTGATAAATGTTTCGGTACACCTTTCATTCGCCTTTGACCCCATGCTTCAGAGTTCGAGGCACTGGGAGACTAAACTGTCCTGGCATGATGAATTCGGGTTTCGTGTCAATACCGTATTTTTCTTCTGTCTGGGACTCCCAGCAAAGAAGGAAACGAGAGCGCTTCCACTGCATTTTCTAGTGTTGCAGTAAGCCGTGTGAATCCACGCATGGTTGCCGGGAAGGGGCACACTTGCTGAAGTCTGTTCCTGTGACACTATGGGAAGGCGCTAAATCCTCGCTCCCTTTTTAGCTACTCTTATCGACGGCTGCTATTTTACGCTGAATCAGTCTGTCCTTTTTTTACGATGATGTATGTTGAGAGCTGAGCACAGCTTCTGATAAATGAGCCGTGCATTGCCCTTTGCAGACGCGTCTTGGATTTTTAATGTTCTATAGTTCCTTAAGGTTGTTAGTCCATCGATGGAAATAGCCTGCATGTATAGTTTTGTTGGTTTATAAAGGCCGCCTTTGTTTAAGTTGGAAAATAAACGTGCAATATCGCTTGACCGTAATTTAACTGTGTGGATAATGGATGTTTCATTGGCAACCGGTGATCTAAACATTTTCATGGGAGTTCAAATGGGACATGTAGAAATGTGCATTCATGAGTAGTACGATTGGCATCTGATAAAACGCCTCATTGTTTTGGGTACTCCTGATGCAGGGAAAGGCAGCGCCAGTGCAGCAAATGGAAGGCTGTGATGTGTTGCAGATTCACAACTGTTTCCACCCGCAGGAGGAGATCCGCCATTAATTGCAACATTTCCGGGTGTAGCCCGCAGGCTCTACATGCTGATAATTTGTACTTCATTGAGCCTCACGATATTTTTTACGCCCACACACAAATGACTGACAATGTTACTTTGTGATAAATTACCTTGATCATGTATTGTCAGTTTTATTTCCACAAAATTGTAATGTAATCCGCGCCATCGAGTAATTTGTAATGAGTGACGAATGCCATCGCAAGCACGAGCAAGAAGGTCCAATTAACGTCTCTCTGCAGTGTGTTTTCATTTCGGAAAGTTGGTTATTCTAAAAGGGGGCAAGCCATTATGCAAAATGTGAACAGGGACTTCAATATGTTATGGTTGCCGGATGAAATGTGAGGTTTTGCCTGTCTAGAAACAATCGTATCTGTTTTTATGATCAATCGTTGGGTGTTAGATGGCTTGAGGATTGTCTGCTGCAGCCGAGCCCCACTGCTTGCCCTAAACCTGGAATGCCCTCAAAGCCAACTACTGATACAACAGCAGCCCAGGCTCCCGGTGGAGCAATTATGGCCATCTGTGTTGTTCGCGGTTGCCCTCCGCATGATGTTTTTTCAGCTGAGCCTGGAACTGCACTTGCTGCAATCCCAACATGAGTTCGGGAGAAGATGAGCTGCAGTTAGCTTAAGATCTGCCTGAATGTATTGGGAGTTTGACCATGCATCTTCAGGGTGCCTTTGTTTGAACGAGTATGTTGCTTTCCATGTGTATCAAGGTTTGAACGTTTGCTTCTGTTAATGTGGTAATGTTAAAGGACATTTACACCACACAATATTGCCACCAGAGTGGTTTTGGCCAGGCCTTTAGCATGCAGTTCTTGTGAAAAAAGGAAATCCTACACTATGGATAGTTTGATTAAGAACTTAAATGCTCTGCTTTCACTATTAGTTACTAGTAATATGGAAGACAGCTGTTCTGTTTGCCATTAATGCATGCTGTCTTTCTTCTGATTTGTGTTTCTATTATTGCTTATTCTTTCCACAATTATGATCCTGCTTAGCAGCTTAATATATTCAACGTCTAAATGAGAAGCACATGTATTGTAGGCCATGATTTTGAGATCTCCCAAAGAGGAGGCCAAGGTATAATGCACGATTTGACATCCTCACACAAACTACTGCAAGCTATAAAGAATCGGGCAGAGTATTAACACCACACACTAGTTTTCTAGAGTGCAGGCTGAAGAAACTGATAGTCAAACCAAGGGACTATGCAAGAAAAACGAACCATGCTCATGGCCATCTGCATCCTACCAAAGATATCAAACCGTTTCCAATTGCATTGGTATTAATATCCTTCGAACCCATGTCACTGCATGCTTGTAATTGCTTGTTCTATTACTATTGGTTAGCTAGAAACCAGTTCTTTATGGCTTTGTGTGAACACTTTTCGAATATATTTTACTGGGCATACTCTATTGAGCGTACTGTCACACTCAACCATGTGATTGCATGTCTAGCTGTACACCTGGAATTGCGAGTTAAATTACAGAGCAAGGTGTGGAATGTAAAGGCTACCCTAGCAAGGTTATTTACATGAACCTGTGCATGTAATAAAGAATAAACACATTCATATATTTCCAGAGCAAATTGCAGGCTTATTTTTCCTGAATGCACAAGCGAAGAGTATCCAACAGCAAAGCATGCATTTGAGTTCCTGGATACTGGCGAGGTGTAGAAAATCGGGCTACTCTGAGAACGTAAATCGGTGAATTGATGAAACTGAAAAGCACGGTTTAATATGCCACTCAAACAGGTCTAGCAATGACCTTTCTGCAAAGCTCACTAATTGGCAGGTGACCTTTACCCACAATCGCTTTAGTTTGATCTCACAGTGCCTCTGCCTGGGGCAGAGGGAGCACATTTTCGGTCCAATGATTAATTCAGGCACGCTGGCTGTGTGCAGATAAACCTGAACTGTCTCACTGAAGATGAGACTGGGGCCATCATTCCCTTCTCCAAAGGTATCTTTTACAAAAAAACAAGAGGATCCTTTAAAACTAAGCATTGCCATCAGATGTGAGAGACACTGCCTTCCAGATGTGGGTCCCAGAATGTGCCTACTTGTTCCTAATGTGGTTGGCAGTTTTTGTGGATCTCTGCAATTAAAAACATTCCATCTCGAATGTGTTGAATATTGTTGCAAGTCTTAGTTCTGACGCATAAATAAACGGTGGTGAATGTGTTCCTAGTAATTGTGTTAACAGCCCCTAGCATTACACACATTCCATCTTCCCCTAATGGTGGCTGTTATTTACTCAATGTAATTAATGGGCTGTGGGACCACCAGAATAGCCCCTAAAGAGACCAGGGTGATTTCTAGCTATTGCCATTTCTTCGGTTGGAGTGGATTCTCTGCTTGGTACAGCCATTTTCTCAGTGCTTTGGTTTATCAGATACGGATTAAAGCTGACCTACTTTTAGCTCCGATTCTACTGGTCCGTTTTGTAGTAGCTTTTTAATAATGTTGCATAGTTTAAGCAGCATTGGTGGCAGATGTCCTGCAGACCATTAATCTAAGTACACGGTGCAGGCAGTGGGCTCTTATTCTAGGCTGTGGTGGTTGTAGCATGTGTGCGTTTGAGACACCCTCACTTCTGGTAGAACAATCCGTGGTGATGTTGCTAAAGATTGGGATGGCATGATGGTACCTGGGTAGGGAGGCGGGGGGAATTTCAGGAGTGGGGGAGCGTGCTGAGAAAAGCTGGTACAGGTGCGTGGTTGCTGACATAGGAGTGTAGGCAGAGGACTACCCGGGAGGAGGGGAGTGATGCTTGCAGAAATAAGGTTGGAAGGGTGAACTACTTTGAAGATTCGTGTCGGGGGTACAGGGTGCTCCTGCCAGTAAATGTGAGGGGATTGCACCCGGCCGCAAATCCAGACAGGTGACTGCTGCCCTTCTAAGTGGGAGAGAGCAATGCCAGAACCTGATGTGGCAAGAGGTGTGTATATATATATATATATATATATATATCAACACAGGGTAGATGGGTCGCTATGTGGGGGACCAGGGCAAAGGACCCGGTCATGCTGTGGATTCGTTTATTTGCAAAAGAATGCGCTTGCCCCGATTTGCTATAGCTCTATTGGTGTCTCCGAGCTTGTGCGAGCTCTGCGCCGCCGAGCTTCATACCTGGCCTGGTTATGGCGTTCCCGTGGGCGAGGTGTCTGCTCTCGGTCTGTCCGTGCCCTGGGCCGCCATGTCCCCTTGGCCCCACTGCACACATGCTGCGGCCGGCGTTGTCCAGGGCCGGTGCGGTGGTGTGCTGGGCGCTGGCCCGGGCCACTGGCGCTCTGGGCAGGGCTTAGCGCGCATCCTCAAGGATTAAAGCGGCGCGGCGCCCAGTACATTTTATCCAGGGTGTTGTCCCCTCAACCAGACGCTCGGTGCATCTTCTCCAGCCGTGTTCGCGGTCTGCTGTCCAGCGGGGATCAGCGCTGCCTCACTGTATTTCCCGGTGCACATTCCCCGCTCCCTCGGGCTCTTCTCTGCCCCATGCCCGGCTGCAGGCAAAGTGCGCCCTGCACAGGCTGCTTCTCCTGGACCAGTTTTGGACGTCAGAGCTCGATGTAGTCACATGTTCACCCGCCCCCCGAACCGAGGACGGGGTGGCGCCTGCCCATCTGTGAGGGGGCGGGAGACCTGCCTGACAACTGGAGGGATGTGGGCTTCCACCGGCCGCCTATGTTTGTACTGTACAATCCATCCGTTAAGAGAGGTAACCTCACGCCGTGGAGCTGCCTTTAGATTTGAACTGCCGCGTATGGTCTCCAAGCCTTTGTGCTACAATGTTCAGTGATCTACTGTACACACCAGCTGTGGAATTAGACCCGGCTGTTGGGGACAGGTAACATATAGCCGCATCAAACCGAAGCCCGAGTCCCACGCACGCCTTACTCGTGTAACCGTTGCACTCCACGGCACCCTCACCTCACACTGGTTCGTTGTCTGCGCCGCAGATTTCTTAGCAATGGTAGCCTGGCGGCGGGCTTACACCGCCTTCACGACAACCGCCTCCCTGCCAGATACCGTAGTCCAGTTGTTCAATAATATTTAATTTTTTTATCCTCCTCCGTCCATGTTCCCTACGGTACACCGTGCCCTTTTGTGCACTTAAAAACAGGGAATGGGGGGGGAATTTGTAGCACATTTCCGAAGCCTGTAGTTTGAAATGGGTTCAGTTCCTCGTAGTATTACTGTTCCTGCATATCTCCCAAGAGCATGTGGATAATTTTCTGGAACGGCCACCAGTGTCAGTGTTGCCCGGTTTTTGTCTGGACATTTTTTTTCTTCCTATTTGCCGAGTGTTAGAAGGATATGCCTGGTTGTGCGCATTAGTTATTTGAAGGGAAGGCCAGAGATGTACATGCACATAGAGGGCATACGTCGCAGTCTCTAAAGAAAAGTACATTCTGCACAAATCAGTAAAATGTTTTAATCACAATAGCATATTGGGCTTCAGAATGCAGTCTGTATAGCTCATTTTCTTAGGGCTTAGAATAAAGTTTCAATGTTATTTTTTTTTTGGTTCTGCAAACTGCATTTTGTCAATTTAGGAAACTGCACGATAACATATCGGATAGCCTTTCTGAAAAAGGTCAACTTTTTATTTTCCCATTACGTTACTGCCACATTTGCTTCCCTTTTTGCAGCGTTTCAAACTCCTGTTAATTTCCACTTAAAAGTAACGCCCATGATCCAACATCAAATCTCACAATATAAATGTCGTACAGAAATGTTTTTCAAAACGCCCCATTGTTCAGCATTCAAAGTATGACCGCACATTTCAGAGATCTGACCCATCTTTCGTGGAAGACACGTGTATAACATTCCGTGGGGTCCCACGTTGGTAGTCTTTGCTGCTGCTTTCAGATGATGTATGATCGCAGTACTGTCTACGGGTAGTGTACGAAAGAGCGGATGCACATAGTTCACTCTCCTAGGTGATCATGTAATGCTGCTTAAACTATGCCACTGTATATCTGCTTGCTTTTATGTCCCGTCCCCTTTCCTCCATACTTATGGTAGTACATCATAAAAGTACATTTCCCTTTTTTATAAATTTCAGGATGGGTGTGGCTAGCCCCACTGACTCTGCCTACCGGCAAAACCCATCAGTCATTTTTTTTCCTACACAGACTGGACGCTTACACAGCATGCACAATTTTTCACCACGCAACTTTTTCCCTTGTCGATTTTTTTTTTTCAATTGATTCTTTTATGGTTTGGCAACACCAGTCGAGTTTTTATTACTAGTGTTGCCTTTTTTTTACTTGCACGTCTTACCCTTACATTCCGTCCCCTTTACTCAATACTGCATGGGCGTCCCTTTACGCCATACTGCTCATGAAGTCCCCTCGGATGGGAGTTATCAATGATATGCTCCCTCCAATCCTTCTGGCAACACAGGCTCTTCCGCTGGTGCCGCCGGCCCCCCAGACAATTCCGTACCAGCCTCCTTTACAGCCTCCGGTCCCCATACCCCAGCCTGCGGCTCCCGTTACTCCCCCCACCTATGCTGGATCCTCCTGACCCACAGGATATGGATGAGGACGACCCTGACACGCCCTCGTCAGCCAAGGCCTGCCAAAAACGTCTTGCAGGGCTGGCGGAGTATCTGGGCCTACCTCAACCCGAGGTCGAGCAACCACAGAGTGGGTGCTTGCTGAGGTCCTCCCAAGATGCCTCTCTGCCAAAAAGGGAATTCCACTGCAGACCGATGTAGTCTCCCTTGCCAAAAAGGGTTGGCTCAAGCCCCACTGTGTTCAGCCAGTCAAAGGACGCCTGGAAGCGAAGTACAGGCAGATGGAGGGGGATACACTTGCTATCGGGCCCATCCTCTGCCTCCTCCTCGGCGACGCTGCTAAGCAAGGAGGAGAAGATCTTGGAGGCGTTCGGGAAGGTGTATTCCAACGCGTCCTTGCATCTTCGGCAGGCCAATGCCATGCTGGCTGCAGCTAACCAAAGTTTATGGCGGACTTCCTCCCAGAACTCGCTATGCACAGCCAATCATGTTTCAAGGCGGGACTGGTTGAGGCCAAGCTGCTGGCGCAGGACCTCATGGAATCCACCGTGGCCCATAATGAAACGTCTGGACGTGCCATCTGTATCGGCACGGACATGAGAAGGACAGCCTGGCTCTGTGCAACAAAATTCAACCCGGAAGTCCACGGACGCATGTTAGACCTGCCTTTCGAATGGGGGGGGGTGGGCGGGGACCTCTTCCACTCGACCACGGACGAGGAGCTGGACAAAAAGAAAAAGCTCACAAAACGGTCAAGTCATTATCAATCTTGACAAAGACCAAAGGGGGGGTGTAAGGGTTTTTCCCAGTCCCCCTCCTCAGCGACAGCCTCCAGCGGAAAGCAGGCAGACGTGTCCTTTCGGGTCCTTCAGGCTTGCTCTCCATGCACATTTCTGACGCCAGAATTTTGCGGAACCCTGGATCCTCTCCGTAGTATCCACAGGGTACCGTTTACCAATCCCAGCCTCTCCTCCTTCCTCCCCTCCACTCCCTCAAGTTGGGGCAGCAACTCTTCTGGCAGAGATCCGGTCGCTCATAGAGAGCCAGGCTGTGGAGGAAGTCCCAGCGAGGCTTGGACTTTTCCACCCTTAACCTCTCCTTACATCTACAAAAAATCAAGATGGTTACGCCAGCTTTTATAGTGGAGACATTGTGCAGGGGATACTGGATTTGCTCCCTGGATCTGAAGGATGCGTACCTACACGTCCCGATTTGGGAGCCCCATCGTTCTGTCCTACGGTTCAGGATCATGGGCTACCATTTCCAATACAAGGTCCTTCCTTTTGGCCTCAACTCGGCCCCCAGGCTCTTTATCAGACTAATGAATACTGTGGCTGCCCTCCTCAGAGCGCAGGGCCTACACATCTACCCATACCTCGACGACTGGCTCGTCAGGACTACATCTCCAGAAGCGGTTCACCACTCTTCCCATGCCCTTAAGAGAACACTGCACAATCTGGGCTTTTCGCTCAATCTCAAGAAGTCACAGCTGCAGCCCACGCAGACTTTGACCTTCTTGGGCCTCATCTGGGACACGTACTCCGAGAAGGTGTATCCGTCAGACAAGATCTCGGCCATCAAGAGGGCCACCGTCCATTTACCAGAGAGGTAACCTCGGCATGGTGGTACCAGCATCTCCTAGGTCTTTTGGCGGTGGTCCTACTAGCCGTCCCACACACGAGACTGAGGAGGATTCAGCTGCACTTCGCAGCCTCATGGAACCAGGAGCGGGGCTCTCAATCCGAGATGATCAACGTTCCTCTATCTGTCCACCAGGACCTCGCATGGTGGTCCATGGATTGCAACCTACTGATGGGCAAGCCCTTCCGGCCTCCCACCCCGCAGTTCACCATCACCACAGACTCCTCGCTCGGGGGCTGGGGAGCCACCCTGGACGATCTCTCGGTCCACAGCACCTGGCCTCGACAGGAGCAGGAGTACCACATCAATTGGTTGGAGCTGACCGCCATCTGGCTAGCACTCTGGGGCAAGGTCGTCCTCATCCAGACCGACAACTTTACCAGCATGTGCTATGTCAACAAGCAGGGAGTCACCAGATCCCCCTCCTCTGTGCAGACTGGCAATCGGCATGTGGCAGTGGGCCCTGGAAAATGACATCTACTTCACGGGGATCCAACCTGGAGGCGGACAGGCTCAGCAGGTTGGGAGCGAACAGTTATGGGTGGCAGCTAAAAGACCTCATTAGTCAGGAGATCCTCAACAGGGGCGGGTCTTCCCCAGGTGGATCTCTTTGCCACCTGGCACAACAAGAAGTGCCCTCAGTTCGCCTCCTGGCAGGGACAGGGCGCCGGCTCCCTGGGCGATGTATTTTGGATTCAGTGGGACGGCATGACCGATCTTCCCAGGCCCCCCCAGCACTTTCAAATGAAATGGAGGCAGCTGAATGTGCAGTAGGGTCTAGGGAAGATTACAGGGGAGAGGGGGTTGTCGCTAGAGGCCATAGTGTAGGAAGGCGGGTGCACGTTTTTTGCCCTGGTATAGATGAGGAATCAAACACTATCTTGGAATCCTGGCCTAGTTTTGCGCTGAAGCCAGGGCCACAGACACGAGTCTCGCACACAGAAATGAAGTGTATGCAGGTGATAATAGATTGTAGCCTGGGCACCGGTGAGGAAGGCCAGAGCTGCATAACCATGCCAAGTGCAGGGCATTGGTGGAAAGGGTGATTGACACTTTGGGTTTGAAATCTACAGCAGTGCCAGGGTATGACCTGACAGATATATTGGATGAACGTCCAGTTACAGAATGCAACATGCCTCTGAATCTGGTAATTGCCGATACTGTGAACTCTGTGGCAGCATCCCTGATCCATTCCCCCAGTCGGCTCCACCATGACTGGGAAGTATAGGCCGGCATGAGGGGACCCTTCTTTCCATTCCTCTCACCCTTCCCCGGAAGGGCCGATCATTTAAACTGCTACAGTCTCATCCAGAGATCAGCTTCTTCCAATCTACTGCCCGACAGACTCTAAATTGATGCCATGGCCAAAAAGGTTTTTACATCCGGCAGCATGGCTCTCAAGGCCACAGTTGTGGCTAGGGGTTTTGCCAGATACTCCTTTGGTCTCTGGACAGCAGTGGAGAATGCTATGGAGTACATATCGAGGGGCGTGATGCGCAAGGGTTCTCTTCCAGCTGGTGGAGGATTGCAAAGAGGTAGCCCGGCAGTCGCTGCGAACAGGCCTGGACGTGGCCGACTGCATGGGCCGTTCAATGGCATCGGCTATAACGCTGAGGAGGCAGGCCTAGTTGAAGGGATTTTCGCCTAATGTCCATAAGTTACCGGACATGCCCTCTGAGGCCGAATTCCTGTTTGGCCAGAAAGCCAATGAATCCTTGGAAAAATGTAAGGAATCAGAAATCGCTGCAAGATCATTAGGCCTGAGTGTGCAGCCGGCCAAACCTGCCTTCAGTCTCACCTCCAGGACCAGGGGCTACAGGCCTCATGACAGAAAAGCACAGCGCCCACCGGCCAGGCAAGGACAGAAGCGTTTCTCGTGCCCCAAAAGGGGCAAGGGAACTTCTAAGGGCCAACAAGCAGCGACCGAAGCGTGGGCGACTCCGCCTCCTAAGACGCTTGTATTTCCCCTCCCACAACTTACCGGTTGGTGGACAGTTGCTAGAGCATTTGCCCCAGTGGCAAGAGATCAGCTCCGGTGCCTGGGCCCTACAGCCCGTTCGGTGGGGTTACTGTCTGCCCTTCTCGTGAAAACCACAGGACGCACCCTCATCTCCTCCAATACAACCAGGACAGGAGCTCCAGGAAGAACCGAGAGCCCTGTTGAAGAGTGCCAGGGAAGAGGTACCACCCGAACAGAGGATTGGGTTGGTATTCCAGGTACTTCCTGGTGCCCAAGAAGGGAGGAGCTCCTGAGGAAAGACAAGTTCAGGATGGTGATGAGACATTATCCATGCTCTGGAACTTGAGGACTAGCTGCTGTCAATATATCTGCAGGATGCTTATTTTCATGTGCCAATTCATCGAAAGCACAGGAAGTTCCTGAGTTTTCTCATAGGGGACAAGCACTAGCAGTTCAAGGTGCTTCCCTTTGGGCTGACCTTCGCTCCAAGGGTCTTCATCAAGCTCATGGCGGTAGCCGATGTTCACCTCAGGAGATCTGGGGTTCACGTATTCCTGTACCTGGATGACTGGTTGATCCGAGGAAAGTCGGCGGGGCAGGTTTTGTCTCATTTAGAGGACACCTGCCTGCTACTGCACAGGCTGGGTTTCTCTCTGAACTTGAATTCCCATGTGACACCAGTCCAAAGCCTGCAGTTCATCGGAATAGTCCTAGATACCCGTGTAGGGAAGGCATACCCTCCTGAGGAGAGTCAACAGCTTGGCACAGATGGTCGACTTGTTCCAGAACTCCGCCACATTACCAGCAGCATTCTTCCTCTGCCTCTTGGGTATCATGGCCTCCTGTATTTTTCTAGTGCATGAGGCCAGGCTGTGCATGAGATCCCTACAGTGGCTCCTAAGGGATCAATGGTAACAGTATTTTGGGGCCTTTTCGGATCCCCTCAAGGTGTCCAGCCAAGTGGTCAACTACCTCGACTGGCAGGCAGACCCCAGCAATCTCATGGCAGGGGAACCCTTCTGGCCTCACGCCTGAGTAGTCGCGGATGCGTCTTGGAAGGGTTTGGGCGCTCACTGCGAGGACTTGCAGGTGAATAGCCATTGGCCAGTAACAGAATCCAGGTGGCACATCAACAGGCTGGAGTTTTGAGCCATCATGTTAGCCCTGATGGCGTTGGCTCGGTCTCTGGAGGGGAAGCATGTACTGATTCTGACAGACAACACGTGGACTCCCACCCCCTCTGCAAAGAGGTGGCTGTGGTTCTGGTAATTAAACTGGATCTCCGCCTCAGCAGTTCATCTGGCGGGGCCAGAGAACAGTTTGGGAGATGATCTGAGCAGGCAGAGCACAATCTCACATGAGTCGGTAGTGTGCCAGGAAGTCCTAGAGGAGGACTTCTATCGCTGGTGTACCCCAATGGTGGACCTATTTGCCAGAGAGTCCCAACAGGAGGTGCAGACAGATTTGCTAGAGGGAATTCCCAGTGAAGGGTGCGCTAGGGGATGTGTTTCTTGTGGATTGGAACTTTCCTCTGCATTACACTTTCCCTCCGATTCCCATCATCACTTGAGTTATTGGAAGGCTCAAGATGTTTCGAGCAGCCATGATCCTGATCACACTGGACTGGGCGAGGAGGATATGGTACTCTGATCTCCTGGATCTAACCATCTGCCCACCTCTTGAGTTGCTTCGGTGGCCAGATCGCCTAACCCAGTCGGAGGGCTGGGGTGCTTCAACGGGGCCCAGAGTCCCTCAACATACATGCGTGGCTCTTGAGAGGATGAGATATGACTGGGACCTCGCTGAAGAGGTCCTCTCGGTGTTGCTGGCTGCATTCAGAACATCTTCAAGATCTTTTTACATGTACAGGTGGAGAAGATTTGAGGCGTGGTGCAGGGAGCGCAAGATTGACCCAATCTCTTGCCCCACCACTACAGTGATGGAGTTCCTTCTGTCACTGGCCTCAGCAAGCCTTGCGGTCACCATAGACGAAGGATATTTGGCGGCCTTGTCTGTGTTCAAGAGGTCCCCAGATCAAGTTTCCTATTTTACGATCGTAGTAATGGCAAAATTCCTGAAGGGCCTTGGAAATATGTTTCCACCAACTTCCTTTTTTGTCCCAAATTGGGATCTTAATCTGGCTTTGACACTTTTTATGGCGGCTCCTTTCAAGCCCACGCGACTACTTTCTTTAAAGGTAGCTTTTTTAGTCTCAGTAACCTCCGCTAGGCGGGTTAGTGAAATGCAAGCCTTATGTTGCAAACCGCCTTTCCTGCGTTTTGTTTCCAGGGAAAGTCTCTCATAGAGGAAGAACTACATTTCTCCCAAACCTAGTGTCCAAATGTCATCTGTCACGGTCCATAGACCTCCCAGTCTTCTGTTGTCCACCGCACCTTTCTATGGAATAGGAGCGTTTCCATTGGCAGGATCCCAAGAGGGCCCTAAACTTCTATGTTGCAAGGACGTCTGAATTCAGGAAAACTGACCAGCTCTTGTAGCTTTCTCTTTGGGTCATAAAGGTTTGGCAATAACAAAACTAACATTTTCCCGTTGGATCAATGGATAAATGCCATATCCTATCGTATTTTATTCTGCATATTCTAGTGCTACCGATCAAAGGAAGGGAGCTGCAGTCGGGCATCTGGACGCACTCGACTAGAGGGGTCCCCGTTAGGGATGTTTGTTGCGCAGCAACATGGTCTTCTCTTCATACCGTTTCTAAACACCGTAGTTTAGAGGTTGCCTGCGTAGCTGATGTATGCTTTGGCGGGAGGTGCTCCAAAATCTGTTGGTATAACTTTCTGCCCACCTACTTTGCCCTATTGCGTTGGGAGTCTATCAAATGAGTAATCCGCGGGAGAAAAACAATCCATTGAAGTAGATATTATTTACCATATTCTTTCTATGGATTCTTCTCATGCAGATTCCTCATCTCCCCTCCTGTCCGTCCCGGCTCAGAAAGTTGACGGTTGGTGCACATCTTTTCTTGGGTTGAGACTTGATGATAGTCCTTGGATGACCATTTTCTGTCTTTCATGCCGCTTGTTTGCACCATATTGTGGTGTCTTCACAAGGTTTTTCCTTCAGTTGGAAGCTTATCTTTGTTTTTAACTTCTTATGGGCTTATTAGCCCGTTATTATGTCTGTGTTCCTTTGCAGCGTGGCGAGCTCAGAGGGGGTGGGGGGGGGGAGAAACTGAGGTGTTGGGGCATCGTGACAGAGTATATATACAACGCCTGATGTCCGGAACAGAAGATCGAGCGCTGAGCAAGGTGGATCGACGATAGACTGCCGAGTCGAAGTCCACTATGCCCTGTCAAAAAATAATCCGAAGCAGCAAAGATGGATGTGATATCTATCAGATGAGGAATCATCGGGAGAAGAATCCATAGGAAGAACCTTACGGCAAGTAATTTCTCCTTCTGTAACCTTTCTCTTCAGCAGACCGCAATGATAGTAAGTTGGCTACCAGGACCAGAGCTTTGTTAATGGGGATGGCCTCCCTTTGAAGACACCAGTTAGACGATCTGGCTGAGGCAGTGCTGGAAATGTAGAAAAAAAACTGGAGGAAATCCTGTAAAGTCCTCTCCCGCGCCCAAGCGGAGGCAACTCTCTGCCCCTGACTGCCACTCACGGCAGTTTCCTGACTTGATCCAGTGAAGGATAATAGGTGATAGTTGTCCAACTTTCTAACAAATTTGCTTATGATTATTCACGACCTCTGGGTTTTAAACTATGGCAGGTTTTTCTCATAGAATTCTACAGCCACCCTCTCCAACACAGTCTTCTATGCCCCATTCTTTTTTCTCGGATCACATCATAATATATCTGAAGAAATTTAGGTTGTGCAAGACAAACGTGTTATACAGTATTTTCCTTCCTGCTCTTGTTGCTTCTTCAACAATGTTTCGGGTAGAGAAAGTTTTTCCCACCCATCAAGCACAAAGTGTGAAGTATTCTTCAGCTGTTGAAAAGGATACACTAACTGGGGGACAAGCCAGATGTGGGCCCACTACGCCAGTGGAGAGGGTCTTGTAGGGAGTGAACCTACACTTGCTTATGGGGGAGAGGAAACCTGGGACAGGTGGCATGGAATGAAATACAGGTAATGAAACCTTGAAGTATTCCTATTTGTTGAGTATTAGTCCACCACAGAGATTGCACCCCTGCTGTATTGAGGAATGTTTTATTTAAGAACAAGGTTTCCTTTCCAACTGACGTTTTGTAACAGAATTACAAAATGTGCAATAATAGCAGACGCAGTGCTAGGGTAAGGTGCCTTTACTTATGTGAACATTGTTGTATTGAATGACGTATACTGTGTGGTGAAGAGTTTAGACTAGGAACCTAAACCAGGGGCAGGTTGACATACTACCATTTTTAACATTGAAAGTCGGGGTCCAATATTTACAAATGACATGGAGCAGGCTGCTAGTAGAATGCAGGAAAGGTGTTTTAGGCTCATTGTTTGCATAGGAGAGTGTGTGGGATTTGAGTCAGCACCCTCTATTTCTAGCAGGTGGTTCGAACCTCGTTTTTAAGAAGGACCTTTTGAAGAAATGGCATTGATTGCTGGAGTGAGAGCTTTTCAGTGCATTGAGAAAAGTAGGGAAAGGGAGATAAAGTGGAATGGAGGCACAATGTGTTACGCTCACCTGGCTCCCACAGAGGCGTCGATCAGAACTGGACAGCTGCGGTCTCCACCAATGTGACGCGTAAGGGCCGAGATGACGGACTGGACTGGCCCACCTAGCTTTGGTTGCTTGGCCCGTAGGAATATTCTTCTGCAAATGAAGAAAGGGAATTAACCACCCGTGGAGATGAGCGTAAATCCCCCCACCCCCGCTGTTCTCCCCACAGATCACCTTTGATGTCCCCTCTTATAGTCTCACCTGATGGTTTGAAAAGATGAGTTCTCCATCCTGCATTGAGTGCCGGGGCGCGTTGATAACCAGTTGCTTCACTGGCTCGAAGGAATTGGTGAGTTCCAGAACAATATTGACTCTGAGATTCCCGGCAAGACGCCGCAAGTATAAATTTCGTAAGAGTTCAAATGCCTGGCTTTCACTCTTGTCCGATTCTTTGCAGGTTGCAGCTTGACCCTAATGAAGAGTTCCTCGTGGCAACCGGTAGTATTCTGGTAAGGATTTGTATTTTCCAACACAGTTCGATAAAATAATGTCAATATGTAACCTGTTGCTTTTTCCCTTATTCAGGCGCTGAGAGAAAGTATGAAGTCTTGGGGAATAATGCCTCCGGCGGTAAAATCAGGTAAGTCTATTGTGATGAGGAGGGTTCCCCTTGTTAATCCCTTTGTTTCACCTTGCTGTCCTTTTTGTTTCCCCTTAGGGGCCGGGGTTCGGCGAAGATGCAGTGGAAGCTGCGCCGACCTGTGAAGAGGAATAGTACCCCTGGCGGTAAAATCAGGTAAGTCTATGGGGGGGTTACTAATATTCCTCTGTATTCCCTTGGCTCACCTTGCTGTTCTTGTCTTCTCCTTAGGTGCCGGAGTGCGACGGGAACATGCAGGAGGATGCGGTGGAATGTGAAGATGCTGCGAAGGCCGGTGAGTTCAGCGCGGCGCTGCAGCAGGCGCGGCGACGCGCATAAAATAACTTCTTTCTTCCAGATCGAAGCCGCGATGGATTGGGAATTTTAGGTAAGGATTAAAGGTATTGCTCTTGTTCTAACCTTTTCTCCTTCTTTCTCCCTTTTTCTAGGAGCTCCAAACTCGAGGCGGACATGGCAGAAGGCTGGATGCAGACTTGCAGGCATGGTGAGTGTTATGCTGCTGGATGCAGAATAACGCAAAGCGTGTGCTGCTCTTCGGGCGTGGTTTAAATAGCCTCCAAAGTAGTCCCAGGTAAGTATTCCTCCCCAGCCCCGCCCGAGTAAAAAATAGTCCCTAAGTAAAGTAGTCCCTTCCAAGCCTCCTTTGGCTTGGAGCTCTTGCAGCATGGTCTACATCAGGTAAGTTTGCAGCATGGTCTGCATCAGGTACGTTTTAATCTATGAGCCTGGCGCCTATGGCGCTAGGACTGACTCTCCATATGAGTCTGGCGCCATAGGCGCCAGGACTGGACCCAAATAGCCCCTAGCAGGGGTTGTTGGGCTTGCTTAGGTTACTTTGTGCCTGCTTCCGGGGTTGCTGGACGTGGTCTGGGTCTCTGGGGGTAGGCATCATGACACAATGCGGGATTTGGGAGAGGGGTACTGGTAGGTTGTGTGTAGTGGAGGAGTGGAGTATTCCAGAGAGGAGAGTACAGTGGAGATGCAGTCAGTGAGGCAGTGGAGGCAAAGCCATGGATGGATTTATAAATTAGTAGCAGGGATTCAGAGTGATTTTGCATGGTGATAGTAGGCAGAGGGCGGTGGTGGATCTCGGTATGATAAGTGGGAGTGTCACAAAGCTGGTGACTTTGCTGAAGGGAGCACATGTGCAGTCTGTTTAGGTTCACATGCTTTGCATAAACCGCCACCTAGTAGTTGGCTCGGAGTATTACATGCTTTTTGAATTCGTAAAAAGGGGCATTAAAAGGGGTGTTCTGCCACTCCATTCCTACCCTGTGTGTACAGGGATCCATGATTCTTGACAAGTCTGCCTTCCAATTGTTTTTCTACACCATCAAGCTGGTCACATGTACACTGCTTTAAGAAGTGGAACGTAGTTCAGCCACTGGTAGTTTCTCAAAATGAAATCTGTGATGGATTTTGGGAGGACAACCTATTATGTTGACGAGGAAAGACATGAAGGTCTAGCCAAATCCAATCTATCTATATTGTTATATAGCGCTGTTCGCCTGCAGGCCTCCGAGCGCTCACAAGGATAGAGACAAAGGTACATAAAACATCAATACAGTAGGATTCTGATATTCTGAAAGCGGATGAAGCTAACAAATATCTAAACTGCCCCTTCGTCGAACAGCCAGGTCTTAAATTGGTCCTTAAACATAAGAGACCCACTGTTCTTGAGATTGTGTGGAAGGGAATTCCAGACCATAGGTGCCAAGAAATTGAAGTTGGTTCCACCAACTCTTTTTAGAGTTTGTCGTGGCTGATACAAATCTTGATTCCCATTAGAATGGAGGTTTCTTCTGATTGGTGCTTTTTTAAAAATCTTCCCAACAAGATAATTTGGTGCAGTGCGTGCTAGGCATTTATGAACCATAAGTGCACCTTTGAAACTTAATCCTCTATTCAACCAGGAGCCAATGTAGCTTCCTCCTAGCTGATGAGATCTTGGAGCGTTGACTTAGATCAAAGACAGCCCAAACTGCTCCATTCTGTATTGTTTGCATTTTGTTATGTTATTCTTGGAGGTACCCATCAGTAAACTATTACAATAGTCTAGTTTAGAGTTTATTATGGCACCAGCAATCAAAGCAAGATTTTGCTCTGTCAAATATGGGCACATTTATATAAATAAATTGGAGTAAAATGCACATGTTGATTTTAAATATGAAGTATGCCTCTTAAAAGATAGATGTGAGTCCATAAAGACCCCTAAAGTTTTTACTTGATCCAATACCAGGATGCTGTTATTAATTTTTAAACTTCGGTTTTGATCTAGTTTTATTTTACTTTTGGGTGGTTCCAACGATTAATAAGTGGGTTTTCTTCATTTAACGCTAATGAATGTGTCCCCATGCATTTTTTAATAGCTCAAAACAACTCCCTGATGCTGAGCGTCCTTTTCATATATTCCTGACGGCTCAAAGACCAGTTGGGTGTCATCAGCGTAGTTGGCAAACCGGGCACAGAGTGTTAGCAGCATGTCGCACAATAGCTTAGAAAAAATATTAAAAAGCAGGGGGGACAGACATGACCCCTGGGGAACACCACAAATCAGCAAGGTTTTTAGTGAGGAGAAATGCCCTTTTGCCACTGCCACCATTCTGGGTCGCAGAAAGGATTTAAACCAATTGGCTGCTGAGGGTGAGCATCTACCAACTGTTATGAGTCTCTCTGCTAAAAGATCATGATCTATTAAATCAAACGCAGAGGATAGATCCAACAACAGAAGTAAGGCTACACTCACTTTTTCAACAATAGTGGTAATATTTGCCTGAAGATCTAGGAGGGCTGTCTCTGTGCCGTGCTATGCTCAAAAGCCGGATCGTTCAGCAGCAAGTATATTATTGTCCACAAATTTCTGATATTGTAAGTATGCAATCCTATCAATTATTTTGAGTAGGAACAACACATTTTTGAGTGGCCTAAAATTTCCTGGGACTGGGGGATCTAAATTCTGCTTTTTAATAAGCGGAGTAATCCAAGCTTCTTTTATGTTTCCTGGAACATATGCTTCATCGAAGGACTGATTCACGAACTGGGTGACCCATGGAGTTAGTGTGTCCGCAAAGTCCTTAGTCTGGCAGGGAGAATGTCCCCCTTACATGAGGAGGGTTTTAGGTTATGAATAACCTCTAGGACTTCCATCTCCAATACCTTTTCAAAAGCAAAAGCTTCTAGATGGTTTTGCTCTGGAGGAACCATGGGCTTAGATGTTTCAATATCAGAAAGTAAGCTTGTCTGGTTTCTGATGGCCTGTTGATGATTTTCAGTTTTTTTAATAAACCCATCATATATTGCTTGGCACCAGGTGGTGTTCTCTTGTTCCTGAAAGCTAGCTGGTGTGTTTTTTAACTCCTGTAAGATTGAACATATCTCATTTGACTGAGATTTTGCTTGTTGTATTCCCTCGTTAAACTTTTTTGCTTTAGCTTTGAAAATTGTTTGTTTATAGAGTTCTACAGCCTGTTTATAACTCAAGATTGACTCAGCTGAAGGAGCCTTTCTCCAATAGCACTTCGCTTTATGCTTAATTCTCCTAGCTTCTAAAATTTCCCCAGAAAACCATTTATTTTGGTCAATGGATTTATTGATCTTAGCAGGTTTAAGTGGGGCCAACGTGTCAAATGCTTGATTGGTGGCCTTTCTAAACGAAAGGGTACAATTATTAAGGGAGGTATAGCCCTGTAGTGATGGCAGGAGCTGTTACTTGCTCCTTAAAAGCCTCACTAGTCCTATTTTTTCAATTCTATCAGTTCATAAGGGGCTTATTCCTGTAAGAGGATTCAATTCAACACTACAGCTAAGTCAATGCCTAGTCTGGGATACTGAATGGAAACCCTTATTGATATATCTTTACCTCCAGTTCATGCGTTCTGGATGACTACCCCCATATAACACCCCTCTCTTGGAATCCCCCTGACCCCACTGAGCCACGAAGTAGTTCTGTTTTGCAAGTTTAAACGGTTTATTTGATAATTTAAACAATATATATATTTCTGAGGCTTGTGGAATCTGCTTAGATCACATGCTGTGCATAGGCCGACATCTAGTGGAAGCTGCGGAGTATTACAGTTTGTTTTTCAAAACTCGAAAAATGGGCGTCGACACAGGCGTGCCAGTAATACTATCCCTAGTGTGACATCCACTGTACCCAAGATTCCTCACGCGTCTAGGATCCTCAGATTGTTTTTTTCCGCCATACTGGTCGGAAGCATCTTGCGGAGTCCCCTGGCCTTAGCCATACTTTTGCTAATAATTGAAATTTATAATTCTTTATTGACATCCTTCCCCACCCCAACCTCGACACTCGACGACGGCTGGAGAAGACATCGACCGTCGGCTGCTGCACGACGGATCTGGGCCTCGGAAGGCCGCTGGCCTCGGCCCGGGCCTAGTAGGCCGCTGGCCTCGGCCCTGCAAGTAGGGAGAGTGGGGGGTGGTACATACTCTTCACTCTTGGTATATAGGTACACTTATATATTTCCTACACTTACCAGCCCGCTGCCTCAAGGTGCGTATGGAGGGTACCCCTTTCCAATTCTGCCCCAAGTGCAACCGCAAATACCCTTGGGTCGACAGGCACGCCACGTGCAATCTCTGCTTGCCGAGGGACCACCCCGAAGCGAACTGCAGAGCGTGTAGTAGGTTTAAACCTAAGACACTTAAGGACCGTTCGACAAAGCGTTGGGCCCACCACGCCAGGCAGGCGGCCATGGCAGCGGAGGGCGCCTTCAGCGATGGCAGCGACGCCGTACTTTCGGACGGCGAGGGCATTACGGCATCAAAAGACAGCCGAGCGCAGGTCCCTGACCTCAGAAGGTCGTCCGGCAGGGCGGCTATGGGGAAGACCCCCGGCGACGCAAGCGCTACACACCCTACACACACTAAGCACACTAAGTTCAACCGAACCTCGACGACGTCGACTTCTCGGAAAGAGGCACAGATAGAACGGTCCGACTCGGTGTCCTCTGGGCGCTCTCGATCGAGATCGCCTCATGACGCAAGGCAATCATCCACTCTTGCCAAGAGTGCCTCGCTCCCTAGACTAACGGAAGTTCGATCGTCGGAGGACGAAGACGACTTCCACCCCCAGGCCGCACTCCAAGAGACGGAGCCCGCAGTTAACACCAGCGAGGCCCCACGCTCGAAAAACACAGATACCTCTCCCGATCCTCGACGCCAGGCGTCGAAAGTCTCCGGGGCCTCCAAGGGACAGGGGAAACATTTTTCCACGCACGGGGAGGGGGGGGAAACAGCGGAAAGCACATTCTTCCACTCCTGTAAGACCATCCTTCCCCCCCTAAGCAGACAGACAAATACAAGTCTACTGAGAGATCAACATCCAGCAAGGGTACCCTTGATAAGTCCCCTAAATTGCCTACTAAAGTCATCCCCTGTTCCAAAGAATGGTCCAGCGAAGACATACAGGGTCATGTCAAGGATGTCTTCCTTGGCTGATTTTTACGACAAGAATCCAGAGCATTTCCTCTCGTATGACCCTCAGGGGGCCACACCCTCAGGTTCCACTGATCCTATCCCCCTAAGTAAAAAGGCCCGGTTCGAAAGACCTGAACCCTTCGAGGTACAGCCTTACTCTACTCCATACTCTACTCCACACCCCAGGTACCAAGGAGAGCCTTTCCCTGAGGGGGACCAGGAGTTTGAAATTATGGAGGAACAAACCGGGACGGAATACTATGCGGATGATGAGGACCAGGAGGAGGGAGAAGATGAGCAGGAAATTTACAGAGTAGATTCCCCGGTAGAGAACGAAGCCCCAGTTACCGACTCACCAGTCGATAACCAGCCCCTCCTTAATGAGGTTCTCGCTCGCGCGGCAGAACATTTTCACATCGACACCCACGGTGTACAGGAGGAAAGGGACTTCGCAGAAGAGTTGGTGGGAGAGAGGAGGCCGGTCGCCCAGACCATCCCTATCCTTAAATCCATCCAACGAAGAATAGATCCGTCCCTGGTGAACCCAAACCTCACCAGAGCAGTCAACCCCAGGGTCGAAAAACTTTTCCGAGCAGCCCAGTCTGACCCTCTCTATATAAGAGGACATCTTAAACCAGACTCCCTAGCTGTTACCAACACTCGGAAGAGGGCTGGAACACCCTTATCTTCGTCAGAAGCTCCTCCCGACAAGGAGAGCAAGAAACTTTACGGGTTTGGCAGGAAGGTAGCCTCAACGTCCGCCTACCAAGCAAGGATTGCTAACTCCACCACCCTGTTGGCCAGCTACAACTGCCATCAATGGGAAGAGGTCGCGGCACTCATAGCCTCTGCTCCTGAACCGTTAAAGGGCCAATTGGCTCGGATCTCGGCAGAAGGGAGAGCCGTGTCTGGTTGCATATTGAAAGCAACTTTCGACGCCGCGGACAACGCAGGGAGATTGATAGCAGAAGGTACTGTTATCAAAAGACATGCGTGGTTACGGCAGTCGGGGTTCAAAACAGAAACTCAGGCTTCATTAATAGACAAGCCGGTGGAACCCGATCTATTGTTTGGGAAAGCGGTCGAAGACGCACTGAAAAACGCCAAGGACTAATACGAAACACTGAAATCCCTTGGCCAACTAACCAACAAACCCCCTAACCAGAGGGGGAACAGTAATTTTCGTCGCCCACGCGGCCAAAATTCACAAAGAGGCAACTATGCCCAGGGACAGGGTACACAGTGGAACAACAGCCAGCAGTCTACCCAAAGTTACGGCAGGGGTAACAAAAGAGGTCGTGGGAGAGGCAGAGGCAGCCCCAACAAGGGAGGCAGCCCCAACAAGGGAGGTGGCACGCCTCCACCAAAGCAGTGACGCTCAGTTCAGGGTCCCTTCTCGCGCAACCCCAGTAGGGGGACGCATTTCCAACTTCACCCAGGCTTGGGAAGGGATCACCTCAGACAGATGGGTGCTGTCAAGTGTCCACAGGATATTGTATAGAATTACTGCAGCGTCCCCGGAACCATCCTCCACGACAAAAAGTACACTCCTTAGAACATCAGAAGATCCTTCTCGAGGAGATCGCCATTCTGCTAGAAAAGGACGTGATAGAACTCGTCCCAGGACACCAGGTAAACAAGGGTATCTATTCAACTTACTTCCTTGTGCCAAAGAAAGATTTGACAATGCGCCCAGTATTGGACCTACGGCCTGCCAACAGGTATGTCAAGCCCCAAAAATTCCGTATGACCACGCTACAAGAGGTAATCCCCCTCCTAAAAAAGGGGGATTACATGGCAACCTTGGATATGAAAGATGCTTATTTTCATATTTCCATGCTCCCAGCGCACAGAAAGTACTTGCGCTTCAAGGTGGACAGTCGCCACTACCAATTCAAGGTACTGCCCTTCGGGATAGCTTCAGCACCAAGGGTATTCACCAAGGTACTGGTGGTGGCAGCTGCACACCTACGCAGGGAGGCAATCCCAGTGTACCCTTATCTGGACGACTGGCTCATAACGGGGGAAACCCCAGGAATTTGCAGGGCAAACATTCAAAGGACTATCGACCTCCTCCACGAATTAGGCTTCTCAATCAACGAGAAGAAGTCAAGCCTGGTGCCAAGCACCTCAAAACAGTTCCTAGGAGCAATTCTAGATACTCAGAAAGGGTTGACCTTCCCTTCGGAAGAGAGAATTCGGAATATACTACTGCAAATTCCACATTATCAGTCTGGTCAACAAATAACGGTACGCAAAGCAATGCGGTTATGGGCATGATGGCGTCATGCATTTACCTGGTCCCCCACGCGCGACTGCGCATGCGTCCCATGCAGGAATGGTTGGCGAAACAGTGGTCTCAGGCAAGTGGTCAGTGGGACGATCTAGTGGTCGTTTCGCCAACACTTGTACAGAGCCTACACTGGTGGACAAGAGAGAATCTCGCAAGGGGAAAACCCTTTTACGATCCCGAAGTACAGGCAGTGGTGACTACAGATGCATGCCTGACTGGGTGGGGAGCTCACCATCTCCACCACATAGCTCAGGGTCTCTGGTCTCACTCAGTAGCCAAGAACCACATCAACCTCCTAGAGCTTCTGGCAGTATTCCGAGCGCTTCGGGCGTTCAAGCCCCATCTACTAAACTTGTCGGTGCAGATCCGGACGGACAGCACGACAGCTATGTTCTATCTGAACAAGCAAGGAGGGACTCGTTCGCCAAATCTGTCCAAGCTTGCCCAGAAAATCTGGATATGGGCACTCAGACGGAACATCTTCCTGTCATCGCAACATGTTCCAGGGGAGCTCAATTCCCTAGCGGATGCTCTAAGCAGAGACTCCCTCCCAGAAGAACACGAATGGGTCCTTCACAGAGAGATCGTAGAAGATCTCTTCTCTAAGTGGGGTTTCCCCACTATAGACTTATTCGCCGCAAGCGAAAACAAACAATGCCCAGGATTTGTATCCAGGTTCCCCCAGCCAGACTCCCAAGGGAACGCCCTGTGGATGAACTGGTCAGGGATGTTTGCGTACGCTTTTCCACCAACTCCTCATCAGGAAGGTGGTGTACAAGATGAACAAGGAATCGATGACGCTCATCCTAGTTGCTCCCATGTGGGCGAGACAACCATGGTTTCCACACCTACGCAGGATGGCGGTGTGCGAGCCCATCAAACTTCCAGCCTGGTACAACCTACTGTCCCAGCAACAAGGTCAAACAGTGCACCAGCAACCCAACTCAATGAACCTGGCAGCATGGCTCCTGAGGTCATAGAGTTTGGACATCTCAATTTACCACAGAGGTGTATGAACATCCTAAAAGAATCCAGGAAACCAAACACAAGGCACTGTTACTTTGAAAAGTGGAAGAGATTAGTTATTTGGTGCCAGAATAAACAAATCAACCCTGTTGATTGCACTCCTTCCAACGTTGTGACATACATGCTCCACCTGCTGGATGCAGGATTGGTTTTTAACTCTCTGAAAGTACACCTGGCAGCCCTCTCGGCTTACACCACATCCCATAACAAGGTGTCGTGGTGGAAATTACCAGTAGTTAAAGCCTTCATGGAAGGAGTAAAGAGACTTCACCCTCCTATTTCGAACCCACCGCCAGGATGGGACCTTTATGTGGTGCTAGCTAAGCTCATGGGCCCCCCTTTCGAACCCATGCATAAAAGTAGTCTCAAACACCTGACTTATAAAACGGCCTTCTTAGTAGCCATTACCTCTATAAGAAGGGTCAGTGAAATTCAGGCTCTGTCAGTGCAGGATCCTTTCTTTACTATCCACAAAGACAAACTGGTTTTACGCACACACCCTAGGTTCTCACCTAAATTTATATCAAAGTTCCATGTAAACCAGTCCATCGAGCTTCCGGCTTTCTTCCAGAACCCGCAAAGCTCGGCTGAGGTGAAACTACACACCCTAGATGTGCGTAGGGCGGTCCTCTACTATGTAAATAAAACCAGACCGCTAAGGAAAACAGATCAACTGTTTGTCTCCGTAGCTACAGGCAGAGAGGGAGATCGCGTCTCTAAAGGCGCTATCTCGAAGTGGATTATCAACTGTATACAGCTGTGTTACTCTCTTTCTGGAAAAACTCTGCCTTTTACGCCAAGGGCCCACTCTACTAGAGGCATTGGGGCCACTCTGGCTTTCATTGCAAATGTTCCCCTCAACACCATTTGCAAAGCAGCTACTTGGAGCTCTATTCACACTTTTACTCAGCATTACTGCACTGACACTCATTCCAAGACAGATACCCAAGTGGGACAAGAGGTTCTAAGACACCTGTTTGCTCATGACCCTTCTCACATCCCACCTCCTTCTTCTGGTACTGCTCGCTAATCTATGCACAGCATGTGATCTAAGCAGATTCCACAAGCCTCAGAAGGGATACATTACTCACCGTAATCGTATTTCTTATGCTTGTATCTGCTTAGATTCACATGCGACCCACCCTTCCTCCCCTCCGAGAGAAGGCGCATGATTGCTTGTAGTCTTACCTTTCTGTCTATCTGCTTGGATTATCTGTACTCGGGCTACTCCTCATGCTTTCTCATGTCAGAAAAAATACAATCTGAGGATCCTAGACGCGTGAGGGATCTTGGGTACAGTGGACGTCACACTAGGGATAGTATTACTGGCACGCCTGTGTCGACGCCCATTTTCGAGTTTCGAAAAACAAACTGTAATACTCCGCAGCTTCCACTAGATGTCGGCCTATGCACAGCATGTGAATCTAAGCAGATACAAGCATCAGAAATACGATTACGGTGAGTAATGTATCCCATATCACACTTTATAATAAATTAATAATTGAATATCACACTTAATCTGAGCAGTAATCAATAATGGATAGTCCGGCACTAGCAAACTTCTTTATAATCAATGATGAGTGGTTATAGGATGGATACGATAGCAACAATACTTTTATGGTTTCAAATGGATGCAATGTGGAATGAAATGCAGTACAGAAAATAACTTGATAGGATTTCAGCAAAAGACAATGTAATCACTTTCTTGGACAATTCACCCCCCCTTTTATGCACTGTAAGGAGATGAAGATGACACAGTTCTTAGGAATGCAATCAAATAGAATTCAGTTCAATTCCCCCCCAGCAGCTTATACAACAGATAGGAGTTTTGAAACACAGGCAAAATGCTTTGAATATGGTGACAATGCAGTGAGAAATATGCTGAAAATGGTTTTAATTCCCTTTAGGTGGTTCAGGGTGAGTGAAATATACTCGGGATGAGTTCAGGCTCACTTTAGCAAGGATCTAGGAATAACTAGCAGGTTAAACGAATTTTTGGCAAAGGAAAGCAATGAAGCTGCTGTTTTCACACGTGGCTGGATTTTTAACCAAATTGCAAATCGCGGTAAAATTCGCAAGTGCGAGAATCGTGATTACGGCAAAAGTATGAGGAGTAGGAAGTCGGTTCTAGGCCTGTTGAAAAGCTGAGATTCTAAGCTTTCAGAGGAAAGTTAAACCAAGTTCCTAGCCCAAACGGTTCCAGAGATATGGACGATTAAATAAAGGTAGTTTTTCGGATTTGAAATTTTAAAAGTTCAAAGCGACAGGTTACAGCTTGCAGCTAGAAAATGACAAGCGACAGCTTTGCAAATGACAGGTGACAGTTAGGAGGCAGTTCTGGTTAGATTAAAATAGATTGAATTATATTATTTTAACTAAGAGATTGGTTCTGCACAGTTCTGCTAGGTACTCACAATATAATTTTAAAAGGAATGGGCCTCGCCACGGATCTGGTCAACAGGTTTTCTTCACTCGCCACGGACGGTTTCTGCGCACAGCGTCTGGGTCAGCTCTACTCTGCTGGTCTGGGTCTCTAGTTCTGATCAGGTCTGTGGGTCCGGATACAGCGGTCTCCGGTTCAGCTGGTCTCTCTCTTGATACAACACTGCTCTCTAGCAAATGGCAAGAGTTCTTGCAAAGAATTCAAACAGCTCGCCTGGCTGTGAATAGTGGCAATGATTTGAGGCCTGCTAAAGAGGGATTTAGCTTGTAGTTGACCTCTCTGCTACAAATTCTGAAGTAAAGTCTTTGGTCTCTGAAGGTGGATAGATTGAAGTCTCTATGTTGGCTCTCTGGAGGTTGATGGAGGTAAAGTATGGATTTTACCGGCAGAGCGTCCCGCAGCAGGTGGAATAGAAACTCCTCTCTAGCTTCCAGTGGCTCTTTTTATGTCTTTTGAAAGTGGGTGTGTGTGCAGCATCACTAGCCAGTCCCTCTCTCAACTGCCCATTGGTCAAGCTTTCCTTTCTCTCTTGATTGGGGAAAAGAAGTGGAGTGTCAGAGCGATGTCATTTAATGGCTTGCAGAAAGGACACTCCCCTGTCAAATTACACACAATCTATATTTGACCTAAAGACATATTTCATAGATACACAGTGGTTTGAAATTACATGCACCCATCACATATCACATGAAGTATACCCTGTTCAAACTCTGCTCTTCCTGGGGGCTTGGGTTCAAAACTGGCAACATATTTCACTTTTTGGTCGGGTTACCAATATTGGATTTGTCCCCGCATTTACACAAATGTTCGCAAAGCATGTGGGCATTAGGTGGTGGAGTGTCAGATTTTTAACATACATACATTTAGAGTAATATCCTCTTTTCCGCTAAAAACCCCCCTGAACATACCACCGGGTCCTAACACGTCTTCAAATGTGCACAGAAAAATCACAAGAATAATATCACTTATAAAATGTTCACAAGTCCGCTCTATGAATGATCCATCTTTTTAGATTTATGTTCTGGCCCCAAAGGGGTGTGGTCTCCCAGGTCACATGGTGTAGAAACCAGTTTATCCAGTTTCTGCCAAGCTCAGAGACCCTGCCCCTCCCAGCTTCTGCCAAGAGGAAGCTATTTTACGGTCCCCCTAATAAACCATCTGTCTGGGCCCTGGAAGGCCCATTGTTCAAAAGGAAGCCATTTACGACTACCCTAATAAACCATCTGCCTGGGCCCAGGACAGGCCTTTGTTCAACTCCCTGTAGCTGATCCACCCCTAATCTAATCGGAGAGGTGACAACTCCTTTTGGCATGGGGAAGAGTGGCTGAACAGGTTTTAACTCCTGTGGGGGTAGATGTCAGGCAGAATTCAGTTCCTTAAGCCAGGCCCCAGCTAATGTCACTTCTAGTTACCCAGTTTTCTGCATTCAAATAAACTAACAATTTTTACACATGCAGCTAGAATGCTGATTCTAAGTTTAAAACTATGACATTTAAACAATTGAAACCTATGTGACACTCAAAAGTAGGTCCCTCATTTCTTTTAAACATTTAGATTTTTAGTGTCTTTCAGTCCAAATTTACTTAAACTGCTGAAATCCACAGCTCAGCCAGGTTTGCTATGAATATTATTTTAGGCTCATCCTCTTTCCAGATTTTGTATGCCCACAAGACTTTATTCTGTCAAATGTCTGCTGGTGTTCAGTGAGATTGTTGGATATTCTGCAATGTTTGAAATGGGCATTCTGAGCTTGCCTTCTTGTTGGATATTCTGCAGTGTTTGAAATGGGCATTCTGAGCTTGCCTTCAGAGAAACAAAGGGTGATTTTTAAAGTGCTTTCTAGCGAACAGGCACTGCTGTTTTTCTCTTTGGCACCCCATTTCACCGATGGCTCTTCTGACTCAGCACACCCGCACCGGGGGGTGGCAAGTCAGGCGACCATTTTGGTGTGCGCACAAACTGCGCGGTTTTCATAGATTCTGGCGCACATGTGGGCTTTTTCGGCCATCTTGGATTTCCTAAACCCACAGCACCAAATGTTGTAGCATAATAGTCCAAACGTGGGTCTGAACACCCAACATTCCTGATAGGTAGTGAAGCCTGGAGTGATGGTATAGTGCCGACAAAATTTACATGCCAATGATCAGACCAAGCACATACCGTGTTTGAAGTAATTGTTTCCTGATTTATTTTTTTACCACTATCCAATCTAGGAAATTACCACTGCTGTGAGTTGCAGCTGAAACCATCTGTTTAACACCAATGGATTCCAGTGACAATTTCAAGTCCTTGGCCTCCTCATTTAATGGGTTATTTTCCCATAGAAGCCAGAGCCACCCCTCTCCTCTACCTTCTTCCCGATCATTGTGAAGGGACGAGTAACCATCAGGAGTAGCCAGTAACATAGCATGATGTGTTGTTGTAGTCATCCAGGTTTCCGTAATAAATTAGATATCCAGGTTTTGCTCAGAAATCATATCCGAAATTTCCAAGGCATGTTTTATAAGAGATCGGGTATTTAATAGCAACATTTACGTTTGCCGCTAGGAGATTGAGTGTTATTTACCTCCTCATCTCTAATTATACAATCATTATCTTGCATCAAGTGCTTTCCAGTCCCGTGGGCCTTAAGAGCTACCTCACGGGACAGGTAGTTAAGTGTTCTTAGGTATTATAGGAGTCGTAATAAGGGAGAGATATAATATTTGTAGAAACAGAAGAATGTTTTCCTATCGTCCCCACCAGTTCCTTCAAAGCAGATTTCCACTGCCTTGTTCATTGATTGATCCATCCCATGGGCCTTAATGGCAGCCTCATGGGACGGGACAGCAACTGGGCAGGCGGGTGTGGTTGGTAGGGCGGAAACATAATGGCCATTATTACAAATGGATTCTTCCGATTATTTTGCATATAGCTCATAGCAGCATGTTTGTCTTGTTTTCGTTTTCTGTGCAACCTGAGGCCTACAGGCATGTGGTGCGTAACCAGAATTGTGGTGCGTAATTAAGAATTAAAATAAATAAATAACAAAAAAATAAAAGAAGGGTGTTGCATTAGCATGTAGGCTATTGGTTCTACCTCTGATTTATCGCGAGCAATTTTTATTGCCTCCAAGACTTCTGAAAGATCCATATTTGAAGCGGGCGGCAGAGCTTGTAACCCTGAACCTTCCCGTACCTTTCACGGACCGTTACAGACCATGCTGGCTCTGAGGCGCCTGTCGGGTAGATTTATCTACACAAGAACTACAAAATCTTGGGCATTGTCGTTCTTGACGCTGCTAAGCGCGTGGTAACCTTTACCAACTGAGTATCTGCAGTTTTGCAGCTACTACAGTATGGAAGCACGGCTGTAAATGATTTTAGGCACAATAAAAAAAGGCGCGTGAAATTACACGTTTTTAAAAGTATAAATACAAGGTTAAAATATGCACTGTAAATGTAAATAAAAATACTTTTCTCTCGCTGTGCAAACGAACCGTGACTAACTCCAATCAAAGTAGGTAGCAGAGTAGTAAGGCTTTGACTTGGGATTAGGGTGCGAGTGATCTAGGGATACAATGAGTCCAGCAGAACACTAATAATTCCAGTTAAACAGGCAAGTACACACATATACAATTATTCATTAGACATTTACACCCAAGCAATGAACTCTAGGCAAATATTGTCACGCTTACTATAAAACAGATGCATACATTCACCATTAGGAGAAGCTACAAAGCATTTGATTCGATAACCATTATAAAATGAGTAAGTACTCAGATGAATAACGTTCTAAAACAATTCCGCAGCACTTAGTAACTCCAGGCCTGAGATGGTTTGGGGCCTTGTGCCCTAAAGTCACCCGTTCGAAAGTTATATTTTTCATGCAGGTTTAAATGTGATTGGACACTGCCAGTTCCAAATTCTGAACGTTGAGGAAATTTCAGATAAGTAACTGCCTCAATCCCACTGCACTAGCAGAGCCCTAGAAAGGGATCTGACGAGGTTACCACCAACCGAAGTCAGGAAAGCAACATAGTTGGGGACAAGACTTTACACCCATATAATCCTTTGGGGGATAGGGGGGAAAGAAACTGGTAAATTCCAGATTTTGTTGAGGAGAGTCCTCTGTGCTTGGTGTGGTCAAACAAGCTTGCTTTTCAATGCAGACAATATTACCGCCATCTTCTATGTAATCTTACAAGTCAAACACCCTCAAATACATTCTCTTCTCACACAAAGGATCTTGTGCTGGTGTCTCTAAACAAACATTTACATACAAGTGCAACATGTGCCAGGGAACACACTTGGTCACGGACAATCTAGGTAGGTTGCTTGGGCAAGAACACAAATTCAAACAAAGCTTAGAAAAACAAGGCCATCCAATAGGAAACCTTGTCAGAACAGTGGAAAATTGCAAAATACCCAAGCTTTGTGTCCGGGTACCCACCACAGGCATCCCTAGGCATTGCAATATGGATGAGCTGGTTCGGGATATTTGCATTCACTTGCCGGCCTGCCCATCCCTCACTCCAGTAAATAAACACTTTCAGGAACACTTAACCATGATTGTCATTGTACCGATGTGGGTGAGACAGCTGTGATGCATTCTAACCAAATCTGTATGTCCTCCAGTGAAACTTTCTCACTCGTTACCTGCTCACTCAGCAGCAGCAGACACACCCAAATCCACACACCACCAACCTCGCCACCTCGCTCCAGAAGTCCTTGTTTGGCCATTTGCAATAACCCACACAATGCATGGACATCTTCTGGGAGACCGAACCCAGTTTAAACACTTTATCTGGTGTACACAAGCGTATCAGTCCCATCAACTGCTCACCAGCAGATATCCTGTATCATCTCAATTTTGGGTTAGTTTTCAACTCCCTTAAGGAGCACTTGGCTGCACACACCACCTCCCCGAAACATGTTCTGGTTAAAAGTAACAGTGGTCAAGGCATTTATGAAAGGCGCAAAACGCATACACCCATCAGTCGCATAACCACTGCCTGGTGGAGATTTAAATACAGTCGATCATAAATGAATGGGCCCTTCTTTCAGCCAATGCAAAAAGCTTTTTTAAAGTCACTCATGCAAAGTTGCCTTCCTCATCTCAGTCACTTCAACAAAGAGAATACGCCAATTAAAGGTGTCTTGGTCTCTGAACCCTTTGTCTCTGTTTATAGATATAAGGTCTATAAGCTCTTCAGAACACAACCATGATTTTTACCAAAATATATCTCTGAATTCTTAACCAATGAATCCAGTTATCTTTTTTCCAAAAATCCACAAAATAGGGTAGAAAGGGGCACTCCATACACTTGACCTTTGCACAGCATTCATGTGCTACGTAACAGAAAAGTACTAAAACATGGCCAGTTCTTTTGGTTTAAATTGCAACAGGGAGATACGGTGATCCAGTTAACAAGACAACCGTTGTAAAATGGATTGTTGGGTGTATATAGCTGGTACACCCAAGCAAGCCACTTCTATTAACTTCTAAAGCACACTCCACATGTCACACTGGGACAATACTAGACTTCATTGCAAATGTACCATTCTAAGAAATTTGTAAGGCAGCCAAGTGGATTTCTCTACACACATTTTCCCATTGTTATTGCATGGACAACTAGGAGAGTGCAGATGCCCTGGTGGGACAAGCAGTTTTGAAGCATTTTATTTTCAACTGTCACTCAGCTCTCCCACCACCTTCATTGGGTGGTACTTGCTAATCTATGCAAAGAATCTAAATCTAAGCAGACAATTCTCAGAAGTCAAATAATTACTCTCCCAGTGATGATCTTTTTATGGCTTGTATCTGCTTTGAATAATATATGCCCTCCCATTCCCCCAGCATGGGAGTGAAGGCTCTGTATTTGACTGAGACAATCACTCACAAGCCTTGTAAATTCTTAAAAGTCCTGCTGGACCTGCAGGTCGAGTATCTTGATTTACCTACTTGACCTAAGAGAAATGTACTTGACCCATGGCGAACTGCTGCCAACCAGAAGCCAGCCACGCACAGTGAAACTATTATTTGACATTTGAATAATAAAAGTTTCAACCCAGAATTTTATTGCACTGGCAGCAAGATTGAGTACCATGCAAAAGAAAACTCTACCTTCATAAAAACTACTAAACTATGTGAGTGGTCGATTTCGCAAGACTCAGTACATTAATCATGTTGGAAATCAATCTTAGGACATCGATGTGTCAATCATGGGTCCTTTTACACATAGGATAGGGATAGTGTGAAAGGGTTGCCTCTGTCGAACCCCCTTATTTCGTATTAGAAAAAATTTTAATACTCTGCGATAACTACTATATGGAGACCTACGCAAAACATTTGATTCTAAGCAGATACAAGCAACAGAAATAAAATTACTGGGTGTAACGTTGGTCACATTTCTCATATTGGTTTTCTATTTTAATATTTGTCTCTGCTAAGATTTTCAGTAAAGAAAGACATGAATAATATGAGCCTTTGGTCTTTCCATAAGGTCTGTTACATTTGATAAGTTTAATAGTCCGAACCTGTTTAATAAAATCCCTCTAACAATACCTTTCAGTATTTCGATTTGATGCCTGTGGTCCTTTGTAATTTTCAAACACTTCCAGAGAAGTCAACTTAATCTGCTACAAAAGTATTCCTAAGAACAAAGGAGAGTTACAAGAATTCATCTGGGAATGCTTTGGTATGGATGAGGCACTCATTGCTCTGCCCTTGAAATATTACATTTGAGGGAAAATCTAAATCGTGATAAATGTTGTATCTTACATTTTCTTTAAACATCCATGGAACTATCCCCAGAATGTAGAGGATATTGCCTGCTATGATTCATAGTTAGGACATTGCGTGTTGCACTTTAATTTATAATTTCCTATTTTTGTGACACTGGCATTTAGTCACTATTTTTGTGACAAGGAGTTGGGTTATTTTCCTTGGGCTCAGTCTTCAACTTTAATTTTCAAATGTGTTTTGTGTTTTTTTGTATATGTTGGAGCCCTCAACACTTCAACAAAGCCAAATGGATTTAGGTTGATTGCTTAACACATTGTTGAAAAGCTCTAATGGGAAAAACCTCTTTTGATGTAATTTTATTGTCATCCTGGTTTTTAGTGACCCATTCCACTGACAGGAACTTTGTGTATTAGCTACTGGCTGTTGGGTGGAAGTTCCATATATGGTGGTGGTGTGAAGTTCAGGCCAGACTGGCTGGAGCCTTCCCAGTGACTGTATGTTCTGGGTACACCCTGTCACCATAGCTGACTAATCCAAACAACATATAAGAAAGCAAAAAATCTGAATTCGCCGGGAACATAGTCCAGTGAAGGCTGCCGAGAAAGTGTTTACAACACCCTGTGGGTGTGACCTGGGTGAAAGGCAGTGTGTGACCAATATGCACTTTCTGTTGTGGAGATCTAGTTTCTGGTGTTTGGCACAGTGACTGAGACCACGCTGCCCGAAACTGGTATAATTGCAGTGTGGAGTTTTGAATGGCTGGGTACTTGTCCCACTGCACATAACTTGTGAGTGTCTGGAGAGAAGTGAATGGCCTGAATGCACTATGCACCTGATTGCCTGCCTGCCTGCCTGCCTGCATGAATGCCCTTCTGACGATTGGTTGCCTGAGTGTGACCCAGCAGAATGAATGTGAGATCAAATAGTATAGAGAGCAGAAATACAGACCCCCCCCCCCCTCCAGTCTTTACAGACTCACAATTTATTTAAATAATCTTTGGGCTACTGAAGTATATTGCCTAGATCTTTGTGGTATAGTCTTCCTAAAGTCCTCTAGCATAGAGGTGGATAGAAAAGCGCCAATGAGGAAGAAAGACCCTTCCTTCAGTTGGGATTTACTGCTGTATAGACAGGGCCTCCCTGCTGGAACAGCCCTGACATGTTGTTTGTCAACCTTCCTCCCTAGGAAGTGTAGAACAAGGACTCCTTGCCCCTTGAGATACTGCACTATGTCCCCTTGCAGCCAGAAGTTGAGGAACCGTTCTGGGCACGGTTTTCCAGCTTTGATCCTCTGTAGAGCTGATCTGACTACTTTTTGCATAGTTTCTCGAGACTCTTCAAGCACCCGCAGCTGCATTTGACAGTCCCTGCTTTTCGGTCCGATTCTGCTGCTGATTTGACAGTCTCCTCCCAATGCTGCAGCTGTTTTCGAGCCGATCGCCGTGGAAAGGATGTGACATCTGCCAGGGTTTCTCACAAAGAACCCTTAAGGACAGAAAGTTACCTAATCTGTTGGCTCGATGAGGGAGCGTAGGGGTCATCACAGAGTGTAAGAGCTACTACTCCCTCTGACAAGAGGTCACATCACGTCAGAGAACCAGGTCTGAAGAGCCGGTAGCAAAATAATAGGTGAGCCAAAGTCATCCACAGGGCACTTTAAGTCCAAACCTTCCTTTCCTGTTAAACCACCAGGTAGTGGTGATGGGGGGGGGGTGGTCCCATATTGGGTCTAAGCACTCGGCCAAGGTACTGTCGACTAAGACACCATCGGAAAAACCAAGGAATAAAGGTTCAATCCCATCAACCAAATCCACATCTGACCTGTCCAGGAGATCCCCTCTGACGACATCCAACAAGGGAAAATCAATTTCAAAACGGGGCTTAGCAAGATGGATTTCATCAGCAATCTCCTTCTCTCACTCGGAGGCCAACAGGCCGTTGCAAACTGCGGCAGACTGCGGCTAGAGCGCACCCTACAATTGCCACGGCTGCCTCTCCGGCTCCATGGTCTACAGTACCCATAAGAGACTTGCCAGGTGGCAACATGGGTAGTGCCCCACACATTTACCAGGCACTACTATTTAGAACACGAAGACCTGCAGATGGGACGAGCAGTCCTTCAACCACCGTACTATTAAGGGAAGCCCCACAGCTGCCGGGGTTTTTTTCCTTTGTCTACTTTTGTATGTATACTTCTCGCATTAACGCAGAAAGTGTGAAAGTCTCTAATCTGTTTTTGCCCGAGTTATCTCATTCTAACATGTATACTGCTATAAATCTATTCATAGCATGAAACATCCAATGCCGGAGAAGGGAGTAGTTTCTTACCTGTAACTCATTTCTCCAGCGTCAGTATCTTTCATGGATTCATGCGCCCTCCAACCACCCACCTCTCCCCCTCCCCACCCCTCCATACAAACTTCCTCTACAAGGAGCTATCCTCCAGCTGGAGTGGTTAAAATCTGAGGGAAAGCCACTGGGGCGGAGCAATACAATCAACGTCCTATAGGTGAGGACCAAAAGCACCCACAGCATTGATGGGACACTCAATGTGTCAAGTTTTTCCATAGGAAAATTACTAAATCAAGGTTGCCACTGGATTCCCAGCCTGACGGGGAATATTCACAGCATGTGAATCCATGAAAGATGCCAACGCTGGAGAAATGAAGTTGCAGGTAAGAAAGTACTCCCTTCTATGCTTTCTCTTACAGAGGTGCGTTATTTTTTTTTATTGGTTCTGTGTATTTTGAGTGTAATTAAAGTCTCCTATTTTTCTTGATTGGACATTTGTTTTTTTGGTTCCACAGTACTATTATTGTTCAGATGCTTCTTTGTTAGTCAAGGTGTCATGAAGCAAGACACAGACAACCGATTCAAAGTTCAAACAAAATACTTTTATTAACTTAAATGTCAGGATGGTGTAGGGCCTAACTTGCCCTATACTAAGGTGGGATTTCCATACCTAAAGAAACTAAGGATAGTCTGCAAGTTCAACTTAAGTCTGTGTCCAAAACCTATACTTGCCCTCACAAGTATAGCTAAACTGTGTAGGGATGTCAACAAGAAACTAAGTTTTCCAAAATAAAGTTCTGAGCTTCTTCCAGCTCTTGGCCTATTTTCCAGCTCCCCTTACCCAATTTCAAAGCAGTTCCACAAAGTCTCAGGGTTCCCTTCCCCAAGAAGACAAAAAAGCTCACAAGGTCGTAGGTTTTCCTTCACCGAGACTTCAGATTGTCCATTACGCCAGCTCTTTTTTCCTTTTAGTCTCTTAATGCTCAAAACCAGTTCTAGGTCAACTTTACACTCGTTCTGATTCCTTAATAGTTTACACAGATTGCATTCTTCTGCTTTCACTTCAGCAATCCTTCATACTTATCTGGATGTTTCCTTGGCTTTCACAGACCGAGTATCCTTGGTCTAGGCACAGTTGTTGGACCACACAGTCCACCCATTGCAGGTCACGCAACCGATAACCCTATGCTTTCCTGCTCACATTATTTTTACAATCTTCAGTAATGTTCATCACTTGCTTTTCACTTTATTGCATAGGATTCTTTCCTTGCCTTTCAGTATTTGTTACGTATGTTTCACACGTCTGCTTTCCATTCATAAGCTTCTCCAGCATTGGATATTTCATGGATACACAGACTTAGAATATTCCCCGTCGTCAGACTGGGACCCCTCGGTACACTTATAAAGCCGTTTTCCATGGGAAAAAAACTTTGACACTTTTGTGTCCTATCTACATCGTTTTGGGTTGCTTACGTATGCCCCAATAGGACGTAGCGATATAAATGCTTCACCGCCGCGTCTCCCTTCAGATTTCAACCGTCTTCCAAAGTAGTGGGATCACCTCGCGTCATCTACTATTTTGACTAGGTTGTTTCGTTGTTTTTCCTAATGTCTGGAAAAGCTCTTTTGTGCCTGTGCGCTACATGCGGGCTAAAGAAAGTGTATGAATGAGATGGCCATATTGACTCTATATATTGTCTCCACCCTCACCATTCGGCAGACAATTGACATCTGTAAGGGGTTCTCCCAGAAGACTCAAAGACCGAAGTCGTTGGTTGGTGGCCTGGTTGAACGACGGAGCAGGTGCGTACCCCTCTTCGGAGGTAGGCTCCACGCACAACTTGGCCTCGACAACAAAATCCGTGGGGGCCCCCCCTGCCGTTCAGCATCGGCTGTACCCCCTGGTGAAGAAACCGCGCCCTGCGGAGAAAGGGTCTTCGGAGAAGCATTCCACAAAAGAAGCTTCACTAAAAGGGAATACCTCGTCCTCAAAAAAGAGAGGAAAGAGAAGTCAAGATCCTCCTCAGGTGATCATCATAGATCCTCCTCAAGTCGAGGGTCTGAGAAACACAGGTCAAGTAAAAAAAAAAAGGCGAACGCCTCCAGGAGCAGCGCAGATACCACCGTCATCAACGGGAGGGCAGTTGTCGATTCCCTCGCTACCAATGACAGTTGCTTTCATCTGGTGTTCTGCCACAGGTGACGGCGACTACGATGACGACTGGGCAAAGTTTAGCCTCGTCGACGGAGATTCCATAGGAGGCCTGGCGGCCGGAAGTATACGACCCGGTTTTGCCGGAATCCTTGTTGCAGCAGGAGGTGGCCTTGTCTCTGTGGACGACAAGTGTGAGAGTGTAGCTGGACCTGCGGAGCCGGGGTTAGCAGACTGACTCTTTAGAGCGGGACAAATAGCCCGGTTACAACCCCGTTGCTTAACCCTCAGGCTGTTCTATCGCTGGAAGTTCTATCTACATTGCAGACCTTATTAAAGAAGCTGGATGAGAAGTTCCCTCAGGTGGCAGCTCCGACGATACCGGACATCGACGAGCCGGGTCCTTCCCATCGACCAGCTCCGATGGTGTCAACGGCAATGCCGGCCAGTGAATGCCTCCCATGTGCACACCCGGAGGAAGGAGAGCTGCCGGACTCAGAATCGGACAGGAGGTCCATATCGGATATTTCATTATCCCCTCTAGGGATCTAACCTGGCAGTCGGAAGCGGAGTTCGAAGCTCCAAGAAGCCTAGCTCAACCGTCGCCTCCGGACGACATTGGGTCTTTCCATGCATGATGAGTAAGGCTTGTACCGAATTCGGATTGGCCCAGGAGGAGGAGAAAAAAGACTGTTTTCTGTTCGACCATATGGGGAAGAGAAGGTCGGTGTTCTCAGTTCCCATCGAGGATCATGTGTGGCAAGAGGGTCTACAGTCGTTGCGTCATCCCTTCTCGGAGCCCGCAATAAAAGGTAGACTGGAGAAGAAATTTAAGGCTCCTGAATCCACTCCCAAATGTTTGTCCTCTCAACCAACCCCAGAGTCAGTGGTGTCAGCGGCTGCGGCGAGAAAGGCAAGGTCCCAGCACAAATGCACCACTCCTCTGGAGAACGAGGCCAGGAGACGAGATGCCTTTGGCAAGAAGGTGTTGTCGGTGGGTGCAACGACGGTGAAGGCGGCCAACTCTGGCTATAATGGCCAGGTATGATAGTGATGTGGCACCGGTTGGCACCTATACTAGAACATCTCCCAGACGAACACAGAAAGGCGGCGATGTTACTCGTCCGAGGGGAAGAGGCCTCTAATCATTCTATAAAAATATCGCTGTGGACCTGGCAGAATCGGGGTTTAAGCAGTCAACAACGGGGTAGTTCTACGGAGACAGGCGTGGCTTAAATGCACCAACTTTAGACCTGAAGTGCAATACAAGGTGCTGGATATGCCCTTTGAGGGAGACCTTCTTTTTGGCGAAAAGGTGGACGAGGCCTTAAAGGGCATGAAGGAGGACTCTGACACAGCACGTTCTCTGGGTGCCCTCTAGAGTGGAAGACATTTTCGTTCATTTCGCCCCTTTAGGGGAGCATCAGGAAACTCCCGATTCTCAACATCAAGGGACCGGGCTTTCAATAGACAGACGTACTCCTCGCAGGGCTACATGCGGGCTTCTCAGACTGCGAAAAGACGTCGGGATTATCAAGCCTCTAGGAAGAGGACAGGTTACTCCTCGTCGAAAGACCAGGAATGACGGGCGTCAGAACGTCCTGGGAGGCAGGGTATCGCATTCTGTCGACGAATGGGAACAGATAACCAGGGACCAGTGGGTATTGGACACCGTGAAGTTCGGGCATTCCTTGCAATTCAAAAGCAACCCCCCGCACATTCCACCAGCGGTTTCGGCTCAACCCCACCTGAGCGTGTTAAAACAAAAGGTAGTGCTTATGCTACAAAAAGGGGCTATAGAATTGGTACCTGTGTCGGAGGGCTCAGGGTGTGTATTCCCGATACTTCATAGTGAAGAAGCCCAATGCAAAATGGCGTCCCATTCTCGACCTTCGAGACCTCAACAAAACGTTGAAAAATCTAAAATTCAAAATGCTCATACTTCAGGAAGTGATCCGATCCTTTCAACAAGGGAATTTTCTGGCGTCGCTGGACCTTCAGGACGCATACTTTCACATACCTGTGCGTTGACGGCAGAGAAAGTTCCTAAGGTTTATGGTCGGGCGGACTCGCTACCAGTTCAGTGCTTCCTTTTGGACTAAAATCCTCCCCCAGGACATTCACGAAATGCTTAGCCCCGGTTGCAGCATGGTTGAGAAAACGGGGGCATCCTGTTTACCTCTACCTCGACGACTGGTTGGTGAGGGGATCGTCCCCTATGGCAACTCAAGCAAGTCTACAGACAACCATGTAGCTTTTGCGACAACTAGGATTTGCAGTAAACTTTGAGAAGTCCTCGTTGACTCTGTTGAGAAGCTTGGTGTTCTTGGGTGCACAGTTCGAAACTCAGTCAGGATTGGTAAGACCGTCCGTGGACAGAATCCACAGACTCAACCAACTGGCAAAACAAGGGAAGGTCAACCCCAAAGTGTCGGTGAGGAGATATATGTCGATACTGGGCGCGATGGTGTCGTGCATCCCTTTGGTGAACTGCCGCCTTTTCATGAGGCCAGTTCAAGAGTTCCTGGCGGACCGATGGACCCAGACCCAGGGACTTTGGTCGGACAAACTGATCGTCGACGACAAGCTCCTGCAAGCTCTTCGATGGTGGCAAGGCTTCTAGAACCTATCCAGGGGAGTACCCCCTGCAAGAACCGGAGTTCCACGTAACCATAGTGACGGATGCGTCGCTGACTGGATGGGGAGCACATATGGGTACTCTCCAAACGCAAGGTCGGTGGTCCCGAAGGAATTGCTCCTGCATATCAACATACTGGAGTTGAGGGCAGTGCGTTGGGCCCTGAAAGCCTTTCTACCGCACATAAAGGGCTCGGTAGTGATAATATTGACAGACAATACGACGACAATGTTTTACTTGAAAAAACAGGGAGGTACTCGCTCCAGAACCCTTTCCATCGAGGCTCAAAGTATGGCAGTGGGCTCTACAACACAATATAACCATCGTAGCCCACCATCTTCTGGGAGTAAAGAACGAGCAAGCGGATTCCCTCAGCAGGGAAATGGACCAAATACCCAAATTGGAACTGGACAACCTTCAGTTGTCGGAGATTTTCAGAAAGTGGTGGCATCCTCCTCTGGATCTCTTTGCAACAAAGGAGAACAGAAAATGCGAACTGTACGCCAGCAGGTGGCCACAGATAGGTTCGCTGGGGGAAGTGTTCTCCTTCCCGTGGACGGACAAGTTTCTGGACGCCTTTCCCCCGTTTCCTCTCATTCGGAGGACCCTGCAATGGATTCAGATACAGGTGCCGAGTGATCCTAGTGGCTCCTTATTGGCCGAGACAAGCATGGTTCTCCGACCTGCTACAGCTGTCAATAGCGCGGCCGATAACATTTCTGAAAGTCCCGAACCTCCTGTCCCGGGACAATGGAACAGTGTGGCATCACGACCCAGACAGTCTCAACCTCACAGCTTGGCTCCTGATTTCTCAGAGTTTGGTACCCTGAGTATTTCATCAGATTGCCGGCGAATCCTGCAAGCCGCGCGAGCTCCGTCCACGAACACTTCATATGCATGCAAGTGGAGGAGATTGCACACATTGTGGTGTCAAAATAAGCCGTGATTACAGCCCCTGAATATAACTCCGGAACAGCTTCTACCATATTTGCTGCATTTGGCAGAGAGTGGGTTATCTTTTTCGTCGATAAAAGTACACCTAGCAGCCATTTCAAGATTCACGCGGAGAAGACAGTCGTCCCACTTGTTTAGTGATAGGCTGATGAAGCACTTCATGAAAGGTTTATTCCGTACATTTCCACCGATTAAACGCTTTCCTCCGACCTGGAGTCTTAACTTGGTGTTGGCGGGGCTAATGAAAGCCCCCCTTTGAACCGATGGCTTCCTCGTCTATGAAGTTCTTATCGTGGAAGTTGGCTTTTCTGATGGCTACCACTTCAGCACGACGTCTCTTGGAGATGCAAGCATTAGTCATAGATCCGCCGTACTTGAGGTTCTTTAAAGACGAAGTAGTGCTGGCGACTAACCCTCATTTTATTCCGAAAGTTCCTACTATTTATCATAAACACTCGTCAATTGTTCTACCTACCTTTTTCGCGACTCCTTCATTGGCTGCAGAAAAAGCCCTCCATACTTTGGACGTGAAAAGAGCTCTAAAATGTTATCTTCATCGGACTCAGCAATTCAGGACTACGCAACAACTGTTCGTAGTTTATGGTCCGTCGACGAGAGGAAAGGCAATCTCAAAACCAGGACTAGATGGATGGGTCTCGTCAACGATTGCTTTTTGTCACTCCAAGGCACGGAAACCGCTAGGATATCCGAGAGCTCATTCCACAATATCAACTTTGTCTTCGGCGGCGTTGTGGGCAGGGATTCCACTGACAGACATTTGTTAAGCGCCGTCCTGGTCGGTGCCACACACATATACCTGCCATTATTGCCTCGAACGGCAGCATGCGGACGATGTGCAGATGGGACGAGCAGTCTTGCGCCATCTGTTTCAGTGAGGTAAGCCCTATTCAGGGAAATGACCATATGTATGTGTATATATATATGTATGTATATATGTTAATCTGCTTAGAATCACATGCTGTGCATAGTCCGACATCCAGTGGTCACTGCGGAGTATTGCATTTTGTTTTTTGTAGTCGAAAAGGGGACGTCGACAAGGCGTGTCTGTAACACTATCCCTATAGTGATGTGCAGTGTACCCACAATCCCTAACGCGTCGAGGTCCCTCAGATTTTTTTCTGCCCAGATATTGGTCGCCTTTACGTAGAGCTCCTCGAGAGACATTGCAAATATTCACTCGTCCGTTGGTTGTTACTTAACGTTACGTTCCTCCTTCGACAAGATCTTTGACGGCTGTGCCTTCGACAGAAGAGACCCTTCGGTGTCGCCGAACACGTGGCCTGGCCTCGCCGGCCTCAAACAGTAGGGAGAGTGGGGTTGTGGGACATTTCTTGCTATCTCGTTAAGAATGCCTTTCTCTTTCCCCACCTTTTCCTTCGGGGTTATCACGCCTGTCCGTTCCCTCGGCTATGGAGAGGACACCCTCTAGGTTTTGCCCGCGCTGCAAGGGCAAATTCACCTGGAAAGACGAGTACAAACGGTGCAACCGTTGCTTGCCCCTCAACCACAAGGAAGACGGTTGTGCGGCCTATAAGCTTCTTAAGCCCAAGACTTTAAAGAACCGCAGGGTCAAGAAGTGGGCAACCTACGCCATGTCTAGGTCAGATTCCTCACCCGCCGCTGCCGAAAGTGGAGAGGAAAGTGATAACCCGACCTCTGCATCAGAGGTTGTACACCCCTCTAGGGAGTGGTCACGCTCCTCGTCTGTCCCTGGCCCCGACAAGCTCGGCACACACCCCACTTATGGGGGATGAACACCCCGGCGACATAGACGCACATAAGCACACGGCCCATGGCTCTTCTTCATTGAAGACGATGAAAGCATTAGCGCCAACGGAGACGCAAGTCCTACCGGCGGCCTCCATGGACCGTAAGGGTCCAAAGCCCCCCTCGCAACCGCAGATGCGACCAGCGACTGGGCTACCCCCAGATAAGGGCCCCATCACCAAACCGCCAGACGACGTGCTCGCCAGGGAGCGCCTGTTGGCGTTGAGGAAGCAACACCTGTAACGTCGAGGCCAGAGGATCCCTCGACAGACCATTTAGTCGGCGAGAGCCTGGCGTGCATTGTTTCCAACGATAGCCATAGACGGAAGGCGAAAGACGCCGAATACCGCTCGCAAGGCCAGGGAAACGCCAAAAGGGACAGAAGGAAGGCAGGAACAGCCCCCTCCGTCGAAAGGGACTCCCAGCCTACTAGAAGGCTTTTCAGAAGGCGATGGGAGCTTATCCTCACCGTTATGGGATAGGTCAAAGCGTTTACATGCCGAAAGCCTTCCCTCTCCCCCCCCCCCCCCCCCCCGATCGCTCTGGGCTACCACAAGGGACCTTGGAGAGACTCCAATTTTGCATGGAGAATTTTTTATCTACCCAATACCTGCCCACACCCAAAAGACCAAGAGAGGGGCCTCAGGAGGATCCTAGGGCTAAATGCCCTAGGCTGTTTAACCCCCCACAGGGGGATGTACAGTTGTATGACCTCACTGAAGAGGACTCCCACTTTCATGAAGTGGAGTTCTTAGGTAACCAACAAGAACAAGACTTAGACCAGGAAGGTTTTGAGGATGACCCAAACAGGGGTGGTGGGGGGGGGGGGGAGAGGAGGGATTGGGGTTTGAAGAAGACCCAGAAGAAGGTGCTTCACAGCCCTGGCAGTCCCCATCAGCGTCTACAGACCCCGACGCCCTAAACCTTTCCCCTCCCAATGACTCACCAATCAGGAATACGTCACCTATAGACGATCAACCTACCTTTAATGCACTGCTGCGTAAGGCAGCAGCGCATTTTGAAATCGAGACTGGGGACATTTCTCCTGACATAGACTTGGTTGAAAAGATTATCAAGGAGAAACCCCCCGTCAGTCAAACCATTCCCTTCCTTGCCTCAGTAAAGAGACGAATCATCCCTTCGCTAGCTACACCCGCATTGGTCAGAGGGGTCAACCCAAGGATAGAAAAAGTATTTAGTCCTTCTCCATCGGACCCGTTATACATCAGGGGCCACTCAGTACCGGACTCCCTAGTAGTAACTAATACAAGAAAAAGGCCAGGGGTCCCGCTATCAACCAGCGAGGCACCTCCAGATAAAAAAGGTAAAAAGCTGTATGCCCTAGGTAAAAGGATCACAGCCTCGGCAGCCTTTTCCACTAGGATTGCTAACTACTCCTTACTGGCTAGTTATGCAGATGCCCAATGGAGCAAACTGCGCAAAGACATTGAGAAGGTACCTGAACCCCTAAAAACTCGGCTTCTGGCCACAGTTACCGAGGGCACCTTAGTCCACCAGAGCATCATTAAGAATACTCTAGATGCTGCAGAAACAGCTGGCCGTTCCCTAGTCCAAGGAATCCTCCTCAAACGTCATGTCTAGCTACGTAATTCAGGGTTTAAACCCGAAACTCAAGCATCTCTCATTAACCAACCAATAGAGGATGCCAACCTCTTTGAGAAGGCGGTGGATGACGCGCTAGAGAATGCAAAAAACGAATTTGACACCATTAAGACCCTACATCAGATTTCAAGGCCTCCCAACAAGCGAGGTTATGGAAACAGATGCTTTTTTCGAGGCCAATGCCAACATCATCATCAGCAACAGCAGCAGTACTCTGCAGGCAACTGGTCCTCGAATCAAGGAACCAGTGGACAATACACCCAAAGAGGACAGCGTTGTGGCAAAGGGAGAGGTCGGGGTTCCACCCCTAGAGGTTCCCAAGCCACCAACACTAAATGACCTGAAGATTCGGGTCCCCTCCCATGCATCACCGGTCGGGGGCCGGCCCAGCGAACAACTTTGTAAAACCTCAAATTTCGCATGGTGACACTACAGGAAGTAATCCCCCTGTTATCGCAAGGGGATTACATGATAACACTGGACATGAAAGATGCATACTTTCATATTTTAATGTTGCCAGTGCACAGAAAATACCTCAGGTTCATGATAGAGGGCAAACACTACCAGTTCAGAGTTCTACCCTTCAGCATAGCGTCAGCGCCGAGGGTATTCACGAAAGTACTGGCAGTGGCAGCGGCCCTCCTGTGCAGGTTGTCCATCCCAGTATACCCTTACCTCGACGATTGGCTCATAACAGGGGATTCTTACGAGACATGCTTCTCAAACACTCAACAGACTGTAGACCTTTTGTTCAAACTGGGCTCCTCCATCAACGAGAAGAAGTACAGCCTAGAGCCCAGCCAAATCAAACAATTCCTATGGGCTCTAATTCGAACAAAGGACGGCCTCGTCTTCCCCTCCAACGAGAGGGTCCAAAATATGCTGTTTCAGATCCCTCTATGTGGCCGGTCGAGAGGTGACGGTGTGCAAAGCAATGCGTTTGCTGGGAATGATGGTGTCATGTATATATTTGGTACCTCACGCGAGACTGCGCATGCGTCCAATGCAAGTGTGGCTCAACAGCCAGTGGTGTCAGGCCAGCGGACAATGGGACGATCTAGTGATGGTTTCACAGGCCTTGGTTCTCTCGCTACGGTGGTGGTCGAAGGAAAACCTTGTCATAGGGAAACCATTTGCCACCCCCGCAGTGGAGGCCACTCTAACCACAGACGCATCCCTCACAGGATGGGGGGCTCACCTATCCCATCAGACTGCACACAGAGTTTGGACTCTGAGCGTAGCGCCCAAACACATAAACTTGCTGGAACTGTTAGCGGTCTTCAAAGCACTGAAGGCTTTTCAGTCACACCTTCAAGGGAAGACAGTGATGCTCCTCACAGACAGCACCACAGCTATGTACTATCTGAACAAGCAAGGGGGCACTCACTCTCCAGGACTGTCCAAGCTGTCCCAGAACATCTGGAAGTGGGCTCTCAAACACATGTTCCTGTTGTCACAACGTGTACCAGGGGAACTCAATCTGCTAGCAGACGAACTCAGCAGAGACTTCCCTCTACCTGCAGAATACGAATGGCGGTTACAAGAAGACATCGTCTTCGACGTCTTCACACAATGGGGATTCCCAGAAATGGATCTCTTCGCAACTCTGGAGAACTCCCAATGCCAAGATTACGCCTCCAGGTACCCTCAGAACCAATCCATGGGGAATGGTCTATCAATACCATGGTCAGGGAAATTTGTTTACACTTTTCCCCCCCGACTCCCCTTCTCAACAAAATAGTGCACAAGATGCACCAGGAACCAGTCACCATGATACTAGTGGCCCCGGCAACCATGGTTCGCTCTCCTGATGGAGATGTCTCTGTCGCCACCGGTGAAACTACCCTGCCTGTACAACATGCTGTCACAGGACAAAGGCAAGACATTACACCCATTCCCACAGACCATGAACTTAGCAGCATGGCTCCTGAGATCATAGAATTTGGTCATTTACAGCTCCCGCAAAGATGCATCGACATTCTCAAGGAAGCTAGAAAGCCTAACACTCGTCACTGTTACTCTAGCAAGTGGGAGATTCATCATATGGTGTAGAAATAAGACTGCTCTCCCACACAAATTGTTCTCTACCTGACTCACCTACTAGACTCAGGATTAGTGTTTAATTCTATTAAGGTTCATTTGGCTGCACTTTCCGCTTACACCGCTTCGCAACTTAGTGTTGTGGTGGAAAGTCCCAGTTATTAAGGCCTTCATGGAAGGGGTTAAAAGAATACACCCTCCCATAGCTAACCCAGCTCCCGGATGGGACTTAAATGTGGTACCAACCAGGCTCATGGGCTCACCCTTTGAACCCATGCACAAAGCAACGCTTAAGGACCTCACCCTTAAAACTGCTTTCCTAATAGCTATCACCTCCATCAGTAGAGTAAGTGAACTACAAGCACTATCTATTCTAGACCTCTTTGTAACAGTTCAGAGAAGGTAGTTCTACGCATACACCCTAGGTTTGCACCCAAATTCATTTTCGAAGTTCCATGTGAACCAATCTATAGAACTACCAATGTTCTTTCAAAACCCTTCAAACTTGGGAGAAAAAAGCCTGCATACACTGGAAGTGCGCAGGGCTGTTATATTTTATATGGAAAGAACTAGACCACTGAGAAAGACTAATCAGTTCTTTGTCTCGGTGGCAGCAGGAAGAGAGGGAGATGCAGTTTCAAAATCCACTATATCTAGATCGTACAATGCATCACCCTCTGTTACACTCTTGCTTAGAGAGAACTACCCTTCGAGCCAAGAGCACACTCTACTTGAGGCACTGGGGCTTCCATAGCATTCATTGTAAATGTCCCTCTTGAGTCCATTTGCAAAGCGGCAACCTGGAGTTCTGTACACACCTGTACAAAACACTACTGTCTAGATGCCCACTCTAGATCTGATTCCCAGGTGGGACAAGCAGTATTAAGAAATCTTTTCTCTACTGTTCCTTCTCACAACCCACCTCCAACTCTGGGTACTGCTCGCTAGTCTATGCACAGCATGTGATTCTAAGCAGATAAACAAACATCAGAAGACAATGCATTACTTACCGTAAAAGCATTTCTGATGGTTGTATCTGCTTAGATTCACATGCGCCCAACCTTCCTCCCCGCTCGGATGGAAGGAACATAGACATCCTTTTATCTCTCTTTTCTGTACACTCACATCTATAAGGCTCCCTCAGGGCAGAAAAAATACAAATGGTGGGACCTCCACGCGTGAGGGATTGTGGGTACACTGCACTTCACTATAGGGATAGTGTTACGCCTTGTCGACGTCCCCTTTTCGACTATGAAAAACAAAATGCAATACTCCGCAGTGACCACTGGATGTCGGACTATGCACAGCATGTGAATCTAAGCAGATACAACCATCAGAAATGCTTTTACGTTAAGTAATGCATTGTCATACATATTTCTGAGGCTTGTGGAATCTGCTTAGATCACATGCTGAGATATATATCTATATCTCCATGCATATGATGGTTAGTGTCATTACTGTCGTGGTGGTTGTTTTAAACTAACCTGTAGTTGCTGTTTTAAAAAAAAAAGAGGAATCTATGCTTGGGATAATGTTGGATTGCATTCACATCGCCATATCAGGGTTACTGCTATACAATCTATTCTAAACATGTGAATCCATGAAGGATCCGATGCTGGAGAAGGGAATAGTTTCTTACCTATAACTCAATTTCTCCGCCATTGGTATCGTTCATGGATTCACATCCACCCGCCGGCCTCCCCTGAATGCAATGTAGATGTTTGTATTACCCCATTCTACTTTGGAGGTGTTAAAATCTGAAGGGAGCCGTGAGGGCGGGGCATTTATACTGCTACGTCCTATTGGGGCATGCGTAAGCAGCCCAAAACGATGTAGATAGGACACAAGTGTCGAAGTTTTTTCCTATGGAAAACAGCTTTATAAGTGTACCGAGGGGTCCCAGTCTGATGACGGGGAATATTCTAAGCACGTGAATCCATGAAAGATACCAATGCTGGAGAAATGGAGTTACAGGTAAGAAACTATTCCCTTATCAAGGCTTTCCTTTAGTTTGATATTCAATAATACTTAATTCACAAGGCTTTCTCTGATATTTCAACTTGATTGTATAAGCCCTCATTTTAGGTTAGCTTTTTCTTGCATATCTATTTTCGTTCACCTGGCAATTACATTTGCCCTGCAGTAGCTCCACGAGCGATCCTGTACGAGTGTTCCTTTTTGTTTACTCACTGGTCCCTGGCGGTTTGTCCAGGTGCCGTCTTTCCTTGCTTTCTGCTCCGCGTCCACGTCACCGTAGTGTTGCCAGCCGTTCCAGCACTGTGGAAACCTCATTGGGTTGCCAGCAGCTCCACTCATTACCTGCGAGTGCTGCTGGTAGCATGCAGCACTGGGGTCTCTTCTGTGCCCCACAGTTCCGACTGTGGGCACTCGACCAAGAAAGCTCTATCAGCTGTGATCCTCTCGCAGCCCACCAAGGCCTCAGCGTTGCAGCCTTTCCTCGATATTTGGCAGCGTCCTGGCCTCCAGACGGGACCCTCTTCGGCAATCTCCTTCGTGGCAGGATTTCTCTCCTTGCAGGGCCGACACACCCAGCCCGACTTCTCTCCTGCTGGTCTCCCCTCCCCGATTGTCGGATCCACCTTTTATGCACCCACTACCACTTAACAGGAGGCAGGTTCGAGTCCTTCAGCCCACTTGCCTGACCATCAGGACATGCCGGATCCTCACCAGTCTTCAGGCCTCTTCTTCGTCTCAGTACCAGAGTGGTGAAATGACATGTTAGTGAGAACTACTTCTAATTGCCTCTTCCTCATCCCAGTACTATAGTGGTGTGACTGAGGGGGAATGATAGAATGGGCTTAACAGCCTATAAAGGCAGGGGGAGGGTAAGGATCCTACCTCGCATCTCCAGCCCCCTGGGTCAGTATCCAAAAGTAATGGACTTTCCCTGGACCCCTGAGAAGAGTAGGTGTGAGGATGACTTCAGATTTCTTACATAGCTCACACCCCTCTAGAAGAGTGTAGCCTGCCCATTTTGAGATGAGATGCAAAGGGGGGGTGGGGGAGGTATACCTTTTTAGGCTTGTGCTTGTTCCCCATTTACGATGGGGTCACTGTCGGTTAAGAACGTGTGGTGCTCAGTAGGAGTTGTTTACACCATTCAACCCTGTAATTCTGCAAAGCAGACCTTCCACTGCATTGTCCTCTCACATATATTTCTCATTTTATGATATCTTGGTTTCCAGCTTTAACTGCTTTGGAAAATGTTTCTCTTGGCAGAGGGCGCTGTGCATAGAGACAGTCGACTCGATGTCCCTCGAGGGCTTCCATCTCGGCTGAGGTCATCATCGAGTACATATACCACGCGCAGCCCCCATTGGCTTCAGTTCCATATTTCTGCAATTGCTTCGAGATTAACGGTGCCTTTCAGTTTTCGTCAAATTTATCGAAAATGGCATTGTTTTCAGCTCCGAATACTAAGAAAACTGGCTTCAAAATGTGTCTAAACTGTGGCGCCAAGATGTCGATCACAGACTCACATAAGATATGCCTCAGGTGCCTCAGCGTCGAGCATGTAGCTTGCCGTCTTTCGGGTCAGTCGATGACAGGTAAGGCATTAAAAGAGCGCAAATCTAAACTTGCGGTGGGTAGGATTATCCCCAAATCCCCGTCCACTCCTTCTAAATTTGGGTCTTCCCTCGAGTCGAGAGATTCCTCTCCTCACAAAAAAAGATAGAAGAAACGATCCCACTCGAGGAGCACACTCCTAGTCTTCGACAAAATCAAGAAGAAGCTCTAATCACTTTCTTCCTAGTCTTCCTCAGAAAGGAGCGTAGTCTGCCCGATGTAATCCAAAGAGGAGTGGCGACGCTTTATAGGAAGAAAATGTGCTAAATATTCGAGGAGCAGGCCCCTACCACCTCGAAGCATAAGAAAAGTGGCCATGCTACGGTTAAAGACCAGCATGACGCCAAGGCCAAAAAACCTGTGCGCCCTCGATCCCGGGTCATAAGCCTAAAACTACTCGCCTAGAAATCATGGAAGAAAATGTCGAAAGTCCTTGAAGCCGAAGACAAAGGTCAAGCTGTCGACACCATTGATGCCTTCAACTTCGATACAAAAAAACATTGATGCTGAATGTAAATTCTTCAACGCCTTTACCTCAGAAAAGCCAGGTAAAAGTTTTTAAACCTTTATCTAAAAAGGATTTTTTCAGGTTTTTGACTTCAATATATGAGGGCTATGAAACCTGATACCCCTCCATGTCATATCCAATTGGATACAGATAGTATAAAAAAAAATACTAATATACTGGAATGCTTTATTTCAGAAGAGACCAGGGTTGGAGAACGACATGACCCTCTCCAAACAGCTAGTGGGGTAGACTCCTCCCCAGAATTAGATTTTGGGAAACCGGACCTGACTGATCATGCAGATGCATTCTACAGAAGCCTAATGTCCAGAGTGGTGGAATTCTTGGGATGGAGTAGACCAGCTCCTGCATTTGACTAGGACAACCTGACTGACATATTGGACATGGGTCCTCAATATTACCCCATTTTACCATTCCATGTGGCATTGCAAAAAAGGCTTGCAGCAAACTGGGAGAGGCTCCAGAGTCCAGCCCCGAAGTAAACAAAAATTTGACCAAAAAATACAGGCCATCCAGTAGTGACTCTGGCTACCTGTCAAGCATCCAACTCCAGAAAGCCTAGTAGTACAAGCACCTACAGCTGCCTCCAAGCAAGCTGTGTATCCAACCATACCCCATGACGGGGATGACAAAGGCATTGACTCCTGGGAAAAGAAAATCTTTTGGCTAGAAGCATGGCTTTAAAGTCTGCTAATTCCACATTTGCCCAGGCAAAGTTTATGTTCACCCTGTGGGACTGCATAGCAATGGCGGCTGATCACATCCCTGAGGGTGAGGGGAGAGAGATGGCTTCATGATCCTGGTAAGGGATGACGATGAGGCCATGTTTGAGTCTCTGCAATCAGCTCGGGACACTGTTGACAGTGTCAGCAGGGCCATGGAGGCAAGCACTGTCATGCACAGATTTTTGTAGTTGCCGAAGTCAGGATTGGCTCCAGATGTACAATCCAGACTCCTTAACATGCCCTTTGACGGCTCTCGTTTATTTGGAACTAAGGCTGATGAAAGCCTTGAAAAGCTGCAGACCTTGAAGGTGGCAGCCATGTCATTAAGTGCCCGCAGTCAGGCAGGCAATGCCTTTTCACTCTATCGGATCATATTGGAGGGATACGTCTTTTCGCTAGTTACTCAATTGAAAGAGCGAGAGGACAGGCTGGTCAAAGAGGACAGAGAAGATTCCCTTGTGGTGGACGAGGGAGAGGTGCAAAGCCTGCTCAAGCAGCAGCGTCTTTACCATCAGCTGCTGCTTCAGCCGCCTCAAAACAACTCTGAGGTGTTGACTCACGACGGTGGGAGGTCGACTGTCACAGCATCTGAAAGAATGGGGAGGTATTACTTTGTATGAATGGACACTGGAAACAGTAGCCCAGGGTTACTGCCTTCTCTTTATACAAAGACCTCTGGATCATCCACCAGAAAACCATTCGCTAAATGTTCCAGATCCATGAAATGTTGACCCGGCTAGAGAAAGGTGCTATAGAACCAGTACCTGTGATGGAGAGGAATAGAGCATAGCATTCTCCCTATTTGCTAATCCCCAAGAAGGACGGAGGACTGAGACCTATCTTGGACTTGAGATACTTGAACAAGTTCCTCAGGAAGGACAAGTTCAAAATGGTCACACTTTCGCAGACCCTTCATGCCCACCATCTCCAGGATTGGATGGCATTGTTGGATTTTCAGGATGCTTACTTTCATGTTCCAATCCACCACAACCACAGGAAGTACCCGAGGTTTGCCATTGGCGTTTCTCATCAACCGTTTCAAGTTCTGCCATTCGGGCTGACTGCCGCCCTGAGGGATTTCACCAAGTTAATGGCAGTGGTGGCAGCAAGTCTCTGGTGGGGGGGGGTGCAAGTCTACCCCTACCTGGCAGATCAGAGCACGTTCACCCGAACAGGCCCAAGAACATCTCTGGATCGCCTGCTACTCCCTCCACAGACTTGGCTTCTCCCTCAGTTACAAGAAGTCTCACGTGATACCATCTCAGACTCCAATTTATTGGGACAGTCCTGGATGCTTCCTTGGGAAAAGCCTTGCCACCCGAGGTGAGGGCTAAAGACATTTTGCAGATGGTCACCAAGTTTCAGAGTGCCCAGCGTCTTGCAGCCTTTGACTTTTTGACGTTCCTCGGCCTCATGGCATCCTGCATTTTTCTGGGGACTGAGGCTCGTCTGAGAATGAGATCCCTTCAATGGGCTCTCAGAACAGTGGTCCCAATTCTCAGACAGGATGTCAGACCACCTTCAGATTCCAAGCAGAATCTCTATGGACCTTCTATAGTGGTCCTGCAAGGACAACATTCTGAAAGGAGAACCTTTTTGGCAACCATGGCCAGAGATAACAGTGACGGATGCCTCAATCGCGGGGTGGAGCCTATGCCAACTATCTGACAATCAGCGGTCGTTGGTCTCCATCTGAGTCCAAACTACACATCAACCTTTTGGGAGCTCAGGTCAATCAGGCTAGTGCTGAAGGCCTTTCTACCCTCTGTATGGGGAAAGATTGTCCCGATAATGACGGACAACACAGTGGCCATGTACTACCTCAACAAGCGAGGAGGTGTAGGGTCACTAACACTGTGCAGAGAAGCAATGCAGCTTTGAGTCTGAGCAATTCGGGAAGGGATCTCTCTATCGGCAGTTCATCTACCTGGAGAGGAGAACACAGCAGTGGACACTCCGAACAGGCAGAGCTGGGAACAAGCTCAGGAGGTCCTTCAAGAGATCGTCAACCTTTGGGGAACCCCTCAAGTGGATCAGTTTGTGACCATTGTCGACTGTAAATGAGAACTGTTCTGCTCCATGGAATTTCCCCCAAATAGAGATCTAGGAGACACGTTCGTAGTGTTCCTTGAGTTTCCACTCCTGTACGCATTGCTTCCAGTCCCCGTCATTCCTCAAGTGATCAAGAGGTTGAGAAAGTTCCGTAAATCCATGATCATCATTGCCCCGGATTGGGCCAGGACGACGCGTTACCCGGTACTTCTGGGCATGTCCCTCTGCCCTCGAATACGCCATACACAGAGAGGGCCTTCTCTAGCAAGAGGAGGGTTGGATTCTCCATTCAAAGGTCAAGACACTCAGCCTTCACGCACAGTTTGAGAGTCTGAGGTACAAGGATTGGGACCTCCCGGATGATGTAATGGAGATTTGCTTTCGGCCAGAAGGCCAGCAACAAAATCCTTCTAGCGCTGCCGTTGGAACAAGTTCTGCAGATGGTGTAGGGTAAATGATGTGGACCCTTTTCAGTGCGATACACCTACAGTGTTATCTTTTCTACTACATTTGGTATATCTGGTGCTCCAGATTGGAACAATCTAGTGTTATCTAGCAGCGCTTTCCATATTCAAGCGCACCTCGGGAGAGGGATCCTACTTCAAATAACCTTATTTAAATTTCTAAAAGGACTCACTAATGTGTTTCCTCCTACACCATTCCAAATACCAACTTGGGACGTTAAATTGGTTTAAAAACTTTTGACGGGCGCTCCTTTCGAGCCACTCCATTCCTGCTCTTTAAGGCTGCTAACTTCCAATACCATTTTGTTAGTAGCGATAACCTCAGCCCACAGGCTCAATGAGTGGCAGGCATTCTCCTATAAACCTCAGTTTACCACTTTTTACAAGGATAAAGTTGTCCTTAAGGTCAAGCCCTTTTTTCTACTGAAGATTGTCTCGGATTACCATTTGGCATAGCAAATTGTGCTTCTGGCCTTCTATCCTCCACCTCATCCTGGCAAGGAAGAGGAAAGATTCCATTGACTTGATCTAAGGAGCGCTCCAAGCTTTTATGTTTAAGGATGGCAAAGTTGCGACCGTACAACCAACTTTTCATTGGATATACTAGACACAAACTAGGTCCATCAGTCACCAAACAGACCCTTTCCAGATAGATCATACTGGCAATTTCAGAGTGCTACAAGCTAGCTGGGAAAGATCCCCCAGAAGATTTAAGGGCTCATTCCACTAGGGGCATTGCAACTTCTTCTGCCCTTTAGAGGGGAGTTCCGATGAAGGACAAATGCGAGGCAGCTACCCGGTCCACCTTCCACAAGTTCACTAAACATTACTTTTTAGACACTTCGACCAATGAAGGAAGAATTGGGAAGGCAGTTCTATGCTCCATTCTGGACAAACTAACTCTCAATTCTTACCCCCTCTTCCAAAAGAACCTAATACTGCTTTGGGAGTCAGTCATCAGATAAGGGAATATGTGGGAGGACACAATACATTTGTTGAAAAAGTTACTTACCCCCGTTAACGTTAGTTTGACTGGATGTTCCTCCCATGTATTCCACATTGCCCTCCCAACCTACCCCACTGTAGAATTTCTGAGCTTTGGACTTTGCGCTCTTTTAATGTCTGATAATTTAAATGGGGACTTATCAAGGCAGGCAGTTCTGCATATGGTGGCGAAAAAAAAAAACAGATCTGAAGCCAACGGGCACTGGATGTGGTATATGCACTCGACGATGACGTCAGCCGAGATGGAAGCCCTCGAGTGACAGTCAACCGGCTCGACTTGCAGCGCCCTCTGCCGAGAGAAACTTTCTGAAGCAGCTAAAGCTGGAAAAAAAATAACATAAAATGAGGGATACGTGGGAGGAACATCCAGTTTCAAAACGTTACCAGGGTAAGTAACTTGTTCTTTTGTCAGTCACTGACTGTGTTTTATGATACAAACATGCTGGACATATTCCCGAGAATTTACTTGCAGCTGAGATCTAGGGGAGAACATTATTTCTATTAGAAGCTCGAGTGCCCTATAGTTTCTCTGTTTGTGATTTTTAATTTAGGTTGTTCCCATCCCAGAACACACTTCTCTTTTCAAGATGAAACCTTAGTAGCCATAGGTGGTGTTCACATTCTCTTTCTTGTATCCGGAACTTTATTAGGCACTCAGTCCCTAAGACTATAGTTAGATCAGATAACGCTTGAAGACCAGTATGCCTCGTAGATGGGGAAACACAAATACAGTACATAGCTGGACTGTCTTGGTTAGCTTTCCAAGTCTGAAACACTTCCAATGTTTAGATGAATGCCTGTGGGTTGTAGTGGATTTTCCAGTTCTCATCCCTAAAACTTGTATAAAAACCTTTGAGACCCACTTGCTGTCATGTTCTGTTCCACCACACTGCACTGTTTTTATTAGCTTTCAATTCTTGATATTTAATAATTAAATATTTATTTTGAAAGTAAAGAGGTCATGGTTCACTATGAGCCCCATACCAATGGTCATGACAGTTGACTTTCTCAGTTAAGAAGATAGTATTGCAACCTGCAAGGGAGCAGCTGTTGAAGGTCACAATTACCACACAATTGACATATGGAAGAAAAGGGGTGTTCTTACCTCACGTTATCTTTGTAGGTGCAATGAACCTATTGAAGCGTGCATGTGCATGGGACCCATTTGATACGATTTAAATGATTGTCTCCTTAATTAAATACACTCCCTGCTTCATGGGAGAATGTAGGGCTGGGCGATATGGACCAGAATTCATACCTCGATATTTTTGTGCTGAATGGTGATAAAGGATGTATGTCTCGATATTGTTTGTGGGTAAAGGCTCAGTTGTAAACCGCCAACTACATGCGAGATGTCCAACACCTTTATAAGACATAGATCAAAATAAAATGCAAATACAGGTTTCATCTTCCTGTTTCAGAATAGACACAGCTGTGTAAATATCAATGTAAATAAAAAATGATAGTATATGTAATGTAAATATCTTGATAACTATATTGTCTCATCCTATATCGCTTTTGGAAATATATTGATATATTTCCAAAACTCGGTTTATCGTCCAACCGTACGAGAATGTTTTGATTGGTGCTGTCAAATGCTGCAGAAATGTTAAGCATCCCTTCCTTTGTTGGGGTAAGCAAAACAGTTCTCTGACAGGCAGGACTACTAATGTGTTTCCTTTTTCCAGCCAAGAGCCTACTTGCCGTTCTCAATTCAGTCACTTAGATTAGAGATGTGTTTGTAGAAGTACATCGGTGTTGGGAACATTCTTACCCATGAGGGGGGAATACAAAATGGATTGATAATGGGTGTAGAATTGAATGATTCCGTTAAGCTTAATCGCTGGGTTAATAGATTGTTTGAAACATCAATGAAATACCAAATCAGACCATGTTATGACATTGTAAAGCGCTCAACTGTCATTGATGTCTCTGAAAGTGCGGAGGCAGTGGAATCTGATTCTGGAGGCTGGGCAGAAATTGTATTAAATGATCAAAGAGTACTTTGGAGAATAGAGGCCATTGCGTTAACAGAAAAGACTAAACCAGTTTCACATTAGCATTTAATTGGAATATGTGTCTGGTTGGAATAGACAGATTTTGCCTACATTCCTGTTGTAGCGATTGAAGGCCCGAGGAGCCACAAACCAGTATAATTCGCTCATTTTTTAAGTGGCGCATGTGGAAGCGATGTATGTGAAATCTTGTCATTAACCACCCCATTTAAGCGGTCGTCTTTGCAGGTAGGAAGAAAGATAATTAATTTCACTGCATACTCAAATTGAACATTTGAATACAATTCACACATACCCAACATTTAAAAGCTTTAAAAGCTTTACCTGCCATAGCATAACATAACAAAACATTGCATGATGTAAAATAGGTTAAACAGTCTTTTAAGTTGAAATCCCATGCAAGACATACACGTACTTGCCTTTCTTTTCGCCTTGGATTCACCATTATATCATACAAATTGTCTCTGTGCGTTTGGGCATTGCAGAACAGTAGTGGGTGTCTCCAAAGAGTGTTTACCCTGCAGTGAGGACTTTTGCCGGGCACCAGAGGTACCTGAATAAGTGCCTCCTTACGGAGCATTGCAGGCTGCAAGACTCGAGCAGGCAATTTGAGCCCCACAAGAGAAAGTACAACTTCTAACACAAAACATTGAATTTACTTACTTGAAAGGAAAGCGGGTGTTTTTGTTTGCAAGTCCAGTGTTTCCATCACATTGTGCAGTATTAACACTACCTATTGTGGAGCTTTTTAATTGCTTGGCAGAATTGCATTGTTTCACTAATTATCGTTTCGGATGTCCGTGGAAGCAATACCGTGCATTTGGTGCCTGCTGCAATTTGTTTTGGATGTTGACTTGTTTGTTCTCTTAAACATTCTTGCTATGAAAGTTTCATATTTGGATTGGCTTGTTCTTTGTGCTACAGGAAGGCGCATCAGCCAGGAAGACACAAACCCCAGCCGCACAGCCAGTGCCAAGACCTGGTAAGACATTTGCATTGGATTTCAGTTTTTATACATTTTGTTTGAAAGTTTTTATTAAAAATGTACATTTACATTAGGGTAAGATACTTTTATGGTGCTAGCTTGCACAACTAGGATGTCTGATAGTAATGTAACATAAATAGTATGGCCTACAATCATTTGACACATTTGCTCTGTCAGGTTATGATTCATCCCCTCTCCTAGTGAGACCCCTTGCACTTTTTGCTGGACTTCTGGAACTTTTTCTGAAATCCTGAATGAGTGGAGCATTTTTCCACTCATTCATTCTTATGTGGCTCGGTCTTTTGGAACTCTGTTCTGTGTTTTACCTGCCCTATGGGAGTGTACTTGCCTCCATACCTCTTTAAGGCATCTGTATTTTACTATTGCAGAACACAGTTCCTTATGGGCAGTGTTGCTGGGGACCCTTTGGGTCCTCTTTAGAGATTCTTTTCTATATGATGTGGCATTTATAATGCGCCTATACACAAGTGTTTCAAGATGCATCGAGGTAAAGGGGGGGGACAAAGGGAGGACAGACAACGATCCTACTAGGCAGGTGTCGTTCAGATCACTCAAGTGCATGGGAAGGGGAGAGTGCAGGGGTGTTGAGGAGAATAAATGTGCTAATTCCCTTCACCTTAGAGACCCCCAGTAGCTTTGCTGGATTTTAAGGACTTGATTTTTTTTCCCTGGAGAGTGTGAGCCTTTTTTCCCACCCTCATGTATTTTTAATGTGTTTACTCTTGTGTTTTCTTTGGTTATGGAGTTTTAGACAACTCCATAGGCATCATCTTTTCATTTGTGTCACACAGCACCCTCAGTGCAGTGACAAAGCGAAGCCTTTTAGGCTACCCCAAGGTTTACATACCTTCTCTGGGATAAACTGTTTCCCAGAGAAAGTAAAGTGAAATTGACTTTAGGTTTGAAGGTTTGTGAGAAAACACCCTACTCCAGGTGTGCGCAAACCTCTGTAGTTCGTGGACACAAAACTATGTTGTAGTGTGCTGCAATAGATGAGGAGAGTAGGTGACTTCTCACATTCACATATTTATATAGGATGATTTGTAGAAAAGGTGCCCTCACTAGTCACGCTCACTTTCATAAGTGATAGACCAAGAAATGTCTTGGAAGTGTTTGAGATACTGAATTTATTAAACAAGCCAAAGAAAACTACATGTAAAACATGCATGCCAGAGATGAGTATCACCCACAAGAAATAAATATTGTATGTGCATAGGATATGTTAACACAAAAAGGAGAACATATATCACATGTGGATGGCATTCATAAGATAGAATTGTATTTTGAATTCAAAGCATTCATCACCACGTCATAACATAGGTACAATTGCAACATAAATGCAGTTGTGCCAATTGCCACATATACAGATGCCAACACGTGTTTCGACCCTCTAGGGTCGTCTTCAGGGTGTATTATACTAGTTGTGGCAGTGCAATCCGATCAAACATTGGTTACTCCAATACAAACATATACAGGTTGATAACTTTTGTAGTCCATCAAATTATCTGGTTTGGAGGCAGGGTGGGGGGAGGGAGGTAACAAAAGAAAGTTTCAGAAATTAATGGATAACCTGTCAGCATAGTCATTAGTATGTGTGTAAAATTACCATATGGAATCAACTTTGAAAACTGCTAGTGCCTTAAATCCATCTATTTCTGCAAAAGGAACTATACTGAAATCCATAGGACAGACTAATGTGTTACTTAATCATGCCTCCCAGTTCAACAAATAGTCAGAAAACAAACATTGAGACTGCTAAGGGAAGCCAATGTCGCACTCTTATTTAGACCTCAAAGGAGGGTGTACCTGCATACAGCGGATAACGTGGAAGGAAAAATGTCATTAGTCTCCTGATGAGACTGCATTAGTGTCAAACATCAAATCCCTGAATTCACTAAAAATGAACAATAAAAGTATTGCCTTGAGGTGTTTGTTCGATTTAACGCATGGTTAATTTGAATGCGTTGTCGGAATCACACATTTATGCAACATTTGAACAAGAATAACTTTGGTATCAGTTTTACAGGACATATACATGCCGAGGAAATAAATGTTTTTGGACTTGTATATCAATATAATATCTAATGAGATCCAGACTCGCACCTACAGGAAAACAACTGCAGTAAATGCAATTCTACATGCAGCTAGCAGTCATAGACGAAGTGTCATTAATAACATTCCAAGAAGGGAATTCCTAAGATCTAGGAGAAATTGTAGCCAAGACGAAATATTCATGCAAGAATGTAAGTCAATTGGAGCCAGATATCAAGGAGGAGGATACAATGGGCATGTTATCAGCAAGGCTATTAAAGCAATGGAAGCAGTGCAAAGACCCAATTTGCTGACCCAGACGTTTAAAACTGATGATGATAAACAATATCCGGCAAATGTCTACTTCATCACAAAATATTCCCAGGATTGTAAGTTCCTCATCACATTTTACAAAAAAATTGGCACATCCTTCTTCTGGATTCATATCTTGCACCATACATTTTGGAGCAACCAAATATCATTTTCACAAAAGCGCCAACTTTGCACAACTTACTCAGTCCCTCATTCTTGAGATGTGAAACCATAAGACAGAGCAATTGTCTATCGACGTCTACCAAACCATCTGGTTTCCACAAATGTGATACATGTAATTTTTGCCAATTTGCACTATCTCCCACTCGTAAACCTCCATGGCATGTGAAGACCTAAGTGAAGGTTAAGGACTTTATAAACTGCCCATCAAAATGTATGATCTATGGCATTCTATGTGTTTGCAAAAAGGTATACATTGGGAGCACTATTCAGGAGTTGCAAGTTAGGATCCGAGAGCACCTTGCTAATCTCAACAGTCAAGATCTGAAATTACTATTTGCCACGCATTGGCAAACCTGTCACCAATTAGATCACCGAAAGGACATCAGATTTGTGGGATTTCAACACATCAAACCACATATGATAGGTGGCGATAGACAACTGATGCTACGACAGCAAGAAGCTTGAATGATATGTAAACTTCGTTGTCTACAACTTAGCCTCAACCAGGAACATGAGCTTAATGTCTTTCTATGAATCAATTTTTGGGAGATGACTAAACATGTCCCAAGTAATGTTCTTATTTAGTTATCCTTTTCCAACTTTGGCAAATGCAGTAATTCACACACTCTAAGATATCTGGTTTTTTAATACTTTCAATAGCAATTGTACATATGTTACCGCTTTATTATTATTTTTTGGAAACTTTGAGATGTAGAGGGCAGCCAGCTGCGCATCTCTCACCCGGAGCCAGTTAATAGTGAACCCGGATGGATGTCACTTGACATACGATTTGGTCAACAGACGAACCTAATTATTTTTACCAAAATCAACTAGCCATTTGAATCGCCAACAGTATTTGGAGAACAGATTTCTGCTAATACACTTGCTCTTAGAGACATACACACTTGTTGACTTTCAATATTTCTCCGACTGTACATCATGGTCTAAATATATATGCTTATAATTCACGCTATACGCATTGAACACACAGCAGCTCATCACTAGATTGTATCACATTTAGAATGAGCGCCTAGAGCCGAAATATAATACAGAAACTGCCGGATGCAGCAGCGTCACTATGGCAATCTGGTCACGTGATTAACCAGCAGCGTCACTATGGCAATCTGGTCACGTGATTAACCCATGTGACCAGAAGCGTGAGATACTCGCTTAGCAACCAGAAGCGGGTGCTAACGCTCCCGGCTTCACCACAGCGTTCCTGACCAGCTGCAATCAAGCAGCCATCCATGTACGCGCGACCATGCGCTTAACCTAGTAAGTACGACGTTACACTCTCATCAACCAATTTAACGTTAGCACCAAATTTGATGGGCCTTTGGCAACTTGTATACTATATAGTAATCCATGCCATTACAGACAATCTGGGACTGACTTGCTGATGACTGCCATTGGATTATCCAAAGATTATTGGGAATGCTCTTAAATCAGGCGAACATATGGCTTTGCCTTTTCCACATTGGCAGGTAAGTCCATATCCCCCGATATCATAGCCGACAACGCATTCAAATTAACCATGCGTTAAATCCAACAAATGCCTCACGGCAATCCTTTTATTGTTCATTTTTAGTGAATTTGGGCTTTGATGTTTGACACTAATGCAGTCTGTTATCAGGAAACAAATGACGTTTTTCCTTCAGCGTTATCCGCTGTTTGCAGGTACACCCTCCTTTGAGGTCTAAATAAGAGTGACACTGGCTTCCCTTGGCAGTCTCAATGTTTGTTTTCTGACTATTTGTTGCACTGGAAAGCATGATTAAGTAACAACAAATTAGTCTGCCCTATGGATTTCGGTATAGTTCCTTTTGCAGAAATAGATGGATTTAAGGCACTAGCAGTTTTCAAAGTTGATTCCATTTGGTAATTTTACATATGTACTTATGACTATGCTAACAGGTTATCCATTAATTTATGAAACTCTTTCTTTTGTTCCCTCCCTCCCCATGCCCTGCCTCCAAACCAGATAATTTGATGGACTACAAAATTTATCAACCTGTATATGTTCGTATTGGAGTAACCAATGTTTGAACTGATTGCACTTCCAATGACACAACTAGTATAATACGCCCTGAAGACTACCCTAGAGGGTCGAAACACGTGTTGGCTACTGTATCTATGTGGCAATTAGCAAAACTGCATTTATGTTGCAATTGTACCTATGTTATTATGACATGGTGATGAATGCTTTGAATTCAAAATACAATTCTATCTTATGAACGCCATCCACATGTGAGATTAGTTCTCCTTTTTGTTAACCTATCCTATGCACATACATTATTCATTTTTTGTGGATGACACTAACATACTATATGCACTTATATTTATTTCTGGTGGATGACACATCTCTGGCATGTATGTTTTACATGTAGTTTTCTTTCGCTTGTTTAATAAATTCAGTATCTCAAACACTTCCAAGACATTTTTTGGTCCATCACTTATGAAAGTGAGTGAAATTGACTTTACTAGACTTTTCAAATTCCTAGACCCAGCACACCCTATCTTATAATAGAGGGGTTACCCAGTATCCCTTATGTCAAGAAACTCATGTAGCAGTCAAATGCTACCCTTTCCTCTCGAAATGGCTGGGGACAGTGGTTTTAGAATGAACTACCATGATTTTTCCCGACCGCCAACACCGGTAGCGTTAAATCGCTGGAGCCATGTTTTTCAAGATGGCGTCTGAACCCCCTTTGTTTAAACAGGATCCGGTCTTCTTTTTTTCACCATTTATTTTTGGAAAGGTCCTTCTAGAGTTTGTCTATGCGGGCTAAACCAGGTTTGGTTCCCTTGTTCCTACACCTTTTGGAGGCTTCAGGACTGAAGACGGCCTCTGGTACCAGAGTGTCTGGGGTGGACAGGAAGTGAGGGAGGTGCCTGAAACTCCCTGTGCTTAGTCTCCTCGGAGACCCAAATGCACTCTGCCGTGATTGGCTGGCTGACTGTCCGGCAAGGACAGCCACCCTGCTGGGTGAGTGACAGCTAGGCTGGAATGAATGGTAGAGAACTGAATAAAGGGCGAGTCTCTTGGCTTGGAAGGCAGAGTAGACCACTGGAACGAAAGAACCGAAGATGAGCTTGAAGTGAACAGCTGCTGCAACACCTGGACAGTTGGTTTGCCCGGTGTTGAGATGGATTTCTGAACTCTGTCCTGGGGGGGCAGAGGTTCAGTAGGCCAGCCCAGTTTCTTGGAACAGGTTAAGCTCTGGACAAGCCAGACCAATCAGGGTAACGATGGCGGTGGTCAAGTCTAGGTCTCAAGAGGGGTGAGGGTATTCCGGCCCCAAAGCACACGTCTCACTTCAGACCTGGCAACGCCAAGTGTACGAATCGTGTGAGAGTGCCTAGGACACGGTTTTAGCAGTAAGCCAGACGGCGGTGACAGTGCAAGGTTCCTGTGTAGGCTGGTCAGTCCACTGGGATGGCCCAGGGACGCTTCCAAAGGCTTACGTACAGGATTTGGTGACAATGCTGAGAATAGGTGTTCCCACTATTCTAAAGGGGCGAAGCGCCTTTGCAGACCTTCTCGTTCGATCAGAGGCCGAGTGGTCTCGCAGGACGACAGCAGTGCAGGGTGCCAAACCTTCAGCGGGTCACCAGCGATTCTTCGACTCAGCTTCTTAGTTGCAGGATACTTAGCTCCTTATCCTTTGTTCGTGAGAACTCAGGAGATCGACATGGAAGTGGGGTTTTCAGCCTCCTCTTATCCAGAGTTCCCTTTGCGCCAAAACGGAGAGGGCCCAATGGGAGATCCGCTCACAAACACTCACTCCATACGTGGACCTATCACTGACCACGGTGGTCCCAGGCATTCAGGACACTCTAGACTCTCTGGCACCCAGGATGTGTATTGGGAACAGACAACCCAGCCCACATCCTGGAGGCGCACACAAGGCATGCAGAAGCCCGCAAAAGTGTTGTGTTTCGCAGGAAAGTGCATGACCAAATAAGGACTGCCCCAGGTCGGCTCGACCTGGGGGAAGGTGAAGGGGCAGGACGGTCAGCGGACAGGACAAAGAACCTCATGGCATGGCCATTTTGGAGGCCAGGCCACCCATTTGGGCCAAACGCGGGAAGCGCGGTTAACATGGCAAAAGGGGGTCCAAAACGCAAAGAAACAATAGCTGCCACCAGTCCCGTCTGTGACACACTTGCACATTTCATAAATCCAGCGAGAGTTTCTAGGGCCTTTGGAATGACTAGAGGCCCAAGAGCGCGGTAATGTAAGTTACGGTGCACTCTTGTTTAATACTGCTCAAAAGCTGCAACATGAGGAAAGGACTTAGGGAAACAGTCTCCCGGTACGGACTGTCTTAAGGGAATGTCAGTTTCCCCGTAAGAATTGAGCGAAAGCCCAGAGGAGTGCGGCGGAAGGCTGCGCTTCTCTGGCAAAGTCTAGATCAGGGTGTAAAACAGCAAAAAGTTTGGGGGTTGCCACATGGTAGGTAAATTACCTACAATTATGAAATCTTTCCTAACACCCGGTGAAGCCCTGCTGCAGGTCCGAATCGCCAAGTTTGTCTCGATGGGGAAGCCCTGCGGGGACGACTTCTCCCTTTGAGTTGGTGGGACCAATCAACTCGACACTTAGCCACCTGGATACCATTCTCGGAGCTGGTTGTATTTTCCTCAGTGCTGCAGGAAACCGAATAACCAGGGAGAGGGACACCAGTTGTGTGCTTGACTACAGCTACCGAAATTGAAGATTTGCCAGCTTTTTGACTAGTTTCAATGCAGTGCAGGAGTCCCCCGATGTCATCCCTCTTGTCCCCACGACTGAGGCTCAGGAACAGCGAGATCTGCAGTAACTGCCAGGAACAGAAGTCTTCAGCTTCATCTTTTTCTTCCTTGTAAGGTACAGTGAAAACCCGACCGAGTGAACTTGCCTCTCACTGCGAAAGTGCTTCAAACTTTGGCAACTTGCCGGCCTAGTCTAACCTATTGCGTTGAATTGACTCCTCTGATGAACTCAAACTATTTGCACTGTTAAAGAATAACTGTAATCGTCTTTTTATTAACCTATGCCTTTTTGCTCCTCCTTCAAAGTAGTTTAAATCGCTCAGAAACGTAGTGTAAAGTACTGAAGTATTTTTGTGTGAGATATATTGCCTCCTTCTAGTGAATGTTTTATAACTGACTCTGAAATAAATTGATAAGAGTTTTACCAAGAAACCTTGAGTGTAAGAGTCTATTTGAATACTTGTGATTTTAGACCTCTGTGTAACCTCATTATAGCTCACATTCCCCTCTTGAGAAAAGCCTGGCTGCTCAGCAACGCTACCAAAACGGTGTAGTACAGACTTCTACCAAAGGTTGGTTTGCTTACAACTGTAGTCCTAGTTGTGTGTAGGGGTCCCCAAGGGTACTGCATACACACTTTGCCTAACAGGGGGCGAGGGGGAAGGGACAGTGCAGTACATGGGAGTAGAGCAATAACAATAAGTAAAAGTAACGGCCAGCAGGTGGCAAGTGCAAAGGTAAGTGCTGGTAGTGGGACTGTAGGGATACAGAAACAGTTCTCAAGTGTGGGTGTTGCCAGGCAGGCAGTGCAGGTGTGTGTGACTGGTGGGGAGGGACCCGGTCCCGAGATCAGAGAGTGGCCAGGTAACCTGTGCAGTTTCTGTTAAGCCAGGTGGTCAGCAGGGGAGAGGAGGAGAAAAAGCAGAAGCAAAGAGAACGGTTTTGAGGTGCTTCCTGAACCAGAGATGATTTTCCTCAAGTTTCAGGGAGGCTCTTCCAGAGGGAGATCCCAGCCGAAGAAAGAGATCTACCAGCAGCTCGTTGCTTGGAGAAGCCACTGACCCTGAGGGAGTTGGAGGCGGATGAGCGAAGAGCTTGATAAGGAAGATATTTAGGAACAGAGCGTTGAAGGAATTGTGGCCCCAGGCCCTAGAAGGCCTTGTGGACAGTGCAGAGGGTTTTGAACTTAATCCTTGCAGCAACTGGGAGCCAGTGCAGAGATTTCAGTCCTGGAGAGATACGATCCCTGGGCCTGAGGCCAAGGACAAGTCTTGCAGTCCTGTTCTGGATGAGTTGTAGAGGGCAGAGAGTAGAGGCAGGCAGATTTAGAAAGAGGCTGATGCAATAGTCCAGCCTAGAGAGAACCAGAACTCTGGAGACAGTGAGCTTTCGGGGGAAGTAGAGGAAAGGAAGAATATCCTAGAGTAATTACAGTTCTGAAGTAGAGCTACTTGGTAACTCTCCTAAAACTTTATAGACTGAGATTGACACACTCGACCTTATGTGGAGTGCCAATGGGATACTTAGTATCCCTCATTATCTCTGCTCCTGTGACTTTTTATTCGCACAGACAACCTAGTTATGGCTGGTGGTAGTGGACGTATTCTACCAACTATTGTTATTTTTGTTTTATTTTTGAGTTTATTTTTTAGGCTATGTCCATAGACTCGGTAGAACTAACTTGGGGGCTTGCTTCTTTTTTCGCCATTTCTAGCGTGCTTGTTTTTTGTTAGCTCTTGTGTGTGTGTGTGTGTGTGTGTGTGTGTGTGTTTTGCTTTTGGCAGGAACCCTTGGGTGTCCCTGCCTAGCCGCCAGTGTGCCTGGGCAGCCAGGAAGTGGAGGAAGAATTTTCCACCTGCCTATCCTATGTCTGCCAGAGTGCCTGAATAGAGCCACCTCTCACTGGGGGGGAGGAGAGGGGGTTTGGCAGTCCTGATTGGACAGCCATACGCCCCCTGTCTGTAAATTGCTGAGAGACATTGCAGAGGAGTGTGTGCTGGAACTGTATAGAAGGTGCGGCTCCTGGAGTGAACAGCAAGTCGACCACTGGAAACTGAAGTAACCGAGGAAGACGTTGACCAGAGATGCCTGAAGCAATGCTGTGAAGAGACCACTTCTGTCTTGACCCAGTTTTCTATTGGACAGAGGAACTCCGAAGAGGACAACTCCTTCCCTTTGACTGGTCGGAACAACAAGTCCCAAGACTAACTTTAATTTGAGCCATCTCCTGAGGTCTTGTGACTTTTCAGAACTGCAGAGCCCAATAACCGGAGAGACTCTACCCATTTTAAGTGTAACGCTGTGGAATGGCTGAATTCGTCCAAGTCTTTGCTGAGCCCTCAAGGACACTCCAGAGATCCAATCCAACTCCCCTCAACAGAGTGCAGGACTGCAGGAGCCAAAGAAAATTGACTGAGCGAATCACATCCTTGGTTGGTGCTGTAGAAAAGGCACCAAAAGCGCAAAGTGACCACGGAAGTTGATGAAGGCCGTGCCAGAGGTACTCCCTCGAGACTGCTACTGAGAGATTCCATCTATTGCTCTACCTTTCCTCAACAGACCAAGGAATCCGGATGTCAGGTCCAGAGCTGCAACATCAAGGAGCATCCAGACACACACATTTTCTTCTAACCAAAGGTACTTTGGGGAAAAGGTATTGCTTACCTTATTCCAGAGAGTCACTCCAGAGCGTTGGAGTGCACCTAGGTGTCTAGGGCAACCCCTCTAACCTCCGCCCCAAGCTGCTGCTTGTGTCCCTTTAGCGAGTCCTTTAACAGGGTCTCCAACGTTGGTTTTATCTTCTTGAATCTTTTATCCTAGAGACTAGAAAGTATCCACAGGAACTTTTGACTTCTGCTGCTTTACAAAACTTTAAACTTCTCCAAACTGCCTTTTAGCTAGGGTTGCGTTTTGGACTTTAAAAGCCTTGTTCGTAGAAACTGCCCCTAGAACATTAAGCTCTGCTAGTATTACACCAACTATCAGTTTTCCTTCCGAAAAATCACCCTTATGGTTTTGCTAACTTTTTTCTATTGCCGTATTACTTTGTGGGCGCGCGTTATTACCTATAATAAAGTAGACCTGCCAAACTCTGTACCAATTGTAACCATTCTGCAACTACCAACTAAGCAGTGGCCTTTTTGAAAGTATCTGAAAGTATGCCTGTGTTTTGGTTGATTGTGCTAAGTATTTTAAAATGAATTGTGTAAATATAATCTATTTTAATTTAAATGTTTGTTTCTCTTTGATGTACATTACTAACTAGGTTCAGTGTACTTGCCTACAGCTCACATCTTTGTCTTTGAAAGCTTGATTGCTCTGCCACTCTACAAAGGTTCCTGAGTAGTACAGACTACTAGTAAGAGTTGGAGGTCAGGGGGGGAAATCTACAAACCACCGGGATAGCTTACTAAAGGCTTGCCTCCAAGTGGGACTTTAAGAAAACACCCCTAAAAACTCTGCTATGGCCATGTTATGTTGAGAATTATACTGCACACTGTTGTCATTTGCATGGTCTCCAGATGCGCTCGCAGATCTGCAAGGGATGGGCAGTGTTTGGTTAGTGGGAAGAGAGGACAAAAAGGCTTTGTTGTGTTGATGCACACTTATTGGAATTACCCAGAACTCTGCTTGCAGGCAAATCTCTAGGTGGTGGCGGTCTTTCAAGAGCATAGAGGCATATGCGATTGTGTATGGTGCATTGTCCAGGGCTGTGGTATCCAAGTTGGTTGCAGAGATGTAGTAATATAATCCATATCTGTTGCGAGTGGTTTTCATTGGCCGTGTGGTTGGCTTGGTTGGTGGACAGATTGCAGAGAGGCGCAGACCATCTTCAAACCTCACATAGCAGATCATAAAATGGTGCAGGCATGGAAGGCATAACCAAGCATTCATTAGGAGTCCTACGACTCATGAAAATGTTGTGGAATTAATTAAAGTTGCTAGTTCTATTAATCCATGTTTATTTACTAAACCTACTCCTATACCCTGTTTCATCAGAATTCCTGTTGGGTAGCCATAATGCTGGGTGACGTGTATGTGGAGCCAGCAGCTCCACATTATCAGTTCCTTTTTTTGTGCGCTCGATATTCTGCTCAGAAACAGCACTAGCATATACTTAAATGTTCTACTTTGCTTTGCGTAATCCCCCAAAGATGGGCTTCAAAGTCCATAGGGATTGTGCACAACTTTATTGCCTTGTCGATAAATATGTTAAGGACAACTGTGGAGGTTCCAATCCATGCACTCCGAGAGCGTGGTGCAAAATGGTTCACTTTTCGCTATAAAGACTGGACACACACTCCTTTTGAAGTTTCTGGCTCCGGATCCTTCCTCCAGGAAGACCTGTGTCAGAGAAATGTGAAGGCTCCCTCTCTCATGATGGAGATCATATGTTAATGTTAAAGGATATTTGTAGAGCGCACTATCACCACCGGAGTGGTCCCCTGGCACTCTGGTGGCTCTGGAAAAAAGAGGAGGGGTGGTGATGGCAGTTAGTGGGATGAGCTGGAGAAGTGCAAGAGAGCAGTAATGTGCTGTTGGCGGCCTCAGCCCGGAATTCCGTTGGCTGGGCTTAGGGTGTTATACTGTCGGAAGACGTTGTGTGGGTCTGTGGGCTTTGTTTTCTTGTTGCAGTGTAGTGAAGTTGGTGCAGATTGTTGTGTTGTAGGCTTGTGGTTGTGTTTGGTTAGAGTTAGATAGGTGTATCCAGAGGGTGAAATTGTCGGTTGGTTGGTTGGCATTCCTGTCTTGAAGAGATGCGCTAAATTTCTGTATTTCTAATTAAGTGGTGTGTGTGGGTGTTTCGGTGTCTACGTCCAGATTAGGGGCTGTACGGCACTCATGGTCCCTTTCTCCTATGGCATCCATTCATATGCATAACCCTGCCCAAGTTGGGTACCGGCCACCTACAAAGCCCCTGTTTGTATGCGGGTGTGGGCAGGCGTTTGTGCATCCCTTGCAGTCTAGCCCAGAAAGCATTCCCAATCTAGTCTAGTAGGAGGGCAGCATCGGTAAGGCCGTGTTTACTCCCTCCATGTGTTGGGGCTGCTCGGCATTCATCATCATCTTATTCGGTTGCTCATTCGTGTTACCGCTCCTGCCCCCTTTGGAATGTGGCAATACTAACACTTGAAAATATGTCCAGGGGCGGCGTCTGCCTACAATCGCAACTCTCTTTGGACCATGCCCCTGCCAATATCCATAGCTTAGTCTGGCAAGTGCTAACGTTCACCCAACCTTATACAGGTATGGTCTATAGTAGCATTTATCGAGTGGGTGAAGGTTGTTTGCTGCAAGCTGGCTAGGGATGTTGGATTCTGTCCACATGGGTGTCGCTTGTGTCCTTTAGATTTGGTGTTGTATCTATTGTTGTAGTAGGGGTTTCTTTATTCGATTTTAGATTTAATTGTCCTAGATTTGTCCTCGTTTTGATTGTGTTTCCTGTTTGGTGGTTTGGTTTTCAGTCTGAATCTATGATGTTGAAGAGCCAGGTTTTTAATAATAATCTGAATTGTAGGTGGTCTTTGGTGTTTATTTCTTTTGGGATGTTGTACCAGGTTTTTGCAGCTAAGTGGGGGAAGGAGGAGCCCCCAAGTTATTTCTTAAGGTATGGTTTTTCTTCCAGTCAGATATTATTGCTTGATCTGAGGAGTTCGTTGGCTTGTAGATTGTTAATTTATTTTGTAGGAATTCAGCTTCTTGTCCTCTGATTGCCCTGTGTTATGCTCATTGTTTTGAAGGTGATGCAATGTTTGACTCGGAGCCAGTGCAGTGTTTGTAGGGCTGGAGTGATGTGGTCTCTTCCGGATAGTTTGAGGAGTCTGGCTGCTGCATTTTGGATCCGTTGTAGTTTCTTCAGGAGGTATTCTGGCATCCCGGGAGAAAGGCTGTTTGCATAGGCGATTCTTGAAATGATGAAGGGGGCCAATTGAGTGTTTTGTGGGTGAATGAGAGGAAAGGTAAGATTCTTCTTGCCGTGTGAAGGAGGAAAAAGCATTCCTTGATTATTGCATTTATTTGTGGTTCTAAGGTTAGGGTGTTGTCCATCAGGACTCCCAGATGTTTTACTACTTTAGATGGGATTGGTGCGGTTCCGATTTCTGTTGGCCATGGAATGTGTGTTCTCTTGATTTTTGGATATAATCATGATTTCTGTCTTTCCTGGGTTGATTTTCAGGTTGTTGGCATTCAACGAATTAAAGACTTGGGTGTCTTCGATTTTGTAGATTATTTGAGTGCCATCTGAGTAGTTGTAGCATGTGATTTTGTATTTTTTGTAGATGCTGATTAGTGCGGTTTGGTAGATGTTGAAGTACAGTGGTGATAGTGAGGACCCTTGTGGTACTCCACAGTCGTTGACTCGTGGTGTGGATTTGAAGGGCTTTAACCAAAAGGTTTCTGTTCAGTTTGATGGGAAGGATTTAATCCAGAGTAGTGCCGTGTCTGTTAAGCCTATGTCTTCTAGTCTTTTGGTTAGGGTGTCATGGCGAACTGTGTCAAAGGCTGCAGAGAGGTCGAGCAGAATCAGGGCTGAGGTTGTGTTGGAGTCCGCGTTTGTTTTTAGGTCGTCCCAGATGGATACTAGTGCTGTTTCGGATCCTCTTGCGGGTCTGAAGACGACTTGTGCTTGGTCCAACAGGTGGTGTTTTTTCTGCGTGTTCTTGGGTTAATTTGTATACATAGGTTTCCAAGAGTTTTGCTGGCTAGGGAATGTTTGAGATTGGCCTGTAGTTGGAGAGGTCTTCTACGTCGCCACTTGTGTTTTTTAGGAGTGGTTTGATATATGCTGATTTGAATGTTTTTGATACGGTTCCAGTTGCTAGTGAGAGATTTAGGTTTCAAATGGATTGTGTCCTCCAATGCATTCCACATATTCGACATGTAATGTCCACAGCTGTGCACTTCGGAAACTTTTTCGGCAGAGGGCGTCCTGTCCATGTCCCTCGAGGGCCTTCGTCGAGGGCGACGTCACAGGATGTTATAAAAAGGACACATGGCACCTCTAGCCTCATTTCTGTTTTTTTCCGCTAACGTGTTAACTTTGTGAGACTCGGCGCGCCTCGTGGGTTTTTTTTCATTGAAGATGTCTTTCCCTTCGACCCCTCCGGCTCTGCGGTCCGGTTTCAAGACCTGCCGGGACTGCAAGTCCAAGATGTCGCTCATGGACCCCCACTGCATTTGTTTGTGGTCCCTCGGCGAGTCACACGACACCGATGACTGTTCGAAATGGTAGTCGCTGACTGCAAAGGCCTTGCGGGAGCAGAAGGGGAAGCTACAGGTGGGTGTAGGGGCTTGAAGCCTGTTAAGTCCCGGACTTCCAAGGCCAAGGGGGTTTCTACCGATGACTCGAGGGGCGACTCTCCTGGGGTTCTTGGTCCCGGAGTGGTTCCCGCCGCTTGTCTTCCTCGTCCCGGCAATCGCGGAAGCACAGTCACTGGTCGCCTTCCCTGTCCTCCTTGGAGAATGGTGCCTCGAGGAAGGTTACGTGCCCTACGAAGTCCTCGACTCCGGAGGAATGGGCAGCATTCAAGACATCTATGATGGCGATTTTTCAATCGCAAGGCACGGGTCCGGTCGAGCCTTCTGACGAAGCCAACCTGGATCGATCTCGGTCTGTGGCTCGCATGCCTTCGGGCTCTGGTTCACGACACGACACATCGGGAGCTGTCGAGGTCCCGTATGGACAAAGGGTCTCATTACGAGATTGGAGGTAGCCATGGTGCTATTAGCTCCATGGCTACCCCCTTATCGCATACCGGGTCCGGGTTCCCTCAATGGGGACTTACTGGGTCATTCCAACCTTGGAGGACCCGGTATTTCCCCATTCGGGGAACCCATCCTCATTCGAGCCCCCATAGGGCTGAATGGGGAGGGAGCTAATAACGGGCCGGTTAATAACGGGCCCATTATTAGCTCCCTGGTCCTTTAGTGGCTCCTTTACCAGCCGCTCTTAGCGGGACCTGCTAAAGGACCTCGGAATGCGGCAGTAAGGGGTTAACGGCACCGGCATCGTTACCTGCTACATTAACCCCTTACCACCGACCTAGTAATGAGGCCCAAGGTTTCGAAAGGTCACAAGAGATGTTTCTCTAGGTCCTCGTTCCCAGCGAGACCACAGCAACCTATTGAGGGCTCGGGGCTGGCGTCAACTCGTTCGGTGCCGTGTCCCTCTGATTCAGACATCGACGCCTTGCCATCGTACCAGCCCACGGCACCGTCTGCACCTGTGTTGACGCCCAAGCCTTCGGCGATCTCTACGTCGAGGTTGTCGACGCTCTCTATGTTGAAGCCTTCGGTGCGATCGGCGCCTTCAGGAATTTTTTCTGAATTTGCTGATGGAGTACCCAGACATTGTGGATCCTCCTAGAAAGGCTACTTCGAAGTCGGTAAGGCTGGTTTTGGCCTCCAGGCCCTCTTCTGTCTCCACGCCTGGGTTACAACCCCCTCTGGATGATATTTTTGAAGAGGAGTCTGAGGTTGAGGAACCTGGTAACCTGGATGATGCTCCGATGTTTTCTGGGGACAGTCAGTTCGAGGAGTTGAGACGGACCCTCCATGATGCAAGTGGACTGGACACTTCCACGGAAGTGCAGTTTGGTAGACCTGGGGCTCATGCAGAGTCTTCTTATAGGAGACTCATGGCACGTTTCTTGGAATATCTGGGCTGGTCTAGTCCTCCAGAAGACTTTGTGCAAGATGATTTTACAGACATCTTGGATCAAGGTCCGTCCTCTGACCCTGTTTTGCCATTTCATTCTACCATGCAGAAAAGGGTGGCAGCTGCTTGGCAGTTCCCGGAATGCCTTCCGGGGTGAATAAAAATCTTACTAAGAAATACACCCCTTCCGTTAGTGACCCCAGCTATTTGTTTACTCACCCCACTCCTGAGAGTTTGGTGGTTCAGGCGGCTATGGCCACCTCGAGGCAGGCGGCGTACCCTATCCCTCCGGATAGGGACGACAAGCGCTTTGACGGTTGGGCACGGAAGGGGTTTTCTGCTGGGAGCATGGCCTTGAAATCTGACAACTCCGTGTGTTCCTTGGCAAGGTTTACACACACTGTGGTCTTGTGTTGCTTTTGCTGCTAAGCGTCTACCCGAAGGGGAAGAAAGCGATGGTTTCCTTGAAATCGTGCAGAATGGCAAGGATGCCATGTGTGAGGCCCTTCAGTCGGGTTTGGATTCAGCTGACAGTGTGAGCCGGTCCATGGCTGCGAGCACTGTTATACGCAGATTTGCGTGGTTGCGGAAGTCGGGGTTTTCTCCGATGTGCAAGCCCGTCTTCTGAACATGCCCTTTGATGGCGCACATTTATTTGGCAGCAAGGCTGACGAGAGCCTCGAGAGGTTGCAGACCTCAAAAGCTGCGGCAAAGTCTTTAAGCGCTGCGGTGCGTCAACCTCCGCCCTTTCCGTCCTAGGGGACAGCAGTGGAGGGGAGGTTCCTTTCGTTTCTACTCCTCCTTTGGTAGAACGAGAGGGACCGCCAGTCAAAGTGGCCAGCGAAAAAGTACCCGTGGTGGTCGGGGAAATCGTGGTGCCAAAGCCGCTCAGACAGCTGCCTCTTTGCCTTCAGGCACTGCCGCAGCCGCTTCCAAACAATCGTGAGGCCATGTCCCATGGTTCGCCGGTTGGGGGCAGACTGTCTCAGCATCTCGAAGAATGGCGGGTCATTACTTAAGATGCATGGGTTCTGGATACCATAGCCCACGGCTACTGCCATTCCTTCCTTCAGCGGCCTCAAGACAATCCATTGGGGAAACACTCTTTGAAGAGTCTGGATCCGCTCCTTGCGCAGGAAATCTTGTCCTTGCTTGAGAAAGGTGCCATAGAACTGGTGCCTGTAGCGGAAAGATACAAGGGTTGGTATTCCCCTTATTTTTTGATCCCAAAGAAAGACTGTGGATTGAGAGCCATCATGGACTTGCGTTGGTTGAACAAACTTCTCAGGAAGGACAAGTTCAAGATTGTCACTCTTTCTCAAGTCCTCCAGGCCCTTCAACTTCAAGATTGGTTGGTGTCTCGGGACCTCAAGGATGCTTACTTTCATGTGCCGACACATCCCGCGCACAGAAAGTACCTGAGGTTTGCGGCTGGCGACTAACACTTTCATTTTCGGGTCCTGCCGTTCGGATTTACCTCTGCCCGAGGGTCTTCACCAAGCTTGTGGTGGTGGCGGCAGTGTTCCTCAGGTGAGGGGGGGATTCACGTCTACCCCTACCTGGACGACTGGCTGATCAGGGCGCGCTCTCCCACGCTTGCTTTGGATCATCTCGGTGTCACCTGCCGCACCCTCCACAGGCTGGGCTTCTCCCTGAATTTAAAAAAGTTGCACCTAACACTTTCCCAACCGCTCCAGTACATTAGGGCTGTGTTGGATACGTCCTTGTGGAAGTGTTCGCCTCCCAAGGTAAGGGCTCATCACATTGTGCAGATGGTGGACAAGTTTCAACATGCCCAGTGTCTCCCGACTTTCGAGTTCTTAAGGTTGCTCGGCCTCATGGCTTCCTGCATTTTTCTGGTTCCAGAGGCCAGGCTGTAGATGAGATCCCTGCAATGGGTCCTCAAGATGCTGTGGTCGCAGTTCTCCGGCAGGATGACGGATCCTGTTCAGATCCCATGCTCGGTCTCCCACGACCTTCTGTGGTGGTGAACAAAGGGAACTTGATGAAGGAGGAACGTTTTGGCAACCATGGCCAGAGGTGACTGTAGTGACGGACGCTTCCCTCACAGGATGGGGCGCTCATGCCAACAACTTGACCGCCAGCAGTTGTTGGTCTCAGTTGGATTCCAGACTCCACATCATTCTGTTAGAGCTGCGAGCCATCAGGCTGGCCCTGAAGGCTTTTCTACCCTCGGTACAGAGGAAGTGTGTCTTGGTCATAACGGACAACACAGTGGCCATGCATTACCTCAACAAAAAAAGGGGGGCCGGGGTCTCTCCCGTTGTGCAGAGAGGCAATGCAGCTCTGGTTCTGGGCCATTCAGCAGGAAATTTCAATCTCAGCAGATGAAAATGCAGTGGCAGACACTCTTGAGCAGGCAGAGCAGTCTCTCACGAGTGGGAGTTGGCTCAGGAAGTCTTTCAGGAGATCTTCACCCTTTGGGTAACCCCACAAGTGGATCTTTTCGCCACCAGTGTCAACCGGAAGTGTGAGAGATTCTGCTCAAGGGAATTTCCGCCAAGAGGAGCCTTAGGAGACATGTTCGTGGTGGATTGGTCCTTCCCACTGCTGTACGCATTTCCTCCAGTACCCGTCATTCGTCAAGTGTTGTGGAGGTTCGGTTCCTGCATGATACTCCATTGCTCAGGATTGGGCCAGGAGAGCGTGGTACCCGGACCTTCTGGAAATGTCCATCTGTCCTCCATGCAGTCTTCCCAGCCAAGAGGATCTGCTCTTGCGGGAGGGACGGGGGTGGAGGGGTGTCAGGTTCTCCATCCAGAGGTAAAGACTCTCAACCTTCATGCTTGGTATCTGAAAGGTTGGGGTAGAAGGATTGGGACCTCCTGGGTGACGTGATGGAGGTGTTGCTTTCGGCCAGGCGGCCTGCAACAAAATCCCTGTATCGTTGGTGTAAGTTCTGCGACTGGTGTAGGGATCACAATGTTGATCCTTTTCAATGATCCATTCTTATGGTTTTGTCTTTCTTGTTTTCTTTGGCCCACAGGAGCCTTCAAGTGGGTACCATTAAAGGTTACCTGGCGGAGCTGTCCATCTTGAAGCGCTCGTCTGAAGAATGTTCTTACTTTAAGATTCCTTTGATTTCTCAGTTTCTTAAAGGACTGACTAATGTATTCCTTCCTTCCCCTTTCCAGGTGCCGGTTTGGGATTTAAATTTGGTTTTGAGATTTGTCACGGGTGCTCCGTTTGAACCTTCGCACTCTTGTCCTTTGAGATTACTGTCCTTCAAGACGGTGTTCTTGCTTGCGGTGACTTCCGCTCGCAGAGTGAGTGAATTGCAGGCACTTTCAGCTGAGATGCAGGCACTTTCAGCTAAGCCACCCTTTACTGTGTTCCACAAGTCCAGGGTTGTACTGAGAGTACGTCCTTCTTTTCTACCTAAGGTAGTCTCTGAATATCATTTGAGTTAAAAGGTGGTTTTTCCATCCTTCTACCCTCCTCCTCATCCTGGTAAGGAAGAGGAGCGTCTCCATCGGTTAGATCCTAGGAGAGCTCTTAGCTTTTACATTTCGTCAGAGTGGACGATCACCTCTTTGTAGGATGTGCTGGACACCGATTGGGCCAGGCTGTTACCAAACAGACCTTGTCCAGGTGGATTATCCTTAGCATTACGGAGTGTTACCGGTTGGTGGGGTAAAGACCCTCCTGGAGGGTTGAGAGCTCATTCCAGTAGGGGCATGGCTACTTCCACCGCCCTCCAGCGGGGTGTTCCTATTGGGAATATTTGTGATGCCGCTACTTGGGCTTCAATCCATACATTTGTAAAACATTATTACCTGGATACAATCCATGGTCAGGATATGGCCTGTGGGAAGGCGGTTCTTTATTCCACATTCTTATTGAGTACTCTAAATTCTTTTCCCTCCTCCATTTACTGCTACTGCTTTGGGAGTCTGTCAAAGATGTGGAAAGCGTTGGATGACACAATCCAATCGAAGAACAAGTTACTTACCAACTGGTAACGTTCTTTCTTTCGACTGGATGTTCCTCCAACACATTCCACATCGCCCTCCCGACCTGCCCCTCAGGAGAATTTCCTATGAGATTGCAGCTTCCGTTTCCGCAAGGCTAAATGCAGTCCAGCAGGCATCTGAATGGTGTCAAATGTTCTGGGGGGAAAAACTTAAACTGAGGCTACAGGCATCGTGTGTCCTATTTATAACATCCTGTGACTTTGTCCTCGACAGAGGCCCTCGAGGGACATGGACCAGATGCCATCGACACAGGACGCCCTCTGTCGAAAGTTTCCCAAGTGCACAGCTGTGGGCATTAACGTCAAAGATGTGGAATGCGTTGGAGGAACATCCAGTCGAAAGAACGTTACCAGTTGGTAAGTAACTTGTTCTTTTAGATCTATCAGGGCAGTCTGTCCCGTGCTGGGGTCTGAATCCATATTGGTGGAGTAAAGTAGCTTATTGGTCTCTAGGTACACTTGAATTTGGTTATAGACAGCTTTATCGATGACTTTGAGAAGAAAAGGGATGGTACTGATGGGTCTGAAATTGGTAGGAATACTTGGGTCTAATGTGTTTTTTTTTTTTTTTTTTAGGAGTGGGAGCAACTACTAATTCTTAAAGTTGGTTGGAACAGTGGCTGTGCGAAAGGAGGCATTGATGAGCATGGTGATAAATGGGGCAAGATCTTTGGCTGCATCTTTAATGACAGATGCTGGCCAGTAGTCGCCTTGGCAGTTGGAGGGTTTGATTGAGGCAATAATGTTGATTACCTCTTGGGTGGACACTGTGGTAAATTTGAAACGCTGTTGTGGTTTAGGGAGGGTGGGGACAGATATGGGAGAAATGGGGGAGAAATGGGTTGATGTGTCAAGTTTTGTTTTTTACCTGCATTTTTCTTTTGAAGCAGGGTGATTTTGTTGGTTGGAGCTGGTTGAATTTTAGTACACCAGGTCTTGTCCTTGATGGAGTTCTCGGTGGTAGGAATAGGAGATTCAAGTTCTCTTAGAATAGTTAATAATTCGGGGGCGTGGCTGGGAGCTGACTGAACAAGCATGGCTCCGTGAATGCTCCTGACCAGCCTCACCGTTGAAGCAAATTTCTGCAGGCTATAGCCCTCAATGTATCCTGTAAACCTTCTCCAAGGAGCATGAATACTCGCCACCTCCGACTTGCTGGGACTTTAGCGCCAAAACTCTGTCTCCGAGATGTTATTTACACCGAAGGTTTTGCCCTGGCCTGAGGAGGAGAAATCAAGATGGCAGTCGGCTGATTTGCGTGCCCACGGCTGCGGAGGAGGAGCCGCATTCTCCTTGGCGGCCCGGACTCCTACTAAAATAATCATTTTGAAGGGATTGTGTCCTCCGACGTATTCCTTATCTTTGATATACGTTTCCAGCTTGCTGGCCTCGGAAATTCTTTCTCTGTAGAGGGCGCTGCGCGTCGACGTCCGCCGTGTCAATGTCCCTCGACGTCCGCCGTATCGGCGCCACCATGCCCATAAATAGACACGCGCTGCGTCCGTTGCTCAGTTCCGTTTTTCCGCGCTTCGTGGGGCCTCAGAACGTCGTTGCTCAGTCAGGTTTATCTAAATCTAATTCGACGAATATTCCTTATCGTTCTCGATAGCTTCTTATCAGAACCGACGACGCCGCGATCCGGCTTCAAGAAATGTCGAGACTGCAGTAAAAAAATGTCAACGGATCCACACAGGGTCTGTTTATGGTGCTTGGGGTCCGAGCACCATTGTTCGGAGTGTGAGGACTGCATGTCCATGACGGCGAAAGCCCTGAAGGAGCGAAAGGGGAAGCTCGAGAGAGGTAAGTCAGCCAAAACCTCCTTGAAGTTTTCGTCGGCCGGGTCGAGGAATTTGTCTCCTCGCCGTCAAACACTCCCACTCTAGATCTCGAAGCAGCTCCCACCATTCGTCGAGATCTAGACACTCAAAAAAGAGACGTCAAAGGTCCCATTCCTCGTCGTCTTCGGTGTCCCCAGAGAGAGTTTCCTGTCCCACCAAACACCGTTCTCAAACTTAGTGGGAGGAATTCAGAAAGAAAATGTTAAGCGTCTTCGAGAACGCGGCCTCGACACCCTCGAAGACAGCTGAGGGTGATACCCTGGGTGAAAAACCCAAAAAATCAAAACGCTGCGAGTCGCAGCACCCGGCGAAACATTCCACCCGAGAGCGCAATGAGCCATCGGGTAAGAAGGCACCGTCTACGCCGTGGGTTCCTTCGGCGTCGAAGATTCCCTCGACGCACGGGTCGGCGCCATCAACGCCGTTGTCGAAGCGTTCTTCGACGCATCGGTCGATCGACTCGACGCCATTGTCGACGCCGATGAAAGAGAGGACCAAGGCTCCACAGCCAACGGTGTTTTCAAGGGCCTCCGGCACGACGCCGAGACCGTCGTCGATGCCCTAGAGTAGGATCCTGATCCTCTCGAATTCTTCGAGGCCCCTTCCAGTTTTACATCGGCGTCGACGCCTTCGACATTTTGTCGTCCAATAACGACGGGTTTGGCTTCTTCAGCCCTAGAGATGGGCTTTACCCCATTTCAGAGAGAACACCCTGGTCTTTCTTCAATTTATGAAGAAAGAGAAGACTCTGACCAAGAAACTTTTGGTTTAAAGAGATCCTCACTGCCTGCTGCAGAGGATTTCACCTCTGAAGAAAGGAGGCTGAAGGAACTACAGGACTCACTTCATGAGGCCAGTGGACTTGACACTTCCCCAGAAGTGGAATTTGTAAAGCCAGACCCAGGTGAACATGCAGAAACACCATATAGAACCCTGATGGCAAGAATAATTGAGTTTATGGGTTGGTCTGCGCCTTCACCTGTTTTCCAACAGGATGATCTAACGGATATATTGGACAAAGGCCCACAGGAGGACCCGGTGGTCCCCTTCCATGCAGCCCTACAAAGAAAAATTGCATCCAATTGGGAGACTCCCGAAGTCATCCCAGCAGTCAATAAAAGACTGTCGACAAAGAATAGGGTAGCGGCTGCTGACCCTGAATACCTGTCAAAACACCCGACCCCCAGAGAGCCTGGTGGTTCAAGCGGCAACTTCATCCAGCAGTTAGACTGCTTACCCTACTGTCCCACAGGACAGGGATGACCAGAGGTACGACTCTATGGCAAAGAAAGTCTTCTCTGCCTGTAGTATGGCGTTGAAGTCCAACGCCACCTGTACGCTCGCCAGGTTCAGTCACACATTATGAGTGTGCTTCATCTGCGGCTGACTGCATACCCGATGGAAAGGAGAAGGAAGCCTTCCTTAACATCATTCAAGATGGCAAAGATGCCATGTGCGAGTCTCTTCAAACTGGCATCGATTCCGCTGACAGTATCAGTAGGGCCATGGCGGCTAGTACAACAATCTGCAGGCAGGCATGGTTGCGAAAGTCTGGCTTTGCTCCAGATGTGCAGGCCAGACTTTTGAATATGCCCTTTGACGGCTCTTCGTTATTCGGAAAAAAGGCTGATGACAGTCTGGAAAAGTTACAGACTTCTAAAGCAGCAGCAAAATCCTTAGGAGCTGCTATCCGCCAAACTCCTTTTCGCCCCCCAGGAACCTCTGGGAGAGGAAAGTCCTTTCGCTATTATTCCGCATTCGGAAAAGGCAGAGGACAGCCGGCTCAAAGAGGCCAAAGAAGATCCACCTGAGGTGGACGGGTCAAAGGTACTAAGACCGCAGCAGCAGCAGGTGCCTCTTTACCCTCGGCATCTGCATCAGCTGCCCCCAAACCACTCTGAGGCCGTTGCACACAAGACACCTGTAGGGGGCAGGTTAACTCACCATCTGACGGAATGGCAGGCTATAACGTCAGATGCTTGGGCATTGGAGACAGTTGCCCAAGGTTACTGCCTACCCTTTCTACACATCCCTCAGAGTCATCCACCGGGGAACAGCTCCCGAAAAGTTCCAGTTCCGCTCCTCTTGCAGGAAATTATGGACCTGCTAGAGAAAGGTGCCATAGAACCGGTACCGGTACCTGTAGCAGACAGGAACAAGGGCTGGTACTCCCCCCTACTTTCTCATACCAAAGAAGGACGGAGGACTGAGACCCATCCTGGACTTAAGAGAATTGAACAAGTTCCTCAGGAAGGATAAGTTCAAGATGGTAACTCTCTCTCAGATCCTTCAGGCCCTCCAGCTCCAGGACTGCCTGGTATCTCTGGACCTTCAGGATGCTTATTTCCATGTGCCAATCCATCTCAAGCACAGGAAATACCTGAGGTTCGCAATTGGTAACTCTCATGATCAATTTCGAGTTCTGCCATTTGGGCTGACCTCCACCCTGAGGGTCTTCACCAAGCTGATGACGGTAGTGGCGGCGAGTCTAAGGAGGGAAGGGATCCACGTCTATCCCTACCTGGACGATTGGCTGATCAGGGCCGTATCTTCGGAACAGGCCTGGACCCAGCTAGATTATGTCTGCCTCTTCCTTCACAAACTGGGCTTCTCCCTCAATTTAAAGAAGTCACAGATGATACCATCTCAGAGACTCCAGTTCATTGGAGCGGTCATGGACACTTCCCTGGGAAAAGCCTCGCCACCAGAGGTGAGGGCTCAAGATATTCTACAGATGGTCACCAAGTTTCAAAATGCCCAACGTCTCCCAGCCTTCGACTTTTTGAGGTTGCTAGGCCTCATGGCATCCTGCATCTTCCTTGTGCCAGAGGCTCGCCTGAGAATGAGATCTCTTCAGTGGGCACTGAGAAGTCAGTGGTCACAATTCTCAGGGAGAATGTCAGACCTCCTTCGGATTCCAGACAAGGTAGCCCACAACCTTCAGTGGTGGGCCTATTCAGAGAACATCTTGAAAGGAGAATTGTTTTGGCAACCATGGCCGGAGATAACAGTAGTGTCAGATGCCTCGCACACAGGGTGGGGAGCCCATGCCAACGACTTGACCATCAGCGGTCGTTGGTCTACATATACATAACCTATTAGAGCTGAGAGCGATCAGACTAGCGCTGAAAGCTTTCCTGCCATCAGTACAGGGGAGAAATGTCCTGATAATGACGGACAACACTGTGGCCATGCACTACCGCAACAAAATAGGAGGCGTAGGTTCAGTACCACTGTGCAGAGGCAATGCAGCTCTGGTTTTGGGCAATTCGGGAAGGAATCTGTCTATCAGCAGTCCATCTAGCCGGAGAGAAGAATTTGACAGCGGACGCTCTGAGCAGGCAGAGCACAGTCTCCCACGAATGGGAGCTAGCTCAGGAAGTCCTTCAAGAGATCTTCGCCCTTTGGGGAACCCCTCAGGTGGATCTGTTCGCCACAAGCACCAACAGGAAGTGCGATCTGTTCTGTTCAAGGGAATTTACCCCGAGAGGAGCTCTGGGAGACGTGTTTGTAGTGGACTAGGAGTTTCCACTCCTCTACGCGTTTCCAGCAGTCCCTGTTATTCCTCAAATGATCGGGAGGTTGAGAAGATTCCGGAAAACCATGATCCTAATTGCCCCGGACTGGGCCAGGAGAACGTGGTACCCGGACCTCCTAGATATGTCCATCTGTCCTCCAATCCGTCTTCCACTCAGAGAGAATCTTCTCTCGCAGAAGGGAGGTCAGGTTCTCCATCCAGACATCAGAACCCTCAACCTTCACGCTTGGCTTCTGAAAGGTTGAGGTACAAGGATTGGGATCTCCCTGATGACGTCATGGAGGTGTTGCTTTCGGCCAGAAGACCAGCAACAAAGTCTTTATACCGCTGCCGTTGGAACAAGTTTTGCAGCTGGTGTAGGGAAGAGAGAATATCAACCCTTTTTCATGCGGTACACCAACGGTGCTATCGTTTCTACTCTACTGGCAAACTCAGGCCTTCAAGTTGGCACTGTAAAAGGCTATTTCGCAGCGCTTTCTATCTTCAAGCGCACAGCGGAGGAACCATCGTATTTCAAAATTCCTCTAGTAGTACAATTTCTCAAGGGTCTGACTAATGTTTACCCTCCAAAACCATTCCAGGTTCCATTATGGGACTTAAATTTAGTCTTAAACTTCTTAATGGGCACTCCATTCGAGCCACTTCACTCTTGCGCATTAAGATTTCTCACACTTAAAACTGTCCTACTTGTAGCACTAACATCGGCTAGGAGGGTGAGTGAGCTTCAAGCTCTCTCATGTAAACCCCCACATAAAATCTTCCACAAGGACAAGGTTGTCCTCCAGGTGAAGCCTAATTTTCTCCCAAAGGTAGTTTCTGAATTCCATATTACTCAGAAAATTACCTTGCCTTCATTCTACCCTCCTCCCCATCTGGGGTAAGAGGAGGAAAGGCTACACAGACTGGACCCTGGGCGAGCTCTAAGCTTTTACATCAGCAGAATGGCTAGAATCAGGCAAGCAGACCAGCTGTTTGTAGGATACTCAGGTCACAAGTTGGGACTACCCATAACAAAACAAACCATCTCCAGGTGGATTATCTTGGCCATCCTGGAATGTTATAGACTAGCAGGGAAAGAGCCACCCCAAAACCTCAGGGCTCATTCAACCAGGGGTATCGCAGCTTCTTCCCCTCTCCAGAGAGGGGTACCGGTCCGGGACATATGTGCGGCTGCCACATGGTCGTCCGCACATACATTCACAAAATTTTACAATCTGGATTCCTCCACTGCTCAAGAGACCAGATTTGCCAAAGCCGTATTACACTCGGTCCATCCCTAAAGGGATATATAACACTATCACTCCCTCCTCCAATTACATACCACTGCTATGGGAGTCTATCAAAGATAAGGAATACGTCGGAGGGCACAATCCCTTCGAAGAACAAGTTACTTTCTTACCTGGTAATGTTCTTTCGACGGGATGTTCCTCCGACGTATTCCTTATCGCCCCTCCCATCCATCCCCACAGTGATAACTTCCCTTGTGGTTGCAGCTTTCGCTCCTTCAAGGTTACTAACCAATTCAGGCATGTCTTTCTTATACTACAAAACGGAACTGAGCAACGGACGCAGCGCGTGTCTATTTATGGGCACAGTGACGTCGGCGCCGATACGGTGGCCATCGAGGGACATTGACTCAGCGGACGTCGACGCGCAGCGCCCTCTACAGAGAAAAAATTTCCGAGTCCAGCAAGCTGGAAACGTATATCAAAGATAAGGAATATGTCGGAGGAACATCCCGTCAAAAGAACGTTACCAGGTAAGAAAGTAACTTGTTCATCTATGGCGAACAGACAAAGCTGCTGGATCTACCGCACCTTACATTTCTGAAGCAAGCGCCCTGGAGGGGACCACCCGCTCTGTCCTGCCCGGACTGCGCCGAAGATCCCGATCCGCAGCCCGGCTGTCGGCTCTTGGACTTGGGCGAGCCCCACTGAGATGGGAGAGGATCTCTCCTCACTGCTCCGCAAACGCCCAACACCACTGAGTGTAGCAGCGCAGGCTAAGATCGCCTCCATCTGGTGAGTCACCTGCAGAAGCGCTCACGGACCTCCCCGACCCACGCAGCTTCTCCACACCCCCTTCTGGTGCCACTTTACCGCCGGCCTGAGCGTGGCCTCTCCCCATCCAGCTCATGAGTTCCTAGACTAGCCCTGGCCTTGCAGGCGGGAGAGCGCCATACTGAAGTGGTATCCCCCGGGCTCAAAGCTGGGGTTGCCGCCTGGGGCCGCTGCAGTCGCTGGGGGGTGTGCCTCATTCTCATACGCGCCCTCCTGAGCCCGGGACCCCTGAGACTACTCTGGACCTCCCCCTCTAACGCTCGCAGTAAGAGCACCTCTGCTATACCCACGACCAGGTCGGGTGCTTGTGGCACACTACGCAGCACCACACACCTGGAAGATCTAGGCACCCCTCTGCCCCAGCACCTGCACAATCAACCTGGCCCTGCGGGATCTGGGCTCAGGAGCACCTCCAACTCTCAGCTCCTTCCGCCCCAGCTAGAGCAGGCCCTGAGGCGGCAGAGAGGCTCTCTGCGCCCCTGGTACTCATTCTGAGGTCGAGATACTGAAGCAGGGAGCCATAACTCGGCCGAACTTGAGATGCAATATCCCGCGCAGCCAACACAACATGGAGACAGAGGAGGCGAGACAGGACATATGCTAACACCCACCCGGATTAGCAGTGGAATAAGTGCAGAGCCAGGGCGATATGCACTGCGAAGCAACCCAAATATACTCAACAAATTAGAGGAGCAACCATCTCCCTGTATCAAGATCTAGCGAGCACAACACTCCAGAAACGCAGAGCGCTCCGAAACCTAACAGAATGACTGCAAGAGCGGAAAGTGCAATATCGAAGGAGCTTCCCTACCTCTTTGAACTTCACATGGGAGGGAACCCGTAGACCGATCCGCAACCCAAAAGAGGCGGACTGCTTCCTGGGAAAGGGATCACCCGACGAGGGCTCTGACCCAGACATGCAATCTCAATCACAAACCAGATAATCATCTGGCCCCTGGTCGTGGGCCAGCAGACGCTACAGGTTCCGCGGCCCCCGGAAGCGTCCTGACCCAAGCTGACACTGCTAGACCTGATGATCACTTCTTTGTCTCTATAGAAGGTTAGTGGGACACCTCTGTGCACATCCCCTGAGCACTCTTCCAATAGCTCTCAGAACCTTGACCCAGCCCTGCAGAGACAATCCTATACCCACGGGAGGGATCCCCACGCGTTTACGAGGGTGCAGAAAAATACACTAACCTTACACTAACCTTGACCTAGTTCTCGCCATGCCCGTGGCGCGGATCAGGTTGATCTTATTATCCATCGGGGCTCCGGATGTAGATTCCCTTGCTCTCAAACCGCAATTAGTAGACGGCAGGGTTGGTGAGCAACCCCACGGATGAGCTTTATGGTCTCATCCTTAATGTTTTTGGGGGACGGGGGGGACAGTTAAGGGGACCGGGAACAGTTCTGAATCCCGGATCACCCTGTTAATAACCAAGTTCTGCACACAGACATCAGACACGGCACACCAACATTTATACATGGGAACTCCTCAGAGGCCCCTTTCTAACCGCACTGCACTGATGCTCCGAGTTAAACCTACTCCTATAGCTCATTGGTCCGGATAACGCTAGGGACGTCCGTATCTTGACTTGGAATGTCCAAGGTCTTAATTCCCCTAGGAAGCGGCAGCGAACAGGCTAGCGGCGCTAAATGGGGACGTAGTAATCCTTCAGGAAACTCACCTATTTTGCAACTGATGAGCACCGAATCAAATTTAAATGTTTCAAATGGGCTTACCTCTTCTCCTGGGGCGAGAAGAAGTGGGGAGTGGCGATCCTCTTAGGCGATAAATTCCTTCTAAGCAATCCTTCAGTCAAAGACACAACAGGCAGATATCTCCTCCTACAAGGACAAATCGCTGAGCAACCAATCACCATCTTGGGAATCTACGCCCCAATACAGGCCAGGGCAAGTTCCTACTAGAGCTACTCCCGGCATTTTTTCACATTCACTACAGGATACCTTCTCATCGGCGGTGATTTTAACATAGTTCCTGACCCTGCAAGGGACAAGACTATGCCCTCTTCCAACTCTGACTTTACACGAGCTCTGGCCTTAGCCAGATTACTAAGGGAATCGGGCGCTGTTGATGCCTGGAGAGTGGCTAATCCAGAGAGCCGCGATTACACTTACTACTCCAACGCTCACGGGGGACACTACCGATTCAACCTCCTGCTAACCACGAGTGCATTATTCCCCTGCCTAAGCAAGATTGAAATTCACACATGCATGGTATCTGACCACGCTCCAGTCTCGGGCGACCTCTCGATCTTGGGAGCCCCCAACCCGCCCCCTAGATATTGGAAGCTTATCGACTCCTTTCAACTAGACCAGGTAATTAGGGGAGAGGTGGAAGAAGCCCTGACCAACTACTTTAAGGAAAACACCAACCCCGAAACCACAGTAGGGACAGTATGGGAGGCTATGATGCCGGTAATAAGGAGTGCTCATCAGCTCTCTGCCGAACAATTTCGGATTTCCTAGTACCACACATCTGCCCTGGAATCCAGGGTTATTACCCTAGAGAACGATCTAAAGGGCCAGTATTGCTGGAAGGCAGATAGGGAACTGAAAAAGGCCAGGAGAGCCCTGGAGATGCACTGGGCCGACTGCACCGCTAAAGCGCTCGCCTATACGAAGCAGTTTTATTACCAGAAAAATAATAAGGCAAACCGTTTACTGGCATATAAATTGCAGAAGACGCACAGTCGGAATAATATCCTTCGCCTCAAGGGGCTGGATGGGAAAATTAGATATACCACCCCAGACATAACGGAGATCCTAGTGGACCACCACAGATCCATTATGACAGGCCCACCCTCATCTACGGAAGAGTTAGCCCAGCAGTGTCACTACCTCCAGCCCTGCTGCTCCCCTTCTGTCACCAGCCCCCTTGAATCCCTGGAGACCCTGATCGCCTCAGAGGAGGTCTTAGAAGCTATGACATCCTTAGAGTACCGCCCAAGGCCCGGTCGGGCTGACTACTAAATTCTACAAAACATTTGCACATCCTAACTCCCAGCTAACACTCCCATTTAACTTTCCTGAACACTGATAAAGTGACAAAACCCATGGCTGAATCAACTACAATCTTAATCCAAACGCCATGGAAGGACTCAGAGCAAGCAACCTCATACAGGCCTATAACACTTGGGAACACAGAGGGGAAAATGTACTCCAAGGTGCTAGCATCCAGACTGGGAGGTGTTCTCCCCAAACTAATATCCAAAGATCAGACAGGCTTCATAACGGGCAGAGGCACACACGATAATATCAGGAGAACATAAAATCTTATAGAATCCACCAATAGAATGGGGGCAGAGCTACTGATCATCTCCCTAGACGCGCATAAAGTGTTTGATCTGGTAAATTGGGACTACATCCGAAACACTCGCACATATGGGGCTGGACCACAACTTCATAAAATGGACTATGGCAATTTACGCGATCCCGTCCACACAGCTCTGAATCAATGCATCAGTTCGGAGGCCATTCCCATATCTAGAGCCACACGCCAGGGTTGCCCTCTATCTCCCCTGGTGTTTGCTCTGTCCATGGAGCAGTTTGCTGAAAGGATCTGGCAAAACCTTAACATCAAAGGGATCCCCGTGGGAAGGACAGAATAGAAAACCGCACTGTATGCGGAGGATGTTCTCTTAACCATCACCAGCCCGAACACCTCCCTGCAACCCCTGCTGGAGGCGCTTGAAGCCTTTGGGGCAGTCTCTGGTTTTAGGGTGAACTATGGTAAGTCCTCAGCCCTGCCGATCAACCTTACGAAGCATCAAAGGGACCCCTGAACTCCCCATCCCATGGCCCGGGTCCATGATTGAATACTTAGGGTTCCGCATTCCCAAATCCACTGCCCAGATCTATAAACACAACTTTCCACAATTATTCAAAGACATCCGGATGGACCTGAATCGCTGGAATAACCAAGAGATCTCCTGCCTGGGCCGAGTAGCAGCGGTAAAGATGAACCTGCTCCCCAGGGTACTCTGATCAGTGCCTGGCGCTCCCAACTCATATGCCAGAGGGGGACCTTAACTCCCTACAGCGGGAAATCATAAAATGTATATGGAGGGGGAAAAGTCCCTGCATTGCAAAGAAAATTGACCCGCAGCTGGTACTTGGGTAGCCTGGGAGCCCCGGACATATCTCGATACAGAGGAGCGGCCCAACTATCGCACGCCTTTACTTGGTCCCGCACCGTGGATCGCCCATGCTGGCTGCAGCTAGAGGAGGCATGGTGTAAGCCACCCCTGTCTGACCTACCGCACATACAAACTTGCAAAGCCAACCCTACCCTAAACCCATTACCGGCAACATGCAATACGGTGGAAAGCTGGAAAGCAGCTGCCTGGAAATGGGGCATTCTGATCTCACTGGGCCCACTGACACCAGTATGGGACAATCCAGGATTCTCCCCAGGTCTCTGCAATCGCAGCTTTGCTATCTGGAAGGCCGGTGACCTACGGAAGATTTCTGACTTCCTTGAGGTTGGCCATCCCATCACGTTCGAGGACTGCAAAGCAAAGTTCAAAATCCCTGAGGAGGAAAGATTTCATTATTCACAGATCTGCCATAGATCTCCCAGCGAGTTATTAAAGAACGGGGTTCCAGAAACCTAACACCCCTAGAGCTCACACTAACAGCCCCTCCGAGGGGGACAATCTCCGCCCTGTACAAACTCCTGGAAAAATCAAACAGAGAAGTGAAGGAGAGATATATGACCAACTGGGAAAAAGACTTGGGGGCGCCCTCTGGACCCAGCGGCATGGAACAGAATATGGACAAGCCTTCTCAAAAGTACCCAGTGCATCACCAACAGGGAAGGTGGGTACAAGGTGTGGTACAGGTACTACATTACACCGGCAGATGCATACATCTGCCTCCACCCCCTCCCCGAACTGCTGGAGAGCATGCCCCCTAGAGGGAACAATCTTACACCTCCTCTGGGAATGTCCGAAAGCAGCAAACTACTGGAGAGGTGTGCTGAGCCAAATTCATTCAATCACCGGACTTGCCATCCTATGGGACCCCAGAATTGTTCTTCTGGGGCACATGGGGGACAGGGACATGCCTCTGTCGGGGCAACATGGCCCGCCTATGTACTGAACTGCTAACAGCGGCCGAGATAGCTCTCGCAAGACTTTAGAAGCATCCCGAGGGACCCTCCATACCACTATGGTGGTGGTCTAAGTGCTGGGACATTGTCACAGCGGAAAAGATTACAGCACTCCGTATGGGTTACATAAACCTTTTCCGGAACACATGGGCTCCCTTCATGGACCACGCAGAGGGCTTCCCTGGACTCTCACATAGGCCCCCGCTCACCTGTTGGTTGGACTGACTTCCGAGGGGAGGGACTGCGGCCACGCAGGGATTGCATCCCGCCTGGAAGGGAGAGACCCACTCCCCCAACTTCCGAACAATCCGTGTGCAATGCAAATAATGAATTGTGCCGTATTATGACTTGCCAATGCTGATGTCTGTTTACCATGTTTAAAAACCCAATAAAATGTTCAAAAAAGAATAGTAAATCATTCTCTATAGCTAGAACTTGCTTTTTCTATCCTGTTGTAGGAAATTATTTTTGCTAGTAGAATTTCTTCTTTATAGCTGGCTGATATTTTGGCTAGGATGTCTTTTAGTTGAGTGGTTGTTTTTCCAGGAAGTTTCATATTGCCTTTCTTCCCTTCTTAACGCTTTGAGTTTGGGGGCGAACCATGAGTTTTGGTGTGCTTGAGGTTTGCCTTTTCGCATTTTTAGAAGGACTATGTTATCTTGTGCCGTGTTTAGGGTTTTATTGTAAAGGTCCACAAGATCTGATTGGTTGAATGAGGCTAGTGATAGATTAAGGTTTGGAGGAAGGGAATACGTTTGTCCACAGTGATTCTTTTTGTTTCTAGTGGCCATGGGTTGGGCAATCAGTTTTTCTTTGTTAGGAAGGGTACAGTCTTGAAAATTAAAGGACAGTAAGGATTGGTCGGTCCAGGATTGTGGTTCAATGGAAGGGATAGTCGTGGTACATGTCCGCTACCCAATCAAGGATTCTTCCTTTGTCATGAGTAGGGAGCAAGAGTCTTTGAGTGAGGGGCTGCAGCAGGGTTGGCCAGCTCCTTGCAGATTTTAAAGAGTTCGGCCGAGTTGTTAGATGCCGCAGAGACATGGGCTTGGATATGGGCTCCCTTATTAGTGTAGGCAGAGATTTGGTATTGCCTTTGCAGCAGGCGACAGGCCAGTTTGTCAGAGGATGAACAAGAAGCCCTACATTTCCTCTCAACCACCCTACACTTCCATTTAAGTGTAGTTAGGTAACAGTCATACCAAGAATTGCATTTGGCTTTGGGCTTCAAACAGATCCTCATGACGGGGGCAAGAGCATTAAGAGTATCAGAAACAGAATAGAAGAGAAGAGCATAGACAGGGCTGTGTCAGGATGCGAGTCAGCCAGAGGTGGAGGGGAGGGAGAGAATGTTGCGGCAACAGCCTCAACTGTCACACTCTTCATGGGCCTGATGCCAGAGAATGTAGGTGTTAGTGTTGGGGTAGGCTTAGCCTGGGGGGAAGAGAGGGAGAGGAGGGAGTGATCGCTACAGGAGAGAGGAGTGGTCAGAGGGATGGAGAGGGGGAGATCAAGACATCAAGTGTGTGCCCTGTAGTTAGTCGGGCCAGAACATGGTATTCGGAGCTCCTGGAGTTGACCATCTGCCCACCTCAGCAGCTGCCTCGATGTCCGGACCGCCGATCCCATTCAGATGGTCTGGTGCTGCACCTGTACCCAGAGTCCCGCAATCTACATGTGTGGCTCTTGAGAGGATGAGGTATGATGACTAGGACCTCTCGGAAGAGATGCACGAGGGGCTGCCGGCAGACCATATACCATATACAAGATTGTTGTACGTGTGCAGATGGAGGTGGTTTGAGGTGTAAGGTGTCAGTTGTGATGCAGGGAACGCAAAAGATCAGTCTTGTCTCTTGCCCCACCACCTTAGTCATGGGGGAGTTCCTTCTATCACTGGCCTCATCAGGCATGCAGGTTACAACAGTCAAATGTTTGCGGCTTTGTCGGTTTTCTAGAGGTCTCCGAATCAAGGGCCTTCTATATGCCAGTTCTGGCCCATTTCCTGAATGCCCAGTGAATAAGTTTCCGCCCATTCCTTTTGTGGTTCCGGGCTAGGATCTCAAACTGGTCCTAACTTTTTTGATAGTGGCTCCTTTTGAGCCCATGCACTCTTGTCCCATTTGGTGGTTCACACTGAAGACTTTCTAGTGGCAATCTCACATCTGCCAAGAGGGTTATTGAGCTGCAGGCTTTGTCCTGCAAAGCACCCTTTCTCTGGTTTTACAAGTTTAAGGTGTGGTCGGGTGTCTTGCGCAAGGTAGTCTGGGTTCCATTTGTCCCAGTGCATAGACCTGCCTGTGTTCTATCCGCCACCTCTGCCTTCTAAGGAAGAGGAGAGGTTTCACAGGTTGGACCCTTTGTTTTTATGCAGCGAGGAAAGCGGAATTCTGGAGGAACAACTAGCTGTTTATGGCATTTTCTCTGGCTAGAAAGGGTTTGGCTTCAGCAAAACCGACTGTCCAGATGGCTAACCCTTTGTATCCAAGTGTTACCTGTAGCCAGGGAAGGAGCTTTCTGTTGACATCGGAGCCCATTCTGCTGGGGGCTTTACTGCATCTTCGGCACTGCAAAGGGACGTACCGGCGAGAGACATCTGCCAGGTGGCAACGTGGTCACTTCGCAACTTTGCATTACTTTCAGGACATGGTGCTGATGCCTGTTTTGGAAGGACGGTTCTGCAGAATTTCCTGATATATGGGGCTGCAGTGATGTATTATATGTACAGCGATCAACGCCATGTCATGATTCAACTAGCACCACGTCGAGTTACGAAGCATCGACGATTGAGTTGAGATGCACTACGTCCCCTTTCTTAAAGTTTTCTGAGCAGCTGACTCTGGAAGGGATAGCTATCTGATGAGGAATCTGCGTGAGAACAATCAATAGAAAGAACATTAACGGTAAGTCATTTCTCTGGTGAATTTTTTTTATTTGATAACTGGACAAATATGAAAATGGTGTGTACCGCCCACTCGTGAAAATGGGTTTTGGGATTACCAGCTAGGCAAACACTAATAAAATAGATATTATGCTGTTTCTTCACTCTTTCTTGTATATTGATGACTGCTGGATGGGTCGTGGTTGGGGAGAATTCTCATTTCTGTGCCAATTCCCTTCAACTTCCGAGACCCCCAGCTCTTTTGCTGGACTTTTTCATTTTAACCCTGGAATGAGTGAGGCATTTTTCTTGCTCTCCCATGTGTTTTTACATGATTTGGATTTTTGTGTTTTTACTGTTTTTGGATTCTGACAAACTCTGCTTTTTGTATGGTGATACAAAGCACTATCAGTGCAGTGTTGCTGAGAAATCATTTAGATTTCTCCTAAGGTTTAAATTCCTTTTTTCTTGTGTGAACTACAGTTCCCAAGAACAGTAAAGTGAAATTTTTAAGTCCAGCACACACCATTTTATGTGGATTTCTGGGGGGGTTACCTAGTAGGCCCTCATCCTACCATCTCTTATAACATTTTTGTTACCCTCACTACTTTAAATGGCTGGTGGCTGTGGTTTACTTTTTCCTACCATTGTGCTTTTCTACCGCAGGCTGAACCCTCAGCTGCAGGACAGCGCCTATGGGTGGCTATTTTGTCAAAATGGCTGCGGTCTTCTTTTTGTTGCTATTTTCTGTTTGTGATGTCTTTCTTGGGTTTTACTCTGTGCGTTGAAACAGGTTTACGCCCTTTGTTAGTCTTGCCTTTGGCAGGCTTCAGGCCTCAAGCCTGCCCCTGGCTCCAGTGTGTCTGAAGGACTGGATGTGAGGAAGGATCCTGAAACTCCCCTGTCCTTTGTTTCTAGGAATGCCTGAATGCAACTAGTCCTGATTGGCTGTGTGGACAGCCACCCTGCTGTGTGATGGACAGCTTGAATGGAAGATACCTGCTTAAAAGGCAAGGGATTTGGGACTACAGGCAGAGTAGACCACTGGGACAAACACCCGACGAAGAAACAATGAACGAAGCTTGCTGCAACCTCCTGGACCTTTTGAATTGCCTGGTAAAGCCCTGCTGCTGTGCTGAACTCCTTTTTCACCTCGACAGAGAAGCTCCTCCGGAACGACCTCTCCCCTTGGGGTAGTGGGACCAACTATAACCCCAAGACAAACTCCACTGGACCACCATCCCTGACTTGCCGTGCCTCTCCATTGCTTCGGAAGCCCAATGCCAGGGGTTGGGTGTCCATAATAGAGTGCAACGTCTGCCAGAGAATTAATCCAGCTTGAAGCTCCAGGAGTCTCCTACACACCCTCCAGAAGCAGGACATCCAGATCCAGAGACCTCTCACCACAGTGCAGGACCGAGGGAGCAAAGAGCGTCCAACCGGTGTCCAAGATCCACAACAGTGCTGTTTGCTCAGCGCTGAAACCGCAAAGTGCTGCTGAACCAAAAAGAACCCATAGCTGCCGACGACCTCCCAAGTACCACCGCAGGAGCCCTCCAGATGTCCTCCCTCTTGACTGAGGCTCAGGAACAAGGGTCTGCACTTCTGTAACAAGACAGAATCCAGCTGGACCACTCTTCTTCCAACCAGATGTACTGTTTAGGCTTGGAGTACTTAACTTATTGCCTTTTAGTTGGCTCTTCTCAGTTGGGAATTGCATTGGCTTATCTTTTAGAGTGTATTCCAACTCTCCTTTCACAGGCTCAACAGCTTGTGACCCTACAAGTGATTTTTCTGAACAAACCCTCTAACTTTGTGCAGGACTTTGATCTAAGAAGTGCATCAGATTCATAGACTTAAGCTGTCCTGGCTTCCTGAAGAGACTTCTAGTTCATTGGCTGTGATACTGTGTGTCCCTCATAGGTGGTAGCTTATTGCATACTGTTACTGCTGGGAAAGCCTTATCTAGATTTCATTGGAAGATGTAGTTGGCCTCACATATACTGAGAAACTGTCTAACCTTTTTCCTTCCCTAACCTTTCCTTTTTGCAACCTCAGAATCTGCAAAGTATACTATTTAGATATATAAATGCCATTACTGTCATTATGATTGAAGTCGCCTCATGGTGTATGAATTGTGTAAGAAGCATATCCAAAGATGATCCATTAACTTGTTTTGATTCTGAAAAGTGATTTTAAAGCATATTTACATTTACAACAAATGGCCTTTTTAAAGAATGCTTATTTAAAAATATATAAATGATTTATAACTGAATCATTGCGTGTAAGTGTTACTTGGTTAATTGCAATTGCGGATTTCATTTGTACAGCGCTTCAGCTCACATTTACCGCTCTTGAGATGGGCGTGGCTGCTCAGTCACACTACCAACTTTTGTAGTACAGACCTATACCAAAAGCTGTTACCTAAAGTACCAAGCAGATAAGTGTTGTGTAGTCTCATAGTGTGACTGCACCAATTCTTACCTAACAGTCGTTGGGTTCATAATGCTTTTATAGTGGTGGTGTATGCAAGTTGCCTATTTTTTGGAAAAGCAAAATGTATTTTATTCAGATCATGTTATAGTTTTTAAATATTAAGCATATAATCGGACCCTACGCTTTCCATCGACTTGCTGTAAATATATTCCTCATGTTTTGACTCGAGCTGTTAATGTGAGAAAGCAAGGTGTGGTTAAGGGAGCCATTTATTTTTGGTGGTTGTTGCCAACTGCATACGTGATCCTTCACACTATTTAGCCTGTTACTTTCATGTGGATCACGGTTTTCTTTTCAGAGTGCAAAGTAGTGTGACTGTTCTGTTCTTGGACCTTTCATCATTTCTTTGATCTACGCTGTGGTCAATGTATTTGTTTTCCATCAATGTGCCATAACTTGGTTCATGATGTGCAGACTTAGTGCGGTGGAGTGCCATCATTCATGTGTTTCACCTTGAAAAAACGTGTTATTCATTTGACCTGTAAATGCCTGTATTAAAATTAGATTGTTCTCTGTTTGCAGTTTCACAGGCGAGACCACCTCCAAATCAAAAGAAAGGTGAGCATGTGCTCTTTATTTCAAATAGGATAATTTGCTATCGTTTAGTTTTGCGTGGTTTGACTTGCATAATAGGACGTTTGGCAATGTTGACCCTAATTACATTACTGCAGATCTATTTGCACATTTCTTTTTTGATTTCTTGTCCTTTGGATCTTAACAGGATCCCGAACACCTATAATCATCATTCCTGCAGCTACCAGCGCCTTAATAACTATGCTCAACTCAAAAGACCTATTGCAAGATCTCAAGTAAGTTCCTGCTGCACTAATGTTCTTGGAGACGTTGTCTAGAGAGATCTGCAAGAGACTAGCAATTACAGTATTTGCAACGTATCATCAGTTAACTATCGTGCATTCATGTCACACTCAATCGGCCGCACCATTTTAGCCTTCTGGGTAGTGTTGAACAATTGTGCGAATGTCATCCAACAAGATACCATTGTGATCCTTGTTCAAATGTAGACAAAATTAGCGTTGTTTTTTCTCTACAATGTGCGCTCTGATGGTAGCAACTGTTTCTTTCTGTGCTTGAATGGCCTTTGTTCTTTATTTATAGAGCGCACCAAACCTAGAGGACGGATTTGGCTAAAACTTTGCCAAAAAAGTATATGGGTCCTGCTGAATTTTTTGGGAAAGTTGGTTGAGGTTTCGTGGAGGGGGGCAAAGTTATAGGGGGTCCACTTTTTTTTCTCCATAGACTGAATGGGCAAAAACTTTGCGCACACCTATAGGCCGAAAGGCCTGGTTCCAGTAGCGAGCTTTTGTGTTTTTGGTGGAAATCCGACCAGTACTTTGCAACAATAGAACTGAAATGTACATCTCAAAAAATGTGATATATTTGGCTCTGCTCCACGGACAAAAGTCTCATTGGTTTGCTGGACGCTGTGATGTCGACGAACATTGGACGCAACCGGTGGTTGACTGGAGGGAAGCGTGCTGTGCGTAAAACGTTTTGGGAAACACCACCTTGGTGTATTGGAGGACAGTGCGCCGGAAGGGCCTGGAAAACATACTTTACTCCATGTCATGGTGGGAAGAAGGGATGGAAAAGGTGGGGGAGTGACAAATGGTTCATCTGATATATCTCATTAGGTGGAAGACGACAGTGGTGTGCCCGCATTATCCGTGCGTGTTGCGCCAATTCGCAGGTACCTCTACAGGCGACTACCTTGTGTGGTGAATGCAGGCAGCCTGCGTTATGACACGATAGCTGGTGCAGCGACCTCTTTCCGTGGTGACTGATGGCAGATCAATGACAGAAGGGGCGTGCATTGCACATGACATGAACATTTTAACATACAGTGTACTATGGTGTGTTGCGTGCGGTAAGGCCATAGGCCCCTCGATGCATGGGTGGAGGCCTTGCACCAACAACTATGAACCCTGGTTGTAAGTAGGTTTCAAATTGTTGCCTTGTGTGTGTGGTTTGGCAACATTGCATACACTGTTGGTTCCATGGGTGTGCGGATTGTTAGCACATCCTTACAGTGTGTAGTCCATGACTGGACCTGATGGAGTGAACAGTCCTGCAATGTGTCCACTAGGTGCAGTGTTGAAGTACTGTGTGCATATAAGTGGATAGGGTTGAACTGCATATTTTATTAGAATGCTGGGAGCAGGGCCATTGTTGTTGTGATTTTGTGATTGGGTTGGCAGTAATACAATGCTATGTGAATAGAAGTGGGCAGGGGTGCAGGACGCTGTTTTATGTTTGTGGATTCTGCTAACTGTTAGATGGGTGCATGCATTGCTGTATTATGGTGTGAAGGTTAGTTAGAAGTGTTGCTGCCTGTTATGTTTGTGGATTGTGGTGCCTGGCCACATGTTCACCTGCATGGCTGTTATGTTGTGCTGGGTGTGGGCAAGGCCTACACTGTTGGGTGCTTGGCCATAGGCCATGCGCCCAAGAGCCTAGGCCTTCACCACAGCATAATGCAGCCATGCAGTTTTACCTCTGCATCTCTCCAAGGATGGTGATCTTCCAAGAATGGTTGTGCAGGACATTTTAGACGTGGTAGAATAGCAGAAGTTAGCTGATATGCGCACATTACCATATAGTGTAGGTTAGTGTTTGGCACGATTGTATGCAGTACCCTTTGGGTACACTACATCAACCCTGACCGCCTGGCAATAGGCCAACCTTTGGTGTAAGTCTGTACTACACAGGTTGGTAGCGTGTTGAGCAGCCAGGCTTCTCTCAAGAGGGGTCAATGTGAGCTGTAGGGGAGTTAGAGATTCAAAGTGACAAGTATTCAAATAAACTTACACACAAGATTTCTTGAATAAACACTTATTAATTTATCAGTCAGAGTACGCCTACTTCAGAAGGGAGCAATATAACAGTAACACTCAAATATACGTCACAATACGCACACTCTTAATATCTCTAAATCAAGTGAGTACCCTTTTGGGATGGCCCACAGCCACAACCTACACCCCCAAGTGACTTCAATAGCTATGGTTCTGGGGACATTAATATATCACTGTTGTATTTAGAATCATTTAGGAGTAAGCCAAAGGAAAAGGTTATTAGAACATACAAGAGTCCACAAATATTCTTAAGCAGGCAAATACTTTCAGATCCCCCAATAAGGGTTCTTCAGTGCAACAGGCTAAGCCAAAGTCAATGGGCAAAAGTCTATATGTGCTGAAAGCACTTCTTTGCAGGTAAGTAATAAAGGTCTTTTTACAATGTTTCAGAAGTCTTTGAAGAAAAAGAAGTATCAATGTAGGGCCACAAGCTGTTTAGACTTGTGACTAGTAGAAGAGGCAAGCAACTCGACAGCAAGGGGTAAGTTCTGACTTTTACAGTACCTTTGTATTGAGGAAAAAGTGCAGTAAATGACTTCGGTACCTGAGCAGCTCTGCAGATCTCACTGTTCCTGTTCCTCGGTCGTGGGGACAAGAGGGAGGACTTCTGGGGACTCTTGTACTGCAATGGGACGGTCACCGCTCGCAACTGGCGTTGGGAAGAATTCTCAAAAATGTGCTAATTCCCTTCACCTTAGAGACCACCAGCAACTTTGCTGGATTTTGAGGACTTGATTTTTTTTACCTGAAGAGTGTGACCCTTTTTCCCACTCTCTCATGTATTTTGATTTCTGATGTTTGTTAATCTGCTTAGAATCACATGCTGTGCATATAGTCCGACATCCAGTGGTAACCGTGGAGTACTGCATCTTGTCTTTCGAGAATCGAAAGTAGACGTCGACATGGGCGTGCCTGTAACACTATCCTTACATGACTTGTAGTGTACCCAAGATCCCTCACGCGTCGAGGTCCCTCAGATTGTTTTCTGTCCACCCAGCATACTGGTCGCCTTAAGCGGAACTTGTCGGAGACATTGCCTATTGTCCCTTCGATCTGTGGTCAAATAGTTTATATATAAAATACTTAAGATCACCCTTTCTGTCCCTTATTTCGACGGCTGTTCTAGATCTCCACCGAAAACCTGAATCATCTGTACTTCGACGGATGGTGATCCAGTCGGCGCTGCCGACAACGCAGCTGGGGCTTCCGTCGGCCTACACAGTAGGGAGAGTGGGGCTGGGGTGAACATTTCTGTACAATCTGAGAATGCCTTTCCCTTTCCTTCCTCTTTCCCTTTTGGTCTTCGTCACTCTAACTATCCTCGGCTATGGAGAGGACTCATTTAGGTTTTGCCCCATTTGCAAAGGCAAATTTCCTTGGAGAGAAGAGAATAAACGGTGTAACCATTGCTTGCCCCTCCATCACAACGAAATAGGTTGCACGGCTTGTAAACTCCTACGTCCTAAAACATTAAAGGAGCGCAAAGCCAAGCGGTGGGCAGCCTATGGGATGTCGAAGGTAGAGTTATCTCCTGCTGCCGCAGCCACCGAATGTGACAATGGCAATAGTGACGAACAGACCTCCGAACCGGAAGTTGTTGACCTTTCGACGGAGCGCTCCTGCTCCGCATCGTCTGTCCCCGGCCCCGCCAGGCACAGCTCAGGCACTGTTATGGGGAAGGTACACCCCGGCGACAAAGACTAACATTTACATGGCACTAAGCACAAAACCCCAAGTCAATCTTCTACCAAGTCGAAGAAGACTTCAGCGCCAACGGATATACTGGATATTTCGGAGGCACCCGCCGACCGTCTGGAACGGCAGCCCTCCCCGCATCCGCATATGCACCTAGCGACCGAGACATCAAAGACAAAGGGTGCTATTTCTAATATTCCGGGTTCCGTCGAGACGCATCGCAAGAAGGTGTCCGGCAGCGACAGGGTTCTGGCTCCACTGAAGAAGGCGCTCGCTGAAGCCAAAGCCCCGGCTCTGCCGAAGAAGGCTCCTTCACAATCGCAGGCCAGGGCTACATGCCTCCCTTCTGCGGAGGACGTTGCCGACAGCATAGCAAGAATTATCTCCGCCGACTCTCAAACGGCAATCAAGAGATTCACTGAGGCCTATGGAAAAGGCCAAAGATCCGCAGAAACCCAAGGATCGCCTAAGGGGAGTACCGGAACCCTCCCCTAAACCAAAAGAAAGACACAGGGACACCCCACCTCTGTCGGTTCCCCAAGAGGACTTTTTCGGAGGGCGAGGATGGGATTTCTTCGACGTTGAGACAAAAATCTTGACGTTTTACACTAGAAGAGCGTTTTCAAGATCCTTTTCCACCTCTAGACCATTCTAGGTCTTCGCTTTTGGACTAGAGAAAAGTTTGAAAATTGTATGCGAAGACTGGACAGGTTTGTTACCTGTACAGAGCAACCCACGCCTAGAAGATCACGGGAGGAGAGCCCTTTGGACCCTGTAGAAAAATTCCCAAGACTCCTTGACCCCTCTCAGGAAGAGGATATATTTACACTGATGACCTCACTGAGGAGGAGATTCCTGCAGACACTCGGGATGAAGATCAATTCATCAATCCTGAGGACATGCATGATCCCATAGAGGGGTGGGGAGAAAACCATGATATGGGTGACCCTCAGCCATGGCAGTCTACAGATCCTTCACCAGATCCTGATGCCCTGTGTTTGGACTCCCACCAGACAACCATCGCCAGTGGATGATCAATTAACGTTTAACGTCCTGTTGCACAAAGCAGCTGAACACGTCAAAATCGCCACAGATGAAGCTGTCCCTGAAGCTGACTTTGTGGAGGACATTTTCAAAGAGAAGCCACTGGCCAGCCAGGCTATTCCTCTCCTCAATTCGATTAAAAGACTTCTGGCTCCTGCCTTAGCAACACCTGCTCTTAAAAGCTTTTTCGTCCTTCTCCCTCAGACCCCCTTTATATCAGCGGTCATTCCACCCCAGAGTCTCTGGTGGTGACCACTACAAGAAAATGGGCAGGTGTTCCTCTGTCAACCGACAAGGCACCCCCTGATAAAATAAAAAAAGACGTAACGCCCTTGGGAAGAGGATCACTGCCGCAGTAGCTTTTTCAACACGTATCGCCAACAATACCACCTTATTGGCCAGCTACGCGGACGCTCAGTGGACCTTGATACAGGAAGGCCTACAGGAGGTTCCCGAACCACTACGAACTTGTCTCCTGGCCACAGTGACTGAAGGCAGACAAGTGAACCAAAGCATACTTAAAAACACTTTGGATTCCGCCAAAACAGCTGGTCGATCTTTGGCTCCGGGCACACTCCTGAAGAGACACGCGTGGCTAAGGAACTCTGGGTTCAAGCCAGAGACGCAAGCGTCACTTATAAATAAACCCTTGGAAGAATCCAACCTGTTTGGAAGAGTGGTCGACGATGCTCTTGAAACTGAAAAAAGGAGCACGACACCCTGAAGACGCTAGACCAAATTACCCTCTACAAGACGAGGATCTGGGTCCAGACGGCTTTTTCATGGCCAACGCTTCCGTCAGCAACAGTACACCTTGGGAAACAATTGGCCGTCTCCACAGGGAACCAGCGGATACACCACCCCATATCCCCAGAGGGGTCAGCGTCGTGGGAAAGGAAGGGGCTGGCACTCTATCCCCAGAGGCTCCCCGGCCTCCAGTTCAAAATGACCCAAAGATTCGGGACTCCTCCCATGCCGGGGGACGGCTAACATCGTTCCTTCAGGCATGGGAGGGGATAACTACCAGTTTAGACCAGTGGGTGCTAAAGACCGTGGCCCATGGGTACTGTATAGAGTTTGAGTCCCCAACGTTCAGACCTCCACGAGCAAGACGATTGACACCTGCCCATCTTTGTATCCTTCTTCAGGAAGTCGAGACACTACAAGAAAAGGGAGCCATAGAGGTCATACTTCTGTTACAGGTTAAAGAAGGTATTTATTCAGTGTGCTTCCTTGTACCCAAAAAGGATCTAACCATGCGCCCTGTATTAGATCTGCGCCCAGCAAACAAATTTGTAAAGCCGCAAAAGTTCTGCATGGTCCCTCTACAGGAAGTAATTCCCCTGCTTTCACAGGGAGATTACGTGGCAACACTGGACATGAAAGATGCATACTTTCATATTTCAATGTTGCCGGCACACAGAAACTACCTCAGATTTATGATACAAGACGAGCATTCTCAGTTTAAGGTACTACCCTTCGGCATAGCATCTGCACCAAGGGTATTTACAAAGGTACTAGCGGTGGCAGCAGCACACCTGCACAGGAAATCCATCCTGGTCTATCCTTCTCTCGATGACTGGCTCATAACAAGGGACTCTTAGGAAACCTGTCTGGCAAATACCCAGAAAACAATAGATCTTTTTTTCAGTCTGGTATTCTCTATCAGCAAGAAAAAATCCAGCCTAGACCCCAGTCAGGTCAAGCAGTTCCTAGGGGCTCTAATTCGAACAAGGACTGCCTCGCCTTCCCCTCAGAGCGTTCAAAACATGCTGTTTCAAATCCCTCAGTATGTAGCCAGTCGAGAGGTGACGGTACGCAAGGCTAGGCGACTGTTGGGAATGATGGCATCATGTATTTACTTGGTTCCTCGCTTGCGCATGTGTCCATTGCAGGAGTGGCTCAACAGCCAGTGGTGTCAGGCCAGCCTCACACACAGCACCACGGCCATGTAATATCTGAACAAACGGGGGCACTCACTCTCCAGGGCTGTCCAAACTGTCTCAGAACATTTGGAAGTGGGCTCTCAAACAAATGTTCCTGTTGTCACATGTTCCAGGGGAACTCTATCTTCTAGCAGACTTACTCAGCAGAGATTTCCTACTGCCCATGGAGTATGAATGGCGATTACACAAAGACATCGTCTCCAACGTTTTTGCAGAATGGGGCTTCCCAGAGACCGACTTGTTCGCAACTCCGGAGAATGCTCAATGCCAAGATTACGCCTCTAGGTACCCCCAGAACCGTTCTGAGGGGAACGGACTCTGGATAACATGGTTAGGGAAATTTGTTTACGCACCCCCCCCCCCCCACTCCCCTGCTCAACGAAATTGTGCAGAAGATGCACCAGGAACCAGTCACGATGATGCTGGTGACCCCTATGTGGGCCCGCCAACCCTAGTTTGCTCATCTGATGGATATGTCCCTATCTTCTCCAGTCAAATTGCCTTGCCCGTACAACATGTTGCAAGACAGAGGGGAGACACTTCACCCATGCCCGCAGACATTGAATTGAGCGGCCTGGCTCCTGAAGTCATAGAATTTGGGTACCTGCAACTCCCTCAGATGTATGGACCTTCTCAGGGAGGCAAGAAAACCGAACACTCTATATTAGTAAGTAATAGTAGTAAGAGAAGTGGAAACGGTTTGTCATGTGGTGCAACTCAAAAAGCATTAGCCCGATTAACTGCTCTCCCACACATTGTTTTGTACCTACCTCATTTTCTTGACTCAAGCCTGGTCTTTAACTCTCTAAAGGTTCACCTAGCTGCGCTTTCAGCCTACACTACATCAGAGCAAAAAGTGTTGTGGTGGAAGATACCAGTTATTAAGGCTTTCACGGAGGGAGTTAAAAGAATTCACCCTCCAATTTCTAACCTGGCTCCCGGATGGGACCTAAATGTGGTGTTGACAAGATTTATAGGGCCTCCCTTCAAGCCCATGCACAGAGCGAGTCTTAAAGATCTCACCTACAAGACTGCTTTTTTAATAGCTAGTCCCTCCATTAGTAGAGTAAGTGAAATACAAGCGCTCTCAGTCCTAGACCCCTTTGTAACAGTTCACAAAGATAAGGTGGTTCTACGCACTCACCCTAGGTTTGCACCTAAATTCATTTCAAAGTTCCATGTGAACCAATCAATAGAACTACCAACATTCTTTCAAAACCCTTCAAGCATGGGAGAAAGAAGCCTGCACACACTTGATGTACGCAGAGCAGTCATGATCTACATGGAAAGAACTAATCAGTTTTTCGTTTCAGTGGCGGCAGGAAGAGGAGGAGATGGGGTCTCCAAATCCACTATCTCTAGGTGGATTGTCAAATGCATCACACTCTGCTACACTCTTGCTAAGATGGAACTGCCCTTCAAGCCTAGAGCACATTCTACTCGAGGCACTGGGGCTTCCATAGCATTCATTGCAAATGTCGCCCTTTGGTCCATTTGCAAAGCGGCAACCTGGAGTTCTGTACACACCTTTACAAAACACTATTGCCTAGACACTCACGGTCTGATTCTCAGGCGGGACAGGCAGTACTAAGACCTCTTTTCACTACTGTTCCTTCTCACAACCCACTTCCAACTCCGGGTACTGCTCGCTAGTCTATGCACAGCATGTGATTCTAAGAAGATTAACAAACATCAGAAGACATGCATTACTTACATAAAAGCATTTCTGATGATTAGCTGCTTAGATTCACGCCCACCCTTCCTCCCCGCTCGGATGGAAGGAACATAGACGTCTTACTACATTCTCTTTTCTGTACTCTCATGATAGTCATAAGGCTCCCTCATGGCAGAAAAAATACAATCGGAGGGACCTCGACGTGTGAGGAATCTTGGGTAAACCACACGTCACGTAGGCATAGTGTTACAGGCATGCCCATGTCGACGTCCCCTTTCGATTCTCGAAAGACCAGATGCAATACTCTGCGGTTACCACTGGATGTCGGACTGTATGCACAGCATGTGAATCCAAGCAGATAACAATCATCAGAAATGCTTTTACAGTAAGTAATGCATTTCATGTGTTTTACCTGTTTTCTTTGGTTATGGAGTCTAACCAACTTCATAGGCATCATCTTTTTCAGTTGTCACACAGCACCCTCAGTGCAGTGACACAGGGAAGCTTTTCAGGCTTTCCCAAGCTACCTTCTCTGTGATAAACTATTGTTTCCCAGAGTAAGTAAAGTAAAATTTACTGTACTAGTCTTTTAAGTTCCTAGACCCAGCACACCCAATCTTACAATAGAGTGCTGGAGGAGTTATCCCCTGTGTCTAGATACTCATGTAGCAGTCAAATGCTACCCTTTCCTCTCAGAATGGCTGTTGGCAATGGTTTTACAACTATCTACCATGATTTAGCCGGACCGCAAACTATTGGTAGCTCCGTTAACGTTAAATCGCGGGAGCCATGTTTTTCAAGATGGCGTCTGAGCCGCCTCTGTAAAAACAGGTCCTGGCCTTTTTTTTTTCACCATTTCTTTGTGGAAAGGTCCTTCTAGAGTGTCTCTGTGCGCCAAACCTAGTTTGGTCTCTTTGTTCATTCGCCTTTGGCGGGCTTCAGGAGTGAAGACCGCCTCTGGCGCCCGAGTGTCTGGGGTGGGCAGGAAGTGAGGGAGGTGCCTGAAACTCCCTGTGCTTAGTTTTCTAGGAGACCCAAATGCACTCTGTGGTGATTGGCTGACTGTCCGGCAAGGACAGCTACCCTGCTGGCTGAGTGACAGCTAGGTTGGAATGAATGGGAGATAACTGAATAAAAGACGAGTCTCTTGGCTTGGAAGGCAGAGGTGACCACTGGAATGAAAGAACCGAAGGCAAGCTTGAAGAGGACGGCTGCTGCAACTCCTGGACTGTTGGTTTGCCCGGTGAAGCCCTGCTGCAGGTCCGAATCGCCAAGCTCGCCTCGACAGAGACCCCCTGTAATTCCGACTTCTCCCTTTGCCTTGGTGGGACCAATTGACTCAACAATAAGCCACCTAGACACCCATCTCGGAGCTGGTTGCATTTTCCTCAGAGTGCTGCAGGAAACCGTATAACCAGGGAGAGGGACACCAGCTTGTGTGTGTTACATACAGCCACTGGAATTGAAGTTTGCCAGTTGCAAGCTTTTTGACAAGTCCCTGTGCAGTGCAGGAGTCCCCCGGCGTCTTCCTTCTTGTCCCCACGACTGAGGCACAGGAACAGCGAGATCTACAGGAACAGAAGTCATCAGCTGCATTTTTCTTCTTCATTGTAAGGTACTGTGAAACGAAACTGAGTACTTGCCTCTCGCAGTGAAAGTGCTTGAAACTTTTTGCAACTCGCAGGCCTAATCGGCTTGTGACCCAACATATGATTCTTCTTTTTACAAACTACTTCTGAGATCTTGAGACTTTACTGTTTACTTACCAAAACCTCTTTATCCTATCCAAGACTTTAGCCCATTGACTTTGGCCTAGCCAATTGAATTGACTCTTGGTAGGGAGAATTCTCTGTAAAGGCTAATTTCCCAAACCTAGTGAGTCCCCCAGCAGCTTTGCTGGATTTTTGGGGTTTATTTTTTCTCCTGCTAAGAGTGAGATTCTTTTTACTCCCACTCTTGGACATGATTTGAGGTGTTCCTTTATCTTTCAATGTGTTTATGGGCTATGGGGTCTTTTACTCCATAGGGTCTCATGTGTTTGTGATGGGGGTTACACAGCACCCTCTGTGCCGTAACCCAGGGGTATCGTAGCGACCCCCCCCCAACATAGACTCCATACCCTGGGACTGACTACTGTCTTCCAGGGCATGTAATGTCACCATTGGCTTTACTAGTCCCAAATTATGAACAGAAACCAGTACAAACAATCATATTGTGGACGTACTGGTCGGGGCAATTCGATTGCCCGGGGGTCTGTTCGAGGGGGCACGTCTCCGTCTCCCCTGATCAAGTTTTGGCTGGTGGCAGTGGATACTACTTTTTATATTCGACCGCAAATATATCTCTATGGGATTTTCCCATTGTTCGAGGCTACAACTTTAATTCTTATAGCCTCGAACATACCTCCGATTTATTTAATATTAATTCACTGGTTGGTATTTTTTGCCAGAACTCGATTCTAAAATGGCGTTTGTGTTCTCTTCTGTGACTCCAACCCAAGTCGAGCCCTTTGTTCCACTTTTTGGCGGGCTTCTCCACAGAAGCCTCCAAAAGTGGTGCCACTCTGTCTGGGTACCACAGGGGGAGTGGGAGGGGGTTTAGGCACCCTGGACTGAGTTACCTTGGTAACTCAAGTCGCACTCTTGTGTGATTGGCCCAAGTGGTGAGCCGGCCAGCTCACCACTTAGCATGTTTGATTGACAGCTAGGCTGAGTGAATAGGGGTGTGCTGCATAAAAGCAGGGCTTTGGGGACTGGAACTTCAGAAGTCGCCACAGGACCTAGGAATCCGAGGAGGGAGAAGCTGAGCAGACCTGCAACGACACCACCGGTGGAGCCCTGCTGAACCGTCTCACCACTTTTCCCGACGACAGAGGAGATCTCCAGTCCGGAGAGTCTTCTTCCTTTGACTGGTGGGGATAACCAGTTTTGCCTTCTTTTCACCTTCCTGGAGCATCTCGTGTCCGCCTTGCCCGTGCCAAGCACCCCGGCAACCGGAATACCACGGTTTACCACTACCGCGAAGAGAAGGGTAGTACCTTTTAACCGAAGAACTCCACGGCTGGTTTCTTCCCTGGCAGTGCAACGACCTTCATCTTTCCTCCACGGTGAGACCTCCTCTTCCTCTGGACGAAACACTGACTTGCACCTGCTGTCAGGAACAACTGCCCCCGCTAGAGCATCGTTCACACTTAAGGTACTGTGCCCCGCCTGGCTTCCCTTGCGACAGATTGTTTGGGGTGACAGTAAAGCCTCGACTTTCTAACCTGGGCTAGCCTGGGACAACCTAGCTAACTTTTCCTGACTTTAATTTCATCCTTTTTGTGCGAACTATCTACAAGACTCTTTGGGCATAACCCCCACTGTGTGAACCTGGACCCCTTCTGCTTGCTCTCTCCAAGAGTGGGCCTTGCAATTGACTTCCTTGCTCTCCAGTAGAACTTTGCCTATCCTGCCTTACTGTGGTTCTTTTAAAAATATTGAAACTTGTGTGCTTTCTTAACTCTGCCTTTTTCCCTGCCTTTTCCCCTCCCTTTCTATATAACTTATTAGATGGTCATCTTATGTTAAGCGTTCACCTCTGTCTGAAAATAAGTGGTGTTTCTCACTAAGACTTGTTTAATAAGTGAATAGGGTTGTGTATATATATGATAGTGACTCTGTGTTGAATTTACTTACCTCTTTTTGCTAGTGTAAATCACAAGTGTGTCTTTAAATAAATAATTTTCTGAGGCTTGTGGAATCTGCTTAGATCACATGCTGTGCATAGGCCGACATCTAGTGGAAGCTGCGGAGTATTACAGTTTGTTTTTCGAAAGTCGAAAATGGGCGTCGACACAGGCGTGTCAGTAATACTATCCCTAGTGTGACGTCCACTGTACCCAAGATCCCTCACGCGTGTAGGATCCTCAGATTGTTTTTTTCCACCATACTGGTCGGAAGCATCTTGCGGAGTTCCCTGGCCTTAGCCATACTTTTGCTGTTATTATAATTATAATTCTTATTCATTCCCTTCCCCACCCCAACGTCGACCCTCAACCTCGACGACGGCTGGAGAAGTCATCGACCGTCGACTGCTGCACGACGGATCTGGGCCTCGGAAGGCCGCTGGCCTCGGCCCGGGCCTAGTAGGCCGCTGGCCTCGGCCCTTACAAGTAGGGAGAGTGGGGGGTGGTACATACTCTTCACTCTGGATATATAGTTACATTTTATATATTCCTACACTTAGCAGCCCGCTGCCTTAAGGTGCGTATGGAGGGTACCCCTTTTCAATTCTGCCCCAAGTGCAATCGCAAATACCCTTGGGTCGACAGGCACGCCACGTGCAATCTCTGCTTGCCGAGGGATCACCCCGAAGCGAACTGCAGAGCGTGTAGTAGGTTTAAACCTAAGACACTTAAGGACCGTTCGACAAAGCGTTGGGCCGCGACGCCGTACTTTCGGACGGCGAGGGCATTATGGCGTCGAAAGACAGCCAACGAGCGCAGGTCCCCGACCTCGGAAGGTCGTCCGGCAGGGCGGCTATGGGGAAGACCCCCGGCGACGCAAGCGCTACACACCTAACACACACTAAACACACTAAGACCAACCGGACCTCGACGACGTCGACTTCCCGGAAAGAGGCACAAAAAGAACGGTCCGACTCGGTGTCCTCTGGGCGCTCTCGATCGAGATCACCTCACGACGCAAGGCAATCATCCACTCTTGCCAAGAGTGCCTCGCTACACACATTAACGGAAGTTCGATCGTCGGGAGACGAAGACGACTTCCACCCCCAGGCCGCGCTCCAAGTTACCGAGACCGCGGTTAACACCAGTGAGGACCCACGCCCGAAGCACACAGATACCTCTCCAGACCCTCGGCGCGAGGCGTCGAAAGTCTCTGGGGCCTCCAAGGGACAGGGAAAACATTTTTCCACGCACAGGGAGGGGGGGAAACAGCGGAAAGCACAGCCTTCCACCCCTGTAAAGCCATCCTCTCACCCTAGGCAGACAAGCAAACACAAGTCTACCCTTGAAAAGTCCCATAAATCACCACCTGCTAAAGTAATACCCTGTTCCAGGGAATGGTCCAGTGAAGACATAGACAGGGTTATGTCTAGGATGTCTTCCTTGGCTGATTTTTATGATAAGAACCCAGAACACTTCCTTTCATATAACCCTCAAGGGGCCACACCCTCAGGCTCCTCCGATCCTATCCCGCTAAATAAAAAGCCCCGGTTCGAAAGACCTGAACCCTTCGAGGTTCAGCCTTACTCCACTCCATATTCTACTCCACTCCCCAGTTACCAGGGACAAGTTTTCCCTACAGAGGACCAGGAGTTTGAAATTATGGAAGAACAAACCGGGACAGATTACTATGCAGAGGATGAGGACCTGGAGGAGGGAGTAGATGAGCAGGAAATTTACAGAGTAGATTCCCCAGTACAAAGCGAAGCCCCAGTTACTGACTCTCCAGTTGATAACCAGCCCCTCCTTAACGAGGTTCTCGCTCGAGCAGCGGAACACTTCCACATCGACACCCACGGTGTACAGGAGGAAAGGGACTTCGCGGAGGAGTTTGTAGGAGAGAGAAGACCGGTCGCTCAGACCATCCCTATCCTTAAATCCATCCAACGAAGAATAGATCCTTCCCTGGTGAATCCGAACCTCACCAGAGCTGTCAACCCCAGAATTGAAAAGATTTTCCGGGCAGCCCAGTCTGACCCTCTGTATATAAGGGGACATCTTAAACCAGATTCCCTAGTGGTTACCAACACTAGAAAAAGGGCTGGCACACCCTTATCTTCATCAGAAGCTCCTCCCGACAAGGAGAGCAAAAAACTTTACGGGTTTGGCAGGAAGGTAGCCTCAACGTCCGCCTACCAGGCAAGGATTGCGAATTCCACCACCCTGTTGGCTAGTTACAATTGCCATCAATGGGAAGAAGTCGCGGCGCTCATTGCCTCTGCTCCAGAACCGTTAAAGGGCCAGCTGGCTCGGATCTCGGCAGAGGGGAGAACCGTGTCTGGTTGCATTTTAAAAGCAATCGATGACGCTCATCCTAGTTGCTCCCATGTGGGCGAGACAACCATGGTTTCCACACCTACGCAGGATGGCGGTGTGCGAACCCATCAGACTCCCAGCCTGGTACAATCTACTGTCCCAGCAACAGGGTCAAACAGTGCATCAAGAACCCAACTCTATGAACCTAGCAGCATGGCTCCTGAAGTCATAGAGTTTGGACATCTCAAATTACCACAAAGGTGTATGGACATTCTAAAGGAGTCCAGGAAACCAAATACAAGGCACTGTTACTTTGATAAGTGGAAAAGATTCGTTATCTGGTGCCAGAATAAACAAATCAACCCGGTTGATTGCACTCCTTCCAACGTTGTGACATACATGCTCCACCTGCTGGATGCAGGGTTGGTTTTTAACTCGCTGAAAGTACACCTGGCAGCCCTCTCGGCTTACACCACATCCCATAACAAGGTCTCGTGGTGGAAAGTACCAGTGGTTAAAGCCTTCATGGAAGGAGTAAAGAGACTTCACCCTCCTATCTCGAACCCACCGCCAGGATGGGACCTCAACGTGGTGCTAGCTAAGCTCATGGGACCCCCATTCGAACCCATGCATAAAAGTAGTCTCAAACACCTGACTTATAAAACGGCCTTCTTAGTAGCCATTACCTCCATAAGAAGGGTCAGTGAAATTCAGGCTCTGTCAGTGCAGGATCCTTTCTTTACTATCCACAAGGACAAACTGGTTTTACGCACACACCCTAGGTTCTCACCTAAATTCATATCCAAGTTCCATGTAAACCAGTCCATCGAGCTTCCGGCTTTCTTCCAGAACCCGCAAAGCTCGGCTGAGGTGAAACTACACACCCTAGATGTGCGTAGGGCGGTCCTATACTATGTAAATAAAACCAGACCGCTAAGGAAAACAGATCAACTGTTTGTCTCCGTAGCTACAGGCAGAGAGGGGGATCGCGTCTCTAAGGGCGCTATCTCGAAGTGGATTATCAACTGTATACAGCTGTGTTACTCTCTTTCTGAAAAGACTCTGCCTTTTACGCCAAGGGCCCACTCTACTAGAGGCATTGGTGCCACTCTGGCTTTCATTGCAAATGTTCCCCTCGACACCATTTGCAAAGCGGCTACTTGGAGCTCTATTCACACTTTTACTCAGCATTACTGCATTGACACTCATTCCAAGACAGATACACAAGTGTGGGACAAGCGGTTCTAAGACACCTGTTTGCTCATGACCCTTCTCACATCCCACCTCCTTCTTCTGGTACTGCTCGCTAATCTATGCACAGCATGTGATCTAAGCAGATTCCACAAGCCTCAGAAGGGATACATTACTCACCGTAATCGTATTTCTGATGCTTGTATCTGCTTAGATTCACATGCGACCCACCCTTCCTCCCCTCCGAGAGAAGGCGCATGATTGCTTGTAGTCTTACCTTTCTGTCTATCTGCTTGGATTATCTGTACTCGCGCTACTCCTCATGCTTCCTCATGTCAGAAAAAATACAATCTGAGGATCCTACACGCGTGAGGGATCTTGGGTACAGTGGACGTCACACTAGGGATAGTATTACTGACACGCCTGTGTCGACGCCCATTTTCGACTTTCGAAAAACAAACTGTAATACTCCGCAGCTTCCACTAGATGTCGGCCTATGCACAGCATGTGAATCTAAGCAGATACAAGCATCAGAAATACGATTACGGTGAGTAATGTATCCCATATACTTTTACACCAAAGCTCTGGTCAGTGTTTGCTTGTGCTACTGTATCTCTGTACCTATTGTGTATACTCTACATACTGCCTAACTCTTCTTGAGGGAAGTCTGACTGCTCAGCCACAGCTACCAAGTGAATCTGTGTGGTACAGGCTGCTACCCAAGTGGGTTTCCTGCCAAACACCTGTAGTCTTAAATCTTTTGCAGCGGTCCCTAAGGGAACTGCACAGGTTTCTGCCTAACAACTTTTCTGGTGAACTCAAAGTATTTGCATTGTCTAAGAATATTTGTAACCTTTCATGTTCTCATCATCTTTGCATTTTACTCCTCTTGAAAAGTATTCTGAAATGATATTGAAGTATATTTGTTATATAATTGCCTCCTTATGAATGTTTTATAACTGTCAGATACGTTAATAAGTATTTATCAAAGAAACCTTGAGTGTAAGATTATTTGAACACCTGCGATTGTAGACCTCTGTGTAACATCATTACTGCTCACATTCCCCTCTTGAGGTGAGCCTGGCTGCTCAGCTCCGCTACCAAAACTGTGTAGTGGAGACTTGTACCAAAGGTTGGTTTGCTTACACCTGTAGTTGTGTGTAGTGTTCCCAGAGGGTACTCCATACAAACTCTGCGGCTGTTTGGTTTTTCAGCTCCTCGAGTCTACCGCAAATAGCAACACCGCGGTTCCTGGCTGTCGAGATGGACTTTCCTTGCTTCTGGGGTCCCACACTCTGTTGAGGGGGCTCAGTCAGTCCTGCTTGCTAGGAGTCCGGAGGATCTTCCTGGAGCTCTTGGCCAGCTTAAAAGCAACCCACACAATCTGGTGTTCCTCTCCCTGGCATTTCGGTTTCCAGCAGCAACTCTGTGGAAATTAAACCAGCTCCAAGAGAATGGCCAGGTGGCTTACTTTGGATTTTATTGGTACCACCAACTCAAGGGGAGAAGTCATCCTTTTAGGGGTTTTCTCTGGCGATACAAATTTGGAGTTTCAACACAGCAGCAGTGCTTCACCAGGCAAACCAATGGTCCAGGAGTTGCAGTGTTCATAACCTAACTGATTATCTTCATGCACAGAAATGATTGCTGTATTACATTCTGCCTTCTTTCCCTATTTATATGTATCATATGATGTGTCTGAGCCCTACGGAAAGTAGTGTACGAACATATGAGGAGGGTAAGGTCTGCAAACGTAGTACCTTTTGCATTCTTACTTCCTGACTGTCAGTGAAGAAAACCACCTGGCCTAGATATGTCAGTGAACACAGAGGGAGCCAGACATGTGATATCAGTGATGTCATCAATGACATTTGTGATGTCATCTTTGTCATGGGTGTTAGTCCTTGCAGTGCACAGTGGTAGCGCGAGTTATGGTTGCTTAGCTTACCATAACTGGCACATTTCTGTGTTCTTCCTGAAGCTACAGTTGGAAGGTTAATCTCTAAGGTTGACGGGTAATGAGCTCCACAATTTGGAGGCCATCGCTGGGAAGCTTCTTCCACCCGCTTTCTTTAGTTTATATCTACGTACATTTAGGCAGTGTGAGTGAATTGTTCTCATGGGGAGTTTTTAACAAAGAATATATGTCCACTAGAAATTTGGGAGCAGAGTTAGCAAGGCATTTATGCATGAGGGTAAGGGCTTTGAAGTTGATTCAATCTTTGATAGCAAGCCAGTTTGTACTTCGTCTGATCGTTGAGATGTGCCGAGTTCTAGGAATGATGAACACTGATCTTAGCGCATTGTTTTGAAGGGTTTGAAGTTTTGTTAATTTGTACTTGCTGGAGCCTAGATATAAGGTGTTGAAGTAGTCTCATTTTGCAAGGATTAGAGCTCTGACTAGGGTAGCACAGCTATCAGTGGAGAGGAAGGGCTTACATGTGTTAATTTGCAAGTGTATGCACTGGCTGATGAAGTGGCATTGACCTGTCTCTTTAGGTTGAGAGCAGAGTCTAGATAGAATCCCAAGGTTTTTACCTTGCTGGAAAATTTGATGTTAATGCCGTCGATAATGAAGTATTGGAATAGGTTACCTAGGTGGTTTAGTCTTGCTGGCGATCCAATGAGAAGTTCTGTCTTCTCGTCTTTCAGGCAGAGACAGTGGGTGGCCATACAAGCCTGGATAATCGGATATATTTTATTGAGGAGGGTGGTGTCAGTAGCATCGTCACCAGTGATGGGTATGAGAATCTGAGTGTCATCTGCATAGTTGGTGTAGATGACACCCAGACTATCAAGGTCATCAAAGAGGGGTTTGGTGAATGTTATGCAAGGTTGGCTAGACTCAGGAACCTTGTGGAACTCCGCAGATGGTGGGTATGGAGTCAGCTGAAGCATTGGGACAGAAGACTCTAGTGGTGTGGTTATCCAGGAAAGACTGAATCCAGGAGGTGGCTTCCTTTGATAAGTGGGCGGCTGAAGTTGGGTGGTTGCAAAGGACCTTGTAATAAACCAGGTCGAAAGCAGCCAAGAGATCGAAAAGGGGGAGGGCCATTTTCCCATTGTCCTTGAGGTTATCCATTTGATTTTTTAGATCAAGTAATGCCGATTCTGTTCAGTGTTTGGGTCTGAAGCCAGATTGTTGCAGACCCAGGAGATTATTTTCTAGTTAAGACTGTATCTGGAGGTAAACGGCTCTGTCGCGAATTTTGAGAAGGAAGGGGACCGTAATGGGTCTATAATTAGTTGGTGTATTGCGGTCTAGGTTTTTTGTTTTTTGCAGCGGGAGGACCCACATGTCTTGTAAGTTTGCGGGAACTGAGAAAGATTCAAATGAGTCATTTATGAGGGAGGTGATGAAAGGCACTAGTTCTCTGGCAGATGCGGTTGGCAGGAGTTTGGAGGAAAAAGAGGACCCCTGCGCCATCTGTTGGTTGAGTTGTTGGTCCAAGATGTCCTACAGCCTATAACATGGTTTGTCTGGGAACCAGAACTCTGAGGTTCCCAATGGTATTTAGGAATGAGTGGGTAGGCAAACCTTGTTGTGTAGAGGCACAGGAGATTGGTTGTAACCATACATTTCTTGCTTCTGGGTGGTTGAAGTAAGTTTGCAACTCTTGATTTTGTTTTCATATGTGAAGGTTTATTGTTGCAATTATATTGGTCAATGAAGAGGTGTACCCCTGTAATCTCTGAGAGAGGAAACAATTAGTTTTGTGGATAGGTTCTATTGTTCAGACTATCCAAAGTGTATGTTGTCTGGTCTCCACAGTTTGAGATTCACGAGTTTGGGTCTATGAATAATCACCTCCAGCTTCAGTGAGCATTCCAACACATACATCAAAAAGAAGTTGAGAATGAAAGAAAAAACATAAATACAAATTACAATTCTTTACTGATCATCGTACAGATACAAAAACAGCACTCACGAATGCTTGACAATTGGGTTGTCACTTATTACAGACTATTAGTGTGTACAGTGTGAAGTGTAGACTCTGACGAATACATAAGCTTCATACTGTAGTTAATAAGCAATAAAAATTGAAAAGAGAAATACATGGAGATTATTTGAACCCAGAAGCGTATTGTTTACTACTTGTGTGATTCTTCTTACCTAGACGCGGGCTAGTGGTCGATATGCCAATTTTGGAACAAGCCTGTGTTGACCCTGGGGAGATTGTGATCTCAGTGGTACCCTGAGTGAGAACTAGATTTGGTAAGGAGATATTGTTTCAGGGTCATATGATTAAAGATGTCTTAGCCTTCGCCTACGTGCAAAGAATACATTTAGCAACATCTCAAGTCAGGGCACCTATCCATATGAGGTTGTTCCCTGTGGTCTTTTCATTACAGCGGTCACAAGCTATTCAGATGCTGCTGTCATCAGGGCTCCCTGTTGGGGACCCTGTGGGAAAAGAGCAAATGTAGGGTATGAGTGGTGGGTGTTTCACGGAATGCCTGTAAATACTAGGCACAAAAACTAGTTTGGTGATTCTCTGGGCACCGGTTGTAAACTTATCTACTGGGGCTTGAATCCCAAAATCTCGAGTCTGAATATCTATGAGAAGCAACATAGTCAGCTGCGATGGTAGAATTGTTTAATGAGAACTGCCTGTTGATAACAGAAGATTGGTCTGTTGATATAGTTTCTCTGGGAGGACATGTGGTACCTGAGTGTAGTCCTGTGGGGAAGTATGTAAGCGTAAGTAGAGGGGTCAAAGTGGAGCAAAGCAATTTGCAAGAAAATATTTTAACATGACATCTTGGCATAACAGCAAAGTTCTGTATACACAATCAGAAGTGTGAATAATGTCTGGGTCCTAAATCCCCATTACCTGCAAGTCTTCACTATGGACATAACGTTACTCCAATGTTCCTTTCTAGGGGCAGTTCCTGGTGTTGTGAATCCGCTCCTCCCTTTCGAATGGATTGTGTCCTCCAACGTATTCCTCATCTTAGATGTATTCGTCCAGCTTTGGCGGCTTTGGAAATTATTCTTGGCAGAGGGCCTGTGCGTCGATGTCGTTGTCTAGGTCCCTCGGAGGCCTCCGTCGAGGGTGACCTCATCGGGTATACAAGTAGTACTAGCAGCGCCCGTTGGCCTCAGTTCCGTTTGTCCGCGGTACGTGTTGCTTTGGAGACTCGGCACGCCTCAATAGTTCTGTGACGCAATTACTGTGAGTAGATATTCGAGATGTCCTCATCGTTGACCCAGACTACCCCGCGTTCGCGGTTCAAAAAATGTAAAAACTTCTGTTCGAAAATGTCGATCACGGATCTCCACCGGGAATGTCTGTGGTGCCTTGGCAAAAACCACGACATGGAGGCCTTTACAAAATGTCAGGCTGACGGGCAAGGCCATGCGAGAGAGGAAGGGAAAGCTACAGGTAGGTCGCAAACCTGAACGAAAAGCCTCAAACGTCGAGTCGAGAACCCATGAGGAGAATTCTCCTCCACGCGAAAAGCAAAAACATAGGTCTAGGTCCCAAAGTGGTTCCCACCACTCTTCGTCTTCGATGAAAAAGTCTAAAAAGAGACACCACCGGTCCCCTTCCACCTCGCCTTCTGACTAATCCCCCAAGAAAATGAAATGCCCCACAAAACATTTTTCCTCCAAAGAATGGGAAGCATTTAGACTTAAAATGATGGAAGTTTTTGAAAAGGCAAAGCCTTGGTCTGTGCCTTCCTCGTAAACCAGTCAAGAGCATTACTGTTCCGACACTCGCGCGTCCTTGAGCCCGAGTGATCGAAGAAGAAAAGATCGGAAACCTTCCAGGAACCTGAGTGATAAAGATCGCTCGAGCCGACCGCTCGAGGGCATCGACGCCGTCCGGAACCCGACACACCTCGAAGGATGAGCCTTCGAAGAGCGCCTCATCGCCCTTGAAGCCAGCTCCGTCAACTGTTATTTTGTCGACGCCTTTGTCGCCATCGATCCTGAAGCCTTCAGTGCCAAAAGTTTCAAAGGTTCCAGTTCAGCCAGAAACTGACAAAATGGCAGCAAAAGAAAAAGCTGCAAAGACCACAAAGCCTTCAGCCTCCACTGTAACAGCTCCTCCAGAAAAAATGTATAAACCTCTGCCAAGGAAAGAATATTTTAAATCCTTGTTTTCAATTTTTGAAGAACAAGAAAGGTCTGAGGAGGAGGATGTTCCTTTTGTCCTAGAGTATGGCACCCCTAATATCCCAGAATGTCTAATTTCTGAGGAAAGCAGAATGAGGGATTTAGTGGAAACTTTGCATAACGCAAGTGGAGTTGAAGCATCACCTGAGACAGAATTTTGCAGACCAGAACCAGGGGAACATGCAAGTCCCTCATACAGACAACTGATGACAAAGATGGGGGATTATTTAGGATGGGCTAGACCACCAACTCAGTTCACCCAGGATGATCTGATTGACATATTGGCTCATGGCCCCACCGAAGATCCGATTTTACCCTTCCATGTAGCCTTACAAAATAGGGTGGCCAAAAATTGGGAGAACCCGGACTCAATTCCTCCTGTAAATAAGTCCCTCACGTCAAAATACTGCCCTTCCAGTAGCGACCCCGGCTATCTGTCCAACCACACCATTCACAAGAGTCTGATGGTCCAGGCAGCCACAGCTACATCAAATAAGGTGGCGTACCCTTCCATCGCTCTGGATAGGGACGACAAGCGTGTGGATGGTTGGGCACGCAAGGTATTTTCAGCTGGGAGTATGGCATTAAAATCTGCAACTCCACATGTGCCTTGGCAAAATATTCGTACACACTGTGGGAGTGTATTGCAATGGCGGCGGAGCGCACATACCAGAAGGGGAAGAAATGGAAGGATCCCTAGCCATCGTTAGAGATGGAAAGGAGGCCATGCAGGAATCCCTTAAGTCTGGATTGGGCACTGCAGATAGTGTGAGCAGGTTCATGGCCACTAGCAGTAATATGCAAATTTGCGTGGTTGTGAAAGGCGGTTTCGCACCAGACGTGCAAAACCGTCTTTTGAACATGCCTTTTGACGGGTCTCACCATTTCGGCAACAAGGCTGACGAGAGCCTTGAGAGGTTGCAGACCTCAAAAGCGGCTGCCAAATCTTTAGGAGCTGCTATTGGGCAACCTCTGCCTTTTCGTGCATCAGGACAATATTGGAGCGGACGATCCTATCGTTATTACTGATATGGAAAGGCGAGAAGAATGGCCAGTCAGAGGTCAGAAAAAAAAACACGCGGGGTGGACGAGGTAAACGTGCTAAGCCAACCCCAACTGCAGCTTCTTTACCATCAGCAGCCGCAGCAACTGCCACAAAACCACTTTGAGGACTTGCATCACAAGACACCTGTGGAAGGCAGGCTGTCCCAGCATCTGCAAGAATGGCGAGCCATTACTTCAGACGTTTGGGCTCTAGAAACAATAGCCCAAGGTTACTGCCTTCCTTTTCTAACGCAACCTCAAAGCAATCCACTGGGGAGACACTCTTTGAAGTTTCCAGACCCGCTCCTACAACAGGAAGTCTTAACCCTGCTAAAGAAAGGTGCTATAGAACCAGTACCTGTAGCAGAGAGGAACAAGGAATGGTACGCCCCATATTTTCTGATTCCCAAATGGAGGACTGAGACCCATCTTGAACTCACGAGGCTTGAATAAGCTCCTCAGGAAGGACAAGTTCAAGATGGTTACTCTTTCTCAGATCCTTCAGGCCCTTTAACTTCAGGATTGGTTGGTGTCATTAGACCTTCAGGATGCTTATTTCCATGTGCCAATCCATCCCAAGCACAGAAAATACCTGAGGTTTGCAGTTGCCGATTCGCACCAGTTTCGAGTCCTACCATTCGTGTTGACCTCCACCCTGATGGTCTTCACCAAGTTGATGGTAGTGGTGGCAGTGCACCTCAGGAGAGGGGGGGATTCACGTCTGCCCCTACTTGAACGATTGGTTGATCAGGGCGCGTTCTGCTGAGCAAGCCCTGAATCAACTGAAAATGACCTGCCGCTTCGTCCACAGACTGGGCTTCTCCCTCAATTTCAAGAAGCCTCAAATGACAACTTCCCAACAGCTCCAGTACATAGGGGCTGTATTACACATCCTTGGGAAAGAGCTTGCCTCCCAAGTCGAGGGCTCAAGACATTCTTCAGATGGTTTCCAAATTTCAAAATGCCCAAAATCTCCAGGCCTACGACTTCTTGAGGTTACTTGGCCTCATGGCATCCTGCATTTTCTTAGTGCCAGAAGCATGCCGAGGATGAGATCCGTTCAATGGGCTCTAAAGACTCAATGGTCCCAATTCTCAGGACAAATGACGGATCTCCTTCAGATTCCGAACAAGGTTCTGCAGGGTAGTCTGTGGTGGACTTGCACAGAGAACATCCTAAAAGGAAAACATTTTTGGCAACCATGGCCGGAGATTACAGTAGTGACGGACGCCTCACTCATGGGGTGGGGAGCTCATGCCAACGATCTGACAATCAGCAGTCGTTGGTCTCCATCGGAGTCCAAACTACACATCAACCTTTTGGAGCTGAGAGCAATCAGACTAGTGCTGAAGGCTTTTCTGCCATCTGTTCGGGGAAAAATGTCCTGATAATGACGGACAACACAGTGGCCCTGCATTAGCTAAACAAAAGAGGTGGTGTAGGGTCACTACCTCTGTGCAGAGAGGCAATGTGGCTCTGGTATTGGGCAATTCAGGATGGAATCTTCTTATCTGCAGTTCATTTAGCCAGGGAGGAGAATATGAAGGCGGACGCTCTGAGCAGGCAGAGTACTGTGTCCCACGAGTGGGAACTGGCTCAGGAAGTCCTTCAGGAGATTTGCCCTTTGTGGAACCCCTCAAGTAGACCTTTTTGCGACCGGAATCAACCGAAAGTGCGAAAGGTATTGCTCAAGGGAATTTCCCCCAAAAAGAGCCCTAGGGGACACGTTCGTGGTGGAGTGAAACTTCCCACTGCGATACGCGTTCCCTCCGATCCCCGTCATTCCTCAAGTCATCAGGAGGTTAAGACGGTTTGGAAACCACATGATCCTAATAACCCCGGATTGAGCCAGGAGAACGTGGTGCCTGGACCTTCTAGATATGTCCATCTGCCCTCCGTTACGTCTTCCTCCGAGGGGACCTTCTCTCACAAAAGGAGGACCAGGTTCTCCATCCAGAGGTCAGGACTCTCAACCTTCATTCTTGGTATCTGAAAGGCTGAGATACAAGGATTGGGACCTTCCAGATGACATCATGGAGGTGTTGCTATCGGCAAGAAGGCCAGCAATGAAATCGTTGTACCGTTGCCGCTGGAAGAAGTTTTGCAACTGGTGCAGGGAAAAGAATGTTGATCCTTTTGTGTTCTACCCCAGAAGTGTTATCCTTCCTCTCATCACTGGCACATAGAGGTCTCAATGTTGGGACCATTAAAGGATATCTTGCAGCGCTTTCCATTTTCAAGCGCTCTTCGGAAGAATGTTCCTATTTTAAAATTCCTTTGATAATACAATTCTTAAAAGGACTCACCAATGCGTTTCCTCCAAGTCCCAGTTTGAGACCTTAATCTGGTTCTAAAGTTTTTGATGTATGCCCCTTTTGAACCTTTGCACACGTCCATTAAGATTACGAACCTTAAACGGTTTTCTTGGTTGCTTTAAAATCTGCACTGAGAGCGAGCGAGTTGCAGGCACTGTCTTCTTGGCCACCCTATACTGTGTTCCTCACGGACAGGGTTGTATTAAGGGTTAAACCCTCATTCTTACCTAAAGTTGTGTCTGACTTCCATTTGAATCAGAAGATCATTCTGCCCGCGTTCTATCCTCCACCTCATCCCAGCAAGGAGGAGGAAAGATTGCGCAGTCTGGATCCAAGAAGAGTTCTAAGCTTTTACATTTCTAGGCTCTCCAAGCTTGACGATCAACTTTTCATTGGCTACACCAGAAGGAAGTTGGATCAATCGGTGTCAAAAAAACCCTATCATGTTGGATTGTGCTTTGCATCTCAGAATGCTATAGATTGGCGGGCAAAGATCCACCAGAAGGCATGAGGGCCCATTCAACCAGAGGCATAGCCTCTTCGACAGCTCTTCAAAGAGGTGTTCCCATCAAATCTATTTGTGAAGCAGCGACTTGGTCTTCGCTGCACACATTTTCTAAATTCTACAATCTGGATGCTTCACACTCTAAAGAGCTTGCTTATGGTAAAGCAGTGCTGTATTCAGATATATATAATAAATAAAATATATAAGAATAATATTAAAATTCTACTCCATCCTCCAAAAAACATTTACACTGCTTTGGGAGTCTATCTAAGATGAGGCATGTGTTGGAGGACACAATCCATTGTAAGAACAAGTTACCAAATGGTAACGTTCTTTCGACTGGATGTTCCTCCAACGTATTCCTCATCGCCCTCCCATCCTACCTACCAATCTGTAGATTTTCAGGTGTTACCACTTCAACTCTCGGAAGGCTGACACCTGGCTACCTGCACTATCTATACAACAGAACAAAAGGGGAAAAACAGAACTGAGGCCAACGGGCACTGCGCGTTTTACTTGTATAACTGCTGACGTCGCCCTCGACGGAGGGACCTCGACTCGACGACATCGACGCCTGGCACCCTCTGCCGAGAAAAATTCCCAAAGCTGGACGAATACATCTAAGATGAGGAATACGTTGGAGGAACATCCAGTTGAAAGAACATTACCAGTTGGTAAGTAAAACGGAGGGCCATGGTTAATGGAGTGCAGTGCTTGCAGTATTCCCTACGGCATGGCACTACTGTACTGAAAGGGGCCAGGCCATCTCGAGATAAATGTGTCCTGACTGTTTTGAAGTACCTATGGGCCGAGTGATATCTCCTCAGGCAGTGAACGCAGACCTAGCCTGTGTTTACTCCTAAGTCGCTGGCAGCGTTGTGTACCTTATCGCTGGCGTGGAAACGTGCCTGTGCCCAGCGGATTAATGTCTGCTAGTCAAGATGGCTAAGGGCTGGAAATGTGGCTCGGGCATTTTAACAGTGCAGAGGCACAGGCAGAGGCTGTAGGGGGTACCCCAAGTGTGTCTCAAGAGTCCTCCCACAGTGGGGTGGCACTTAACTGGTCGAGCCTTGTTAGGCAAAGTTTTAATGCAGTACCCTCTGGGAACACTACAAACAACTATGACTACAGGTATAGGCACCCAGCCTTTGGTATAAGCTTGTACTACACAGTTATGGTTGCTTGTTGAGCAGCCAGGCAAGTCAAGAGGGGAAATGTGACTTGTAGTGGAGTTACACAAAGATTCACAGTTACAAGTGTTCAAATAAACTCTTACACGCAAGGTTTCTTGCATAAACAATTATTAATTTATCAGTCAGTTATAAATCCTTCTTTAGAAGGGAATAATATACTAGTAACACACAAATACACTTCAATACTGTACACTCTTGGTTTCTAAATCAGAAAAGACCCTTTTGGGATGGTCCACAGACAAAACATACACCCACAGGTGACCTCAATAACAAGGGTGCTGGGGACATTAATATCTTACTGTTGGCATTCAGAGCACTCTTAAAAAGTTGGTAAAGGGAAAAGGTTATTAGAACATCAGAGATTATCAATATTCTTATGCAGGGCAAATACTTTTAGATTGCTATGGAAGAGTCATTCAATTCAATAGGCTAAGCCAAAGTCAATGGGCAAAAGTCTTTGTATGGGATCCAGCACTTCAGGTAAGTAAATGGAATAGTCTTTGCACAAGTTCTTAGTAGTCTCTGATAAAAAGAAGAATCAAATGTAGGGCCACAAGCTGATTAAACTTGAGTTGGAGATGATTCCACTGTTCCTGGGCCTCGGTCGTGGGGACAAAGAGGGAGGACGTCGGGGGACTCCTGCACAAAACTGGCAACTTCACTTTCAGTGGCTGTTTCGAGTTTCAGCTTCTCGCCGGCTACCGCAAATAGAAACAGCGCGGTTCCTGGCTGTTAAGGTGGACTTTCCTTGCTTCTGGGGTCCCACACTCTGCTGAGGGGGGGGGGGGGTCAGGCTTGGTCAGTCCTGCTTCGTGGGAGTCCGGAGGATTTTCAAAAGCTTTAGGCCAGCTTTAAAGCAAAGCACACAATCTAGTGTCCCGCTCCTCCGCTATTTAATTTCCTGCAGAAACTCGGAGGCAAATCAACCAGCTCTGTGATTAATGTCCAGGTGGCTTACTTTGGAGTTGATTGGTCCCACCAACTCAAAGGGAGAAGTAGTCCTTGCAGGGGCTTCTCTGTCGATAAGAACTTCTGGAGCCAGAGGCGTGTTTCTCTCAGAAACCCCGCCAAAGGCGAAATTAACAAAGAGACCAAACCTGGTTTGGCGCGCAGAGAAACTCTCTAGAAGGACCTTTCCACAAAGACCTGGCAAAAAAAGACGACCGGGGGCCATTTTATCAAAGATGTCTCTGCACCATTTTGAAAAAGATGGCTCCTGCGGTTGCTTTACCGGAGCCGCGAACGGTCGCAGTAAATGCAAACCATGGTAGTTCATAATGGAAACCACTGCCACCAGCCGTTTAGTGAGGAAAGGATAACATAAAACATGTTACCTAAGAAGCTAGACAAAGGGGATACCAAGTAACCCCTCCAGCACTATATTGGAAGATAGGGTGTGCTGGGTCTAGAAAGTTACAATGCCAAGTAAAGTCAGTTTCACTTTACTGCTTTGGGAAACAATAGTTGATTCCAGAGAAGGTATTTAAACCCTGGGAAATCTGGAAGACTGCCCTGTGTCACTGCACTGAAGGTGCTTTGTGACACAGTTCTAAAAGATGCCTATGGTGTTTGTTAGACTCATAACCAAAAGAAACACGGTGTATAAAAATCACATTAAAATACATGAGTGGGGGAAAAAGGGTCTCACTCTCTCCAGCTTAAAAAAAATCAAGTCCTCAAAATCCAGCAACGTTGCCGGGGGTCTCTAAGGTGGAGGGAATTAGCACATTTCTGAGAATTCTCCCTAATAAGCCTGTGTCGCGCTTGTCCACCTCAGCCGGGAATTCTGTCTGTGCTGGAAAGAAGGAAAGGAGACATGCGCGCTGACGGTTTGTTTATATTCGGTTGCCATGGTAATCACGCATGCGGCATAATTCTGCTGCTTGTACATTACGGTGAAAGGTCATGATGTTAGGTCATGATGTTGTGCTTGTATTGTTTGTAAGTACAATAGGGTAAGCAGAGGTACCCAGAGAAGAAGACAAGGTACACATACTTGAAGGATTAGCGTGGTGGTGTCATCCGGCTGCAGGGTTAATTGTCTGGTGGTGCTGGCCTTTTTTGTGTTTTAAAGGACCTGCTTGTGTTGGTAAGGTCACTTATATCGAGTTATATTCACACATGTGGTTGTAATGATGCCCTGGTATGGGCTGAGAGCTATGAATAGTGCTGCCTGGTGTGTCATTGTGTGCCTAAACGCGGACATTGGAATTGGTGGTACCATGAATGGGCTCCTTGGTTATGTAACTATAGGTGCTGATAGTGTAGATGTTGACGCTAAGATCCTGAGTCCCAAAGTGAGAGGCGTACATTGGATGTGTTTGCGGATGTAGTCGGACCATAGATTTACAAGTGGCTATGATGGCTGGTTCAAGTTTTTGTGCCAAACCACTGAGCTGTATATTTTGGTAAAGTTAGGTAGATATGCACGAAGGTGTCTTCAGAAGGTGACTGGTTGAAAAAGGTCATTGAGCCCATGATGTGTCTAAAAGGTGTATCCACCGAGATTCCTGCCATGATGCATCCAGCTCCTTTCAGATTCCCAATCCTTTTAGCCCACCGTTTCCAATTCTGCAACTTTCGCCATCCAGGATCCATCCCTTCACTGTGGACTCCCCACCTTCATCAACTACCATAGAGTCTGACACCCGCCCACTGGCGACGTACCCCATACATCGCACTGCAATTGACTGGTCACCCACAAGTCTTAGTACAGCCCTCATAACCTCTTGAGACGAGTGTTCATTGCAGGCTCGGTTGCCAGTTGCCAAACCTGTCACCTCCCACACATGGTTGTCATCTGTCCTCTGCCGCCCCGACCACGCACAACCATTGACACACGCTCACTTATTTATGGCTGCAGCCATGACTACAGTAAATCACCATCCTCCATGACGCACACAGACCAATCACTGACTTGCTTGCATGCCCCTATCAGCAGGCCTGGTTAATTTATACCAGAGCACTCGCCGCATCTTTGCGTCGGAACGTCTTGCACCGAACCACAGAATGCTAACCCAGCTTTGATACATTTGAGATTCCTCATAGCACACCCTCACCCATCGCACTCTCCTGCTCAGCTGCCTAGGCTAATTGAGTCTGCCAACCACGATTGCGAGACGTGGCAACACTGCTTGGTCTTGTTCGCTGACCCCTGCACGCACTCCCACTCGAGCTACAAGGCCATATCCTACTCCAGTGACCCGGCCGAACCAACTTATCCTGCCAGGGCATACCAGTGATCATGCCCTTGACCACACCCTTAGAGGCTCTTGCCTCTGCAGACTTGCCCCTACACGCCACCGGATAACAGCACCTGGCACCTCCTACACACTGCATGCATCCATGCCATTGATCACTCCCCCTTCTAATTCCTAAGTGGGAAAGCTACCACTAACACATGTTTGATATCTCGCTGACTTTAACAGTACCCCAAACCCTCAGCCCTTTGATCACTAATGGATCCCCTTACCCACCAGTCTGGCTATTCAGCCCACCATCAAGAATGGACATAGCTTCTTTCGTAGGAGTGAGATTTTGTTGGCAAGAGCTGTTTGGATATTGGTACACCAAGTCTTGTGGAGAACGCTCCAGGCCAAGAACCCCCTAAGAAGGACCACTAACCACTTACCCTCCAGTAAGAACCAGTCTTAAAGTCTTAATCTTTGCACTTAATTTGGCTAATCCAGCTCCCTTTCTTACCTAACCATTCTCCACTTTTTTTCCTCCCTCCAACCCTCTTCTTTCTCCTTGGTACTCTGTTGAATATTTACTATGACTTGAAATATGCATATGCCAATTCTCACATTTTTCTAATATGAACGTGCATTGTCACCACCATGTCACCCCACACACCACCTATTCTTGTGCAATTCAATACTGTAGGTCTACCATGTACGACCTATAACTGTTGCGCTGATATGCATCCACAAAGTCCTCTCACCCCACCACCCATGCACAGCCTTGACAAAGACTTCGGTCGAAACACGTGTTGGCTCCCTTCCCACTAGCACCTCGCACCTCATGCTAGGGTAATAGGTTATATAATTGTAACAACAATAAATCTTCACGTATGAAAACGAATCAAGAGTTGTAAACTTATTTCAACCACACAGAAGCAAGAAACGTATGGTCACAACCAATCTCCAGTGCCTCTACTCAACAAGGTTTGCCTACCCACTCATTCCTAGCTCTCTGGCAGCCTCTTTAATGATGGGTGCTGGACAGGTGTCACCTTGACATCTTGAGGGTTTGAGTGAAGCATTTAGATCTGTTACTTTCTTGATGGAGAGGGGTGCAAATTTGAAACGGGTACAGGATTTCTCTAGATTTCGTGAGACTTTGCAGCTGGCAGGTCCTTGGTGATACGTTTTTTGCTTTCCATTTTCTTTTGTAGGAGTGAGAGGCAAGAGCTGTTTGGATATTGATACACCAAGTCTTGTCCTTGATGCAAGTTTCTGATTGGGGAGTAGGAGTCTCTAGTTCTTTCAGAATGAACAATTCTCTGGTGTTGGATCTAGCTTTGTCAATCCGATCATTGTAAGTATCTTTTTTGGCTTGGAGTATTTCATTCTTGAATTTTTTTGGATATTAGTCCGTTTATCCTTATTGTCATCGGACTGGTTAGTTTTCCACAGGCTTTCTGTCCTTTTCTCATTGCATAGTGCTTTAAGTTTAGGAGTAAACCAAGAGTTCAAGTGTGATTGGGGTTTCTCTTTGCATAGTTTTAGAGGTGCAATTTTGTCAATTGCTGTTTGGATCATAGTATTATAGATCAACGAGAAGGGATGGGTCAGAGCTAGTGTGTGTAATGTTAGGGGACGTAGACTGTCCAGTTATGTTAAGTTGGGGGCAGGGGCGCTATAGCTTTAGAGGTGGCTTGAGACATAGCGATAGGGTGAAGGAGATAGCATGGTGGTTGGTCCAGCACATTGTTCGTTAGCGATCATTTTGGTATCTCAATTGAGGTCAGCTAACCAATCAAGTGCCCTTCCTTTGTGTGTTGGGAGGGTGATAACTTGAATGAAACCCTGTTCTGTATTGGAATTGGCTACGGTAAAGACATTGTCATTAATGTTGTTAAGACCTCAGGTTAAAGTCTCTGAGCATAATGATCTGTGAATTGGGTTTAGTGTTAGAGGAGAGAAGAGAGGTTGTATCCTCCTCGAAGGATGCTATGGGACCTGGGGGAGGGGGGGAGGGCAATATGAGGTGTATGGTTATGGTGTGTGAGGGTGAGAGGGGCAGTTTAACTGTGAGGATTTCTCCTGGGGGAAAAGGGTGCTGTGGTCAAAGTCTGAGTCCCAGTGAAGTTCTGGCAATAAAGGCTAAACCTCTGCCTCGGGAGGTGACTGTCTAACCTTATTTTGGTTTAATTGTCATGGAGAGCTAGAGACAGGGTTGGGCCTGATGAGGCATGCAACAAGTTTTCAGTCACGGCAAGGAAGTCTAGTTGGTTGGCGTCAATTAGATCGGTAATGTCAAGTGTATGGGCAGTTATGGACCTAGCATTTACCAATGCTCTTTTGATGGGAGGTGGTTTGGGTGGTTTGGGCAGCGGGGCAGTAGAGTGAAGGCCAGGGAAGTTAGAATTGGTGTTGACTTTATAGTTGGGCTTGGATCTCTTTCGGTTCAGGCTGGTGGTATAGTGTACCTAGGATTCAGGTTGGTGATAGGGTAGCAATATTAAATCTGGAGCCAAATCTGAAGTTTCTAAGGTTGGTAGGGCACGGTTGATTAGATGTAGGTTTGGTAGCATAGAGCTGGATCAATCGAGAGGGTAAAAGTGGTCATTGGAACGGGGCAGAGGATATAGCCATCTGCGTATGGTTGGTAAGGTCGGGTAGACAAGGTCGCAAGAATGTGGGTTGAATAGACTCGGCTAGTGAAATTACAGGACGCGTGAATAGCGTGGTCCTGAATGTGTGAGGGAAAGCCTTTGTGCTTGATGTGGAGGTAATCTGTGACCTGGTGTTAACTAGGTAAGTAGCGGTAGGTGTGGCTGTTATTGCAAGAGTCAACAAGGTCCTGCCATTCTAAAGAAGCAGTCCTATAGCAGTATTGAATATCTTTACACACACGTTATGGACTAGCTAGCACAAACATTAATAAGGTGTAGGTTAAGGCAGCAGGTGCAACTTCAGCACTATTAGCTATGAGCATTATTAGCTTTCGGTTGTGAGGCACTGTGGAAATTCATGGAACAGTACAGGGTGCTAATTCCCTCTACCCTAGAGCCCTCCAGTTCTTTTGCTAAACTTTGGGACTTTGAACTTTTCATTTCACTGTGTTTTTTTTCTTTTGATTATGGAGTCTAGACAACTCCATAGGCATCATCTTTTCTTTTCTCACACAGCACCCTCAGTGCAGTGACACAGGGAAGTGTTTTAGGCTGTCCGAAGGTTCAAATACCTTCTCTGGGATAAACTGTTTCCCAGAGAAAGTAAAGTGAAATTGACTTTACTAGTCTTTTCAAATTCATAGACCCAGCACACCCTATCGTACAATAGAGTGCTGGAGGTGTTACCTAGTATCCCCTGTGTCTAGAAACTCATGCAGCAGTCAAATGCTTCCCTTTCCTCTCGAAATGGCTGGTGGCAGTGATTTTACAACGGACTACCATGATTTTTCCCGACCGCAAACACTGGTAGCATTAAATCCCGGGAGCCATGTTTTTCAAATTGGCGTCTGAGCCACCTTTGTTTAATCAGGTTCTGCTCTTCTTTTTTCACCATTTTATTTTTGGAGAGTTTCTTCTAGAGTTCGTCTCTGCATGCCAAACCAGGCTTGGTCTCCATGTTCCTACGCCTTTGGCGGGATTCAGGACTGAAGACCGCCTCTGGCGCCTGAGTGTCTGGGGTGGGCAGGAAGTAAGGGAGGTGCCCGAAACTCCCTGTGCTTAGTCTCCTAGGAGACCCAAATGCACTCTGTGGTGATTGGCTGGCTGACTGTCCGGCAAGGACAGCCACCCTGCTGGGTGAGTGACAGCTAGGCTGGAATGAATGGGAGAGAACTGAATAAAAGGAGAGTCTCTTGGCTTGGAAGTCAGTCGACCACTGGAACGAAAGAACCGAAGACTAGCTTGAAGAGGACGGCTGCTGCAACTCATGGGCCATTGGTTTTCCCGGTGAAGCCCTACTGCAGGTCCGAATCGCCAAGCTCATCTCGACAGAGAAGCCTCCACAAGGACGACTTCTCCCTTTGAGTTGGTGGGACCAATCAACTCGACACTAAGCCACATGGATAACATTCTCAGAGCTGGTTGCATTTTCCCCAGAGTGCTGCAGGAAACTGAATAACCAGGGAGAGGGACACCAGTTTGTCTGCTTGACTACAGCTACCGGAATTGAAGATTTGCCATTTGCCAGCTTTTTGACCAGTCCCAGTGTAGGAGTCCTCCAACGTCCTTCCTCTTGTCCCCACGACTGAGGCTCAGGAACAGCAAGATCTGCAGGAACTGCCAGGAACAGAAGTCTTCAGCTGCATCTCTTTCTTCATTGTAAGGTACTGTGAAAACCCGACCGAGAGAACTTACCTCTCACTACAAAAGTGCTTGAAACTTTGGCAACTTGCAGGCCTAGTCAGCTTGTGACCCAACATACACATCTTTCTTTTATGAACTACTTCTAAGAACTTTGGCAAAGACTTTTCCATTTAACTACCAGAACTGCTTTATCCTATACAAGACTTTAGCCCATTCTATTGCATTGAATTGTCTCCTCTGGTGAACTCAAACTATTTGCACTGTCTAAGAATAATTGTAAGCTACTTTTTATGAACCTAGGCCTTTTTGCTCCTCCTTCAAAGTAGTTTAAATGCCTCAGAAACGTACAGTGTGAAGTACTGAAGTATATTTGTGTGTGAGATATAGTGCCTCCTTCTAGTGAATGTTTTATAACTGACTCTGAAATAAATTATTAAGAGTTTTACCAAGAAAACCTTGAGTGTAAGAGTCTATTTGAATACTTGTGATTGTAGACCTCTGTGCAACATCATTACAGCTCAGATTCCCCTCTTGAGATAAGCCTGGCTACTCAGTAACGCTACCAAAACTGTGTAGGACAGACTTATACCAAAGGTTGGTTTGCTTACACCTGTCCTACTTGTGTGTAGTGGTCCCAAAGGGTACTGCATACAAACTTTGCCTAACTAGCAACTTACTGAGGAGCAGTATTCATACGGGTACAATACGGCACAATACCGCAGGTTAGAAAGTACAGTACACAAGTTTACAGAGCAACTTACGATTTAAATAGGCACCAGCAAAATATGTCAAATACATAGAGGATACTGCCAGGCGCTGAGCAGTGCCGAAGTCTGTTATAGGCTAGGTCGATAAATGCTACGTGCGGCAAGCTGTAGAACAAGGTAGTGGTACAGGGAGACCGGTTGTATTAGGTTGGTAGCCGTAAAAGAAGGTAAGTTGTTTGTGTCTCGGTTACACTAGTAAAAGAAGGTGGCACGGTCCAAATAACTAACATACAAGATGGCAAGACTAGTAGTCGCAGTGGACGGGCCGCTAAGGGCAGATAGTCCACAGGAGGAGTGGAGCGATTTCCAAAAAGGGTTTGTGACCATGCACAGTTATGTAATACCACCAATTCCAACCATACCCATTGTACTTTCCAGCAATACAAGATCCCAAAACCTTAAGAATCCTTACATTTATTTCTCCTCTTTTATCCTCCTTCACAGTTTTTTATTTTGTTGTTTTGGAGCATTTTCTTTCATTATTTTTTACTTCTTTCCCTCAAGTCATTCACATGGTTTCATTTTGTTTCACTGTTTCATATAAAATGATGCTTCCGTTTTAAAATGTAGTTTTGTGTAACTTACTTAATTTTAGATAACACACATACAAAATGTGATTCCTTTTAACACTTGCACAAACCTTGAAAGAAATATGTAAATACATACAATAAGTGAAGAGAACTGTGCATAGAAAAATATAGACCAACAATGAAAAGTCAGGTTTAAAACCACAATACAACATTTTAAATGAACTATTCTGAAAAATGTCAGTGATCTGTGAAACCTACAAGGCCAGCAATAGGTTATTTTCAACTCTTTAGTCTCAATTTGAAAAGTGTATATTTGGGGACTGAGCTCATGTTTTCATAAATATACTGCATAAATCCTGTCTCCGTTTGAAGTACAGAGTTTGAATCAATAGAAGGGCATTAGAAGATGCTTTTTAGTCAGTGTCTGAGTGGAGTTTTATGAATAATTAAACAGTTGTGATATAAAATAAAGTGAGATTAGTAAACTAACTTATTTGCAGTCCTAATAGAATAACATAACAGTCCGGCATTTTTTTTAAGATACATTCTGTTTCCACTATGCCAGGCATAATTAAATCCAGACCCAATGCCAGCATACTATTCATTCTTTGAAAACCAAAAATAAAGCAGAGCCTTAGACAATGCATGATCCTCAGATGCCGTATCACCACAGATCAGTGCCTTTTTTCTGCTTATGACTGGACGTGTTTTAATAGCTTACAATCGCCCAACACATGGGCACCAGGATTCTGTGTGTTCCCCCTTGTTGTTTATGGTAATGGTGACCGGCTTTGTGTTAACATTGATGCCACCTTTTCTGAAGTCTTCGGCTCCTGGGTCTGGAGTATCCCTGGCATTACTAAAAGCTTTGTAAAGCAATTTCTTTTTTGTATGTAAACCATTGTTAGGGTATCCACTCCTTGTTCACTAGGATTTCATTGTCCAAAATAAAATTGGCCAAAATGCCTATAGTCAATAGAACATTGATGGGGCAATGGGCACTAGACGGGCATCCTCCAAGATGACAGAGTTGTAACAGAGCACCACAAGCCAGTGAGGTTGTTACTGGCATGTTAGGCAAGATTGTATGCAGTACCCTGTGGGAGACTGCACCAGCCTTGACCTTTTGGCAATAGTTAACCCATCCTTTGGTATAAGCATGTACTACACAAGTTGGTAGAGTGACTGAGAAGCCAGGCCTATCTCAAGAGGTTTTTGGTTTTGTGCTTGAGATCCAATGCTCATACACTGGCAATGTGTTAGCTTTTATGAAATAACTGAAAAGGTCCACACTTGATGAGTGTTCTCATTCCTTGCTGCTGTATTTGGCAATCCGTGTTTCAGACTGTCAGTGTCACTCTTGTTCATACAAAAAATAGATTGAGGTCATCCCTTAAGGCATGAAGTGGATTGGGACTGTTATAGGAAATATCTATTGTTAAGCCAAAAGTATCCACTATGCTCAAATGAAAAAAAAATCTTTTTTAAAAAAAAATGAAGTTCAACCAACTTAATATAGTTGTGTAACCTAAACCAAGGTAATCACAAATGTTCTAAGCCACAGTAGTTATGTTCTGAAAACATTCCTTGTTTTTCCAAGATAATGTATTATGCATTTTCAAGATAATTGAATAAAAAAAGGAAAACATGTGTAAAAAGTGGAAATGCAGTCTGAAATAATCAGAGTTGTAAAATTGAAAAATGAAACGGGTTTAACAAAGAAACATTTGCTACAGTTTTTGCAAGTAGGTGAATGCAAATACTAAGTAGACCAGCATGCGCTATGAATACAGACGCATATATGGTGACAAAGCAAACCAAGAAAAGATCCCCTCAGTTAGAGGGAAACTATGGCGGCCCAAAATCCAGTGTACAGGTGCCGCTACATTAGTAAATGAATGGATGCAGGTCTGTGACAAACATGTTAATGTCAGGTTTTTCCATGTTTTTGACAAAATGCAAATGCTAGTGTTTTTTCTGGTGCAGAAACGTGTTTCAACATTAAGGTTTTTCTCAAGGCTGTTCAAGGTGGGAGTAGTGAATTTGGTGACAAGGTGCATTGTGAATAGTGATCGTTCAAGGAGTGATGAGATTTTATATGAAAAAACACAGCATTTGTTCATGCAACCAACGACCATGGTGTACAATGTGGTTTAGTGACAATTGATAAGTGAATGCCGTGTTTACATCACGGTTAATGATTTAGTTGCCGCTGGTGTTTAAACAAATTGTTCATAATTGTAAATCATCGCATTGGTCCAATATATATTACGCAATACAATTCGTGTTTGTTTAGAGGTTTTTTTAACAATTGTAAGCATGGAGTAATATATTTGTCGCATTTAAAGTGCAATTGTTGCAGGGAAGAATAAAGAAAAAAGAAAAGGGAAAGGTGGAATCCTGTTAGAATGTGTGAAGTTGCAGCTTGTTTAATGGTTGTTCTATTGTTATGCTGGGCACGCTTACCAATTATGTCAGTAGCGTGGTTCCAGATGATGAAGGCCTGTGTCAATGCGAATGGTTGTACTAGATAGTAACTTTTGGAGTAAATAGGTTTGTGATTTTTGGGGAGCCGATTGACATATGCACGGCAAGCCGAAAATGAGGGTAGAAGGCACAGACAGCAAACTAAGATATGTCACCCAATACTAACACGACAGAGACAAGATTCAGAAGATACTGGCTAAGCATTGGCATTTACTCTTGTTTGACGAGGACATCAAAACTTGGATAGCGGACCGACCACTTATGGCCTACAGCAAAGCCCCTATGCTAAGAACCATACTGAGTCCATCGTACATGAGAACTGAGGAACCATCCAAAGACAATTGGCGGATGGCAGCAAAACCTAGTGGATTACTCAATGCTTACAATTGTTAAAAAACCTCTAAACAAACACAAAAGTTACAAATGTAAGTAAAGTCAATTTCACTTTGCTGCTCTGGGAAACAGTAGTTTATCCCAGAGAAGGTAGGCAAACCTTTGGGAATCCGAAAGACTTCCTCTGTCACTGCACTGAAGGTGCTGTGTGACACAATGATCCCTATAGAGTTTGTCAGACTCCACAACCAAAAGAAACAGTGTACAAAATCACATTAAAAAACATGAGAGAGTGGGAAAAGGGTCTCACTCTCTCCAGGTTAAAAAATATCAAGTCCCTAAAATCCAGCAACAATGCTGGGGGTCTCTAATGTAGAGGGAATTGGCACATTTCTCAGAATTCTCCCTAGCAATAACTGTATTGTGAAACTCTGTCACAACCTTACTGCTCACATTGACCCCTCTTGAGATAAGCCTGGCTGCTCGACCACACTCCCAACCTGTGTAGTTCACACTTATACCAAAGGTTGGGTCCCTATTGCCAGGAGGTCAAGGTTATTGTAGTGCACCCAAAGGGTACTGCATACAATCTTGCCTAACAGAACCCAATGCCAGAGGTCGAGTGTCTGTAGTCGAGTGTAATGTCTGGCGCGGAACGAAGCTGGCTAGAAGCTCCAGGAGACTGTTGAGGACAATACTGAAGCAGGACCTCCAGACTTCCCTCCCCAGATTTCCGGGACGAGGGAGCAAAGAGTCCAGCCGGTATCAAGATCAGCCACAGTGCTGTTTCCTAAGCGCTGAAACGCAAAGTGCTGCTGAGCCGAAAAAAGCCTGTAGCTGCCGACGACCTCCCAAGTACCGCAGCAGGAGCCCTCCAGACGACCTTCACTTGTCCCCATGACTGAGGCTTTGCAGCAAGGGTCTGCACTGCTGTAGCAGGACAGAATCAAACTACTTTTTAGGCTTGGGGTAATTACCTTATTACCTTGTTTTGCTGTGCTCTTCTCATTCGGGAATTGCATTGGCTTACTTTTTTTTAAGAGTAGATTCCAACTTTTTCTCTCAGGCTTCACAGCTTGTGACACTACAAGTGCTTTTCTATAAACTCTCTAACTTTGAGCAAGATTTTAATCTAAGAAGTGCAATATATCCATAGACTGTGTTCCAATTGACTTTGGCTGTCCTGACTATTTCAAGACTCTTCTAGTCCATTTGATACTGTTTGTCCCTTTATAGGTGGCAGCTTAGTGTATACTGTTACTGCTCGGAAAGGCTCATCTAGATTTCATTGGAAGATTGTGTTGTCCTCACATTTACTGAGAAACTGTTTAACCTTTTTCCTTCCCTAAACCTTAGCTTTTTGCAACTTCAGAATCTACAAAGTATAACTGTGATACAAACATGCCATTACTGTCCCCCCAGGTTGTAGGAATTGTGTATGTAGCATATGCAAAGATTGTCCACTAACTTGTTTTGATTCTGAAAAGTGATTTTAAAGTACATTTAGATTGTTAACTGAATTGCCTTTTTAAAGAATGCTTATTCAACAAATTGATGTTGAATTAATATTTATAACTGAAACCTTGAGTAGAAGTGTTACTTGGCTACTTGTATTTACGATTTTCATTTGTACAGCTCACATTTACCCCTCTTTAGGCCTGGCTGCTCAGGCACACTACCAGCTTCTGTAGTACAGACCTATACCAAAAGGTGTGTTACCTAATACCAAGCAGATAAGTGTTGTGTAGTCTCGCACAATGTGACTGCATCAATTCTTTCCTAACAGGCGGCACATCTAACAAAAGACATTGCCGACGTAACACTGCACCTAGAAGCAGGCCATTGGAATGCAAAGCGCCTATCCTCTGACCCTGGTGAGACTGCATGTTAGGCAGAATCACCTGCAGTACCCTTTGGGAACACTACAGGCAATTAGGACTACAAGTGTAAGCACAATTTCACCTTTGGTACAAGCCTGTACTACACAGTAAAGTGGTAGCGATGGCTGAGCAGCCAGACTCATCTCAAGAGTTTAAGTCAGCAGTAGAACAAGTTACACAAAGGACCAACCAATACAGTGATTCAAGTAAACACTTGCTCAAGGTTTCTTGGTAAAAGAATATACATTTATTTACTCAGTCAGAAAACATTGCACTAGCATAAGCAGCTCAATATCACACACTAATAAACCACAAAAATACAACCGGTAAGTAAATGAACAAGTTTAGCTCCAAATGAAGTGGGAGCAAAATGGCACTTCAGATACTGAATAAAGGAGTAAAAAGACAAGGTTATAAGAATAGACAGCCCAAATACATTCACAGGCAGGGCAAAGGGTTTCAGTTAAATACAACCAGATTCTTCTCAATAGGCCTAGGCCGAAGTCGATGGTTCAGAGTCTTTTGTTTATGATAGCACAGGTCTGGTATATAATTAAGTCTTTGCCACGGAGATCAGACGAATTTGGCTCGGCGAAAGGTTTGACGAATGTAAAGGGAAGGACAAGCCTTCATAGTTTAGCAAAGTTTCACGCACTTTCTCGATTGCCGAAAAGATTTCCGGACCGCATTTGCGCAGTACCTTGTTAATGAAGTAAGCTGTAGCGGAGGCAGTTGTTCCTGGCAGTTCAAGCAGATCTCGCTGTGCCTGAGCTTCAGTCGTGGGGGACAAGGACGACGTCGGGAGGTTGCTGCACTGCCCAGGGATGAGGCCGAAAGCTTTAGCAAGACATTGGTTTAAGGTGTGAGTGCCTTAAAGTCCACAAGCTGGTTTCCTTCCCTCTGGCTATCCGGTTTTCAACAGCACTCTGATGAAAAGTCAACCAGATGTAGAGGGTGTCCAGGTGGCTTGCAAGGTGGTTGTTCCCACCAAACTCAAGGGAAGAAGTTGACCTTGAAGGGCTTCTCTGTTGATGGAGTTTCAGGCAATTCGGACCTGCAGCAGGGCTTCACCGGTCGTCCAGGAGTTGTAGCAGCCCTCTTCCTTCAGCTCGTCTTTAGTTCTTTCGTTCCAGTGGTCGACTCTGCTTTCCAAGTCCCAGAGACCTGCTTTTAAACAGTTTTCCCTCATTCATTCCAGTCTGGCTGTCTGTCACACACAGCAGGGTGGCTGTCCTTGCCGGACAGCCAGCTGGCCAATCACGCCAGAGTGCATTCAGGTCTCCTAGGAGACTAAGCACAGGGAGTTTCGGACACCTCCCTCACATCCTGTTCACCCCAGACACCCTTGCGCCAGAGGAGGGCTTCAGCACTGAAGCCCGCAAAAGGCCAATGAACAAAGGGACCAAATCTGGTTTGGCGCACAGAGACAAACACAAGAAGGACTTTTCTTAAAAGAAATGGCGAAAAAAGATGACCAGAGTCTGTTTTTACATGCTCTGGGAGACAGTAGTCCGTCCCAGAGAAGGTATTGAAACCTTGGGAAGTCTGAAAGATATCCCTGTGCCACTGCACTGAACGTGCTGTATGAAAGACACAGAAAAAGATGATGCCTATGGAGTTGCTTTAAAACTCCAAAACCAAAGAACACAAAAATAAAACACATTAAAAATGAAAAGTTCAAAGCCCCAAAATATAGCAAAAGAGCTGGAGGGGGCTCTAAGGTAGAGGAAATTGAGCACTTGTGTGAGAAATCTCCCTAACCCTGCACATGGCCAATTTCCTGCCAAATAAAGTCCTAAAGTATTAAGTCTGCAATGACCTCTCTAGTATTGACTGAGATTCTAGATGTCCCTACATCTTGTTACCTGCGGGACGTTGTCCCAAAATTCACTGTCATGGCTGTAGATCCATGGATTTAAGTCTTCACCTTCAACAACAAACCAGTACTCGTGACAAATTAGACGACAAATTAACTAGAGATTTGCTAGGCGAAACAGCACCCAGGAAAGTTTCCTCGTGGAAATAACCTTCAAGGAAACCCGTTCATTCCATGGATATCTGGAATGTGGGACCACAGAACAATCAGTAGTCCCAATTCCAATCCAATATAATCTCTGCTGTTTCAATCACGTTGGCACCCTATTTAATGCTCTATGAAAATTTGAGTGACAATTATAAAGTCCAGAGAACTTAAAATGCACTCAAAATGAATCCACATAGAATCCTTCATTGAATCAATTCGGGAAGAAGATCAAAGGCCAATGCACTGGAAGGTACTGTCTTGAAGTCATTGATCGAGCTCCCAAAGATGCAAAAGCAGACCAAAGAATCTTTTTAGAAAATAAAGAAACTCCACCAATGTTAGAGGCTCCTATTGAGTACCGTGTAAACACCTTATCCTTTTTGTAGATCCTCGATGAGATAGCCAAGGAGCATGTAGCTCTGCAGCATTATCCACCCAGTCCAATGAGGACATTGCGAACGCTTTGCCATCTTTAACCAACGACGGTACTCTAGTATCTGTTACTGTACCAATACATCAGCCAGCCTCCCCGAATGTTGCTCAACAATTATCACTGTTTAACCTGAGTGGAACCTTGGAGCCTGACGCCCCATCATAATTGAGAATGAAGAATCTCTACCAATGAGTAATGTTTCCAATTACTCAATAGTTAGCTTAAAGAAAAGAACATAAATGCTTCGAAAGCTTTGAAATCCAATCGGGCAAATTAAACAAACATGCCCACACCACGAAACTCCACGAAAACATCAAGCACTCAGAGCTGCGCGTTGGGCAGAATCCTGTGCAGTTCCATTAGGGAACACTACAAAAAGATTAAGACTACAGGAGTAAGCAGTAAACCCAATTGGTAGCAGTCTGCACCACCTTGATTTACCTGGTAGCTGTGGCTGAGCAGTCACTTCTCTCAAGAAGAGTAGGGCAGTATATTGAGCATACACAATAGGGCTAAAAACACAGTAGAGGAAACAAACACTGACCAGAGCTTTGTATAAAAAGTATCTAATTATTTATTTAAAACACTTTAGGCAATATACTAGCACTCTAAATCAAAAGCAAGTTAAAACACAGTCAGGTAAAGTATACACACCTCCCTTAGTAACTATTAGACAGAATTAAAACACCACGATTTGTTAATACAGATGTGAGCGCATAACCTGATGGCACTCCAATAGTTCAGTTAAAGGGAGAGGAAAAGGCAGAGCATGGAAATAAAACAGGTCCCAACACTTTTAGGAGTTCTCAGCAAGGGAATAAAGGCAGTATAGACTGTAGAGCCAAAGTTCATAGGCCAGGCCCACTTTAAAGGGAGCAGAGCGAAATGTGCCCAGGATCACACGGTTTAAAATGCACTAAAAGTCTTAGCAGAATGTTCAAAAAGAGGTTTGGATGATTTTAGAAGGTAAAGTTAGGTCTGGGGCCAACCCAGTTGGCAAGCCAAGGATTTAAGGGTCACCTTGGGCAAACCGAAGAAAGGGATGCCAGGCAGGACACAGTACCTTTAAACAGAGAGGAAGCTCCAGTGGTGGCAGTTGTTCCTGGCAGTGGTTGCAGTTTGTTGTTTTGACCAGGGGAAGAGAGGATCTCGTCGAGGAGGAAACGTGGAGTCGTTGTACTGCACAGGGATGAAACCAGCCGCCGAGTTCGCAATAAAAGGTGCGTTCCTTCTATTTGCGGTCAAAGTGGTGAAGCTTGGCTATCCGGCTGCTGGGGTGCTTGGCACTGGCGATTCGACCAAGAGACGTCTTTGGAAGGCGAGAAGGGTGAACTGGTTGGTCCCACCAGCTCAGAGGAAGAAGACTCGTCCAGCAGAAGATCTTCTCTTGTCGTCGGGAAAGTAGTGAGGTAGTTGCAGCAGGGCTTCACCGGTGGTGTCGTCGTTGCAGATGGCTCAGCTTCTTCCCTCTTCGGATTCTTGGGTCCTGTGGCGACTTCTGAAGTTCCAGTCCAAAGGCCCTGCTTTTATGCAGAAAAACCCCCATTCAACAGCCTAGCTGTCATTCAAACATGTTAAGTGGTGAGCCGGGCGGCTCACCACTGGCCCAATCAGAACAGAGTGCGACATGAGTTGCTAAGGCAACGCAGTCCAGGGTGCCAATTCCCCTGCCCACCCATCCTGTGGAACCCAGACTGAGTGGCACCATTTGGAGGGCTTCTGTGGAGAAGCCTGCCAAAAAGTGGAACAAAGAGCTCGACCTTGGTCAGAGTTACAGAGACGGACACGAATGACATTTTAGAAAAGAGTTCTGGCAAAAAGACCCAACCGTAAATTGAATATTAAATAAATAAACCGGCGGTATCTTTAACATTGCACCAAAAAGTGGTGAGTTTAAAATCAATGGGAAAATCCCATAAAGAATATTCCGGTGGAATACTTTGCGTGATAACCACTGCCACCAGCCTCGACAAAGGGGGGGACTGGACAGTGCCCCCTTGAAAACAGACCCTGGGGCAATATAATTAACCCCTTCCAGTACTTCCACAATATGATGGTTTGTACTGGTTCTGTTCACAATTTAGGACTAGTAAAGTCAATGGTGACTTTACATGCCCTGGGAGACAGTAGTCAGTCCCAGGGTATGGAGTCTATGTTTGGGGGTCACTATGACACCCCTGTGTTACTGCACTGAGGGTGCTGTGTAACACACATACCAAAAACACATGAAGCCCTATGGAGTGAAAAACCCCATAGCCCATAAAACACATTACATAGTCAAAGGACATTCTCCAATCATGTCTAAGAGTGGGAGAAAAAGAGTCTCACTCTTAGCAGGAGAAAAAAATAAACCCCAAAAATCCAGCAAAGCTGCTGGGGGACTCACTGTCCACACACACCTAACACACACCTAATAATTAGATGATACCCTAAGGAGTAAAAAGAAAAACCCCATAGCCCAAAATCACACAACTAGTTGGAGACATATCTCAAATCATGCCTAAGAGTGGGAGTAAGAGTCTTTTTATAAGCAGGAGAAAAAAACCCCCAAAAAATCCAGTAAAGCTGCTGGGGGACTCGCTAGGTTTGGGAAATTAGCCTTATAAGAGAATTCTGCCTAACACTGCGTAAGGAACTTAAAGCCACTGCCAGTCGGAGCTGCAATTGCATTAACTTTCTCTAGCAGAACAAGAAACCTCCACCAACTCAGTGATGACTCTGATGAAGCTGTGAGATCGTTACCACAACAGGCGGCTGTTGCAATTGAATCGGAACTCTTGAATGAGCTGTTGCAGCTCTCAATTTACGAGGAGGATTCTGATAAACTCAACAGACGAAGATCTATGAGGACCCAAAGAAACGGTGCTCTGAGTGCAATTGACACCCCTATCATAACCTCTCCCTAGCTCACCTTAGAGAGACGAGTGAACGCATCTGTGCCAGCGATTGACTCCTTGCAGCCAGCAACACTGTTGGCACAGATGATAAGCCACTCAAGACATCATCTCCAAACTCTTAATTCAATTAAGAAAGGCTATAATGGGAGTGGTAGCAGCCAGAACAGAAGGAAACCACTTAACTATCCGCAACCCGCTGGTGGTTTACAAACAAGGAAACTGATTCTATCCAGTAATACTAGAGAGTGTGTTGAGAGCTAATGATTGCTTGATCTTAAATCGTTCCAGCATCATGTGCCTACTTCATCAAGTACCAAAGCTAAGAGTGGTCTACTTGAATAACATCAAAATTGTATATTTTTTGAATGAGGATGATAGTGACAGTCTGACTGCATATGGCCTCGGCTTCATTATCTGCTTTGCTTAAGACACATGGGACTAACTTCGACTCTTAGGTTTTGACATAAAAATCTGAGTCTTCGCAATGCCCACTCTCCACCAGATCCTCACCAACTGACACACTATTGGTCGATCTAAAACTATATAAAGATTTCTGTCGAATATCTGCCGGTTTCTGATCTATCTGGCTGACTTGCAGAGAGAAGAAGCTCAAGCCTACTAAATTAGAATCTTTCAAGATCACTATTAAAGTATATAATTCCTTGTCTGAACTGCAAAAAACTAGCACAGAAGGGCCCTGCCGAACATGTCACAGCGGACAAATGATAATCGTGGGATTGGCTTTTGCGAGAGCCTTGACCTACAACAAACATGATTAAAGCCAGATGAAGGAAGATGAGTGGACGTTGGAGATTGGATCCTGGAATACCCAGGGTTTCGGCCATGTTTTTCAGGGTTTACCTCCCTCGATGTCTAATCTCGATCATATGCCTACAGCAAACCTGGTTGCTTGAAGCCCCCCTGCCCCCTTCCTGGACGGCTTTGCAACACATCACAATCAAGCCATAAAAGGCTCACTGGGTAGACCCTCTTCTGGCTTGTTTACCTCCAATTTTAACCTGTTTTTTATGAGGGTTATATGTGAAATCCAACCTTATCAGGTCATTTTTATCCTAATCCTCAATCTTAACGAGAATCTTCCAAACAACTCTGTTAGGCGGAAACCTGTGCAGTTCCCTCTGGGACCACTGCAAAAGATTTAGGACTACAGGCGTTGGCAGTGAACCCACTTGGTAGCAGTCTGCACCACACAGATTCACTTGGTAGCTGTAGCTGAGCAGTCAGACTTCTCTCAAGAAAAGTTGGTCAGTATGTGGAGTATACAACATAGGGCAATTCTTCACAGCAAGACAAGCAAACACGCAACGAGGCTTAGTGTAAAGATAGTAAGTTATTTATTTATAACAACATCTATGAAAAACACTAAAGCAAATCACGGCAAACAAATCAAACACAATTAATCTACGAAGTAGAAAACGATCAATCCCCCTAGCAAAATATCGACAACTCTAGGTTCTACCGGTACCACTTATTTTCAGACAGAGGTGTATACCTCAACCTAGATGACACTCGAATATTAGTTAGGACGGGAGAGAAAAAGATAGGCAGGTTATGAAATCAACACAGTTCAATCCTATGCGGATAAAATGCAAGGCAGGAAGGCCAGAATCACAATAGATCGTAAAGTTCAGAGGCCAGGCCCACTCGGAGAGAGGCAAGGCGCGATGTCCCAAAAAGTCTCTAGTGGAGATGCATTCAAGTCTTTATAGCAAATTGTTATCGGCAGATTGAACCAGTTCAGAACAAAGAATGAGCAAAGCTTGGAGGCGACCCAGCGGAACGGAGAGGATTAAGACACCTCACTCGAACGAAAGGGAAGGCAGGCGGACACGGTACCTTGTTGTGGAGGACAGCTCCGGCGGGGGCAGTTGTTCCTGGTGGTGGATGCACGTCGGGTCTTGGCCAAGAGTAGAGATGATCTCGTCGTCGAAGGAAAGTGAAGTCCGGTGCACCACCAGGGAAGAGACCAGCCGCGGAGTGCTCCGTCACAAGGCACCACCTTTTGGTCGCGGTACAGGGGTAGTGGCTATCCGGTTGCCGAGGTGCTCTGCACGGGCAATTCGACCACTGCGTCCTGAGGCGAATAAAAAGCAAAGGGGACTGGTTGTTCCCACCAGTCAGGGGAAGAGACTCTCCGGCAGGGAGATCTCCTCTGTCATCGGGAAGTGGTAAGTCGGCTCAGCAGGGCTCCACCGGAGGTGTCGTCGTTGCAGGTCGGCTCAGCGTTACCCTCGTCGGATTCTCAGGTCCTGTGGCGACTTCTGAAGATCCAGTCCCAAAAGCCCTGCTTTTATGCAGAAGACCCCCATTCATTCAGCCTAGCTGTCAATCAACACATGCTAAGTGTTGAGCGGGAAGGCTCACCACCTGCGCCAATCACTCCAGAGTGCGACCTGAGTTGGCAAGGCAACTCGGTCCAGGGTGCCTAAACCCCCTCCCACACCCCTGAGGTAACCCAGACAGAATGGCACCACTTTGGAGGGTCTCTGTACAGAGGCCCGCCAAAGGTGCAACAAAGGGCTCAACCTTTGGTTTAGGAGTCACAGAGACGAGACGAACACAGACGAACACAGACGCCATTTTAAAACCGAGTTCTAGCAGAAAATACCACTTGATCAACTTATTTAAGATAAGTAGATCGGTGGTACGTCAGAGATAAATGAGAAAAAAAGTATCAATCTCCAACAATGGGACGAATCCCATAGGGTTATGTTCGGGATCGAACATAACAAGTAGTTTCCACTGCCACCAGCCAAAACTCGACGAGGGGGGACGGGACAGTGCCCTCTCGAGTAACAGATCCAGGAGTAATCGAATTACCCCTACTAGTACGTCCACAATAAGATGGTTGGTACTAGTTCTGTTAGTAAATTTAGGTCTAGTAAAGCCAATGGTGACTTTACATGCCCGGGGAGACAGTAGTCAGTCCCCGGGTATGGAGTCTATGGTGGGGGACCCGCTAGGGCGCCCCCCTGTTACGACACGTAGGGTGCGGTGTAACACACATAGAAAAACATATGAGACCCTATGGAGTAAAAGACCCCATAGCCCATCGAACACATTGACATTTCAAAGGAATTACACACCTACATGTCCAAGAGTGGGGAAAAAGAGTCTCACTCTTGGCAGGATGGAAAAAACAAACTCCAGAAATCCAGCAAAGCTGCTGGGGGACTCACTAGGTTAGGAAATTCAGCCTAAACAGAGAATTCTCCCTAACAAACTCAATCTGGCATGTTTTTCTGTACTGGAATCCTGCCTGAGCACAATAATCTTGCTTTGTCGATACTGTGATGGTTTGGATTGATGAAATCTATGCAACCCTAAATGAACCACTGTTGATAAAATGTGGCGACCTGAATATTAACTGCCTGAAACTGCGACGCAAGAATGCCAAGACCGACCCTTCCTGGTCCAAAACTAAAATACTTCATTATCAGCAGGGGTCCCAAGAAACAGACCTTCTACATATTCATATGCTGAACGGGAATCTGCAGGGGAGGCTTTCTAGGTGCTAAAACTTGGCACAACGGAGATTTAAGTGCCACTCTGTTAGGCAAGATTGTATGCAGTAACCCTATGGGAGACTACACAGGTCTTGGATATTAGGTCACCCAACTATTGGTATAGGTCTGTACTACACTCGTTGATAGTGACTGAGCAGCCAGACTTGTCTCAAGAGGGATAAATGTGAGCTGTAGCATTGAAATCCACAAATACAAGTATACAAAACACACACTCAGCTTTCTAGTAAAATAATGATTTAACTGTCAGTTTTAAATAAGCCTTCTTTAAAAAGGGCATTATGTAACAATAAAAATACACTTCATAACACTTTCTCAGAATCAATGTAAGCAAGTAGATATTCATTAGAGATGCTTCATGCACATTCCCCTCCCTCCTCAGGGTGACCTCCCACTCACAGACCCCCCTTCTCACTTATATTGCTCCTTGTTATGCGCTGTCCCTCCTCTGTCCCGCCTCTCTCCCCCCTCCCTCCTCTCTCTCCCCCCTCAAAACTGTCTTTTTATCATGGCCATATCCTCTCTTAACCACCCCCCTTCTCCCCCTACACCCACTCCTAGCCTCCACACATCCCATTCCGACATTGCAACCTTATCTACGCACAAACCTCCCATACTCCGAACACCTTTGAAGTCGCCCTCTGGAACACCAGATCGATCTGCAACAAAACCACTGCTGTTCTAGACCTTTTCTTACGCCTTAACCTTCAATTTCTCTGTATCACTGAAACTTGGATCCCTCCCCACAACACCTCTGTTCCAGCATCCCTCGCCTCTTCTTACTCTTCATTCACACATGTCCCTCATCCCTCAGGCCGTGGTGGTGGCCTAGGCCTTCTTTTCATCCTCACTTTACTTCCTCTCCATCTCCTACTCCACTACCCACTCTTCCATCCTTTGAATTAATGTATAAAATCTTTAACTATCCGCACGCTATATCATTCCTCATCATTTATCGCCCCCCCTAGCCCTGTGGGCTCCTTCTACGAGGACATTGACCATCTTCTCAGCCTCATTGCCCCCACCTCACTATTCGTACTTGGCGACTTTAATCTCCATCTCTCCTCTACCTCTTCCTCCTCTCCTGTCTATCCTTGATTCCTACTTTCTCACTCCTCTCCCCTCTCCTCCTACTCACCAATCCGGTTCTACCATTGACCTTCTCTTTACCTCCTCCTTTACCGCTTCTCCCATATCTTCTCTACCTACATATCTTTCTGACCGCTCCTTACTCTCCCTCCCCTCCTTCCTCCACCCCTTTCTTCCGATGTGACCTACGTAACTTCAACCCTTCACTCTTCCTAACTTCCTGCTCCTCTCCCCCCCCTTTCTCACTTCTCTTCTCTCTCAGCCACTGAAGCCTCTTCCACCTTAACTTCCTCCCTCACCTCCACTCTTGATCTTCTCCACCCTCTTTCCCCCTTCTGCCCTTCTCGCTGACCTGCTCAACCCTGGCTCTCTCCTCACCCTTCCTCTATGCGCCGCCTTCTCAGGTGCTTTGAACGATCCTGGCTTAAGCACCCTACCTCCTCCAATCAAGATGCATACTTCTACTATCACTCCCTCTACGACTCTTGTCATAACTCTGCTAAGCGCCTTTAGTTCTCCGACCTTCTCCACTCTCAATCTTCCCACCCTCGCTGTATCTTTCAAACCTTAACTCGACTTCTCTCTCCTCCTACCCTTGATCACTCCTTCGCCTCTCCCTGCCTCTGATCTTGCCACCTTCTTTTCTAACAGTCCTTCATTTCCGCCAAACTATCCTCTCTTCCCCTTCTTAGTCTCCTCCTCCCTTTTCCATGTCCTCATTCTCCGCTATCTCTCAATCTGAAGTTGCCCTCCTCCTCTCTAAAACTCATCCCACTGCTTCTCCCTCTGACCCTATTCCCACCGCCCTCATCCCTAAAATCTACCCCCTCATACCCTATCTTACCTCCTTTTCAACATCTGTTTATCCACATCCTCCTTCCCCACTCCTTTCAAGCACGCTACCATCATACCCATTCTCAAAAAACCTTCAGCTAATCCCCTTCTTGCCTCCAACTATCGCCCCATCTCGCTTCTTCCCTTCCTATCGAAACTTCTTGAGAGCATTGTCTATTCTCAACTTTCCACCTTCATCTCTAACCATTCTCTCCTCCCCTCTGCCTAATCTGGCTTCCGCCCTCTACACTCCACGGAAGCCGCTCTCATCTCTGTACTCAACTCTCTTTCTGCCCGCTACTCTAAGCATTTCTCTATCCTCATCCTCCTTGACCTCTCTGCTGCCTTTGATACCGTCGACCACCCTTTACTCAGCGCTCTTCTTTTGGCCGAAAAGACTCTGTACTTAATTGGTTCTCCTCCTATCTTTCTAACCGTTCCTTCTCAGTCTCCTGGGGTGGCCGCACCTCCCCTAGCTTTCCTCTCAACCATGGTGTTCCCCAAGGTTCTGTCCTTGCCCCCTTTCTCTTCTCTCTCTACACTTCCTTATTGGCTGCCATGATCTCCTTCTTTGGTGTCTCACACCATTTCTATGCTGACGATACACAGCTCTTCCTCTCTTTCTCCTCCTCCTCTCCTGCCATCCATCATAAGCTTTCCTCTTGCCTCTCTGCTATTAAATCTTGGATGTCCTCTCACTTCCTTACTCTTAATTCTGACAAAACCGAAATCCTGTTCTTCCCAGCCAACACTCTTCCTGCTCCCTCCCCTCCTCCTTTTCCTCTTCCCCCCCATCCCAACTCCCCTTCTCTCCCCACACCCGCAGCCTAGGTCACCACATTGACCCCCACCTCTCCCTCTCTTGCCACATTTCTCACTGCCAGATCTCGCCGTTTCCACCTCCATAACATTTGTAAAGATCGCCCCTTCCAAACCTCTCACGCTACTAAACTTAGTCACCTCCCTTATCTTCTCCAGACTCTTCTACTGCTCCACTCTTCTCTTTGGACTGCCCTCCTCTCACCTCCCCCCCCCCCCCCTCAAATCCATCTACCACTCTGCCATCCGCTCCCTCTGGCTTCTCTCTCCTCATGATTCCATCTCCTCTTCTCTCACCTCACTTGGCTGGCTCTCTTTTAACTCACAGCTTAAATTTAATTTCCTCTGTCTAGTCTTCAAATCCCTCTCCGCCCTTGCCCCTCCCCACCTATCCTCCCTTCTCATTTTTTATACTCCTTCTCGTTCACTCCGTTCTGCGGATCTTTCTTCTCTCTCCTCCTCCTCCACCCTGCGCCCCTTCCAGCTTCTGCTCCTTCCAACTTCTCGCTCCCTTCCATTGGAACCACCTACCCCTTCCTGTCCGTTCTATTACCTCCTACCCCTCATTCTGCTTTTCTCTAAAATCTTCTCTTCCACTCACCCCCCTAGCTTCCTTTTTTCCTCTCTCACTACTGACTCTACCTCTTCCCACTCCCTCCCTCACTTAGCCCCTCTCCTTCTGCACCCTTCCTATCAATATTTGTAAATTGTTCCTTGTACTGTTCGCTGGTTCAGATTCAATTTGTCATGCATTGCTTATTGTATTATGCTTGTTCCTCTTGTTAAGCGCTTTGGATGAAAGCGCTCTATAAATAAAAATAAATGCTAATAATACAAATACTTCCTACACCCTGGGGTGACTTCAATTACTAGGACAGTGTTGGCATTTATATATCAGTTTTTGTACCTGTTAAAAGTCTGAGGTTGTGGAAAAGGTTAGGGAAGGAGAAAATTTTAACAGGTTCTCGGAGCATGTGAGCACTTTTCAGTCTCCCAATGAAGTCTAGAATATATCGTTCCCAGCAATACAAGTTAAACTTATGCACTACCTATTAGGGACAGTTAGAATCAAAGTCAATGGGGTCAGAAGAGTCTGCAGAGAGCCAGGACAGCCAAAGTCAATTTGAACAATGTCTATGGAGCTGAGGCACTTCTGTAGATAGCACAAAGTCTTGCACAAAGTTAGGGAGTTTAAGGAATCACTGTTGGGCCACAAGCTGTTAGGTTTGTGAAGGACAGAGCTGAGATCAACTCTGAAAAGGCAGCTACTGCAAGTCTCAAGTGAGATAATGCAAGCTACAGACAAGAGGTAAGTACCCCTTAGTTAAGACAGTACCTTAGGTTTGAAGAAGAGGATCCAGCTGGCTTCTGTTCTGGTTGCAGTCTTGCAGATCCTGGGTTCCTGATCCTCCGTCTTGGGGACAAGGATATCTGGAGGACTCCTGCACTGCAGTTTGAAGGTTGTCTGCAGCTATGGGCTCTTTTCAATACAGTGGCACTTCACCGTTTCAACTACCGGCAAATAGCATCACCGCAGATCTTGGACACTTGATGGGCTTCACTTGCTTCTGGAGTTCAGCACTCTGGTGAGGAGACTCGGGTTTGGGTCGTCCTGCTTCGGGAGGGTCCTCAGGATCTATCTTCCTGGAGCTTTAGTCCGCCTTAAAGACGATGCACTTGACTATGGATTTCTCGACCCCTGGCACTCAGTTCTAGCAGCAGCAAAGAAGTACAGCCAGTTGGGGAAGGTCCTCTAGCAACGTTCGTCTTGGGGTTAGTTAATCCCACCAACCCAAGGGAAGAAGTCGTCCGTTCCGGGGCTTCTCTAGTAGATTCGGAATTGGAGCGTCAGCACTGCAGCGGGGCGTCACTTGGCAGTTGAACGGTCCAGGAGGGTGCAGCAAGCTTCTCTTAACAATTCCTTCAGATGTTTCGTCCAGTGGTTGACTCTGCCTTCAGTTCAACAAGCCTCGCCTTTTATGCAGGTTTCTCCCATTCATGCATAGCTTAGCTCTCACTCGCACAGCAGGGTTGCAGTCCTGCAAGGACATCCAGCCATTCAATCAGCACTGGGTGCATTGGGGTAACCAAAGAGACTAAGGACAGGGAGCTTTGGGCACCTCCCTTACTTCCTGCCCTCCCCTACACACTGGAGCCACAAGTGGATTTCAGCACTGAAGCCAACCAAAGGCAAACAAACAAAAGGGTTATCCTGGTTTGGCATGCAGAGTAAAACCTAAGAGACCTTGCAAGCAAGAAATGTCGAAAAAAGACTGGGCCATTTTGACAAAATGGGCACCCATGGGTGCACTACTGCATTTGAGGATTCAGCCTGCGGTAGAAACGCACAATGGTAGGGAAATTAAACCTGTTTCAACGCACAGACGAAAACCCAAGAATGACCTCACAAACGGAAAATGGCAAAAAAAGACCGGGGCCACTTTGACACAATAGTCACCCATGGGCGCTGTACTGCAGCTGAGTGTTCAGCCAGTGGTAGAAAAGCACAATGGTAGGGAAAAGTTAACCACTGCCACCAGCCATTTAAAGTAGTGAGGGTAACATAAAAATGTTATGAGAAGGTAGGATGAGGGCCTACTAGGTAACCCCCGAGCAATCCACAAAAGATGGTGTGTGCTGGATCTCAAAAGAGAAATGGTAAGTAAAGTCAATTTCACTTTACTATTCTTGGGAACCGTAGTTCACCCAAGAAAAGGTATTTAAACTTTAAGAGAACCCTAAAAGGATTTCCGACACTGCACTGAAGGTGCTGTGCGTCACCATACAAAAGGTAGATGCTTATGGTTTTTGTCAGGCTCCAAAAACAATGAAAAACAAAGTCCAAATCAGATCAAAATTCCATGAGAGTGATAAAAAGGTCACTCACTCCCGGGTACAGATGAAAAGTCCTAAAGTCCAGCAAAAGAGCTTTGGGGGAAGTGGGGGGGGGGGGTTCTAAGGTTGAAGGGAATTAGTGCAGAAAAGAGAATTCTCCCCAACACTCTTTACTACTACTACATATCCACTAACGTGATGACAAGAGTAGTAGCCCCAAGAGTTCTTCCTACCTCAGCAAGTGACCACAATCCAGTCATACTGTCGTGCTCTCTAAAAGGCAAATCTAAAGCAGACTTATGGCCCCGAAAGACCAAATTAGAGTCTGGAAGAAATTGATTACATATCAAACCTCACAATGCACCTCAGTAGTAATCTTGGCAAGCACTTGACGAATCTCAGGTGGAATATGAGCGTGTGTTGATTGTATTCAGTGAACTGCATAGGACTAGCAGACCGCTCTTTAAACAGACACACACTTTTAATGATATGATCTGTACTAAAAGATGCCTCCTTTGTAAGGACCTTAGAGAGCTTTGATACGTCCCACTGATTGTGAGGGACCTTATGATTAAAAGACTGAAACAAATACTGAACCTGGATCCCACACATAGATCGATGTTTCAAAAGGACGCAGAAGCAATGCTACAAGCTATGGGTTCACGGAACACAAGGAATTTGTGCCAGCTCTTGAACGGTGGGAAACCGACCAGCTGTCCCTTTCAATTAAACCCCATACCTGAAAGTTTGTGGGTGACTTCCTTTGGGAACCTTTTTTTTTAAACTTTGATTTTATCATATTCTTAATGTAACAAACAGGCTCAATGCATGTTCAGAGGATATACATTCGACTGGCTCAAGAACGAACGCCCCCCTCACCATCCACCCCAATACAAACCCACCCCCCCTGATAACTTTAATCAAACTCGAACCATAGTTTAGGGAGTCTCCTTGAAAGCTCTGTGTCCGGAGCTTGGGAGTAAATGTGGTCGTTGATTTCTTCTATGGCTGTATTCCGTCCACCATCCCCCGGGCCTTGGGCACCCGTTCCATCTTTGGATCCTCCCTGACCCCATCCCCGTCAGCCCACGCCAGGGACCTTACTGGACATCAGTGAATGTCAGATCCCCAGGTCTGCTGCACCCTGTACCAGTTTGCTTGGAATGAGCCACTGTCATTGTTCATCATTGCCGTTAGTTTATCCATTAAGAACATATTCTTTACCTTTTTCAGCCAGTCCTCCTTCGAGGGGGTCTCCGGGCTCTTCCATTTCTGAGCCAGGGCCAACCTTCCTGCCCTCAGCATCGTTTCCCACATTCTAGGGTACCTGTATATGTCAGTGTCCTCCGGAGGGAGACCCAGCAACATCGTCAGAGGGTTCTGGGGGAGTAATTCCTCAGAGACTTCAGCGATCCAACCCCTTACCGCCTCCCAGTACTCCTGTACTTTTGGGCAGTGCCACCACATGTAGTCCCTCGTTCCGGCCTGGTCACAACCCCGTGGGCAATTGGGCGCACTCTCGAGAACATTTTTGACAACTTCACAGGGTCTGTGCCACCCCTGCCAAAACGTGCGGAAGCCCCTCCTCTCCGCTAAGTTAAGTGTTCAGGATTTTGTACGTCCCAGATACCGCCCCCTTCTTTGAGGTCGCTGTGTCGAGTAGTTTCTCAAAGGGGGTCAGCTGTCTCTTCAAGTTTTAGCCCCACGATTGGTCACAAAGGATACCCTTCAAGCAGAGGTATTTGAATATGGAGAGGCACCCCTGCCCGAGAGCGTCTCTCAGTTCCTGATATGCTAGGAATTCCCCTTCCCTGAACATCTGCCCCACCCACTCCATTCCTGAGTCGGACCAGGCATGTGCATTGCGGAACCCCCTACTTCCCAGTTTGAGGGGGTGTCCCCAGAGTGAGGACATCGGTGACGGCCACGACGTTATATATGCCGTCTGGGGGCCCTCCTTCCAGATTGCCCAGAGAACTCCCAGTGTCGGTGGGATTTAAGTCTGTTCGGGATGAACCTGCGTGAGGCCCAAAGGAGGTCTCGAACTTTAAGAGGGTGGGTGTCCATGTCTTCCAAGTAGGACCAGTAGGTTCCCATCCCACTCTTTCATGTGCTCCAGGAGGACGCGCAACTGGGCGGCGCGGAAATAAAGTTGGAAATCTGGCAACCCAAACCCTCCCTCCTCTCTCGGTAAGGTCAGGACAGCCTTCGCGGTCCTCGGGGTCCTACCCTGCCATATAAACTCTTGCACCGCGTTCTGAAGAGCCCTGAAGGTTTGGTTGGGGACGCTGGTTGGGAGAGCAGTAAAGAGATACAGTAAACGTGGTAGTATATTCATCTTTACCGCCGTCATGCGGCTGTACCAGGACAGAATCATTGAGCCCCATCTCCTAAGGTCTGCGGTGATCCCTGCCATGACTGGGTCATAGTTGGTAGGGGCCAGCTTTGATAGATCCCTGGTGAGGAGGTCGCCCAGGTATCGGATAGAGACCTTCCCCACTGTTATCCCTTTGAGCCTGTCCAAGGAGTCTAAGCCCGGGTCCCGTGTGCTCATGGGGAGCAGAATTGATTTAGATGCGTTTATCTTTAACCCCGAGAAGCGCCCAAATGCGGCCATCAGGGACAGGAGGGGGTGGGGGGGAGCGAGCAGTCAGGATCCACCAGGTAAGCCAGAATATCATCCACAAACCGGGAAAGCTTGAATTCTACTTCGCCTCTCCTAACCCCCTTGATATCCGGGTGTGCTCTGACTGCTATGGCCAGGGGTTCCATTGTGACGACGTAGATCAGGGGAGAAAGTGGGCATCCCTGCCTTGTTCCCCATGAGAGGGGGAATGGTTCTGACAACATGCCATTCACTTGTACCCTTGCCTTCGGGGCTCTGTATAATGCGGTCACCCATTCCCTAATGTGTACCCCAAAGCCCATTTTCTGGAGGAGGAGTTCCATGTATCTCCACTCGACCCTGTCGAACGCCTTCTTCGAGTCCAGGGAGAGGACACTCTCTTGTTGAGGTCCGACCCCTGGGCATAATGAAACAAATCTATGGTTTTGCGAATGTTGTCTGAGCCCTGTCTTCCCCTTATGAACCCAACCTGGTCCCCGTGGACCAGTTTTGGCAGTATCACCTCCATCTGCCTGCCAATTACCTTATCTAGGATCTTTACGTCAATGTTCAACAGAGATATTGGGAGGTAGGAGGTGCACTCCGTGGGGTCCTTGCCATCCTTGGGCAGTACTACAATTATGGCCTCCATCATGGAATCCGGGAGAGTCCCCCACTCCAGCACTGCATTAAACACCTTCACTAAGTGCGGGGCTAGAGTCGAGCAAAACCTTTTATAGAAGTACACTGGGAAGCCGTCCTCACCCGGGGAAGTGCCCACCTTCATCCCGCTGATCACATGTTCTACCTCATCCTCGGTTACCGGACCCTCCAACCTCTCTGCCATATCCCCGGTCAGGGCCGGGATTTGTATAGAGTTCAAGAACCCTTCAATCTCTGCCTCACCCCTGTTATATTATAGTATCGGCGGAAGGCCTCTCCTATGTGGGGCGCGTCATGGCCTATCGACCCCTCCTCGTTCTTCACTGCTTTCACCATTCTACTTCTCTGTACCTCCCTCAGTTTCCAGGCCAGAATCCTATCCGCCCTGTCCCCTTTTTCATGCTTAACCAGTTGAAGACTCCTCTCTGTTTTGTGTAGGAGGAGATCCTTCAACTGGAGCCTATAGTCGTCCAGGGCGGCTACCTGATCGCGATCTAAGAGTTCTACTGGGGGGCCCCCGGCTGGAGTTGGGCTATTTTTTCTCTCAGGGACCTCTCCTGGGCTTCCCTTTCTCTTTTTTTCCTGGTCTTCCTTTTTGATGAGGACTCCCCTTAAGGTTGCCTTAAAAGCGTCCCATAGGGTGTGCGAGCCTACCCCCCATTATCATTGAGCTCGAAGAATTCCGTTATGGCATCTAGCACCTCCTCTGCGTGGACCTCATCCTTCAACAAGGAGTCATCACACTTCCATCGTCCCCTGCGGTCGCTTAGCCATCCCCTTGCTATGGTGACTCGGACCAGGTCATGGTCTGACCAGGGGACGGGGTCAACGCTGTGGCCAGTGACCAATGGGTGCAGGGTCTCATCCACTAAGATGTAGTCTATTCTGGAAAATGACGTGTGGATGCCTGAGTAATATGTGAAAGAGGGGGCGCCCATCCTGGGTGTCGGGATCGTGTTCACCAGGCCTAATTCTGAGTTAACGCTTTGGAAGTTTCGTGCCATGGTCTCGTCTGCTGCCCTGGAGATCTGGGGACCAACGCGCTTCCTATCCTGGGTTGGGACCCAGGACCATGTTGAAGTCCCCACCCACCGTGCATTGGACGAATAGCTTGAGTCTATCCCTCACCTCTTCCCAGAATTGAGTTTGACCTTCGTTTGGAAGGTATACGACGGCAAGAGTGAGTGGGGCGACCTGCAGAGACCCCTGTACCAGCAAGTGCCGCCCCTCTGGGTCTTTCAATACGGCCTCTTTTTCGAAGCCAACATTCCTTGCTAACAAAATGGCCACCCCTCTCTTTTTGCCCTTGTGGGACGCACAAAAAAACCTCCCCAATTCCTCCCCCCCGCATTTTAGGCTCCTTCCCCCGTGCCCAGTGAGTCTCCTGCAAGAAGAGAAGGTCAAGGTTCGCCCTTCTAAACTCCCTACAGACCAGGGACCTTTTTGTGGGGGTGTTTAGGCCCCGTACGTTGAGAGAGCCCACTCCCAGGGCCGGCAGCAGACTTTCAGCCATAATCTAGGTTTTCTTCTCTCTCGGTCAACATCTTCACATTACCCTTCCTTGCGTGCTCACTTAGTTTTGTTTTGTGCTCCTCTCCCCCCACCCCTCCCCCCCGGGTGGGCCGAAACGTTTCCCCAACTGCCCCCATTTCCAACCCCTAACTGAGCAACCCCAACTTCTGAATACCCCCCTCCCCGGGCGTCCAGCCAGTTCTGCCATTGCTGGCTTTTGGCCGAACCACCAGCCTGCCCCCTTCGGCCAGGCGATCCATGTAAAGCTTGTCACTTTGAGCCCCCCCCTGTCCCCTTTTTGCGTCGTCCCTTCTATGGACCCCTTATACTTGCTGTTCTTAGGGACGCTGTTAGTGGTAGAACCTCTGAGTCCTCACTCGTCTTTCCAAAACTTGACGGGTCGCCCCCGTTCTCAGTCCTCAGAGTCGTTCCGTTCTCCGTCCTTCGCTGGAAACGGAGTATTCATTTTTCTGAATTTCCTTGCGCCAGTTTTCTTCTCCTGTCTCCCGACGGGCCAAGGCCACTTGGTCTGGCCATCTCCGGCCCCGATGGGCCCCTCCAGGAGTTTGATTCTGTTAAGTAATCTTGGATGGCTCCCCGTATGTCATCTTCCGTGATCAGAGTTGACTGTTGACCCATATATTCGAAAGCCAGGGAGAAGGGGTAGCCCCATCTGTAGCGCATTCCCTTCTCCTTGAGCAGTTGCGTTAGGGGGTGGGACATTCTGCGCTTGGCCAGTGTATAGGCTGAAAGATCCTGGTAGATTGAAGTCTGGGCATTGTTGTAAGTGATCTCCCAGGCCTTTCTGGCCGCCTCCTGGCACTTTTGTCTTTTCCGAATAGTAGTGGAACCGGACCAAGATCGACCGGGGGCCCCCCCGCTATGCCCTGCGCACCCTATCGAATGTGAGTTCCGTTGTCATCTGTTCTGCAAACAGGAGGGTGATAACATCTCGCACCGCTCGGGTGATGTCTCCCTCCATTTCTCCTTCCAATTTGGGTACCCCGAAGATTCTGAGGTTGTTCCTCCTTTCCCTGTTTACGAAGTCATCCATCTGCCGGGCCCGTTTCTCGTCCCTCTTCTCCAGGGCAGCTAGCCTCATGCCTATTTGTATATCTTGAGATGCTGTTGTTTGGTTGGTCTCAACCTGTAACAGTCTGCCCTCGACCTTGTCCACCCATTGGACCATTTTTTCAAATTTCTGGGCGATATCAGAGTGCATGTCTCTGATTTCCTGCAGGATCGAGACAAAGCCCCCTTTCCATTGCCGCTGTGGAAGGTGCCGGGGCCTCCGACTGGGCCATTTCTCTATTGAGGCTCCTACCTTTGTTGCTACTTGGTGCCTCCTGAAAGCGATATTCCTGCAAGGTTTCTCGCCAGTTCATCGGTTCCCCCCCCCCCTGCGCCCCGCCGCCGAGAACACCGCTGTCCCGGCGGGGACTGAGGGACCCCTCCCGGATCAGTCTGTCATTTCCTTCCTGGGGTACCCAGAGGGGGCTCGTGAGAAGGGGGGGGGAACCAGGGTAAGGTCTCCCCCCACTCGAATGAAGTATGCCTTTGGTGCTGCAAGGGGGTCATTATTGGGCGGGAACACTCCCCTCCGTCACCAGGCGGGGGCCTCACACCCAGTCCAGCTTCGCTGTGGCAATCGGGGACTTCTTTTGGCCTTGTGGAGGTCGTTGTGGTCAGAGTAGTCCGTTTGACCAGGCCCGTGGGGCCTTTCCCAAAGGGCAGGGGGACAGGGCACCGTGGTCCCGACCCTCAACTTAGTCAATCGTCTGCGCTTTGACCCCCGGGGGGGGCGTCTCTGGGCAGGCACACGCCCCACCAACACTGGTCGGGGGCCTCGCACCCGGATTCCCCCCCGAGGCTGACGGTGCCTTCTCTGTGTCCCCGGGGGGGGGGGCTAGAATGATCAGCTGTGGCACTAGTGCCGATTCCCCGCCTGCTACCTTCTGATCCCTCATGGGCAGTGGCCGGCGTGCCCGCGTCCCGGGTGAGGATCCAGGGACCCCAACCCGCCTATGTCACGTGCGAGGCGGGCCCCCTCACCTCCGCCCTCTCGTCGAATGCGGCTCCTGTGTTCTTCTGGGCCCTCCGTGTCGGTGGGCCCCTAAGGCCAGCGCTGAGGAGTCTTGTGGGTGCCTCCTCGCCCGGGCCCGCCCTGCTTTTTCGCTGCGGGTGGCGTCGGGCTCTGGCACCTCTGCCCCAGTCTCCCGGGAGCCAGCCTCCGGCGTGTTATGCCCTGGCTTGGGGGGTGGGCGCGAGCCCGCTTCCCGCTCTGTGGACGCTCCCCGTTCTGTTGGGGACCCTGTCCCCAGCCGTGCCTCTCCCCCAGCAGGTGTGTCAATCTGGAAAAATGAATACCCTTCATTTGAATGATAGACGTCACTTGATGGCCGTGGGCCAACCGTTTTATGCACCAAATTATAGAAATATAAACTGCTATGCTTGTCCGACGAGCGGCCATTTTAAATGTAGCAAGAATCGCCATTTTGCTTGTTAACCATTGCTCATTGCTTTCTGTCTAAAAACTGCTTTGCAGCTTGCAATTCTTGCGAATCCTGCTTACTCTGCTCAACTGTTAACATTGTTGTCTGAATATGAAAGGACAAGGTCGCGGGACTGAAGAGTTTGCAGAAACTCCTCATGAGTAGATCAGAGAGGAATGCCCACGCTCCCTCTCTGTAGCCTTTGGAGAAAGCTGCAGGGCATTTAATCACTTCACAGCTGCCAGCCAGTCTTGTACGATGGTAGAATATGTTAGAATAATACAGTTAAAGGCTTGAATTATGCTTCTCTTACGGCCCCCCTTCGCAAAACCCTTTAGAACGTGTCGGCTCCCAGGACACGAATAGTACCTCATAGATGGCAAAGCTTGGAATGTGGCTCTTCCCCCGTGCACAGATTGCTTCCAAGAACAGAACCACTGTGTTCTAAAAGATGCCTCCGCACTTAAATTGCACATTGTTACTAGAATAGACATCGAAAGCATTATAATCGTCATACTCGGATATGTCCATCGTCATCCCGAGTTCAAAGGAACTTAATACAGAGGGGTGTTGAACATGACTTTGCTGATTGTATGATATGTATTTTGTATATATGTAACTGATGTATGTAATTCGCTCTCTTGCGTCCCTCGAGGTCTAGGAAACTCGCGGGGCGTGAGATCAGAATTGGCCAATTAATACTATCTTTTGCTTGCAATAAACCCTAGCATTGGGAATTTGAAACCTCGTGTCGGCGCATCTTTTCGTGTATGGTCATTGCCTTGTTTCCATAGCACTAGGGGCCCCTTTCAGGTGTAGGGAGCTGGTCGAGGGGAGGGGAAGGTCCGTGCAATGCGTCCACACGGTTCCGAAGGGACGCCTCTCCTTCCTCGGCTCCGTGGCCGCCAAGGCCTCGCTTCGCTTTACACCCGGAAGCCTCGGGTCTCGTTCTCGGGTTCCCCCTGGGTTCCCGAGCGTCTCTATCGCACGTGGGGTGGGGTGGGACGGGGGGGGTCACCACGCCAATCCGTCGAGTTGGGTCCGCATGGGGGGGGGCCTCAATCTCCTATAACTGCCAGGCTTTGGCGGGAGCAGTACACTCAGGCAGCCATTGCCTGTGCGCCCCCTGGTGGCCTCTGGGAACATTTTAAGGAACACCACTCAACAAAGAGAAGTTCATTTAATTACCCAATGCATACCATGGAACACCAGCTTTGAAAAAGAGGAAATCCTGTACATAATTATGAAAGCCAACAGGTCGCGTGCTCCGGGACCTGATGGATCTTAATTAAAAGGATTGCGCTCATGGCTCTAGTCCCAGCCTCCTGGAAACGGTGTGTCGTGGTTCCAATTTCTAAGAAGGACGACTTGACAAACCCCAAACAGTATCACCCAATCGCCCTTCTTGTTGTTCTAGGCAAGATTGTCACCACAGTTCTAATGGCTGAACAAGTGGATCTTAGAGTTGGGAGCCTTTGTTATCTGTCAAACAGGCTTTGTTAAAGGTGTTGGATTTAATTGAAACCTGCTCCTAATGAGGCTTCCAAAAATGAAAACACTTGGAGGTGACTAAGGTCTACATAGCACGCGTTGATCTGGAACACTCATTTGATAGCATCGTTGGAGAACGTCAATGGGAGAAATTGACGACATGAGTGTCCTGAGGATTTATCAGCCATCAAAGATCTGTACACTGGAACGTCTCTGCAAATCGAACTTGACCAAGAAGGGCATATGACTAAAACATCCATACATTCAAGGGATTAATACAGGGATGTCTTCTTGCCACCATATTATTTAACTATCATTTCCGACCTGCGTGAAGTCATGGATCTCCCATCTTTTTGAGAAGAAATTGGACACTCTTCAACTTTGTTAGGGAGAATTCTTAAAAATGTGCTAATTCCTCTTCTACCTTAGAGACCCCCAGCTATTTTTGCTGGACTTCAGGACTTTTTCTCTCTCCTGTATTTTTGTGATTTTTGACCCTGTTTGTTTTAATTTTGGAGTCTGACAAACTTCATAGGTATCATCTTTACATTGTGACACACAGTGGCACAGGGAAGTCTCTTAGATTTCCCAAACGTTTAAATACCTTCTCTTGGTGAAACTGTTTCCGAGAGCAGTGAATTGAAATGGACTTTACTTACGTTTGTTACTTTCTAGACCCAGCCCACACTACCTAGGGTGCTGGAGGGGTTACTTAGTATCCCCTTTGTCTAGTTTCGCATGTAGAATTTTCATGTTACCCTTTCTACAATTAATGGCTGGTGGCAGTGGTTTACTTTTTACTACCATTGTATGTTTTTACTGCGGGCTGCGTTTGTACCCACAGTAAGGCACCCATCGGTGCCAATTTCGTCAAAATGGGCCGGTCTTCTTTTTTCACCATTTTTTGTTGGAAAGGTCCTGCTTGAGATTTACTCTGCTTGCCAAACCTGGTTTTTGGTCCCTTTGTTCGTTTTGTCTTTGGCGGGATTCACGAGTGAAACCCGCCTCTGGCTCCAGTATGCCTGGCAGGAGCAGGAAGTGAGGTGCCCGAAACTCCCTGTGCTTAATCCCCTTGGTTACAGGTAAACACCCAAAGGTGATTATATGGCTGGCTGTCCTTGGAGGACAGCCACCCTGCTGTGTGATTGACAGCTAGGCTGGAATGAATGGGTGAAACCTGCATAAAAGGCAAGGCTTTTTGGCTTGGCAGGCAGAGTCGACCACTGGAAGAAGGAACCCGAAGAAGAACTTGGAAGAGACGCCTGCTGCAACTCCTGGACCGTTGGTTTACCTGGTGGAGCCCTGCTGCTGTGCTGAAGTTCCAAATTTGCCTCGACTAGAGAAGCACTGCAAGGACGACTTCTCCCTTTTTGAGTTGGTGGAACCAATCCACTCAAAAGTAAGCCCGTCTGGACATCCTCTCGCCATCAGCACTAGGAAGATCCTCCGGACTTCCCTGATGCAGGATATACCAAGCCTGAGCCACTTCAACAGAGTGCTGCACCCCAGAAGCAAGGAAAATCTGAAGTGGTATCAGAGAAGACGTCCTCCCTCTTGTTTCCCATGACTGAGGCTCAGGAACAACAGGATCTGCAGAGATGTACAGGAACAGAAGCCATCTGTAACAAGTTCTTCTAACCAGAGGTACTGTAAAGTGGTCTAAGAGAACTTACCTCTTGTCGTGTAGCCTTACTTGCTCTCAGTTGAGACCTGTCTTATTTACCTTACAGACTTGCTAAAGCTTTGCCCCCCTCACAAGCCTCCCAGCTTTTGGCCCTTCAAGTGTTCTATGTTATACAAACCTTTCTGAAAACATTGTGTAAGACTTTTTACCTACCTGCAAAGATCTGCAGCTCCCCTAGACATTGTGCAATTAACATTGGCTGTCCTGGCTCCCCGAGAGTCTCCTCTTTACCTCTGACTTTGTGCTTTAGCCTTTCCCCCAGGAAAGGGTTAATTTACTCTGAATTGGAACGTTTTAAAAGTACATATGTTTGTGAATTATTTGTTAACCTTTGTTTTATTCCTCTTATCTTTTACACCAAACTCTGTGTTATGTTACTTGGCATTTGTATAGCGCTCTATATATCATTGTTATGACCTCAATACGCTGGTAGGTTGAACACCCTCAGGAACCCTAGTTCTGGTCAGTAGAGAGAGATAGTCGTAGGGGGTGTTGGTGCACCAGATGTGTGCAGCTGATGTAATTGCCGGATTGTAGCTGCATCCTAGCATTAGGTGTGATGCTGAAGATATCAGTTGGACGTGTGCAGTCTGGTGGCTGGACACCCTGACTAGGCTCTGGCTGCGTTAGGCCTGAAGGACGCCTATGTGAGCGACTAGGCCGGAATGTGCTCGGCTAGCTGCGTTTTATTAGGGTGATGAGGTGTTCATGGGGTCGTATTTGTATGTGAACAGCTAGGCCGAATTAATCGGGGGGGTAAAGCTGTGTTCTAGTTGACTGATGGTGTATAGTAGAGAGTAAGCAATGGTAGAGTATTGCTCTAAATGTACCAGTGATAAATCAATGCCCATAGTAGCCTAGCTATTTAAGTAACCTGAGGGTGTAGGAAGTGTCTGTGTGCCATCACCAATGGGTATCATCTGATATAGAGAAATGTAAGTGTGGTTTGAAGTGTATTATAAGCGTTACATATATTGCTCCCTTCTGAAGAAGGCTTATGAAACTGACTTTAAAATAAATTAATAATTGTTTTATCAAGAAACCTGGAGTATAAGTGTAAATTTGAATAACTGCTACTGTGAAACTCTGTCACAATATTACTGCTCACATTGACCGCTCTTGAGATCAGCCTGACTGCTCAGCCACACTACCAACCTGTGTAGTTCAGACTTATACCAAAAGTCGGGTCCCTATTGCCAGGAGGTAAAGGTTATTGTAGTGCACCCAAAGGATACAGCATACAATCTTGCCTAACAAATACGTTGAACAGAAGGGCTTACAAATAAATGCCAGTAAGTCCAAAGTATGGATCCTGTAGAACAGAAGCAGCCGAAATAGAAGACCCTGAGCTTGACCCTAAACCATCATCGAATCAGGCAGGTACTGTCTATAAAATCTCTAGGCGCTATGATAAGTGTAAGTGCATGTGAACCCCTATGGAAAGAACATCTGGAGAGCAAATCAAACAACTGCTCAGTGTGTCCCAATTGGATGGAAATACGGAAAATGTTTGCTCCTCCCGATTGTACATTTTTACAATTAGAAAGTGACACCAGCCATCAACTATGCTGACGAGGCCTGGCAAATATGCGAACAACTGGATTTTGCACCTCCCAAATGCTGTCCCTATGTTGGTGATTGGGCACAAGCTCGGCCTGCTACCTTTACAAGTAAGAGTGGTATGGAAATCTTTACTCCTCTTTAGCAAATTGCAAACATCTGACTGACCGCCCCAATTCTGAATTCTATTGTTAAATCAAGCGACGGTGCCAGAGTGGTCATTGAATATGTGGCTAGAAAGATGTTGCGCGATCTTGTCCAATTTGGGCTCATCGGTTGGCATCCTTTGCCGAAACCCAACGCATGCAAAAGGAATACTGTGGGCTGAAAATTGGAGTCACTTAAATAAAAAAGAGCTAACTCCAAGGTGTACACGCGTTCCAAAAATTGTTCAGCGTCCCCTAATGTGGTACCGTTATTTCTGATGCTTGTTAATCTGCTTAGAACCACATGCTGTGCATATGGTCTGACATCCAGTGGTAACCGCGGAGTATTGCATCTTGTCTTTCGGGGGACCCAAAGGGGACGTCGGCATGGGCGTGTCAGAAACACTATCCCTATCGTGACATGTTTAGTACCCAAAATCCCTCACGCGCCGAGGTCCCTCAGATTGTTTTTTTCCGCCCAGATAACTGGTCGCCCTATAGCGGAGCTCTTCATGAGACATTGTTTATCTTACCAAATTGTCGGTTATTCCCCGTTAAGTCACTTCGCCCATCAAGAACATCTTCGACGAAGACTACCGGAGAATCGTCTACGGCTGTGGGTTCCGGCGCATAGATCCGGCGTTAGGACTTCCACGTGGTCGGGCCTTCTGGCCGGCCTACACAGTAGGGAGAGTGGGCTCAGGGTTTGCCATACTGTTATGTCTTTCCTCTTTTCCACTGCTTTCCTTTTTGGTCTGGTCACCCTTCCCTTCTGCTATGGAAAGGACTCAGTTTAGATTCTGCCCTGTGTGTAGGGTCAGATATCCGTGGAAAGACAAGCACACGTCGTGTAACGCTTGTCTCCCCCTAGAGCACGATGAGAAGTGGTGTTCGGCGTGTAAACTCCTTAAACCTAAAACCCTTAAGGAGCGCCGGTTGAAGCGGCGGGCCGCATACGGAATGTGACGAGTGGAGCCTCCCTCCCCTGCCGCGACACCAGCCGAAAGTGTGGGGGGGTACATTGGATGACCAAACGTCCAGCGCGGACGTTATAGACCTTGAGGCGGACTATTCTAGGGCCGCCACACCCGTCCCCGACCCTTCCAGGCTCGACTCCGGTCTTGCTACAGGGACCACACCCAGTGACAGGGGCGTACAATCGCACTGCACAAAGCACAGAACCCAAGCGCCCTCCTCGATGACTTCGTCGAAGAAGGCGATAGCGCCAACGGGTCCGCCGGAAACTTCAGCGGCACCCAAGGATCGGTCTGATCCGAAGCCTTCCCCGCATCCGCAGCAGCGCATGACGACTGGGCATAAGAAACTTAACAAGGGCGCTACTCCCCAAACTACACGCGCCGAAGTTTCAGAACAAGAAACTTCGACGCATTCCAAAGTTTCCAAGGCCCGTACAGGCCCGAAAACTAGGAGTAGGCCTCTACACGAGAAGCCATCCCCTGGCCCTTCTGGAGCCGCGTAAGACATTTTCACTGTCAACACATCATCGGAGGTGTTGTCTCCCGAAGATTCGGTGACTATCCGTAAGAGCATCAATAGGATTGCTACGGCAGTGGGCCTAGAACCGGTTCCGCCCACAGTTATGGGCCAATCCGCCGAAAAGTTTTCCACTGATTGGGAAGACGATCCTGAGGACTCTTATGAAGAAAGCCAGGTACCCCTCTCTAGCACCCTGAGGAGATCCTCTCAATGCCTTAGGACGGAGAACACGGTTCCTACTCAGCTAGGTCCATTTGGGTCATCCAAGTGGACCATGGAGCAATTCGAGGGGTGTATGGATCGGCTGGAGCAGTTTTTCAGGGCTTCTGATCAACGTCTGCCGAAAAAAGCTCGGGTAGACCCTAACCCTCAAACACAAGATGTCCAACACCTAGATGACTATCAAGAAGATGTCCAGATGGACACATATAGAGACATCTATACAGAAGAAGAGGAGGAGTCTTTTCTGGACAACTATGGGGAAGATCAAGGGGCAACGGACAACTGGGAGGACACCCAGGAGAACAATCACAACTCTGATATAGTTTGCCTTGACTCTCCCCCATCCACCCCGATTGGACAAGCTTCCCCGGTGGATGATCAAATGGCTTTCAACAACATGTTGAAAAAAGCAGCGTAATTCATTAAAATTGCCACGCTGGAAGCCTTGCCCGAACAAAATTTCGCGGATGACATTATTAATGAAAAGCCTCCGGCAAGCCAGTCTATCCCTCTCGAGCTCTGTAAAGAGACGGCTGGCCCCTTCCTTACTCGCACCCGCTCAGACTAGGGCTGTGAACCCAAGGGTCGAAAAACCTTTCCGACCGAACCGCTTTATATCAAAGGACACGCAATCCCAGACTCGCTGGTGGTGACCAACACTCGCAAGAGAGCAGGGGTTCCCCTTGCCACGGAAGAGTCACCCCCGGACAAGGAGTCCAAAAGGTTGTATGCCTTAAGCAAACGGGTTACGTCGGCGGCGGCCTATCCCATCCGGATTGCCAATAAAACGACGTTACTGGCAAGCTACGTCGATGCCCAATGGAACCTACTCCAGGAAGGCCTTCAAGAGGTTCCGGAACCAACCAGAGCCAAGCTTCTCGCCATTGTCTCGGAGGCCAAACTTGCCAATCAGAATGTTTTAAAAAATACCCTGGACACGGCAGAGACAGCAGGCAGGTCTCTCGCACAGGGTACTTTCCTAAAGAGGCACACGTGGCTGCGCACGTCGGGCTTCAAGCCTGAGACCCAGGCATCCATTATCAACAAACCCATCGAAGAGGCCAACCTCTTCGGGAAGGCGGTAGACGATGCGTTGGAGACAGCCAAGAAGAAGCACAAGACTATTAAGTCGCTGCACCAAATTTCCCAGACCCCCTCTTCACAGGGACAGTAATTCTCGGCGGTCCTTTTGAGGAAAAGCCAGCGCCGCTCAAAACAATTTCGGCACGGGCAACTTCAACTAAACCTGCTTCAAGCCCCACATACTACCTCCAGAGGGGTCAGAAGCGCAGTAAGAATAGAGGCAGAGGCTCCAATTCCAGAGGAGCGTCAACTTCGTGTCAGAAATGACCACCAAGTCCAGGTCCCCTCCCATGTCTCCCCGGTCGGGGGGCGGTTAACATCTTTCCTCAAGGCATGGGAGGGGATAACTTCAGACCAGTGGGTCTTAAAGACGGTCGCCCACGGTTACTGCGTGAAATTCGCCCTACCTCCACAGTTCAGACCGCGGAAACATCGACTCCTTTCACCGGAACATCTGCAGATCCTGATCCAAGAGGTGGAAAGGACGCCATAGAAGCCGTCCCGATTCTTCAGGTAAACGAGGGTATCTATTCAGTGTACTTCCTTGTATCCAAAAAGGATCTCACCATACATCCTGTTCTAGACCTGCGCCCAGCGAACAAGTTCATAAAGCCCCAGAGGTTTTGCATGGTAACACTGCAGGAGGTGATCCCATTGCTAAAACAGGGGGACTTAATGACAACATTGGATATGAAAGATGCATACTTTCATATTTCAATGCTGGCAGCGCACAGAAAATTCCTAAGGTTCGTGATTCAGGACAAACACTACCAGTTCAAGGTACTCCCCTTCGGCATAGCCTCAGCGCCAAGGGTGTTTACCAAGGTCCTGGCAGTGGCAGCGGCACACCTGCGCAGACTTTCAGTTCCAATTTACCCTTACCTCGACGATTGGCTCATCACGGGGGACTCGTTCGACGTTTGTTTTTCGAACACCCAAAAAACAGTAGACCTACTGTTCAGCCTGGGATTTTCTATCAACGAAAAGAAATCCAGCTTAGTCCCCAGCCAAGTAAAACCGTTCCTGGGGGCTCTAATTCGTACGGAAGACGGTCTAGTCTTTCCTTCCAACAAGAGGGTTCAGAACAGGCTCTCTCAGGTTCCTCAGTATGTAGCCAGTCGAGAGGTGATGGTACGCAAAGCTATGCGTTTGCTAGGGATGATGGTGTCATGCATATACTTGGTTCCCCACGCGCGGCTGCGCATGCGTCCCATGCAAGAGTGGCTCAACAGCCAGTGGTGTCAGGCCAGCGGACAATGGGAAGATCTGTTAGTTGTCTCGCCAGCCCTTGTTCTCTATCTGCAGTGGTGGTCGAGGGAGAACCTCTTGAAGGGGAAAACCTTCACCACCCCTGCAGTGGAAGCCACTCTCACGACAGACTCATCTCTCACGGGGTGTGGGGGCCTCACCTGCTTCAACAGACAGCTCACGGAGTGTGGTCCTCTCAGGTAGCGTCCAACCATATAAACCTACTGGAGCTACTAGCAGTGTTCAAAGCATTGAAAGCCTTTCAGGAGCAACTGCAAGGGAAGACGGTGCTGATCCTAACTGACAGCACAACAGCAATGTATTACCTGAACAAACAGGGGGGCACTCACTCTCCAGGGCTATCCAAGCTGTCCCAAAACATCTGGATATGGGCTCTCAAACACAAGATGTTCCTGATATCCCAACATGTTCCAGGGGAACTCAATCTTCTGGCAGACATACTCAGCAGAGATTTTCCTCTGCCGGAAGAGTACGAATGGCGACTGCACGAAGACATTGTATCCAACGTCTTTGCAGAATGGGGTTTTCCAGAGATCGACCTGTTCGCTACTCAGGAGAACGCCCAATGCCAAGATTACGCCTCCAGGTACCCCCAGAACCGATCCAAATGGAACGGTCTCTGGATAACTTTGTCAGGGAAATTTGCCTAAGCTTTTCCCCCCTGGCTCCCCTTCTGAACAAGATGGTACACAAGATGCACCAGGAACCAGTCACCATGATTCTGGTGGCTCCCATGTGGGCCCGCCAACCTTGGTTCGCGCACCTGATGGAAATGTCCCTCTCCCCACCAGTCAAGCTGCCCTGCCCGTACATGTCTCAGGACAGGGGGGAGACTCTGCACCCATGCCCACAAACTCTGAACCTAGCAGCCTGGCTCCTGAGGTCATAGAGTTTGGACATCTGCAACTCCCTCAAAGATGCATGGACATACTGAGGGAGGAAAGAAAGCTAGCAAATGGAAACGTTTTGTCATCTGGTGCAGTTCCAAAGGCGTCAATCCCACCGATTGCTCGCCTTCTCACATTGTGTTATATCTAACTCATCTGTTGGACTCTGGGTTAGTCTTCAATTCCTTAAAGGTTCACCTAGCGGCGTTGTCAGCCTACACCACGTCACAGCAGAAGGTGTCGTGGTGGAAAATACCTGTAATTAAAGCCTTTATGGAAGGGGTTAAAAGAATTTATCCCCCCATATCTCACCCAGCCCCTAGGTGGGACCTAAATGTGGTTTTAACTAGGCTTATGGGACCCCCTTTTGAGCCTATGCATAAATATAGTCTGAAAGAGCTGACCTACAAGACAGCCTTTCTGGTAGCTATCACTTCTATCAGAAGAGTTGGCGAACTACAGGCCCTCTCGGTTTTGGACCCCTTTGTTACAGTCCACAAAGATAAGGTAGTTTTGCGCACTCATCCCAGATTTGCACCGAAATTTATTTCACAAGTTCCATGTGAACCAGTCAATCGAACTACCCACGTTCTTCCAGAGACCTACTAACATGGCCGAAAAGAAGCCTTCACACACTAGATGTGCGCAGGCAGTCATGTTCTACATGGATAGAATTAAACCACTGAGGAAAACTAAATAATTCTTTGTTTCAGTGGCAGCTGGTAGAAAAGGGGACCCTGTCTCTAAATCAGCAGTATCAAGGTGGATTGTCAAATGCATCACACTATGTTACACTCTTGCAAAGAGAGAACTACCCTTCAAGCCTAGAGCACATTCTACTCGAGGCACTGGGGCATCCATAGCATTCATTGCAAATGTTCCCCTAGAGTCCATTTGCAAAGCGGCAACCTGGAGTTCTGTACACACCTTTACAAAACACTATTGCCTAAACACTCATTCTAGGTCTGATTCTCAGATGGGACAAGCAGTACTAAGACATCTTTTTTCTACTGTTCCTTCTCACAACCCACCTCCAACTCCGGGTACTGCTCGCTAGTCTATGCACAGCATATGATTCTAAGCAGATTAACAAGCAGCATCAGAAGACATGCATTACTTACCGTAAAATCATTTCTGATGATTGTATCTGCTTAGATTCACATGCTGTGCATATGGTCCGACATCCAGTGACCGGTTCGAATGGACTTTCAATGACCAGTACTGTTTATACAGCTATACAGGTTCATACCAGATGGTGATGAAAGGCCCACATATATATATCACTCACTCTCATGATTACATACTAAGAGGGGCATCTGATAACATGACCGGCCCTAATACACATAATCATACGAATAGAAGCCTCACGCCATACCGCGAAAAGTGCCATGTGTAATTTGGGGTTTAAGGTGTTAATGCACTGATACCAGAACTCTATCTGCTCGATATATTCCGGATTGTGTACAAAATCCCCAAGATTTTTAACATGGCTTACTCATCACAGGGCAGGTTGTTAGTACATGGCGAGCAGTTTCAAGCTCTTATGGCAGTGCACACATTCTGCAATACCTTTCTGTTGCAGCCAGTTCCCTCTCAGGGCCTCTAGTGGCCAGAGTGGGGAGATAGTTGAGACGCAGCAGCAGGACAAAACGTCTCAACTGATCTGCAGGGTAGAGATTCAAGTACGGCTGTGCCTTCTTAAAAGTAAACAATACATGCAAAATGTAATTGTATCTTTTCAGACTTTCAAAATGTATAAACTTGCTCTGCTAGTTCCATAGATCTAGTTGCTTCTGTATACTGAGAAACAGGTGCTCATTTTCCCGTCCCCGCTCAGGAGACCAGCTGATTTCTTCGAGCAATGTATTCATTTGGGCTTCTAGCACATGTTGTCTACTGGCCTGTATTTCCTCTTTAATCGCAATAAGGAGCCTGTTAACAGGCTTGTTGAATTTGATGTAGAATTCCATTCGCTTTCTTAGTACCGTGGCTTTGAGGGAGATGATTCCTAGCTCTAATCTAATTGCGGCCACAGGGATGCATTGGGGAAGGCCAAGAATCTTCCTCCAAAACTTACCCTCAACCAGCTGCAGCCACCCCAAATTCATATTAAGAGGATCTAAGCCGTACCTAACCATAGGTACTAGGCACTGTAGATACAGTTGGCGTGCTGCCCAGATCGAGAAACCACACCTGTCCCGTGTAAATTTATAAATTAATGCCGTAAGTTGTGCAGCCTTAATTCTGCGGGTCTGAATGCATGACATATAATTTCCCCTATGATCGAACTCGACTCAAAGATATTTATATGAGTGGGTATATTTGATTTCAATTATACCCACCATCATACGCGGCCTCGCCACCTTCGCTCCTGTGTATAATAGCAGGTTTGTTTTGTTATGGTTGATGGCAAGTTCGTTGTCTTCAGCATAACGCCATAACTGTTTAGCGGATCTTAGAATCGCACCGAAAGTGTGGTCTAAGATCACAAGGTCGTCCGCATAAGCCAGTATCGTGCAGTGGCTAGAGCCAACCCTGGGAGGGCAGTTGATTCCCCCCCCCACCCCCAGCCCCGTAGGCATTCAGGTGCATCGGAAACAAAGATTATAGAGAGTGGGGGCCGTGACGCAGCCCTGCTTTACACCTCTCCTGTGTAGGATAGGTTTGGTCACTGCGCCTTGGTTATCGAGCCTTAATTGCACCAATGTATTCGTATGAAGGAGCTCAAGATAATGGAGAAGAGATTCAGGGCAAGACAGCTTCCTCAGTTTCCTCCACAGAAGGATCGATTAACCGAGTCAAAGGTGTGCCTGAAATCTACACATAAAGCGTACAGTGGGGGATTTGCAGGTACTAACGCCTTACTTCTCAGAGAATTCATAATAAACAAATTATGAGTAGTGGAGTACCCAGTTCTAAACCTGCTTTAAAATTGGTCTAATATCCCTGCAGCCTCCACCCACTTTTGAAGTTCCTTAAGGATTAATGCCACGAACATCTTTCCGGTGCAATCCAGCATAGATGGTAACCAGTAATTATCAGGTTCCGTTCTGTTGCTCTTTTTGAACACTGGTATAAGGATCGCTGTCTGCCAGGTTGCTGGGATTTTTCCCTCAGCTAATAGTCCGGTCTTAGGAGGCATCCTTCAATGGTTTCCCCACCGTTGCCCGTACTTTACAGGAAGCATGTTGGTCAGAGAAGGAGTCTATCCAGCTCTCAATTTGCTCAGGTACATTAGATTAAAGCTGTTGACCGGATTAATGCCCCACTCACCAGAGGCCTTAGTAGCCCTTAACACATTCGACACAGACCAGATGATGCGATTAAGTGTATGGTTGACTACCAAATCACCCAGATTTGCACGTCCCAGCACCGGGGAGGGAATCCCCATACTCATGATCAGGGGATCATGATCACTCCATTCAATCTCCTTAACCCCCATGTCCATAACAGAAGCTATCTCGGCACTAGTAAAAATATAGTCAAGGGTACTTCACATCTTCCCATTTTTCCAGGTGTTGTTGCCGGGTCTATCGCCCATAGTTCGCCCATTGATTATCCCCAAGTCCCAGCAGTCGAAGAAACCAGACCAACAATAACACTCATTATCAGAAGCAGTGCGTCTCCAAAGGCTATAATTACTCGGATGCGGGTTGTTGCCTGTACCTCCCCCACCGTTTATACAGCAATTGAGATCCCCGGCCACAATCACAAGATATTTCTCATTACTTATTCTCCATTTACCCAGAAGCTCATGCAGGATTTCATGGATATGTTCTGTCTTGCTCCTGGGGGATTGTAAATATTTATTAGAAGTATTCTTTCCCATGCTGCTTTTATCAAAAGAGACACTTCCACAGCACAAATACAGTTGTCATCCCCAGTCGGAATCTTTGTGCTAGGGATCTCATTCGAGATCCCAATAATAAGTCCCCCATATGGACGTCCACGCACTCCTTTCAATGCAGGAGTGTGATGCAGTATATAGCCATCAATAGCTATCGGGGACATTGGCCATGTTTCTTGAAGGAAAAAGGAATGTTTATAGAGAAGTGGGAGGGAACCCTTGCTTGTTAACAGATGCTTATGGCCATGTGTCTTATATGTTAAAAGGTTCCCGAATGAAGACTCAGAATTGTTCCTCAGATTCAGACTAAACATACTGCATCCGAAGACCACCTTAAATAGATATGGAACGGGTGCAGAAAATACCAAATGCTCAAGTGTTATAGGACCTCGGGAGATGTATACATATACATTTTGTTTTGAGGAACTCCAAGCATAATAATTGTAAACTTTAAGTGCATCATTCATAGCCTTGAACGACCTATGGTCGAAACACACATCGGCTGCAAGCAGTCAACTACCACATGTTTTTGAATAAATCACGCATTTGAGAAAACGGAGCGCTTTTGATTAATCTACACAACAAATGATGATTTTCACAACTTTTTATGGAAACACAATGACTTTGTTTGCCCTGTGCGACTCGCCCATCCAACACCAATTTACCTGTTTTTCTATGGAAGCCTTGGATAGAGCTTCCAGGCATTGGTGATGCTGCGGGCGAGAGTGCATATATTTCAAATGCAATTTTGATAGCCAGAACGCACTATATTTACTGCCCATAAGGAGCTGTGTGCTGCAGTAGAAAAACACAGATGCCGTTAAGAGCTATGGAGCAGACAGACTCCATAGTACAGGTGAATACAAAGGATAGTTCCAAAAGACAGAGCTCAAAAGAATGAATGATTGGGAAAAAAAGCTCCACTCATTCAGGATTGAAAGACAAAGGTCCAGTAGTCCAGCCAAAAGGTCTGGGGGTAGGGGGGGAATCTCACTAAGAGAGGGGATGAAGCACCAACATGATAAATCTCCCTAACACACACCTAACATGGTATTTAATTATTGTCCTTAGCAAGCTCATGAGCCCCCCTTTCTATTCAATGCATAAAGCAAGCCTCAAAGATCTCACTTACAAGGTTGCTTTTCTCATGGTGATTTCTATTTGGAGAGTAAGTGAGCTTCATGCCTTGTCCATGATGTGACACTTTGTCACACTACACAAACAGGGTGGTGTTAAGAACACACCCACAAGTCTCTCATAAATACTTTTCTAAGTTTCAAGTCAACCAATCAATTGAGCTGCCAGCTCGCTTTCAAAATCCTTACAATTCCTGGGAAAGAGCACTCCACCCACTAGATATTCGAAGGGCTGTCATGTACTACCTCTAAAACTAAACCACTCAGGGAAAACAAGAAGCAGCCGGGAGAGAAGGGGGCCCTGTCTCAAAGGCTACTATCTCTAGATGGATTGTAGATGCATTAAGCACTGTTAGACCCTGCCAAGCCGAAAACTGCTTTTTATGCCTAAAGCACACGCCACATGTGGTACAGTGGCTATGTTTGCTTCTAGTGGCATGTTCACAATGAATGCTGTCTGCAAGACTGCTACATGGAGTTCAGTACACATGTTAACAGGATGATTGTGTTGACACTCGGGCCAGGAATGTGTCTCTCACAGATGGGACAAGCTGTGTTAACAGTTGTTTGCCGGTTTCTTCTTTCAACCCACCACCTTCTTCTGGTACTGCTTGCTAGTTCTATGCAAAGCTTGTGATTTTAAGCGGATCCACAATCCTCAGAAGACAAACTTTACATGCATGCAATTGTCTTTCTGATGCTTGTATCTGCTTAGATTCACATGCGCCCACCCAGCCTCTCTTGCTGGGACCAGAAGCACCATAGACCACTAGTCACTTATGTGAGGCTTTTTCAAACGGTTCTTCACATTCACACTTCACTATACACGCTACGCAACCTTAGGTTAGAAAAATAACCATCTGAGGACCTCAGCGCAAAAGGGAATCATAGGTGCAGTAAACTTCAAAAATAGGGATAGTATTACAGGAACACCCAGTCAGCCCTTTTTGAAGTCGAAAATAAAACATGTAATACTTCACACCAGCTACTTGATGTCGGCCTATGCAAAGCATCTGAATCCAAGTAGATACATGCGTCAGCAAAAAGATTACAGGTATGTCAGGTTTGTCATACATATTTTTTTACAGATTTACAAGGAATAGAAATAGTTCAGTATACCTGTTTATCATCTTGTTGTGTGATGTATTAGATCTAACTGCCCGTCAGCCTCCTCCCCTCCCCTTCCCTGAGTGAAGACAGTATTCTGCTATGTTACCAAGAGTACTTTGGATTTTCTTTGGGCATCCAATCTTTATTTTGGTTATGTCCATACGCCGAATGGCACTGGAAAACCTCCCTAGCAAATGTTTAATTAGTTGAAAAACCTTTCAATATCATTTTTGTAGTTTTAATGGCTAATGTAAATAATACCGGAAACAAGTAGAATGTACTAAAAACCTGCCAACTCTTGCTTCCAGGTTTGTTTCATCAGAGGAAAAAAAGAAACAAGGCTGCCAGCGAGAAAATGAAACATTAATTCAGAGAAGAAAGGACCAGATGCAGCCTGGGGGGACGACAGTCAGTGTTACAGTTCCTTATCGAGTAGTGGACCAGCCATTAAAACTTATGCCCCAAGACTGGTACGACATTTTTCTTAATGGATGATGTACCTTTTGTCTTGCCATGATGATTGTTTTCTTATTTAATTAGTTGACGGATCACTTCTTATTGGTCAAACTAGAGAAGGGTGCTGTCTTGTTTGTGTGGAGCTACATTCTCACTCATGGGATGTTAATTTTTAATCTAAAACACAATTTTGAATGGGTTGTCCTCCACAGCTGGGTACTTCGGAAAATTTTCGGCAGAGGGAGTCCTGCGTCGATGGCGTCAGGTCAATGTCCCTTGAAGGCCCCTGTCCAGGGCGACGTCACCGGATGTTATAAATGGGACGCACGGCACCCGTAGCCTCAGTTCCATTTTTTCCGCAAACATGTTTGCTTCAGAGACTCATCGCGCCTCGTGTATTCCTCGTGAATCTCTTCTTCTTCGATCCCTCCGACTCCGCGGTCTGGCTTTAAGACTTGCTGGGACTTGCAAATCTAAGATGTCAATTACGGACCTGCATCACATTTGTTTGTGGTGTTTGGGCGAGAGTCATGACACCGGCTACTGTTCTAAATGCCAGTCGCTGACTGCTCAGGCCTTGTGGGTGCGTAAGGGGAAGTTACAGGTAGGTAGGGGTTCTAACCCCAGTAAGTCCCGTAAAACTGCTAAGGGGATGTCCACTGGCAATTTGAGGGGCGACTCTCCTCATCGGAAGGAGTCCCGAGGATCTCGGTCCCGGAGTGGTTGCCGCCATTTGTCCTCCTCATCTCGGCATTTTCGGGAGCACAGTCACGGTCGCCTTCACCATCCTCGGAGGATGGTGCCACGAGGAAAGTGGCTTGTCCCATTTAAGTCCTCAACTCCAGAGGCACAGGCAGCCGTCAGGGAGCAGATGCTGGCGATTTTTCAATCCCAGGGCACAGTTCCGTCTGCGCCTTCGGAAGAAGCTGGCAGGTAATGGTCTTGGTCCGTGGCTCTTGGACCTTCGGGCTCGGGTCCTCGGCGCGATACTCATCGGGAACCTTCGAGGTCCCGTTCGGACAAGGTTCAGGTTCATCGCCAGAGACATGCTGGTTCCAGGTCTCGGTTTTTGTCCCTGGCAAAACCACAGAAATCTGCCAAGGGCTCGAGGTCTGCGTCGACTCCGGCGCCATGTCCATCGGATACAGATGTCGAAGCTTTGCCTTCACACCAGGCCTCGGTGGCTGCTGTCTTTTCCGGGGACAGTCAGTTGGAAGAGTTAAGTCAATCTCTTCATGATGCCAGTGGCTTGGACACTTCTCATGAGGTGGAGTTTGGCAGACCTGAGCCTGGGGCTCATGCTGAGTCATCCTATAGGAGATTGATGGCTAGGGTCAGTGAATATCTTGGTTGGTCTAGTCCTCCGGAAGCTTTTGTTCAGGATGCCTTAACTGATATTTTGGATCAAGGTCCGTCCTCTGACCCAGTGTTACCTTTTCACTTTACGTTGCAGAAAAGGGTGGCGGCTGCTTGGCAGACACCAGAATCTCTTCCGGCGGTTAACAAATCGTTAACCAAAAAATACCACCCTTCCAGTAGCGACCGGCTACGGCCACCTCGAGGCAGGCGGCGTACCCTACCATCCCTCCTGATGGGGACGACCAACGATTCGATGTTTGGACACGCAAGGTGTTTTCTGCGGGGAGTATGGCGCTGAAGTCGGCCAACTCCCCTTGTTCCTTAGCAAGATTTTCACACACTCTGTGGAATTATTTCCCTAGTGGCTGAGCATATTCCTGAGGGGGAAGAAAGGGATGGGCTCCTTACTTTCGTGTAAGATGGCAACGATGCCATGTGTAAATCCCTTCAGTCGGGATTGGACACGGCCGACAGTGTTAGCCAGTCCATGGCTGTGAGCACTGTTGTACGCAGATTTGCGTGGTTGCGGAAGTCTGGTTTTTCTCCTGATGTGCAAGCCCGTCTTTTGACCATGCCCTTCGATGGCACACATTTGTTTGGCAGCAAGGCTGACGAGAGCCTTGAGAAGTTGCAGACCTCAAAAGCTGCAGCTAAATCTTTGAGCGCAGCTGTGCGTCAAACTCCGCCTTTTTGTCCTAGGGGACAGCAATGGAGGGGAGGTTCCTTTTGTTACTACTCTTTTGGTGGGAGAGGAGCCGCCAGTCATAGGGGTCAACGTAAAAGTACCCATGGTGGTGTAAAGGGCTGCCAAAGCCGCTCAGGCAGCTGCCTCTTTGCCTTCAGGTGCAGCCGCAGCTACTCCGAAACTAGGAGGCCATTTTCCATTGTTCGCCGGTTGGGGGCAGACTGTCTCAGCATCTTGAAGAATGGCGAGCTATTACTTCGTATGTGTGGGTTCTGGATAGAAACTCTAATGGCTACTGCCTTTCCTTCCTAAAGCGGCCTCACGACAAACCACCGGGGAATCTCTTTGAAGCTTCCGTATCCGCTCCTTGTGCAGGAAATCTAGACCCCGCTGGAGAAAGGCGCTATAGAACTGGTGCTTGTAGCGCAGAGGAACGAGGGATGTTATTCCCCATATTTTTTTTATTCCAAAGAAAGACTGGAGATTGAGACCCATTTTGGACTTGCATTGGTTGAACAAACTTCTCAGGAAGGACACGTTCAATGGTCACTCTTTCTCGGGTCCTCCAGGCCCTTCGAATTCAGGATTGGTTGGTGTCTCTGGACCTACAGGATGCTTACTTTCATATGCCAATGCATCCAAAGCACAGAAAGTACCTGAGGCTTGCGGCTGGCAGCTCACACTTTCAGTTTCGGCTACTGCCATTTGGATTGACCTCCGCCTGAGGGTCTTCACCAAGCTAATGGTTTTGGTGGCTGCCTATCTCAGGCGAGGGGGGGATTCACATCTACCCCTACCTGGACGACTGGCTGATCCGTGCGCTTTCTCCTGAGCAAGCGATGGATCATCTCAGTCTCACCTGCTGCTCCTTCCAGAAGCTGGGCTTCTCCCTCAATTTCAAGAAGTCGCATCTGACATCTTCCCAACAGCTCCAGTACATCGGGGCTGTGTTGGACACATCCTTTGGGGAAGTGCTCGCCTCCGAAGGTGAGGGCTCATCACATTGTGCAGATGGTGGAAAAATGTCAACATGCCCCACGTCTCCTGGCTTTAGAATTCTTAAGGTTGCTTGGCCTCATGGCATCCTGAATTTTTCTGGTGCCAGAGGCCGGGCAGAGGATGAGATCCCTGCAATGGGTTCTCAAGATGCAGTGGTCACAATTCTCGGATCCCATTCAGATTTCACTCTTGGTCTCACAGGATCTTCTCTGGTGGGCCAACAAGGGGAACGTGATGAAGGGGGAGCCGTTTTGGCAACTGTGGCCGGAGGTGACAGTAGTGGTGGATGCTTACCTCACAGGATGGGGAGCTCATGCCGACGATCTGACCGCCAGCGGTCGTTGGTCTCCGTCGGAGTCTAAACTCCACATCAACCTGTTAGAGCTGAGGGCCATCGGGCTGGCCCTGAAGGCTTTTCTGCCGTGTCTGCGGAGGAAGAGTGTCCTGATCATGACAGACAACACAGTGGCCATGCATTACCTCAACAAAAAAGGGGGTGGTTAGGGCCACTCCCGTTCTGCAGGGAGGCGATGCAGCTCTGGTTCTGGGTAATCCAGCACAGCATATCACACTCGGCAGTATATCTGGCCAGAGAGTAGAATGCGGCGGCGGACGCTCTGAGCAGGCAGAGCACGGTCTCTCACGAATGGAAGTTGGCTCCGGAAGTCCTTCTGGAGATCTTCGCTCTTTGGGGAACACCACAAGTGGATCTCTTTGCGACCAGTGTCAACCGGAAGTGTGAGAGATTCTGCTCGAGGGGAATTTCCTCCGAGAGGAGCCTTGGGAGACGCATTTGTCGTGTATTGGTCATTCCCACTACTGTACGAGTTTCCTCCGGTCCCCATCATTCCTCAAGTGTTAAGGAGGTTGGGAAGGTTTGGATCCCACATGATCCTCATTGCTCCAGATTGGGCCCGGAGAGCGCGGTACCCGGACCTTCTAGAAATGTCCATCTGCCCTCCACGTCGTCTTCCCTCCCCGAGAGGGGGTCGGGTTCTCCATCCACAGGTCAAGACTCTCAACCTTCACGCTTGGTATCTGAAAGGTTAAGATCTAAGGATTCTGACCTCCCGGATGACGTGATGGAGGTGTTGCTTTCGGCCAGGCGGCCGGCAACCTAGTCCCTGTACCGTTGGCGTAAGTCTTGCGACTGGCGCAGAGGATGAGATGTTGATCCTGTTCAGTGTTCCATTCCCTTGGTTCTGTCTTTGTCTTAAAGCGCTCGTCTGAGGAATGTTCCTTAAGATTCCTTTGATTTCCCAATTTATAAAAGGTCCTACTAATGTGTCCCGCCGTCACCTTTCAGGTGCCGGTTTGGGATCTGAATTTGGTCTTGAAATTCCTGATGGGTGCTCCATTTGAATCTTTGCACACTTGTCCTTTGAGACTGTTGTCTTTCAAGACTGTTTTCTTGGTTGCGATTCGATCCGCTCGCAGTGAGAGTGAATTGAAGGCACTTTACTGTGTTCCACAAGGATAGGGTTGTACTAGGGGTACGTCCTTCCTTACTCTTACGTCCGGTCCCCTTTCCTCCATACTATATGGGCATCCTTTTCAAGGGACGGGAGACAGAACCTTTTTCACCAGAAATAACCTTCTCCCCCTTTAAATTTAGAGGCGCGCTAGGGTGCGGCCCAGGGAGTATGCGCTGCCCTAACTCTGCCATTCGGCGCCACACCCCAGACCGTTTTGCGCATCCACGGGAACGGGCTGAATTCACCAGCGCTCCTGAGTTTGACTTTGTCCATGTAATTTCACACACGGATACTACTGTCTTTTTTTTTTTGTTTTATCCATCATTCAGGTACTCTGTCCTTGGGTGTCATGCTCCTCCCCGGCGCTTGTCGACTTCTACAAGGTTCAGCAGGTGTCCATCCTACAATGGGCTCTTCCCAACTTCAGACCCCCACGCCCTCTGCCTACCTTGCCTTGGCCCAGACCATGGTTGGCAATCATGTTCATCGTGTGACTCGATGTCCTCTAAGGCGCTGAAGAACAGACTCGCCAGGTGGGGGGCGAGAGAGGAGCTCTTCCAGAGGTTGCCTCCAGAGGATCTCAATAACTTCGTGAAGCATCGAACCAGGCCCAAGGTAGGGCCGATATTCTCCATCGCACCCCGCAAGGGAGACTCCTTCCCAGGGATTCGCCCATGCGCGAGGGACCGGGCAGGTCCTTCCACTGGCATGCGCACCGAGGCTGCTTCAGCTACCGGCCTTCGGGTCGAGGGATCCTCGGATCCTTCCGGGCGCAGTGTTGAGGGACCAGAAGGTTATTTTGCCGGGTCTACACCCGAGGGACTCTGCCCTTTTACCGACACCATGGCCGAGGGGCTTCGCCCTAATAACGGCAGTACGTCAGAGGGGCTACTTCCTAATGCCTGCAATATGTCCAAGGGGCTACGCCCTAATACCGGCAATACATCAGAGTGGGTGCCTAAACGCAGCTCTACCGACCCCTGGGTCGAGGGTGTCGCACCTACCGAGCCTAGGCCCGAGGAGCAGGGTAGGCTTCTTGATCCACAAGCAAGAGACTTGGACGAAGCCGGGCCCAGCTGGCTGAGCACCACATTGCAGGCACGTGGGAGACAGCTCGACAAAATGGCCGCCGCGCTAGAAAGAGGCATTCGTCCGACGCCATTCTAGGAGTTCGGCGAAAAACGACTGTCAAGGTGGGACTGGCCTCAACCAGGTACGTGGCCTACAGTCTACTCCTCAGTTGCACAGGGCAGCTTTCCATGGCGTCCATATGGACAGGGTATGTAGCCACTCCAGCAGCTCCCTGCTAGCCTTTCGGCACCTCCTGCCACCTCTTTGGCCAGTGAGGAGGTGCTCTTTGAGAAGTTCCTCGGCCTCATGAAGTCACCTCAGATGGGGGTTATCAAAAACGCCATCAGGGAAGTCATTCCCACCATGCTAGCGGCTCCACAGACTCCTCCATCGGGCCCCGGTGCAGCCGCCTCCTCCGGCTCCAGAGCCAGCTGTGCAACCTCCGCCGCCTCCTCAGACTCTAGTTGCGGGCTCTGTACTCCAGCCTCCAGCGCCGTCTACTCCTCCACAAGATCCTCCAGATATGCAGGATACGGATGAGAGGGCGGCTACTCAGCCAGGGCCTTCCCTGAATGTCTTGCTGGTTTGGCGGAGTACCTGGGCCTCCCCAACCCGAGGTCGAGCAGCCGGCAGAGGGGGTTCTGGCTGAAGTCCTCATGGGACGCCCTTCTGCCAAATCGGGAATTCCTATGCAGACTGATGTAGTCTCCCTGGCCAAACCCCACTCAGCCCAGCCGATCAGTCGATGCCTGGATGCCAATTACAGGCAGGTAGAGGGGGGGGGGATACACGCTTTTGGCCCATCCTCAGCCACACTGTTCGTTGATCACTGCGGCATTACTACTCCAAGCCTCAGTCGTCCTCGGCCTCTTCCTCTGTGGCGCTGCTAGGAAAGGAGAAGATCTTGGAGGCATATGGCAAGAAACTCTATTCCACCGCCGCTTTACATTACGTCAGGCCAACGCTGATGCCATGCTGGCTGCCGGCAACCAGAGATTATGGCGGGAAATTACAGACTTCCTCCCGGAACTCGCCACCCAGAGCCAATCGCGCTTTAAGGCGGCAAGCTGAAGTCAAGCTGATGGCGCTTGGCCTCATGGAGTCCACAGTGGCTCATATCGATACCTCAGGCCGTGCCATCTGTATTGCCACAGACATGAGAAGAGCAGCCTGGCTCCGGGCAACGAAATTCAACCCGAATGTCCAGGAGCGCATTCTAGATCTACCGTTCGAGGGGTGGGTGGGGGACCTCTTCCACTCTACGGACGAGGAGCTGGACAAAACAGCTCACAAACGGCAAAGTCTTTATCCATCCTTACAAAGGCCATGCCCAAGATGTATACCCAATCTCAGCAGTGCTCGGAAAGGGGGTCGTACATATGGAGGGTTCTGCGGCTTCCAGGAACGCAGATCCAGGCAGCCGTACCATTCAATGTCTCGGAGCTGACACAAGCAACAAAAGGGGTAGTGGGGAGTAAGGACTTTTTCCAGTTCCCCCTCCTCAGCGTCAGCCTCAGAGGGAAAGAAGGCATGATACGCCCCTTTGGGTCCACGTGACTCTGGTGGGAGGATGGGGGGGGACAGGCTTGTTCTCCATGCACAGTTCTGGTGCCAGAATTCCGCTGACCTCTGGATCCTATCCGTAGTATCCATGGGGTACCGCCTTCCTATTCTAGCCTCTCCTCCCCTCCACTCCCACAGATTGGGACAGCAACTCTTTTGGCATAGATACGGTCGCTCGTAGAGAGCCAGGCAGTGGAGGAAGTCCCAGCCTCCCAGCAAGGCTTTGGCTTTTACTCCAGGATTTTTGCCATTCAGAAGAACCAGGCGCGCCTGAGTTGTGCTGGACCTTTTCACCCTCAACCTCTCGTTACCCCTACAAAAATTCTAGATGGTTATGCCAGCTTCTATAGCAGAGACATTGGACAAGGGAGATTGGATGTGCTCCCTGGATCTGAAGGACGTGTACCTACACGTCCTGATTTGGCAGCCCCATCCTTCTTTCCTATGTTTCAGGATCATGGGCTACCGTTTTCAATACAAGGTCCTTCCTTTTGGCCTCAACTCGGCCCCCAAGGTCTTAACCAGACTCATGAATGTCGTGGCGGCCCTTCTCAGAGCGCAGGGTCTCCATCTACCCATACCTCGACGACTGGCTCGTCAGGGCTACATCTCCGGAAGCGGTTCACCACTCTGCCCATGCCATTATGAACATACTACACGATCTGGGCTTCTCGTTCAATCTCAATAAGTCACAGCTGCAGCCCACGCAGACTCTGACCTTCCTGGGCCCCATCTGGGACATGTGCTCGGAGAAGGTCTTCCCGTCGGAGGACAAAATCTCGGCCATCAAGAGGGCCACCACCCACTTCCTCAGCAGAGAGGTGACCTCGGCATGGTGGTACCAACATCTCCTGGGTTTACTGGCAGCGTTCCTATTGGCCGTTCCACACACGAGACTAAGGATGACGAGGATTCAGCTGCACTTTGTGGCCTCATGGAACCAGGAGAGGGGCTCTCAATCTGAGATCAACGTCCCTCCATCTCTCCACCCTGACCTAACATGGTGGTCCAGGGACTGCAACCTACGGACAGGCAAGCCCTTTCGACCACCCCCCGCACAGGCCACAGTCGCCACAGACTCTTCGCTTAAGGGCTGGGGAACCACCCTGGACGGCCTTGCAGTCTACGGCACCTGGACTCGACAGGAGCAGGAATACCACATCAATTGGTTGGAGCTGAACACCATCTGGCTAGCGCACAGAGCATTCCTACCCCTTCTCAGGGGCAAGGTTGTCCTCATCCAGACACACAACTCGACCAGCATGTAATGTGCCAACAAGCGGGGAGGCACCAGATCCCCTCCTCCGTGCAGACTGGCGATCAGCATGTAGGAGTGGGCCCTAGAAAACGACATTTACCTCACGGCAGCCCACCTCTTGGGGGAATCCAACCTGGAAGCGGACAGGCTCAGCAGGATCGGAGCAGACAATTAAGAGTGGCAGCTAAACAAGGTTCTTCAGATCTTCAACAGGTGGGGTCACCCCCACATGGATCTTTGCCACCTGGCACAACAAGAAGTGTCCCCAGTTCGCATCCTGGCAAGGTCAGGGCCCCGGCTCTGTGGGCGATGCATTTCACCTCCAGTTTACCGGCATGAAAGCCTACGCCTTTCCGCACACTCTCCTGATCCACAGGGTAAATTGCAAAATCAAGGAGTCTCGCCGAGTCCTCATTATTCTGATAGGCCATGGTTTTCGGAGCTTCTCAGCCTCTCGGAGGTGCCCCAAATTCACCTTCAGACGGGCCCAGCACATCTTCTGGCACAGCAGGGGGCACAGTCCTCCACCCTGCCCCAGGGAAACTAGCCCTCACAGCGTGGTACCTGAGCAGGTAACGCTCTGGCATCATAGCCTCTCACGGGCTAATCTGGAGATCATACAGGGTGCCAGGAGCAAAGCCACCAGGGCCCAGTACAAAAGCAAATGGACCAGATTCTGCCACTGGGCTGACTCCAAGGGTATTGACCCCTTGGTATGCACTTTGGACGGTGTGCTCTCCTTTTCGGCGCACCTTGCTCATTCTGGCGTGCAGGTGGACACCTGCCGCGCATACGATGCATCCATTGGGGCTTAGAGGAACTCGGAGGCGGGCGCTTTCTCCTCCTCCAACCCTATAGTCAAGAAGCATCTGATCGGTCTCGCTAAGCTCTAGCCGCCCGTCAAGAGACCACACCCTGTGTGGGACCTTAACATATTCTTAGGTGCCCTGGTGCACAAACCATTCGAGCCAATGGCGTCGGTGAAAATCAGGCTGGTCACCATCAAGACGGCCTTACTAGTCGGTCTTACCTCGGCTCGCAGAGTCGGCGAGATCCAGGCGCTGGTCGTCTCAGAACCATGTACCACCTTTCATAAGGACAAGGTAGCCATGCAGATTCACCTGGAATGTCTGCCCAAGGTCCTGTCTGCGTTCCACTTGAACGAGGAAATAGTCCTTTCTATATTTTTTTCCCAAGGACGAAGCACAGAGTGCTGCACTGCCTGGATGTCAGGCGTGCCCTAAGATTCTACTTGGACAGGACCAAGGTCTTCCGCAAGTCGGACACCCTGTTTGTCACTTTCGGAGGCTCAAGACCAGGCTATCGGGCCTCGAAGGCTTCCATATCCCGCTGGAGGGTCTCTGCCATCAAAGAAGCATACTGGGGCCAGCACAAGTCACTTCCGCCCAACATGCATGCCTACGCAGTCAGGGCCAAGGACACGGCCATCGCATTCCAGCGCCATGTCCTTTGGCAAGTCATAAGCAGGGCGGCCACTTGGGACTCTCCCTCGGCTTTCTGCAAGCATTACTGTTTGGATGCCGGCTCTAGATCTGATGTGGCTTTCGGACAGGTGGTTCTCAGGAACCATCTTGTTTAAGGAGGGACTCCTCTCCACCCTGGTGCTACAATCAGTTGTAATCGCCCATACAGTATGGAGGAAAAGGGATGGGACGTAAGAGTAATTATAAGTTGCCCACCGTAGTAACTCACTACTAACATACTTAGTCCATAGACCCTTTCCTCCATATGTCCCACCAACCTCCCCCCTAATAATACTGGTGTCATTAGGCAATGTTAAATCTATTGTCGATGAGTCAATGGGGACTGAGGTGTGGCGTCGGAGGGCGGAGTCAGGGCAGAGCATGCTCCCTGGGCTGCACCCCCGCACGCCTCTAAATTTAAAGGGAACGTTTTTTTCTGGTGAAAAAGGATCCGTCTCCTGTACCTTGGAAGGGACACCCATACAGTATGGAGGAAAGGGGACTACAGTTTTTTTCCCCGACCGTGAACACGGGTAGCTAAAAATCACGGGAGCCATGTTTTCCAAGATGGTGCTTCAGCCCCCTTTGTTTAAAAAGGTCCCGGTCTTTTGCCATTTCTTTTTGGAAAGGTCCTTCTAGAGTTTTTCTGCGTGCCAAACTAGGTTTGGTCCCTTTGTTTCAATGCCTTTGGCGGGCTTCAGGACTGAAGACCGCCTCTGGCGCCAGATTGTGTGGGGTGGGCAGGAAGTGAGGGAGGTGCCCACAACTCCCTCTGCTTAGTCTCCTACAAGACCCTAATGCACTCTGGCGTGATTGGCTGGCTGACTGTCCAACTCCTGGACCGTTGGCTTGCCCGGTGAAGTCCTGCTGCAGGTCCGAATCGCCAAGTTCATCTCGACAGAGAAGCCCTTCAAGGACGACTTCTCCCTTTGAGTTGGTGGGACCAATCAACTCGTAAGCCACCTGGACACCATTCTCGGAGCTGGTTGTATTTTCCTCAGAGTGCTGCAGGAAACCGAATAACCAGGGAGAAGGACACCAGTTTGTGCGCTTGAAGACAGCTACCAGGATCGAAGATTTGCCAGTTTGCCATCTTTGTGACCAGTCCACGTGCAGTGCAGGAGTCCCCTGACATCCTCCCTCTTGTCCCCACGACTGAGGCCCAGGAACAGCGAGATCTGCAGGAACTGCCAGGAACTTAAGTCTCCAGCTGCATCTTTTTCTTTAAAATAAGGTACTGTGAAAACCTGACCGAGACCACATCCCACAACTACGTCTGGAGGTACGAGCGATGCTGGCAAAGGGCGCAATAGAACTCGTCCCGAAGAGACTCCGCGGCTCCGGAGTATACTCGTGGTACTTTCTCGTCCGAAAGAAGACAGGTGGCTGGCGGCCTATCCTGGACCTCCGCCGCCTCAACAAAGTCCCAAAAATTCCAGATGGTCACCCTTCAGCACGTTCTAGGACAGCTGGAAGAAGGGGACTTCCTGTTGTCGCTGGACCTGGAGGATGCATACTTCCACATCCCCATACACAAAGGACATTGAAGGTTTCTACACTTCGTGGTCCAGGGGCGGCACTATCAGTTCAAGGCACTGCCCTTCGGTTTGAAGTCGGCACCAAGGGTCTTCACCAAGTGGGGTTCCGTGTCTACCCCTATCTGGATGATTGGCTCGTCGGAGCGAAGTTAAGGGAACTCCCCATCCACCACACAGCGAGGACCGTCGTCCTGCTCACGGAACTGGGGTTCTCGATAAACTTTGTGAAGTCCTGCTTGGTGCCATCGCAGGACACCCTGTTCCTGGGAGCCAGGCTCAACACAGTGGCACGGCTGGCTACACCATCGAGGGAGTGGATAATGGCCATCCTGGGCAAGCTACAACGGCTGTTGACCATGGAAGTAGCCAGGGTGAGGTCAATCAAGTCCCTGCTCGGCATGTCGTGCATTTACCTCGTGCGACTGTGCAGGTTGCGGATGCGGCTGCTGCAGGAGTTCCTCGACGCCCGGTGGATACAAGTGGCAGGAAGCTTCGAAGACCAGATCTCCCTCAACGGGACTTTCCGTCAAGCGATCTGGTGGTGGTGCCGCGCGCATCTTGCGCTGGGGTCTGAAGTCCATGCCCGCCGCATAAGGAAACAGTGATGACGGACGCCTCCCGGAGATCTCCACGCAAGAGGACTTTGGCTCCCGGAGGAGCGGTCACTGGACATCAACGTCCTGGAGCTCTGGCCCGTGTTCTGGGCCCTCAGGTCCTTCCTTCTGTCCCTCAAGGGCAAAGTGGTAAGGGTCTTCACCGACAACACCACCACGATGTTCTACATCCAGAGGCAGGGGGGCACCAGATCCCCAGTGCTCTCCAATGAAGCACAGGATCTGTGGCACTGGGCCATCGCCCAGGTTATGTTTCTGGTACCCTTTCACCTGCCAGGAGTGAAGAACACTGTCGCCGACTCACTCAGCAGGGAGCTGCTCTCTTGCCACGAATGGGAGCTTAGGCAAGATCAAGTAGATCGCCTATTCCGATGATGGGGCAATCCCCGGATCAATCTGTTTGCAACGAGCTCCAAGTGCCGGAGGTTCGCCAGCAGGTTTCCCCAGCTGGGGAGCATTGGGGGATGCATTCTCCTTCCCCTGGGACGGCCTGTTCGTCTATGCGTTCCCGCCGTTGCTCCTGCGACTCATCAGTCAAGACGGTGCAGGATGATCCTCAGTGTGGCCGAGGCCGATATGGTTCCCGGACCTTCTGGACATGTCAGTGTCCCCTCCAGTCAAGCTACCGACTGACACGGATCTTCTCACCAGGGAAGGAGGCGCGGTCCTGCATCATGACCCAGGATCAGTGAACTTGCAGGCCTGGCTCCTGCAGCACTAGAGTACGGAGGCTATGACATCCCCGCGGACTGCAATGAGGTACTTGCCAAGGCCAGGGCTTCCTCGACTAAATTGAAGAGGTTCTCTGTCTGGTGCCGTGCACAGAAGATCAACCCTCTACGGATTACGGCCCCTCAAGTGCTGCCGTACTTGCTATCGCTGGCCAAGGCGGGGCTGGCGCATGCCTCCATTAAAATTCATCTGGCGGCTATCTCCCGCTACACCAGAACTCCGGGGCAGTTGGCGCTGTGGTCTCACCGCCTGGTGAAGGAGTTCATGAAAGGACTGTTCCACTCGTTCCCGCCAGTGAAGGCTCTGGCCCCGGCGTGGGAGCTCAATGTGGTGCTGACCAGGCTCATGGGGCCACCATTCAAGCCTTTGCATTTGGTGCCGCTGAAATCCCTATCGTGGAAGACGGCCATCACCTCCGCACGATGACTGGGAGAGATCCAGGCCCTCTCCTGTAAGCCGCCGTACCCGACATTCCACCAGACGAGGGTACTGCTGAGGACGCACCCCTCCTTCATGCCAAAGTTGCCGTCAGACTTCCATCTCAACGAGCCCTTGGTATTGCCTGTTTTCTTCCTGTCGCCTTTGTCGCCGGCTGAGAGGACTTTGCACTCGCTGGATGTGGCTAGAGCGCTGAAGTTCTATGTGGACCCCAGAGTTTTTGGAAGACATCGCAGCTGTTTGTGAACTTTGGCCCTGTGAACCAAGGGAAGGCCCTCTCCAAGGCTCCCATTTCCAGATGGCTTTCCGGCTGCATCATGCACTATCACCGGTTGGCAAACCGACCGGTGCCTGGCCGTCCGAGCACATTTGACCAGAGCGACCACTGCTACTACGGCGTTCTTGTCTGGTGTGCCTCTTCTGGACATCTGCAGGGCAGCTATGTGGAGGTCGATGCACACCTTCATGAAATTCTACTGCGTTGACCGGGATTCCAGGGTCGGCCAAGCAGTGCTGCGCAACCTGTATGCTTGAAGGTGAGCCTAATGAGGAGGTAAGAGATGCTTAATGTTGATTTGGTGGAATGCTTAATGTTGAGCGTTGCCACCTCCCGTGGTTGTGCATGTGTGTACTGCTATGTATTCTTGTTTCTGATGTTTGTTAATCTGCTTAGAATCACATGCTGTGCATAGGTCCGACATCCAGTGGTCACTGCGGAGTATTGCATTTTGTTTTTCGTAGTCGAAAAAGGGACGTCGACAAGGCGTGTCTGAAACACTATCCCTATAGTGACGTGCGTTGTACCCACAATCCCTCACGCGTCGAGGTCCCTCAGATTGTTTTTTTCCGCCCAGCTACTGGTCGCCTTTACGCGGAGCTCCTCGAGAGACATTGCAAATTTCATCTCCTCGACCTTTAGTCGTTTTCTCATTAATATTAAACACATACTCCCTCGACGCAGTTGTGAAGCTGTTCTCCGCCGAGCAAGATCTTCGACGGAGGGTCGAGCGGAGGAGATCCTTCGGCGTTGCCGAACACGTGGCCTGGCCTCGCAGGCCATATACAGTAGGGAGAGTGGGGTCGTGGGACATCTCTGGTTCTTTTCTGAGAATGCCTTTCCCTTTCCCCTTCCTTTCCCTTGGGGTGGTTATCACGATTTATTACCTTGGCTATGGAGAGGACACCCTTTAGATTTTGCCCGCTTTGCAAAGGCAAATTTACTTGGAAGGACAAGCATTCACAGTGTAACCGCTGCTTGCCCCTCGATCACAAGGAGGAAGGTTGCGCGGCTTGTCGGCTTCTTAAGCCTAAAACTCTAAAAGACCGTAGGGTTAAAAGGTGGGCGGCCTACGCGATGTCGAAGGCCGAAGGTTCACCCGCCGCTGCTACCACCGACAGTGACGAGGAACGCGATAACACGACCTCCGCTACGGAAGTCGAAAACCCCTCTAAGGAGCGCTCGCGCGCTTCGTCGTCTGTCCCCGGCCCCGACGGACTCGGCTCACGCCCTGCTTATGGGGATGAACACCCCGGCGACATTGACGCACACAAAAACACACTTAAGCACACAACCCACGGCTCTTCTTCGTCTAAGACGAAGAGAGCTTCGGCACCCAAGGAGACGCAGGTTCCACCGGCGGCCTCCTCGGACCGTTCGGGTTCGAAGCCCCTCTCGCAGCCACGACCAGCGACTGGGCTTTCGGCAAATAAGGGCGCCGCCCCCAAACCATCGGCCAGCGCGCATCAACAAAAGGCGCATACCGCCCTAGAGCGATCGACACCCGTAGCGTCAAAAACGCAAGCTTCCGCCGAGAGCTTGGCGAGGATCGCTGTAGCCGACGCCCAGAAGCGTACGCCGAAAGTCACGTCGAGTGCTACGCACAAGTCGAAAGACACGCCGAAAAAGCCAGAGGGAAGGCAGGAACTACCCCCTTAAGTCGGGGGGGGTCACCCAGCACACCTGAAGGTTTTTCGGAGGGCGACGGGACACTTTCCTCGACGCTTTGGGAGAGGTCGAGCCGTTTCCAGCTAGATGACTCTATTTTTCCCCCGCCAGACCGCTCTGGGGTACCCCATGAAACCATGGAAAGACTCCACCTCCTGTATGGAGAGGATGGAAAGGTTTATGAATACCCAGACCTCTCAAACTCCCAAGAGGACTAGAGAAGGGCCTCAGGAGGACCCCAGGGCCAAAAATCTGAGGCTAGTCGATCCCCAGGTGGACACAGCCTCAGACTTCCATAATGTATACGACCTCACTGGGGAGGAACAATACTTGGAGGAGGAGGATGATTTCATGGACGATGAAGGACAGAACCAGGAGGAATGTCTGGAAGACAGGCCAGACATTATAGAAGAAGGCTTCGGAGAAAACACAGAAGAAGGACCTTCGCACCCCTGGCAAACCCCATCAGTATATTCCGACACTGATGTCCTAAACCTAAATCCTCCTGACAATTCACCGGTTAGGAACACGTCTCTAATTGACGATCAGCCCACTTTCAATGCACTGTTGCGCAGAGCAGCAGCACATTTCGAACTGGACACTGGGGAGCTCTCTCCAGAATTAGACTTTGTGGAAAGAGTAATTAAAGAGAAACCCCGGTCAGCCAGACCATTCCCCTCCTAGCTTCAGTGAAGAGAAGAATCATCCCTTCGCTGGCCACTCCCGCATTGATCAGAGGGGTCAATCCGAGAATTGAAAAACTTTTCACTCCTTCTCCCTCAGACCCGCTCTACATTAGGGGACATTCCATTCCGGATTCCCTAGTAGTATCTAATACTAGAAAGAGGGCAGGGGTACCACTTTCCACCAGTGAGGCACCCCCTGACAAGGAGGGCAAAAGGCTATATGCCCTTGCAAAAAGAGGAACTTCCTCGGCTGCCTTCTCAGCAAGAATTGCGAACAGCAATTCTTTGCTTGCTAGCTATGCAGACGCGCAGTGGGCCAAACTGCGCAAGGATGCCGAGGAAGCACCGGAGCCTTTACGTACACGCCTACTTTCAACTATTGGCGAAGGAACCCAGGTGAACCAGAGCATTGTAAAAAACTCTCTGGACGCGGCAGAAACAGCGGGACGTTCCCTGGTGCAGGGAATACTCCTAAAACGCCATGTATGGCTGCGCAACTCAGGGTTTAAACCGGAGACACAGGCGTCTTTAATAAATAAACCTGTGGAAGACTCTAACCTCTTCGGGAAAGTGGTGGATGAAGCTCTAGAGATGGCTAAAAAAAGAGTTCGATACTATCAAGACTCTTGACCAAATCTCTAAGCCCACTACCAGACGCGGCTGTGGCAACAAACGCTTTTTTCGTGGCCACCGCCAACAACAACAACAAAGTCAGCATCAACAATACCCTGCCACCAATTACCAGACCAATAGTGGGCAGTACAGCCAAAGAGGCCAACGCCGGGGTAAAGGGAGAGGTCGGGGATCCACCCCCAGAGGCTCCCAAGCCCCCAACAACTCCAAGTGACGCGAAGATTCGCGTCCCCTCCCATGCAACACCGGTCGGGGGCCGGATAACATCCTTTCTTCCTGCATGGGAGGAGATAACGTCAGACCGTTGGGTACTTTCCACCGTAGCCCACGGATACTGTATCGAATTCAACAGTTCCCCATCCTACAGACCCCCGAGCGGACGTCGCATGACACCGGAACATCTTGCCATCCTTCTCCAAGAAGTACAACAACTGCTGGAAAAAGGAGCCATAGAGGTCGTGCCTCTATCTCAGGTAACGGCAGGTATTTATTCAGTGTACTTCCTTGTACCCAAAAAGGATCTAACCATGCGCCCTGTATTAGATCTGAGCCCAGCGAACAAGTTTATCAAACCCCAAAAGTTTCGTATGGTAACCTTACAGGAAGTGATCCCACTGCTTTCTCAGGGAGATTACATGACAACATTGGACATGAAAGATGCATACTTTCATATTTTAATGTTGCCAGCGCACAGAAAATACCTCAGGTTCATGATAGAGGGCAAACACTACCAGTTCAAAGTGCTACCCTTCGGCATAGCATCAGCACCAAGGGTATTCACGAAGGTGCTGGCAGTGGCAGCGGCCCACCTGCGCAGGTTGTCCATCCCAGTTTACCCTTACCTCGACGACTGGCTCATAACAGGGGATTCTTACGAAACATGCTTCTCCAATACCCAAAAGACGGTAGACCTTTTGTTCCAGTTGGGCTTCTCCATCAACGAAAAGAAGTCCAGTTTAGACCCCAGTCAAATCAAGCAATTCCTAGGGGCTCTAATTCAAACAAAGGACGGCCTCGTCTTCCCCTCCAAAGAGAGGGTCCAAAACATGCCGTTTCAGATCCCTCAATATGTGACCGGTCGAGAGGTGACGGTACGCAAAGCAATGCGCTTGCTAGGAATGATGGCGTCGTGTATTTATTTGGTACCTCACGCGCGCCTGTGCATGCGCCCAATGCAAGAGTGGCTCAACAGCCAGTGGTGTCAGGCCAGCGGACTATGGGAGGATCTAGTTGTGGTCTCGCAAGCCTTGGTTCTCTCGCTACGGTGGTGGACAAAGGAAAACATGGAAAAAGGGAAACCCTTTGCCACACCCGCGGCGGAAGCCACTCTAACCACAGACGCATCCCTCACAGGATGGGGGGCGCACCTATCCCATCAGACTGCTCACGGAGTGTGGACTCCGAACGTAGCATCCAAACACATAAATCTACTGGAGCTACTAGCTGTGTTCAAAGCGCTAAGAGCCTTCCAGGAACACCTACAAGGCAAAACAGTAATGGTCCTTACAGACAGCACCACAGCCATGTACTACATCAACAAGCAGGGGGGCACCCACTCTCCAGGCCTGTCCAAGCTGGCCCAGAATATATGGAAGTGGGCTCTCAAACAGGACATGTTCCTACTATCACTACATGTACCCGGGGAACTCAATCTGCTGGCAGACAGACTCAGCAGAGATTTCCCCCTGCCCGAAGAGTACGAATGGCGCCTGCACGAAGACATAGTCTTCGACGTCTTCACACAATGGGGATTCCCAGAAATAGACCTGTTCGCAACCCTGGAAAACTCACAATGCCTAAGTTACGCCTCCAGGTACCCCCAGAACCAATCCAAGGGGAACGGTCTGTCGATGTAATGGTCAGGGAAATTTGTTTACGCTTTTCCCCCCCGACTCCCCTTCTCAACAGGGTGGTGCACAAGATGCACCAGGAACAAGTAACCATGATACTAGTGGCCCCAATGTGGGCCCGTCAACCATGGTTCGCTCACTTGATGGAGATGTCTCTATCTCCCCCAGTGAGACTCCCCTGCCCGTACAACATGCTGTCTCAGGACAAGGGCAGGACTCTGCATCCATGCCCCCAGAACATGAACTTAGCAGCTTGGCTCCTGAAATCATAGAGTTCGGACATCTACAGCTCCCGCAAAAATGCATGGACATCCTCAGGGAAGCCAGAAAACCTAACACTCGCCACTGCTATTCTAGCAAGTGGAAAAGATTTGTCATCTGGTGCAGGAGTAAAAGCATCAACCCTATTGACTGCTCTCCCACACATGTTGACCTATACCTGACCCACCTTTTGGATTCAGGTCTAGTGTTTAACTCCATTAAAGTCCACCTAGCGGCACTTTCTGCATACACCACTTCCCAACTCAAGGTGTCGTGGTGGAGGATCCCTGTTATAAAAGCCTTCATGGAGGGAGTAAAGAGAATACACCCCCCGATAGCTGACCCAGCTCCCGGATGGGACCTTAATGTGGTACTTACCAGACTTGGGCTCTCCATTCGAACCCATGCACAAAGCATCTCTTAAACACCTCACTCTTAAGACTGCTTTTTTAATAGCTATCACCTCCATCAGGAGAGTAAGTGAACTTCAGGCTCTTTCTATTCTAGACCCCTTCGTTACAGTTCAGAGATAAGGTGGTTCTACGCACTCACCCTAGGTTTGCCCCGAAATTTATTTCTAAATTCCACGTAAACCAATCTATAGAACTACCAACGTTCTTTCAAAATCCTTCCAATTTGGGAGAAAGGACTCTGCACACACTAGATGTACGCAGAGCGGTCATGTTCTACATGGAAAGAACCAGACCACTGAGGAAGACTAATCAGTTCTTCGTCTCGGTGGCAGCAGGAAGAGAAGGAGATGCGATTTCAAAGTCCACTATTTCTAGATGGATTGTTCAATGCATCACTCTCTGCTATACTCTTGCTAAGAGAGAACTGCCCTTTAGGCCAAGAGCACACTCTACTCGAGGCACGGGGGCATCCATAGCATTCATTGCAAATGTTCCCCTTGAGTCCATCTGCAAAGCGGCTACCTGGAGTTCTGTGCACACCTTTACAAAACACTACTGTCTAGATGCACACTCTAGATCTGACTCCCAGGTGGGACAGGCAGTATTACGACACCTTTTCTCTACTGTTCCTTCTCATAACCCACCGCCAACTCCGGGTACTGCTCGCTAGTCTATGCACAGCATGTGATTCTAAGCAGATTAACAAACATCAGAAGACAATGCATTACTTACCGTAAAAGCATTTCTGATGGTTGTATCTGCTTAGATTCACATGCGCCCACCCTTCCTCCCCGCTCGGATGGAAGGAACATAGACTTCCTTTATATCTCTCTTTTCTGTACTCACTCACGTCTAGAAGGCTCCCTCAGGGCAGAAAAATACAAACAGAGGGACCTCGACGCGTGAGGGATTGTGGGTACAACGCACGTCACTATAGGGATAGTGTTTCAGACACGCCTTGTCGACGTCCCTTTTTCGACTACGAAAAACAAAATGCAATACTCCGCAGTGACCACTGGATGTCGGACCTATGCACAGCATGTGAATCTAAGCAGATACAACCATCAGAAATGCTTTTACGGTAAGTAATGCATTGTCATTCATGAGCATGTGAATCCATGCCAGTCCCCATGCTGGAGAAGGAACAAGTTACTTACCTGTAACTGTTGTTCTCCAGCATGGGTCTGGCATGCGAACGCTCCCTCCAACCCCTCTGCGGCTCTTTTCTTGGTCTTACTGCCACTTTTCGTGCTACCAAATCTGAAGAGGGCTGCCTGAGGAGGGGCTTAGGTAGAGGGCATTCATTGGCTGGGGGCAGTATGACCCAGAGACCAATGATTGGTTATTAGTAGAAAGACCGTTCAGAAACGAAACTGATTTATTTCTTTGCCGAGGATACCCAGCCTGACGGGGAATATTCATGAGCATGTGAATCCATGCCAGACCCATGCTGGAGAACAGTTACAAGTAAGTAACTTGTTCCTTGCATTGAACCAACTCATCTGGTGAGTTGAAACTATGTGCACTGTTTTAAGAGTAACTGTAATATTAGTTTTATTAACGTATGCCTTTTTGCTCCTACTTCAAATGCTCTGAATGCCATGTTGCTCCTCCTCCAAAGTAGTGTAAATGTTTCAGAACTGGTTAGTGTTAAGTATTGTAGTATATTTTTGTTTGATATTGATTGCCTCCTTTTAGTGAATATTTTCTATCTGACTGTGTAATAAATTAAGTGTTTTTTACCAAGAAACCTTGAGCATATGTGTCTAAATACTTGTGATTGTAGACCTCTGTGTAACACCATTACAAGCTCACATTCCCTCTTGGAATAAGCCTGGCTGCTGAGCTTGCTACCAAAAACTGTGTGGTACAGACTTATACCAAAGGTCGGTTTTGCTTACACCTGTAGTCATAGTTGTGTGTAGTGGTCCCAGAGGGTACTGAATGCAAACTTTGCCTAACACCTACCATTGTGCTTTTCTACCGCAGACTGAACCCTCAGCTGCAGTACAGCACCCATGGGTGACCATTTTGTCAAAATGGCCCCTGACTTCTTTTTTTGCCATTTTGTTTGTGAGGTCTTTCTTGGGTTTTACTCTGTGTCGAGCCAGGTTTGAGACCTTTGTTTGTCTTGCCTTTGGCGGACTTCAGCCCTGAAAACCTGTCCTTGGCTCCAGTTTCTGGAAGGACAGGATGTGAGGGAGGATCTCAAAACTCCCCTGTCCTTTGTCTCTATCATTTGAAACGCACGCCAAACCTATAGGTGTCTGGGCGCTGAAAAGCAGGTATAAACATTACAGGGTTACCATAGGCAACAATAGAAAACAGTGGTTTATCATAAATCATAATAAGAATATTTACAGACATAAGATATTTACATATAAAGTAATCCAGTTAGTACATAATCAGTAGTATTTACATGTGCAACTTTATGCACATAGGTAATTTACAAGTGACGTAGAGCAAATGTATTTGCAGAAGCGTGTTGTATGAGGAAGAAACTGTAAGCATTGGGGCACAGAGGCTACACATTGGAATTGAGGAACCAGGCTTTTAAGTTTTCTGCGGAATGCAGTGTGGAAAGGGTCAGATCTAATGTCTAGAGGTAGGGTGTTCCAACCTTTGGCTGCCACAACTGGGAAGCTGCGTCCCCCCCGCCTTTGTTCTTTTGAATTTCGGAACAGAGGGAAGGAAGGCTGTAGCGGAGCGTGTGGTCTTGGTGGTTTGGATTGGAGTTAGCAGGATAAGATATTTAGGAGCTATGTTAGTGAGGTATTTGTGGGTGTTTGCCATTGTTTTGAATTTGATCCGGTCCTGAACTGGTAGCCAGGGCACTTTGCATCTGATTTTAGAGATATGTTCTCTTCCTGGTATATTTAGTGCTGCCCGTAAGATTTTTTGTGTGACCTGTAGTTTTTTTTATGCTGGTAGTTACAGTGCCAGCCAGGAGGACATTACAATAATCAAGTTTCGACAGAATGAGGGCTCTTGCTAGGTTAGGCAACTGTCTGCTGATAAGTAGGGTATGCAGGCGTTAATGAGTTTGACAGTGTGTGCTGCTGATGAGATTATGGCGTTAACTTGTCTGGAGAAGGTTAAGGAAGAATCCAAGTACACGGCCAGCATTTTGACTTCTTTAGAGACGGTAATGGTATTGCCATCTATTATGAAGTGATTGTATTTGGGGTCAAGTTTCTTGAGGTGTGTTTAGGTACCCACCAGGAATAGCTCCATTTTGTCATCGTTTAGACCAAGTTCGTGTTGGGCCATCCAAGATTGGATCATCTGTTAGATGTTATGAGGATGGTGGAGTCAGTGTTGTAGTCTCCAGTTAGGGCTATTAGAATTTGCATATCGTCCGAATATTTTGTGTAAAATACTCCACGTTCATCAAGGCGATCGAATAGCAGCTTGGTGAATATGTTGTGAAGTGTTGGTGACATGCAAGATCCTTGAGGAACATAGTACGCTCGGAGAGTAATGATTTTATCCAGGCAATGGCATTGGGTGAGAAGTTTGCAGCGCTGTCCAGGTGGTGGCATAGTATTTTATGATTTACTAATTCAAATGCTGCAGAGCGGTATAGAAGTAGTATTATGGCTAAATTTCCGTTGTCCATTATAGTGTCCAATTGATTTTTGAGGTTCAGGCGTGCCATTTCTGTCCCATATCTCGGTTGGAAGCCCGATTGGCGTAGGCCCAAGAGATTATTTTCTAGTTGTTCCTGAATCTGGAGGTAGGCGGCGCAGTCAAGGATTTTCAGGAGGAAGGGAACTGTTGTGATGGGACGGTAATTAGTAGGGATGCTGGGGTCATGGGAAGGTTTTTTTTTTAGAAGCGGTAGGACCATTCTTCTTTCAGATTCTTAGGTACTGTACCTTGTGAGAAGGAGTTATTGTTGAGAGAGGTGAGGAATGGGGCGAGTTCTGTAACAGCCTTTGATGATGGGGGCAGGTCATAGATCGCCTTGACACCTTGACGGTTTTAAACTGGATATGATTTTGATGACCTCAGTGGTAGACACTGGCCTGAATTCGAAAGGAGGGGATAGAGGCTCTCTCGTGATTGGTGGGTCAGTGTTGATGGTTAGCTTTGTTAACTTTTCTTTTTTGTTTTTGATTTTGTTTTGGAGCAGAGCTATTTTGTCCAGAAGTACATGCTGTATGTTGGCACACCAGGTTCCGTCTTTCTGACAAGTGTCAGGTGGGCTGGTGGGAGACTCAAGTTTCCTAAGGATAGTGAACAATTCCTTACTGCTAGATTTGGCATTTGCAAAAAATGCTACATACAATGAGCGCATAGCAAACAGTATTGCTTGTTTGTATTTTTTGGCGGAGGATATGAAAAGATCCCTGTTTTTAGATGGTGAGGGTTTCCAGGTTGATTCAACGGCATGTTTATTTGATGCTGTCTGTTTTGGTTTGCGGTGTTGGAGTGGGGCAATTTTGTCAGTGGCTTGGAGGATGGTGGGGCTTTAGAGATCTACCATGGCTGATGGGTTGGCATGGGAATAGGTACCTTCAGTGATGGGGCCTAATAGAGGGAGCAGGTTAGTGCGTTTGATATTGCATGCGTTTCTTGCAAGGGTTGCTGGGGTTAAGAGTGGAGCCGTTTTGTGAAGTGTTTGTCTCGGGATAGTGAATGTGATGATATTGTGGTCTGACCAGGGGCCTATGAATTCCTGAATGCAACTAGTCCGGATTGGCTGGCTGGCTGTCCGTCCTTTTAGGACAGCCACCCTGCTTTGCAATTGACAGTCTAGGCTGTGCATACATAGAAGAAACCTGCTTTAAAGGCAAACGTTTTGGGACTACAGGCAGAGTAGACCACTGGGAGAAACACCAGACGAAGAAACCGTGAACAAAGCTTGTGGCAACTTCGTGGACCTTTTAATTGCCCTGTGAAGCCCTGCTGAAACTCCTTTTTTACCTCAACAGAGAACCTCCGGACGGACTGGACGGAACAACTTCTCTCCTTGGGTTATTGAGACCAACTAACCCCGAGACGAACTCCACTGGACCACCATCCCTGACATGCTATGCCTCTCGTTGCTTCGGAAGCCCAATGCTAGGGTTTGAGTGTCCGTTATAGAGTGCAATGTCTGCTGCGGAACGAATCCGACCTGAAGCTTCAGGAGACTCCTAAGGACCATCCTGAAGCGGGACCTACAGATCCAGAGGCCCCTTAGCAGAGTGCCAGACTGAGGGAGCGAAGAGTCCAACCTGTGCCCGTGATCTGCATTGGTGCTGTAGCCTAAGCGCCGAAACCATGAAGTGCTGAAAAACCGAAAAGAGCCCATAGCTGCCGACCTCCCAAGTATCGCCACAGGAGCCCTCCAAACGTCGCCGTCCTTGTCCCCACGACTGAGGTTCAGGAACAAGGGTGCGCACCACTGTAGCAAGACGGAATCCAGCTGGACCACTTTTCTAACCAGAGGCACTGTTTAGGTTTGGGGTACTTACCTTATTGCCTTTAGCCGTGCTCTTCTCACTTGGGATTTGCATTGGCTTACCTTGTACGAGTTGATTCAAACACTCTTCTGACAGCTTGTGATTTTCACAACAGCTTAACAAGTGATTTTCTACAAACTCTCTAACTTTGTGCTAGACTTTGATATAAGACGTGCATCAGATCCATAGACTGTGCCCCAAATGACTTTGGCTGTCCTGGCTCCCTGAAGACTCTTCTAATCAATTGACTTTGATACTGTTAGTCCCTCATAGGTGGTAGCTTGTTGTATATCGTTATTGCTGGTAAAGTCTTATCTAGATTTCATTTGAAGATTTAGTTGTCCTGACATATGCTGAGAAACTGTCTAACCCTTTTCCTTCCTTAACCTTTCCTTTCTACACACCACAGAATCTGCAAAGTTCACTAGTGTGATAAATAAATGTCATTACTGTCCTTGTGATTGAAGTTGCCTCAGGGTGGAGGAATTGTCAGAAGCATATCCAAAGATTATTCACCAACTTTTTATATTTAAATTGTTATAATGAATAGCCTTTTTAAAGAATGCTTATTTAAAAATTGATAATTAGAGAAAAATCTATAACTGAAACCTTGAGTGTGTTACTTTGCTAAATGTATTTATGGATTTCATTTGTACAGCTCTACAGCTCACACTTACTGCTCTTGAGATAGGCCTGGCTGATCAGTCACACTACCAACCTGTGTAGTACAGACCTATACCAAAAGGTGGGTTACCTAATACCAAGCAGATTAGTGTTGTGTAGTATCACACAGTGTGACTGCACCAATTCCTAACGAACAATGGCACAAGGTAGTAAAAAAACAAACCTCTGCCACCAGCCATTGAAGTGAGTTAGTGTAACAATGTTACATGAGGAGTTGGGTAAAGGAATTACTATGTAACCCCCCAGCACTCCACATAGGTTGGTGTTGGCTGACCCCACAAAAGAAAAGGTAAGACAGGGGTCATCTTACTATACTTGGGAACATTTGTTCACCCAAGAAAATGCATTTAAACATTAAGAGAACTCCAAGGGACTTCTCAGTGCCACTGCACAAAAGGTGCTGTGACAATGCAAAAAGCAGATGCTTATGGAGTTTACCAGACTCCATTAAATGGTAAGAAACACAAAAATCCTAATCTGAAAAAACACTAGTGAGAGAAGAAAAGTCCCACTCACTCAGGAGTAAACATTATTAAAAAGCCCTGAGTTCAGCAAAAGAGCCGGGCGTCTGTAAGGTTAAAGGGAATTGGTACGTAATTTGACATTCTCCCTAACATAGGTATATACTGTTCATTGAATGTGTTCCACTGACGGGGTCTATTGCCCTTGAATTACTGTAAAGTAATTCTGCAAGTAGCTAATGGTTTTACTCACCATGAAAAGGTGTGCACTATACTAATAGTGTTTGATAAGGTCTGTTTTACCTAGAAATACTGTTAGTTTTCTAAATAAGGTATTTTCTTTGGTCTGTGTACTTTACATATTTGGCACAATAAACCAACACACATAGGTATACTTGACAATACTTTCAAACTGTCACCTCTTAGTTGGTGGTTGCTGAATGCATACAATTGATACACGAGTTTGACCGTTCCATCGGTCTTAACACGCACCAACTAAGTAATAGTTATTGTATTTAGTCTGCATACACATATACAATAGTTATTTTTGGGAAGGAAAACAGCTTGTTAGTGTTATCCTAGCAGAGCTTGAGGTTCTAGAGGCGGTTTCCCTGCACAGCAATCTTTTAAAGTCCAGAACGCAACCCTAGCTAAAAGGCAGTTCAGACAGGCTGAGTCTTCAAAAACAGTAGAAGTCAAAAGTTCCTGTGGATACTTTCTAGGAAGGAAGATACAAGAAGACTTAACCAACGTTGGAGACCTTGCTAAAGGATTCGCTAAAGGGACACAAACGGAGGCTTGAGTCGTAGTTAAGAGGGGGTTGCCCTGGACACCTCCTACATGCACTCCAATGCACTGGAGCGACTTTCTGGAATCAGGTAAGCAATACCTTTTTCCCCACAGTACCTTAGGTTGAAGAAAAACGATGTTGCAGCGCTGGACCCGACCTACAGATTACTTTGTCCGATGACTAAAGGCAGCACAATGGACGGGATCTCTCAGCAGCAGTCTTGTGGGAGGACCTCTAGCACGACTTGCAGCAACTTCTTGATTCACTCTGCTGGGCACTGTTTCTGTTGGGCACTGTTTCTGGGGCCCCTTGGCGGGGAGGGGGGGGGGGGTGGTCCTCCTTTTGAGATTCCTTTCTTTATCCTAGAGGAACTACAGTTCTTGAGGATCCTTAGTATCTCTTCGAGAACATTATAGTCTGAGAGATTGGCACACATCACCTTAAGTGGAGTGCCAAAGGGATACCCAGTATTACCCTTCTTTCTGCTCCTTTGACTTTTTGGTCACATTGACAAACTCCTAGTTGTGGCAGTGGACGTGTTCTACCAATTATTGTGTATTTATTATACCACAGGCTATGCCCATAGCCATGGTAGTGCACAATAGGGACACCCAAGTACCAATTTGGGTCCTCCCTTCTTATTTCACCATTACTAGCTTGGTTGTTCTTTGATAGCCCTTCAAACATTTTGGGAGAGGGAGGCCTGTGTGTGTGTTTGGCCTTTGGCTGGAACCATTGGGTGTCCCTGCCTAGGCTCCTGAGTGTCTGGGCAGGCAGAAGCAGAAGGGGGTGGGGGGAGGAGTTTTCCACCCCCCTGCCCTTTGTCTGCCAGAGTGCCTAAATAGAACCAGCTCTCACTGGGGGTCTGGCTGTCCTGATTGGACAGCCAAATGCCCCTTTCTGTAAATTGCTGAGAGAGATTGCAGAGGAGTGTGTGCTGGAAATGTTTAAAATGTGAGGCTCCTGAAATAAAAAGCAAGTCGACCACTGGAAGATTAAATAACCCAAGAAGACAACCAGAGACACCTGCTGACAGTTTGCAACACTGTGAAGCAACCACTGCTGTCCCGACCCTGATTTCTATGCGACAGAGGAACCCCGAAGAGGACTCCTGCCCTTTAACTGGTTGATGTTTGGTAATAATTTTGGTAATTGGTGCAGTCACACTGTGAGACTACACAACACTTATCTGCTTGGTATTCGGTAACCCACCTTTTGGTATAGGTCTGTACTACACAAGTTTGTAGTGTGACTGAGCAACCAGGTCTATCTCAAGAGGGGTAAATGTGAGCTGTAGAGCAATTGAAGTACTTAAATACAAGTAGCCAAGTAACACGTACACTCAAGTTTTCGGTTATAAATAGTTTTTTTTATGTCTGTTTTAAATGAGCATTCTTTAAAAAAGCAATTTGTCATAACAATTCAAATGCACTTTAAAATTACTTTTCAGAATCAAAGCCAGTGGATAATCTTTGGATATGCTTCATACACTACTCTTAAACCCTGAGGTGACTTCAATCGCAAGGATAGTATTTGCATTTATATATCACACTAATATACTAATTCAAAAAAGGAAATGGTTAGGGAAATAAAAGGTTAGAACTATTTCTTAGCAATTCTGAGGATAGCTGACTCCAATGAAGTCTAGATGAGCCTTTCCCAGCAGTACCAGTATACAACAAGCCACCACCTTTGAGGGACAAACGGTATCAAAGGCAATGGATTAAGAAGAGTGCCTTAAGGGAGCCAGGACAGCCAAACATTTGGACACAGTCTACGGATCTGATGAACTACTTGGACAAATGTCTAACACAAAGTTAGAGAGTTCAGAAAAATCACTTGTAGGGTCACAAGCTGTGATCCTACAAGTCTGTGAAGGAAGTTGAAATCAACTCGAAAAAAGTAAACCAATGCAATTCCTCAGTGAGAAAAGCGTGGCTAAAGGCAATAAGGTAAGTACTCCAAGCCTAAACAGTACCTCTGGTTATAAGCGTGGTCCAACTGGATTCTGTCTTGCTACAGCGGTGCAGACCCAGGTTCCTGAGCCTCAGTCGTGAGGACAAGAGGGAGGATGTCAGGAGGGCTCCTGCGGCAGTACTCTGGAGGTCGGCAGCTTCGGGCTCTTTTCAGTTCAGCAGCACTTTGCGGTTTCACTGCTTAGCAAACAGCACTGATGCAGATCTGGGACACCAGTTGGACTTCCTTCACGCCCTCGGTCCTGTGCTCTGGTGAGGAGATTCTGGAACTGGACGTCCTGCTTCTAGGTGGTCCTGACGAGGCCCCTAGAGCTTCTAGACGGATTCGTCCTACGGCAGACGTTGAACTCTACTACAGACACTCGACCCCCTGGCATTGGGCTCCTGCAGCAACGGAAGGGCATAGCAAGTCGGGGATGGTGGTCCAGTGGAGCTCGTCTCGGGGATAGTTGGTCCCACTAGCCCAAGGGGAGAAGTCGTTCCGTCCGGAGCTTCTCTGTCGAGGTGAAAAGAAAAGTCAGCATACCAGCAGGGCTTCAATGGGCAATTCAAAGGTCCAGGAGGTTGCAGCAAGCTTCTTTCACGGTTTCTTTGGGTGTTTCTCCCAGTGGCGACTCTGTCTGTAGTCCCAAACCCTCACCATTTAAGCAGGTTTCTCCCATTCATTCACAACCTAGGCTGTCAATCACACAGCAGGATGGCTGTCCTGAAAGTACAGCCTGCCAGCCATTCAGGACTAGTTTCATTCAGGCACTCCTAGAGACAAAGGACAGGGGAGTTTCGGGAACCTCCCTTAATTCCTGCCCTTACAGATACACGGGAGCCAGAGGTGTGTTTCAGTACTGAAGCCACCAAAGGGAAAACGAACAAAGGTGTCAAACCTGGTTTGGCACGCAGAGTAAAACCCAAGAAAGACCTCACAAACAGAAAATGGTGAAAAAAAAAGTCTGGGGCCATTTTGACAAAATGATCACCCATGGGTGCATTACTGCAGCTGAGTATTCAGCCTGCGGTAGAAAAAGTGCAATGGTAGGAAAATTGAACCTCTGCAACCAGCCATTTAAAGTAGTAAGGGCAACATAAAAATGGTACATGATAAGGTAGGTTAACGGGCTGCTAAGTAACCCCCCAGCACTCCACATAAAATGGTATGTGCTGGACCCACAACGAGAAAAGGTAAGTAAAGTAAATTTCACTTTGCTCCTCTTGTGAACTGTAGTTCACCCAAGAAAAGGTATTTAAACCTTAAGAGAAACCCAAAGGATTTCTCAGGGACACTGCACTGAAGGTGCTGTGTCTCACTATACAAAAAGCAGATGCTTATGGAGTTTGTCAGACTCCAAAAACAGTGAAAACACAAAATCCAAATCCGGTAAAAACACATAGTGAGAAAAAGGTCCCACTCACTCAGGAGTTAAAATTAAATAATCCAGTCCAGCAATTGGCTTACTCAAATGAAATTGATCCTAAAACGCTAGCCCCAGCTGCTGACTAATGGGCAGCCAACAGGGCCACTCACAAGGACTCTGGGGCAACTCACAAGAGGGGAAGCAGCAGAAGGGAAATACAATTATAATTCTAACCATCCAAAAGAGAGCAACAAACATAACAAAGGTAAAGTTCATGGGAAATCTGGTCCGTCTAGTGAACCCTCTGGTGCCAAACCAGAGGGAGGTCAACAGAAACCCCCATTCTAGCGAACACTTGTGAAATGTTTTGTATGTTGGTCTGTAGATAATGTGCTAGGGGATCCCAGGTGTAAGGGTAAACCTTCAGGTCCGCACTGCCTCCTTAGCCTTCATCCCGGAGGGAGAAGCTCAAATGGCAAGTGCACACTTCTCCAGCATGGATTCACATGCTCATGAATATTCCCCGTCATCAGGCTGGGAATCCTCAGTAAAGAAAAAATCAGTTTCAGTTTCGTTTCTGAACTGTCTTTCTCATAATAACCAATCACTGGTCTCTGGGTCATACTGCCCCCAGCCAATGACTGCCCTCTACCTAAGCCCCTCCTCTCGCAGCCATCTTCAGATTTTTACTGCACGTTCAAGTGTTGGGAGTCCTCGTGCTATAGCTCTCGAGCTTTTACTGCGTTTTGCGATTTTTCAAAGAGTTAAACCTCATTTTTTCGGTCAAGCGAGCCTCAAGCTCCACCGTTTCTACTTCCGATCAACGGGGACCCGTTTCTGAATTTTCTACGCCCCTCAAGGGCAAAGTTTTCATCGAGTCCCGCTTCGTGGAGGATTCCAGAAGATTCTTTGAGGCCTACCCCACATGGACATGGCACAGGAAAAAGGGAGCACGACACCCGTATCCAAGCTGTTCAGGAGCTGCCCTGGATGCGGATTACAGAATGTCTTCAAGGAGGACGAGCATTCTAGATGCCTCTATTGCCTTCACGAAGACAAAATGCACGTGGAGAAGGACTGTGCGTTTTGCAAGAACATGTCGTAACGGACCATGAAGGATCGGCGGATCCACCTCACCAACTGGCTGGAGGGGAAGAGCCCAGCAGCAGATGAGAAGGGGTCAGAGCGGTCTTCTAAGACCTTTGAGGGAGCGCTGGCGACAGGGGCCCAACAAAAGGCAAAGCACCGCGAGTCCGCGGGCACCAGGAGCGCCGAACAGTCGGGCTCCTTGGCTGCCAGGCAGGGCGCACTTTCACCGACGCCATCAACCACGAGCCACCGCTCTGGCTCGGGTAAAAGGAAGTCTGAGAACCCAGCTAAGCTTCGGGAGAAGCCCTGGTCGATCCTGACGGAGAAAGTCGTTAAGGCTTTGATTCACCTAGCTAAGGCCTCTACAGAGGGAGTCGTGGCGGCCCTGGCGAAGCCTGTGGAGGCTACCCCATTGCAGGCAACCTCTGGGCCTGCCACTGTGGAGGGAATCCTCTTTCCAGCCCATCGATAAGACCCCCGTGAAAACCCCAGTGGAAAAAGAGGGGGGGGGGGGCAGTGGCCATCACAGACACGGATACAGCCTCTGAAGAGGAGCTGGCTGAAGTCGTGAAGATCCGATGAAGTCCGGTCCCATGGGAGGGATCCCGATGAGGCGGACGAAGAAAGCGACTGGGACGCCGACAAGGTTACCGAAGAGGCAGAGGATTCCACTCCCCAACCGTTGTGCCCATCGCAGCCGGTGCCTGGCCCACAGGACAGCTCAGGAGCAATCTTGATGGCTATCCAGGCCTTGTGCACAGAAATGAGGACAAGATTGCCCTTACCCCCAACGGACGACCCAGCGGAGCCTGGACAGTCTGGAAGCCCTCCAAGCAAGCGGAGGAGAACTCCTCCCCCATCGCCCTTCCAGCCTACGCGGCCCTCTAGACCTTCATCTCCTTCCCTGGATCCGAGGGATGACATGGAACAGAGATGGCTACGACAGGGATGGAAGGCCAATCCTGTTGTCATCCATCCCTACAAATCCCCCCCCCCCCACCCCCCCCCCCCGGCTTCCTTCCCCGCCCGACAAAATTGGCTCCTTCCACGCCATGATCGCCAGGAGATCCGAGCTCTTTCAGCTCTGCCCGGTGGAACAGAAGAAAGGTTTCCTCTATCAACGGCGTGAGGCCAAGAGGAAGACGGTCCTTTCAGTCAGTTGCTTGACGACATCTGGGACGAGGGGCTGGAGCTCCTGAAGAACCTGTCCACGACCCCTGCCAAGAGACTGGTATGAGAAGTAGTACCGGGTCCCGGATTCCGCCCCCATGTGCCTTGGGGCACAGCCGAACCAGGATTCGGTCGTCTCTGCAGCAGCCAAGAAGAAAGCGGCAGGGGCGACTGCTTCAACTTCGACCTCCCCGCTGGACGGCGAAGGGAAGAAATTGGATGCCATGGGATGACGGGTCATCTCAGCGACGACTATTAAACCGGCCAATGCCCTCGCGATTGTGGCCCGCTATGACAGGGAGCTGTGTTTTAAGATCGCTCCTCTGCTGGATTTCCTCCTGGACGACAAGAGGGCTGAGGCCTTGGAGATACTGCAGGAAGGCGAGGTGTCGTCGGACCACGCCAGAATGGTGGCCACGGACATTGCTGACACAGGCTTCTGCCAGATGGGCAACAGTGTTTGCCTTCGCCGGCGTGGTTGGCTCAAGGCAACCGATATCCGCCAGGCTGTTCAAACCAAAGTTTTGGACATGCCTTTCGATGGAAACAACCTGTTTGGCAAGACAGTGGACGAGTCACTTCAGGCCATCAAGGCCGACACGGAAACGGCGCGGGCCTTGGGAGTTTTGCAACGACGGCCGCCCTTTCAGAACTCCGGAGGCAAGCAAGGGGCCTCCAAAGGATTCGGCGCTGCTCTTCGACGTACCGCCAGGCGGCCCGCTCCTCGTCACAGGAGGCCTACAGAGGACGTGGCAAGTCAGGAGGATCTCGTCAAGGAGGCCAAGGCAGCAAGGCCCCTACCAAGCAGGACTGAACCGGCCATAGTGTCCGGCCCCCACCCGAGCACCCCAGTGGGAGGCCGGCTGGTGAAGTTCGTCAGCATGTGGGAGTCCATCTCCACCAACAGATGGGTGCTGGATACCCTGGCCCCCGGGCACACTCTCGAGTTTCTAAAAAAGTGCCCCCGCATTCCTCCCGTGGCCACGAAGGAAAACCACATCCCTCAACTGCTGCTGGAAGTAAGGGCGATGCTGAAGAAAGGAGCCATCGAGCTCGTCCCAAAGAGGCTCCGGGGCTCCGGAGTGTACTTGCGATACTTCCTTGTAAGGAAGAACGACGGTGGCTGGCAACCCATCCTGGATCTTCGTCGCTTAAACAAGTACATAAAGTCCCAAAAGTTCCGGATGGTCACTCTCCAGCACATGCTGGGACAGCTGGAGGAGGGCGACTTCCTATCGTCGCTGGACTTGAAGGATGCTTACTTCCACATCCCCATTCTAAGAGGACATCAAAGGTTTCTCAAATTTGTAGTACGAGGACGGCACTACCAGTTCAAGGCCCTCCCCTTCGGATTGAAGTCGGTGCCCAGGGTATTCACCAAATGCGTAGCACCAGTAGCTGCGCAGTTGCGCCTGCAGGGGATCCACGTCTACCTCTACCTGGACGATTGGCTCATCCAAGCAAGGACAAGAGAACTCGCCGTCGGACACACAGCGAAGACGTCCAGCTGCTCACAGATCTGGGATTTTCCATCAACTACAACTACACGAAATCCCACTTGGTCCCGTCACAAGTCGCTCTGTTCTCCAGCATGGGGTCTGGCATAGATTCACATGCTCATGAATATTCCCCGTCAGGCCGGGAATCCTCGGTAAAGAAAAAATCAGTATCACTTTAGTTTCTGATCTGTCTTTTCTTAGTAGTAACCAATCACGGATCTCTGGGTCATACTGCCCCCAGCCAATGACTGCCCTCTACCTAAGCTCCTCCCCTGGCAGCCATCCTCAGATGTTTACCGCACGTTCAAGTGTTGGGAGTCCTCGTGTTTTAGCTCTCGAGCTTTTACTGCGTTTTCGTGCTTTTTCAGGAGATTATTCTCATTTTTTCGGTTAATCGATCCTCAAGCTCCACCGTTTATACTTCCGATAACGGGGACCCATTTCGGAATTCTTATACGACCCTAAAGGGTGAAGTTTTCGTCGAGTTATGCTACTTGGAGGATTCCAGAAGATCTGTGGCCTACCTCAAAGGACATGGCCCAGGACAAGGGAAGCTTGACGCCCGGATCCAATCTGTTCAGGAGCTGCCCAGGATGCGGATTGCAAAATGTTTTCAAGGACGAGCATTCGAGATGTCTCTACTGCCTTCATGAGGACAAGATGCACATGGAGAAGGACTGTGCGTTCTGCAAGAACCTGTCGGAACGGCGATGGGGGCCCAACAGAAGGCCAAGCACCGCGAGTCCACGGGCACCGGGAGCGCAGAAAGGTCGGGCTCCCGCTGCCAGGCAGGGCGCGACTTCCCGGGCACGATCAACCATGAGCCAGCGCTCTGGTTCGGGGAAGAGGAAGTCCGAGAACCCGGGTAAGCTTCTGGAGAGGCCCCGGTTGATCTCAAAGGGAGCCGAGGGGGAGCGAGGCGATGACCCCCCCCCCCGAACCGAAGGCCCAGGACGCACCTAAGGTGGTGAGGGCCTTGATCCACCCGGCAAACGCCTCTATCGAGGTTGTCGCAGCGGCCCTGGCGAAGCCGGCAGAGGCTACTCCAGTGGAGGCGGCCTCGGGGCCCAGAGTTTCCCTGCCACCACGGAGGGAATCCTCTTTCCAGACCATCAATAAGACCCCCGTGAAGACTCCGGCAGAAGAAGAGGGGGGGGGCGGTGGCCATTACGGACTTGGATTCAGCCTCCGAGGAGGATCTGGTGGAAACCGTGAAAGGCCTCAACGAGAGGTTCATAGGCCTCAACGAGAGGTTCTAGAAGGTTCGATCCCAGGGGACGGTTCCCGCTGATGTGATCGAAGATAGCGACGACGAAGGCCCAGTGGAGCAGCCATCCCGTCAGTCGCAGCCATTACCTGAGCCCCAGGATAGCTCGGCGGCCATTTTGTTGGCGATCCAATCCTTATGTACTGAGATAAGGACGAGGTTACCACGGCCCCGACGGAGGATCCAGAACCAGGCCCGTGGGAAAGCCCTCCGAACAAGCGGAGGAGAGTCCACCCCGCTCCGCCCTTCGTGCCCGCGAGGCCTGTGGACCCCTCATCCCCCTCGCCGGACTCTAGAGAGGATACGGCGACGGATACAGCGACGGGGATAGACGGCGGCAGCAATGACACAACGGACATCCCGTCACCCCCCCCCCTCGGGCTTCTCCACCCGACGAAATTGGCTCTCTTCACGCCATGATAACCAGGGCATCCGAGCTCTTCCAGCTCTGCCCTGAGGAACAGAAAAAGGAAGGGTTTCTTTACCAGCGACGAGAGGCCAAGAGAAAGGCGGTCCTCGCGGTGCCGTTACTCGACAACATCTGGGACGAGGGGCTGGCTATCCTCAAGAACCCTTCCACGACACCCGCCAAGAGGGACAGGTACGAGAAGAAGTACCGGGTCCCCGATGCTGCCCCCTTGTGCCTCAGGGCCCAGCCCATGCTGAACTCCGTAGTTTCGGCAGCGGCCAAGAAGAAGGCAGCGGGTGCGGCGGCTTCAACTTCCACTTCCCCGCCGGACAGCGAGGGCAAGAAGTTGGACTCCATGGGACGACGACGATTAAGGCGGCCAATGCCTTAGCGATTGTGGCCCGTTACAACAGGGAGCTTTGGTTCAAGATAGCTCCTCTGCTAGACTTCCTACCGGACAAGAGGGCGAGGCCCTACAGATTCTGCAGGAAGGAGAGGTGGCGTCGGATCACGCCATAACTGTGGCAACGGACATTGCTGATACCGGATTTCGCCAACTGGGCAACAGGGTTTGCCTCAGACGACGAGGATGGCTCAAGGCGACGGACTTTCGCCAGGACGTCCAGACCAGAGTTTTGGACATGCCGTTCGACGGCAACAACCTGTTTGGAAAGACGGTGGTTGAGTCCCTCCAGGCCATCAAGACAGACACGGAAACAGCCCGAGCCCAAGAGTCCTTCAGCAACGGCTGCCCTTTCGGAGCTCTGGAGGCAGATGGGGAGCTCTTCTACTTACCGCCAGGTGGTCCGCTCCTCGTCCCAGGAGGCCTACAGAGGCCGCGGCAAGCAAAGAGGGTCTTGCCGCTGTCGGCAAGGAGGCCAAGGCGGCAAGGCCTCTTCCAAGCAGGACTGAACCGGCCGTTGCATCGGCCCCCCACCGAAGCACCCCGGTGGGAGGCCGGCTGACGAAGTTCCGTCAGCGTGTGGGAGTCCATCTCCACCGACCATTGGGTGCTGGACACCCTGTCGGACACTCGCTGGAATTTCAAAAGTGTCATCGCATTCCCCCCGTGGCCAGGAAGGAGAACACTACCCTCAACTGCTGTTGGAGGTAAGGGCGATGCTCAGGAAGGGGGCCATCAAGCTCATCCCCAAGAGGCTTTGGGGCTCCGGAGTATACTCAAGATACTTCCTCGTCCGAAAGAAGACAGGCGGTTAGCGCCCCATCCTGGACCTGCGTCGGTTGAACAAGTACAACAAGGCACAGAAATTCAGGATGGTCGCCCTCCAGCACGTGCTGGGACAGCTGGAGGAGGGCGACTTCCTATCGTCACTGGAGGATTCTTACTTACACATCCCCATTCTAAAAGGTCAGAGTTCCTCAGATTCGTAGACCAGGGGCGTCACTACCAATTCGGAGCCCTGCCGTTCGGATTAAAGTCGGCACCCAGGGTGTTGACCAAGTGCCTCGCACTGGTGGCGGCACGGCTGCGCCTGCAAGGAATCCATGTCTACCCCTACCTGGACGACTGGCTAATCCGCGCAAGGTCAAGAGAACTCACCGTCGAACACAAAACTACCCCAAATACCATCTGGTCCCGTCGCAGGTGGCACTGTTTCTGGGAGCGAAGCTTGATACAGTGAAGCGATTGGCATCTCCGTCGGAAGAAAGGACGAAGTCATTTTGGGCAAGGTGCAGCGCCTGTTAGCCACAGAGGTGGCCAGAGTGCAGTCCACCAAGTCCCTCCTCGGGATGATGTCCTCGTACATCTACCTTGTGCCCCTTTGCAGACTTCGGATGCGTCCGCTACAAGAGTTCCTCGATGCCCGCTGGATTCAAGCAGCAGGCTGCTTCGAAGACAGGATCTCCCTCAAAGGGACCTTCCGCCAAGCGATCCGGTAGTGGGGCACCAGCGCGCATCTCGCTCCAGGGATGGACGTCCAGATCTCTGCACACCAGGAGACAGTGACGACGGATGCCTCCCTGGAGGGATGGGGAGCGCCCTCCAGAGATCTCCACGCAAGAGGCCTTTGGCTCCCAGAGGAGAAGTCTCTACACATCAATGTCCTGGAGCTCCGAGCCGTGTTCTGGGCCCTCGGGTCGTTCCTTCCATCGCTTTAGGGCAAGGTGATGAGGATCTTCACCGACAACACCACCAAGATGTTCTACATCCGGAAGCAGGGAGGCACCAGATCCCCAGTCCTATCCAAGGAGGCCCAGGATCTGTGGCATTGGGCCGTCGCCCAAGGGATGTTTCTGGTACCCTTCCACCTGGCAGAAATGAAGAACACCATTGCCGACTCACTCAGCAGGGAGCTACGCTCGTGCCACGAGTGGGAACTGCGGCTGGATCAAGTGGATCTGCTATTCCAACGATTGGGCAATCCCCAGATCGACTTATTTGCGACGGTGATGAACGCCAAGTGCCGGAGGTTCACCCGCAGGTTTCCCCAGCCGGTGAGCATGGGCGATGCCTTCTCATTCCCCTGGGACGGCCTGTTCCTCTATTCGTTCCTGCTATTGCTGCTGCGACTCAACCAACTCAGACGGTCCCGGTGCAGGATGATCCTCGTCGCACCGGCGTGGCTGAGACAGATATCGTTCCTGGACCTTTTGGACATGTCCGCGTCCCCCCCCAGTCAAACTTCTGACTGACGCGGATCTTTTCTCCAGAGAAGGAGGCACCATCCTCCACCACGACCTGGGGTCGCTGAACCTGCAGGCCTGGCTCCTGCAGCATTAGAGTTTGGAGGGTACGATATCCCGGCGGACTGCAAGGAGGTGCTTGCAAAGGCTAGGGCGTCCTCAACTCTCAATTGCTACGGACACAAATGGAAGAGGTTCTCTGTCTGGTGCTGTGCACAGAAGATTAACCCTCTGCGGATTACGGCCCCTTAAGAAGTGCTGCCGTACTTGCTATCGCTGGCCAAGGCGGGGCTGGCCCATGCATCCATCAAGATCCATCTGGCAGCTATCTCCCGCTACACCACAACTCCGGGGTGCTCATCCCTGTGGTCCCATCGCCTGGTGAAGGATTTCATGAAGGGACTGTTCTGATCCTTCCCGCCGGTGAAGGCTCCGGCCCCGGTGTGGGAACTCAGCGTGGTGCTGACCAGGCTCATGGGGCCGCCTGTCGTGGAAAACTGCGTTTCTTGTGGCCATCACCTCCGCCCTCTCTTATAAAGCCCCATACCTGACTTTCCACGAGACGAGGGTGGTGCTGAGGACCCACCCCTCCTTCATGCCCAAGGCGCCGTCGGACTTCCACCTCAACGAGCCTTTGATGTTACTTGTTTTCTTCCTGTCGCCTTTGTCACCGGCCAAGAGGACTTTGCACTGGCTGGATGTAGCTAGAGTGCTGAAGTTCTACGTGGACCGCACAAAGAGTTTCCAGAAGACATCACAGCTCTTTGTGAACCTTGGACCTGTGAACCAAGGGAAGGCCCTCTCGAAGGCTTCCGTTTCCAGATGGCTCCGCGGCTGCATCATGCACTGTCACCAATGTTTGCCAGCTCATCCTGGGTTTAGCTTTTATTTTCTCATTTTAAATCTTTACTTTAAACCTATAGAATTAAAACAGTTTATAGGATTTACATATCTAAATGATCATGCCTTTACACAACAATATACTTTTAACTAGGCAATTTTGCTGTTCCTTCAGGAAAAAGCACATTTAGCTTATTTCTTTAAATTCAGTTTTCATCTGCAGCAAATATACACTTTGTACAGCTCTAGTTCTTTCCCTGAGTGTTGGAGTTGTTTGCAGCATGGATACATGTATCCAGCATCTGTTTAGAGTCTCTCTTACAGCTGATTCTTTAGATACACTTGCAAAGTTTTGGCCTGTTTCCAACATGTAAAATGAAATTAAAGTCCCTTGGTTGCTTTTCCAAAGATACATTTGACAGGAGCTGTCATTCAAATGAGGCCCGGTTCTTCTGAGACACAATGAATGATCCTGGGCATTGCAGGGCCCTTTAATCACAGTGGTTCAGGAGAAATTGTTGAATTTAGCGCCAAGCAGCACTTTCAAGATTGGGAAAGTGGCATTTTAAAGAGGCGCAGTTTATTTCTAGATTTTCCAAAAGACTGTGGGTATCTGGGTGCATAACAAAAACACACAAAAGGCAACGGACGCTGGACAATCAGGAGTGAGCCTGGGAAGGGAAATCATTAAAATAGGACGGTTTTCAGGTGTTTTTATGAAAAAACAAAAGGGCAGCAGGGCTTATTCTTGTCTGAGTGCCAGTGGGACTCAGACAAGAATAGTGGGAGAGCATTCCAGGCTGTAGCAGCAAGGAAGGAGAACGATCTTCCATTACCCCGAGCACAATTGGACCTGTGACACACCGGTTGCTAGATCTGAGAGTGGTCTGTGGGTAGTAGTGCTTAAGTTTCTCTTTCAGATAGGAGGGGGCTTTGCCGTAGATCCATTTATGTACAAATGCAAGAGTCTAAAAGCATACTCTCAAGCTTACTGGGAACCAGTGGACATTTTTCCTATGTTCAGAGATTTGTTCACCACGCCCGTGTTTTTAATGATGCGGACGGCATCATTTGGGATTTTTTGGAGCTTGGTAATATTGCCTTTGGTAGCGCCACCTAAAAGTGCGTTGCAGTAATCAAGTCGAGAAAGGATAGTTGCTCTGGCTAGGGTGTCAGTTAGGACTTGATTTTCCTGAGCAGGTTCAGATGATAAATGCTTTTCACTAAGTTGTTTGCTAGTGAGTCGGAGCTCAGTGAGGAATCCAGGTAAGTGTCGAGAGTTTTAACCTTGCTCAGTATCGGGATGGAGCAGACATAGATTTCTCAATGAGAACATAGTGACAATCCAGTTTAGATCTAGCTTGTTGTGGACCAAAGAGTAGAAGCTCAGTCTTGGAATTGTTTCAACCCATGTGGTGGATTGTCATCACTGCTTAATCTCATGGAAGATGCTATTGAGTATGGAAGGGTCGGATTCATAATTGCTGTTCATGGTCAGTAAAATTTGAGTGTCATCAGCATAATTAGAAAATAGAATATTAGCGTACTCCACTTTATCACACAGTGGCTTAATATATACGTTTAAAAGGGCTGGGGGGACAGACCCTGGGACTCCATAACAGATGGCAGCAGTGTCTGACCTGAAGGCACCCCAGTGCACTACGGAGGCCCTACCAAATAGTGAATCCGTGGTAATGCTTGGTGGAAGAATCTTCCGATCCTTTGAAGTGTGGTAAGCAGGATGTCATGATTTATTAGATCAAATGCTGCAGATAAATCCCAACAGCATCAGCAGACCACATTGATGTTTGTTAGTTTGAAGGTCCAGCAGAGCGCTCTCGGTGCTGTGGTGGGCCCTGAAACCGCATTGTCTAGGATGGAGGATGGAATGTTGATCCAAGAAGTCTTGAAACTGTCTAGTGGCCATTTTGTCTACTATCCTGAGAAGATAGAGTTGGTGATAGGTCTGAGGTTAGAGGGGTCTTCAATAGCAAGCCCAGCCTTCTTGACCAGTGGTGTGACAGTGATGGGTTTGAGGCCTGACTAGGGACTGCAAGGAAGCCTCCCGACAGATCTGTCAGCCAAGTCTGGATAGTGCAAACTGAGTGGTGTCAACAATGGCTGCCAGCACAGCCATGCACAGATTCTTTTGACTGATGGGCCATTTGACGGCATGAATCTGTTTGGAACCAACGCCCACAAGTCTTTGTAGATGTTTCAGGCCTCTGCACAATCGCTGGGTATAGCAGTCCTCTAAAAGCGGCTGGCAATTTCTCAGGGTAGATGGTTTTGCCACCTATGCCCAAAGGGGCAGTGGCCAAGCCACCTCAGGCAGACCAGGTTGGTTTAGTCCTTACAGGATTTGAGGTAGGTATGTGCCCAGAGGAGGTGCATCAACCTCCTCTGTGCCCTCGACAGCCCCTAGCACAAAGCTCTCTGAGGTATGCTTCCACCATCCGCCTCCTGTAGGAGGTAAAATATCCTGGTTTGGAAAAGAATGGATGAATACCACCTCCGGTGACTGGGCCTTACAAGTCATCCAGCAGGGATATTGCCCCATTTTTTCTTCACCCTCCGAACCACCCCCTGGGCCACCAATCATCGCCTCCGGAACCTCTCCTGGTGGAGGAGAAAAGGGGCCATAGAATTGGTACACTGCTCTGAACGAGGCAGAGGTTGGTATTAAACTTATTTTCTGGTGCAAGAGAAGGACAGAGGTCTGATGCATATCCTGGATCTTCAACGTTTGAACTTGTGCTTGCACAAGGAAAAGTTAAAGATGGTCACTCTGGCCCAGATCCTCCAGGCCCTGGACCTGAAACACTGACCGGTCTCCCTCGATCCCCAGAATGCTTACTTCCATGTGGGCATCCACAGGAGGCACAGAAGATACCTGAGGAACTGTCACTACCAGTTCAGGGTCCTACCATTGACTTTTTCGGCACCCAGGTTCTTCTCCAAGCTGCTAGCAGCGGTGGCGGATTTCCTCCGAAGAGAAGACGTTAATGTATTTCCCGGTCTGGACAATTTGGCTGAGCCTGCTCCCCAGAATTAACATCGGCACACCTGTACCTGATGTGTGCAGCCTATTGCAGAGTTTAGGCTGCTCCCTGAACTTCAAGAAGTCTCTTGTGTTTCTGTCCCAGTCTCTACTATTTATTGGGGCTGTCTTGGACACTGCCCTGTGCCAGGGGTTTCCTGCCCTGTCCAAGTGTTCCAACCACAGTTATGGGTTTCAGCCTTGTCTTTTCTGTGCTTGCTGGGTCTTCTGGCCACCTGCATCTCTGTTGTGCCAGAGGCCCGGCTATACATCAGGTCACTGCAGTGGCTTCCGAGTTCTCAATGGTTTCTGTTTTGGGGGCAAACCTCAGACCTTCGAGAGTGTCTGGAGAACTGCAGTGGTGGACCCCGGAGGACATCCTTCTGAGCGGCTTATTGTTTGGCCAACCTGGCCCCAAGTGACTCTGGTTACAAATGCATGCCTGGAAGACCTTACGGTAAGCAACTTGTGTTCCCAACCAGTGTGCCAGTCGAACATCAGTTTGCTGGATATGAGAGCAATCAGGCTGGCCCTGTTCTCCTTTGTCCTCGACGAAATCTTCAACCTTGAGGGGCGTAGGAAAATCCCGCAACGGGCACGCGTTAACGGGAGTAGAAACGGTAGAGCTCGAGGCTCGATTAACCGAAAAAATGTGAACATTCACCTGAAAAAGCGCAAAACACGCAGTGAAAGCTCGAGAGCTAAGCACGAGGACTCCCAAAAGTTGAACGTGCGGTAAAAATGTGAAGATGGCTGCGAGAGGCGGGGCTTAGGGAGATGGCAGTCATTCGCTGTGGTCAGTATGACGCAGAGATCAGTGATTGGTTACTACCACGAAAGACAGATCAGAAACGAAACTGATAATGATTTTTTCTTTACCAAGGATTCCCAGCCTGACGGGGAATATTCATGAGCATGTGAATCCATGCCAGACCCATGCTGGAGAACAACAGTTACAGGTAAGTAACTTGTTCCTTGTCTCATTTTGTCTTGCAATTGCAGTAAGTCCGTCCTGTGGACTTGGGGTGATAGATTCTTCTATCAGATCCCCAGGAGAGCCTCTCAAGGTTCTCTCCCTTGCAGGCCTTGTGAGCTCCTGCTTCCTCTTACTGGGAGGTCTGGGGGTACTAGACACAACTCCAAGAGTTTTATGGTCATTACCCAACAGAACTCTCCCAGGTACTTCACTTTGCACACTAACAGGTATTCTGACAGTCATGTCATTGCACTGGATGAGAGCTGGTAACTGGGGAACCATTTAAACAGGGCCTCCAGCTAACTTGGTTAGGTATTTGGGTGCCTTAGCAACATCTTCTACCTTGAAAAAAACATTCATCAACCACAGTTATGCTGGATCCAGTGTCTCTGATGGCAGGGTTCTCCTGACCATTCGCAAGAACACCATCTTTATAATACTCTATAGTATTATCTGGGATTGAGTTATAGACATCTAAGTTATGATGTTCCCAAAGACCCAAGGACACTAAAGAAACACTAGCTGAGACTCTCATGGGTTCATCAACTAGTAACTGAAAGTTTCCACTGGTCATAGGTGGTACTTCCACCTGGGAGAAGGCTAAGGAGACGGTGTGGACCACTGAAGGTTTACCCTTACATCTGGAATCCCCCTTCACAAACAAAACATTTTCCAAATGTCCTATTGAATGGAGGCTTACTCTGACCTCCACCTGGTTTAGCACCAGGTGGTACATTAGCCTGATTCGCTTACCCTTGTGGCTTACCATGGTTTCGTTTGGGGCCCTCTTTTGGATTGGAATTATTGGAATGCCTTCTTTATTTGGCTGCTTTCCCTCATCCTTCTTCTGAGTTGCCCCAGAATCCCTGTGAGTAGCCCTGTTGGCAACCCACAAGTCAGCAGCCTTAGCTAACTTCTTAGGATCTATCTCCTTTCAGTCAGCCAAGTGCTGTCTAAGCTCAGGAGAACAGGCATCATAGATTGACTCCAACATAACAAGATTCCTCAAACCTTCTTAAGTGTTTTTTCTTTGTAACCCTTAACCCAACCATCTAAGTTCTTCAAACAGTCGCACACACAGGTAGCCCAAGGGGTACCATCATGCTTTTTGAGGGTCCTAAACCTCTTAAGGTACTGGGAAGGCGTCTTCCCAAATCTAGCTATCAAAGCTAGCTTCACACACTCATCCTGTTTATCCACCTCCCCCAATTCCATGACAGCATCACTTGTAACCGGGGGGAGCATAGAGAAAAGCCAAATAAACTGATTCCCTGAGATACCCTGAATCCCATGATTGAATTCAAACATTGCTAACCAATCCAAAACATAAAGTTTAGTCTCATACATACCAATCATTTCCTTTGGTATACAGGGTCTCTTAGGGCTGGAAGACTTAGAAGATCCTGGGAGAAAAGTGTTTTCTACAGACAATTTCTTAATATCTAAAGCATGAGCCATCTCCATTTCTCTGAGCCTTAATTCCTGATGTTTCATAGCAGTTTGTGCATCAATACGTTTCACTTATAACTCAAGTCTCATTTTCTCAAGTGAAATAAACTCAGGAGTGAGTGTAGGACCTGATGGGGTCCCTGTGGATAGAGGTTGTGGTCTCTGAGTAGGTAAGGGAGTTGTAGGGTTTCCTAACAAGGACTCATCTACATTGAATAAAAAAACAGGGAATATTGGAGAAAAATCATAGGCAATACTTTTGTCAAGGCACTAGCATCAGAGGACGTGTTCTAAAAATACAGATAGTCAATGGGCTTGCGCCAGTGTCAAATGAAGCAGGGCTCTGTAGCCCAGGATCAATGCGTTAGAACACTTTGAAATGGGCATTGCCAGGAGTACTTGGATATTGTCAAAGGGAGGCAAAAGTTATAAGAGGGAAGGAAGAAAAGACAAGCCTGCGGCAAGAAAAAGGGTTCACCCCTATTCCTCAAGGTCGGACAGAGAACGACCAAATGGGCACAGTACCTTATTCAAATGAAGAAAGCTGGTGCTACGGCAATTGTTCCTGGTAGTTCCTGCAGACTCACGGTTCCTGAAGCTTCAGTCTTGGGGACAAGGACAACGTCTGGAGCGATCTGCACTACCCAGGGATGAGGCCCGCAGCAGCAAAGCGTCCGTGAATAAAAGGTGCACTCCTTTAAAACAGGAGAGGGCTCTTCTGATGGCTATCCGGACCACTGCAGTTTCATGCAGCGATTTCAACCCAGAAGAGTATTCTCTGGCTGTAGAAGGTGAGCTGGTTGATCCCACCAGGCTCAAGGGAAGAGATTCCAAACTGGATTCAGGACTGCAGCAGGGCTTCACTGGGACTCGGGAGTTGCAGCAGCAGTCTTCTCCACTTCTACAGATCTTGTAGTTCCAGTGGTGACTCTGACTTCCAGCTCAAGAGTCCTGCCTTTTATGCGAAAATCCCCCATTCACAGAGCCTGGCTATGAATCACACAGCAGGGTGGTTGTCCAGCCCGGACAACCACTCCAGCCAATGGACACAAAGTGCGACTTGGGTCTCCAAGGAGACCCTGTGCAGGGGGTGACTAAACCCCTCCCTCACATTCAGCCCACCTAGACACCCAGACGCCAAAGGAGGGCTTCTGGACAGAAGCCCGCCAAAGGTCGGCGAACAAAGAAGGCAAACCTGGTTTTCCGCGCAAAGTTAAACAGAAGAAGGACTTTATCAAAAAGAAATGATGATAAAACCCGACAGAGGCCAAAATAGTGTTTGGTCAAGCGGGTTTAAGTTTGAGGCTAATACAATAGCCTAGAACAGTACCTCGTTCATATAGTATAATCGCGGTAGAAAGATGGGGTAGATACCACTGCCACCAGCCAAGTCTTGGTGTTAAGGGAGCGAAACAAAGCTCCAAGAGGTGCAGACAAAAAGGAGCAGGAATTAACCCCTTCCAATACTCCATGTAAGATGGGGCGTATTAGGTCTGCAGTTTAAATGACTACATAAAGTAAATGGCAACTACCCGTTTCTGGGGGACCGTAGTCAGTCCCAGAAAAATTGAGTCAGTGGGAAGTCTTAGAGACAACCCTGTGTCACTTCAATGAATGTGCTGTGTAACACACACAAAAAGTTGGGCTCATGGAGTGGTGTTGCTCCAGAGCCCAAGATCACACACACAGTAGAAATACACATGGCAAAACGCATGTAAGAGTGGGAAAAAATGTTCACACACTTACTAGGTGGAAAAAATAAACCCCAGAAATCCAGCAAAGCTGCTGAGGGACTCAATAGGTAAGGGAAATTAGCCATAAATGAGAATTCTCCCTAACAAAGCTCTTCTTTGGTTCCTTCGTCCAGTGGTCGTCTCTGCCTTCCAAACCAAGAGACTCGCCTTTTAGTCAGTTCTCTCGCATTCATTTCAGCCTAGCTGCCACTCGCCCAGCAGGGTGGCTGTCCTTGCCGGACAGCCAGCCAATCGTCACAGAGAGCATTTGGGTCTCCTATGAGACTAAGCACATGGAGTTTCGGCACCTCCCTCACTTCCTGCCTACCCCAGACACTCTGGGGCCAGAGGCAGGTTTCACTCCTGAAGCCCGCCAAAGGCGAACAAACAGAGACCAATCCTGGTTTGGCGCGCAGAGAAACTCGAAGGACCTTTCCTCAAAGAAATGGCAGTTTTAACAAAGGAGGCTCAGATGCCATCTTGAAAAACATGGCTCCCGTGATTTAACGTTACTGCAGCTACAAACAGTTTGTGATCGGGGTAAATCATGGTAGTTAGTTGTAAAACCACTGCCACCAGCCATTCTGAGAGGAAAGGGTAACATTTGACTGTTACATGAGTAACTAGACTTCTGATGCTTGTTAATCTGCTTAGAATCACATGCTGTGCATATGGTCTGACATCCAGTGGTAACCGCAGAGTATTGCATTTTGTCTTTCGGGGACCCAAAGGGGATGTCAGCATAGGCGTGTCTGTAACACTATCCCTATCGTGACGTGTAGTGTACCCAAAATCCATCACGCGCCGAGGTCCCTCGGATTGTTTTTTTCCACCCAGATAACTGATCGCCCTATTGCGGAGCTCATTAATAAGAGACATTGTTATACCTTGTTTATCGACTTTGTCGATTATCCCCTGATAGTAACTTTGGTGCTTTCTGTGCTACGCCGAAGACCACAGGTGACTTTCAACGCTAAACACTGTGGTGGACTTCGACGCCTAAACTCCGGCAGCAGAGCCGTCCACGTGGCCAGGCCCTCTGGCCGGCATACACAGTAGGGAGAGTGGGGTCAGGGTGGTCATATCCTTTCAGCTATCTCTCTCCTCTTTCCACTCTAGGTCTGGTCATCGCCTTTATTACCTTTCGATATGCAAAGGACACCATTTATGTTTTGCCCCTCTTGCAGGGCCAGATACCCTTGGAAGGACGCGCACGATAAGTGCAATAATTGTCTACCCCTTGACCACGGCGAAGCGCGGTGTGTGGCCTGTAGACTCCTTCGACCTAAAACGCTTAAGGAGCGCCGCGTTAAGCGGTGGCCCACTGACGGCATGTCGCGGGCTGGATTCCCCCCACCCCAAAAGTGACCGGTGCACTAGTGATGACCAGGCATCTGTGTCGGATTCCATCGATCTTACGACAGACACCTCTAGGTCTGCCACTTCCGTCCCCGACATGAGTCACGCTATGGGGAAAACACCCAGCGGCAAGAGCATAAAAATACGCCACACTAAACACACAACCCCTGCCTTGGTTTGACGGTACCGTCGAAACGGGCAAAAGCGCCGACAAGAACGCCGAAAGTTTCGACGGAATCCTCTGATAAACAGCCTTCCCCCGCATCCACAGCAGCATCTTGCGACTGGGCCTACAAAAAAGGTTGTCGCTCCCTCCAAACCACATTCGGCTGTCGAAGCGCGCTCGTCTGACGCGCCGATGCCCTCCAATGCCCCAGTAGGGGAAAAATCTACTGCTAGGCCTCCTAGTCGCCCGGTAGTTGAAAAATCTGCTGCTAGGCCTCCCAGTCATACGGCACGCCCCACTTTGCCGATCATCGCCGAAAGCATTGCTAGGATTGCTTCAGTAGTGGAGCTGAAGCCTAAAGACGCAACGAAGCAGTGTGTCGCGGACACGTCGAAAGATGCGCCGCAACCTGATGCTCAAGAAGATTACGAGGAGTCGGGAGCCTTTGGCTAGCTCTGTGGGAAACACATTTTGGTGCCAAAGGGAGGAAAATACTTTCCACCCTTCTGGTTCATCTAAATCGACCAAAGAAAAATTTGAAGGGTGCATGGACCGTTTGGAAAAGTTTGTTTCACTGTCAGAACAGCCTATCCCCAAGAGACCTCGGGAGGACCCTCCCTTTGTGCCCCTTTCTAAATTACCTAGAAATTTCGGACCTTCTCAAGAGCAGTTCACTTCTACCCACCCAGAAGAGGAGATCCAGATGGACACTTATCAGGACATTTATGATGAGGAAGAGACTACCTTCCTACATGACTACATTGTGGGTGACCAGGTGGATCCCACAGAAGGCTGGGAGGACATTCACCAGTTTGAGACGCAACCATGGGCACTCCCTACTCAATACCAGGACACAGAGGTCCTGTGTTTGGATTCCCCTCCCTCCACTCCGGCCCGCCAAGCTTCCCCAGTGGACGATAGATGGCATTCAATGCCATTTTAAGAAAGGCGGCAGATTATTTTAAAATTGCCACCCAGGAGGCCCTACCTGAACAAGATTTCATGGAGGATATTCTTAAAGAAACCGCCCCCTCCATCCAGCCAAGCAATACCTCTCCTGAATTCCATTAAAAGGAGATTGGCTCCTTCCCTGGGCATACCAGCCCAGACTAGGGCAGTAAATCCAAGAGTGGAGAAATTATTTCGGCCATCGCCTACTGACCCTACATATATTAAAGGCCTTGCCACCCCTGCCTCCCTAGTGGTTACCACCACCTGGAAATGGGCCCCTTGCTACGTGAGAGGCACCTCCCGATAAGGCATCAAAAAGATTGTCTTGGGTAAGCGAATTACCACAGCAGCTGCTTTTACCACGCGCATAACAAACACTACGTTGCTTGCCAGTTATGCCGATGCACAGTGGAACCTTCTACAAGGATGTCTCCAGGAGGTGCCTGAACCCGCAAGAACCAGATTACTCACCCTTGTGGCAGAGGGCAGGCAGGTCAACCAAAATGTACTAAAGAACACTCTGGATACTGTGGAGACAGCAGGAAGATCCCTAGCTCAGGGCACCTTGCTCAAACGGCACGCTTGGCTCCGAAACCTGGGCTTCAAGCCGGGGACCCAAGCAGCCCTTATTAATAAACCTATCGGAGTCGAATCTCTTTGGTAAAGCAGTCGACTATGCTCTAGAGACTGCCAAAAAAGAGCATGTGACTCTGAAGTCCCTTCAGCAAATCGCACAGAAACCCCCCCCATAGGGGAAGAGGGTCCCACCGGTCCTTTCGAGGCCAAACCTGTTCCGCACAAAACATGTACCCCCGCCAACTATCCACCTAGGGGACAGCGGCACGGGAAAGGCAGAGGCACTAACTCCAGGGGAGCCACAGCCTCTGGTCAGAAATGACCTACAGATCCAGGTCCCCTCCCATGTCACCTGGGTTGGGGGGGCGCTTAGCATCTTTCCTTTCAGCATGGGGAGGGGATTACATCAGACCAGTGAGTTCTAAAACCGGTCGCCCACGGGTCCTGTGGAAGTTACCACCTGCGCATACTACCCGTCCCTGTTTACCCTTACCTGGACGACTGGCTCATAACAGGGGACTGTTACGAAAACGTGCTTAGTGAATACTCAGAAGACAATAGACTTCCTGTTCAGTTTGGGATTCTCCATCAACAAGAAGAAATCCAGCTTAGACCCCAGTCATGTCAAGCAATTTCTAGGGGCTCTGATTGGACAAAGAACGGCCTCATCTTCCCCTCAGAGATGTTTCAGAACATGCTTTCTTAGAGCCCTCAATATGCAGCCAGACGGGAAGTGACGGTATGCAAGGCCATGCGCTTGCTAGGCTTGATGGCTTCATACATTTACTTCCCCATGCGCAGCTGCACATGCGTCCCAAGCAAGAGTGGCTCAACAGCCAGTGGTGTCAGGCCAGCGGACAATGGGAAGATTTGGTAGTTGTCTCGCCAGCCCTCGTTCTCTCTCTGCAGTGGTGGTCGAGGGAAAACCTCTTGAGGGGAAATACCTTCACTATTCCTGAAGTAGAAGCCACTCTCACGACAGACGCATCTCACGGGGTGGGAGGCTCACCTGCTTCAGCAGACAGCGCATGGAGTGTGGTCCCCACAAGTAGCGTCCAACCATATAAATCTGTTAGTGCTGCTAGAGGTATTCAAAGCACTGAAGGCCTTTCAGACACAGCTAGGGGCGAAGACAGTCCTGGTCCTGACGGACAGCACCACAGCCATGTGTTACCTAAACAAATAGGGGGGCACACACTCTCCAGTGCTATCCAAGCTGTCCCAGAACATTTGGATGTGGGCTCTCAAACACAAGATGTTTCCTACTGTCGCAACATGTTCCAGGAGAACTGAACCTTCTAGCAGACGTGCTCAGCAGAGATGTCCCACTGCCCGTAGAATACAAATGTCGTCTGCATGAAGACATCGTCTCCAATGTCTTTGCAGAATGGGGCTTCCCAGAGATCGACCTGTTCGCAACTCAGGAGACCGCCCAATGGCAAGACCGTGCCTCCAGGTAACCCCAGGACCGCTCCAAGGGGGAACAGACTCTGGATAACATGGTCAAATCTCAACAAGATGGTGCACAAGATGCACCAGGAAACAGTTACCATGAATTGGTGGCCCGCTAAACCTGGTTCGCTCATCTAATAGGAATGTCCCTCTCTTCCCCCCTGCCCCCCCCCCCCCCACCTGGGTGAAACTACCCTGCCCGTACAACATGTTGTCTCAGGACAGAGGGGGGGACACTACACCCATGCCCGTAATCTCTGAACTGAACGGCCTGGCTCTTGAGGTCATAGTTTGGACACCTCCAACTCCCTCAGACATGAACTCGTTATTGCTATTGCAGTAAGTGGAAACACTTTGTCATCGGGTGTAAAACCAAAGGCGTCAGTCCCATTGACTGCTTGCCTACCCACATTGTGTTGTACCCAACTTATTTGTTAGACTCTGGTTTAGTTTTTAATTCCCTAAAGTTTCATCTAGCTGCTCTATCAGCCTACACTACGTCACAACAGAAAGTGTCTTGGTGGAAAATACCTGTTAAGGCTTTTATGGAAGGGGTTAAGCGAATTCACCCCCCCCCCATTTCCAACCCAGCTCCCGGATGGCATCTAAATCTGGTTTTAACCAGACTCCTGGGGTCTCCCTTTGAACCAATGCATAAAGGAAGTCTAAAAGCCCTTATTTACAAGACGACCTTCCTAGTGGCGATCACTATTAGAAGGGTTAGCGAACTACAGGCCCTTTCAGTTCTAGACACTTTTGTTACAGTCCACAGGGATAAGGTGGTTCTGCACACTCATCCCAGATTTGCACCTAAATTCATCTCGAAGTTCCATGTGAACCAATCAATTGAACTACCCACTTTCTTGCAGAATCCCACTAGCATGGCCGAAAGAAGCCTATACACACTAGATGTGTACAGGGCAGTCATGTTTTACCTGGAAAGGTTGAAACCACTGAGGAAGACAAACTAGTTTTTCGTTTGTGTTAGCTGGTAGAGAAGTGGATACTGTCTCTAAATCGGCTATCGCAAGGTGGATTGTCAAATGCATCACACGGTTATACTCTTGCTAAGAGAACTGCCCTTCAAGCCTAGAGCGCACTCTACTCGGGGCACAGGGGCTTCATAGCATTCATTGCAAATGTTCCCCTTGAGTCCATTTGCAAAGCGGCAACCTGGTGTTCTGTACACACCTTTACAAAACACTATTGCCTAGACACCCATTCTAGATCTGATTCTCAGGTGGGACAAGCAGTATTAAGACATCTTTTCACTACTGTTCCTTCTCATAACCCACCTCCAACTCAGAGTACTGCTAGCTGGTCTTTGCACGGCATGCAATTCTAAGCAGATTAACAAGCATCAGAAGACGTGCACTACTCACCGGAATAGCATTTCTGATGATTGTATCTGCTTAGAATCGCATGCGCCCACCCTGCCTCCCCGCTGGAGTGGAAGAAACATAGACGTCTTACTACTTTCTCTCTTTATGTACTCACTCACAATAGCCTTGTGCTCCCTCATGGCAGGAAAAATGCAATCGGATGGACCTCGGTGCGTGAGGGATTTTGAGTACACTACATGTCATGATAGGGATAGTGTTACAGACACATCTATGCCGACGTCCCCTTTCAGCCCTCGAAAGACAAGATGCAATACTCTGCAGCTACCACAGGATGTCGGACCATATTCACAGCATGTGAATCTAAGCAGATCCAATAATCATAAATGCTATTACGGTGAGGAAAAAATGTCGCTGGGGATATTAAGTAACCCCTCCAGCACTCTATTGTAAGATGGGGTGTGCTGGGTCTAGAAATGTACAGGGCTAAGTGAAGTCAATTTCACTCCACGGTTCTGGGAAACAGTAGTTGATCCCAGAGAAGGTATTTAAACCTTGGGAAATCTGAAAGACTGAAGGTGCTCTGTGACACAATTGTAAAAGATGCCTATGGAGTTGGTTAGACTCCATAACCAAAAAGAAACACATTGTATAACATAACATAAAATACATGAGAGAGTGGGGAAAAAGGGTCTCGCTCTCGTCAGGTTAAACAAAATAAAGTCCTCAATATCCAGCAAAGTTGCTGGGGGTCTCTAAGGTAGAGGGATTTAGTACATTTTTGAGAATTCTCCCTAACAGCGCCCTCATAAACACACGCTCGCTCCCAGCACACGCTACAGAGATCGGGACCTACTCGCCAACCTCAACCTTCTGGTCATTACAGAAACATGGCTTGAAGTTGCGGGACCTGCCATTTCCCTAGTGCTTACGCCAGGCTACACCGGCAGGACCGACGGCAAATGAAAGGTGGGGGTGTAGCGCCCCTGGCCAAAGAATCTTTCCATCAGACTACTAAACTCGCCGCTGGAAGGCAATACAGACTCCATCAACACTAAACTTTCTCTTTCCCCTAATTGCACCATTGCCATTCACATTGTCTACTGACGCCCAGGCTGTCCAATCAACCTTGGTGCATTCCTGTGACCAAGGTGACTAATCACAGGGAGTTTCGGGCACCTCCATCACTTCCTGCCCCTGCCAGACATACTGGAGCCAGAGGCGGGCTTCACTTGTGAATCCCGCCAATGACAAAATGAACAAAGGGACCAAACCTGGTTTAGCGCCCAGAGTAAATCTCTCGAAGGACCTTTCCATCAAGAAATGGTGAAAAAAGACCAGTGTTAGGCAGAAACCTGTGCAGTTCCCTTGGGGAACACTGCAAAAGATTTAAGACTACAGGTAGAGCAGTAAACCCCTTTGGTAGCAGTCTGTACCACCCAGATTTACCTGGTAGCTGTGGCTGAGCAGTCAGACTTCTCTCAAGAAGAGTTAGGCAGTATGTAAAGTATACACAATATGTACCAAAACACAATAGCACAAGCAAACACTGACCAGAGCTTGGTTTCAAAAGTATATAGTTATTTATTTAAAATACACATAAGTTAAAAACACTCTAGCAAAAATATAGTAAAAGCACTTCAACACAGTTATAATGAAAGTAGATTCAATCCTTTCTCCTATCTAGACAACTCTAAGTAAACACCACTTAATTAAAACAGAGGTGAGTGCTTAACGTTAGATGACACTCTAGTAGTTTCCAAGAAAGGGAGAGAAAAAGCAGAAATGGGTTAGACACACCACTCTAAGGTCCAGAGCACTTGCAATAGGCTTAAAGAAGAATAAAGTCACAGGTGAGCAAAAGTCACTAGGCAGGGCCCACTCTTAGAGTAGCCGGAGCGAAAATGTGCCCAAGATCACACTGTTAGTTAGAGATTCAAAGTCTTGCAAAGAGTCAAAAAGAGGTTAGAGTGGCTCAGAAAGTTTAGCCAAAGTGTCCCAGGCACTCCCAGGTTCGAAAGCCGGGGACTAAATCTACCCCGTACAGTCGGTAGCAAGGGAAGCCAGGCAGAACACAGTACCTTAAGCGGAAAGGATCCTCCAGCGGTGGCAGTTGTTCCAGGCAGTGGCAGCAGGGCTCGACGTCGGTCAGGGGAGAAGAAGTTCTCGCTGAAGAGCAGAAGAAGAGGGTCGTTGCACTGCCCGGGAAGAAACCAGCCGCGGAGTCCTCCGGTTAAAGGGTTGGTACCGACTTTCGCGGTATGGGGGTAAAGTGTGGTATTCCGGTTGCCGGGGTGCTTGGCACAGGCAAGGCGGCCACGAGATACCTCAAAGAACGGAAAGAAGGCGAAAACTGGTTGTCCCCACCAGTCAAGGGAAGGAGCCACTCCGTTAAGAGTTCTCCTCGGTCGTCGGGAAAAAGTGGTGAGACGGTTCAGCAGGGCTCCACCGGGTGGTGTCGTCGAAGCAGGTCGGCTCAGCTCTTCCCTCGTCGGATTCTTGGTCCTGTGGCGACTTCTGAAGTCCCAGTCCCCAAAGCCCTGCTTTTATGCAGCAAACCCCCATTCACCCAGCCTAGCTGTCACTCAAACATGCTAAGTGGTGAGCCGGGCGGCTCACCACTTGGGCCAATCAGGACGGAGTGCGACTTGAGTTACCAAGGTAACTCAGTCCAGGGTGCCTAAATCCCCCTCCACCCCTCCTAAGTACCCCAGACAGAGTGGCACCACTTTGGAGGGCTTCTGTGGAGAAGCCCGCCAAAAGTGGAACAAAGGGCTCCACTTTGGGTCAGAGTTACAGAGGCGAACACCAACGCCATTTTAGAATCAAGTTTTGGCAAAAAGTCCCAACCGGAGTTATAAAAATAAATATATAAACCGGCGGTATGTTTAAGGCTACCGTAAATAATTAATTAAATGTGTTAGCCTAAAACAATGGGAAATCCCATAGGGAAATATTCGCGGTTGAATATAAAAAGTAGTTTCCACTGCCACCAGCCAAAACTCGATCAGGGGGGACGGAGACGTGCCCCCTCGACTAACAGACCCTGGGGCAATCGAATTGCCCCAGCCAGTACGTCCACAATATGATGGTTTGTACTGGTTCTGTTCAGGATTCAAGACTAGCAAAGTCTTTGGTGATTTTACATGCCCTGGGAGACAGTAGTCAGTCCCAGGGTATGGAGTCTATGTTGGGGAGTCCCTAGGACACCCCTGGGTCACGGCACAGAGGGTGCTGTGTGACCCACATCACAAAAATACATGAGGCCCTATGGAGTAAGAGACCCCATAGCCCATTCAACACAAGGTTTAACCAAGAAAACACACTTCAACATGTCCAAGAGTGAGGGTAAAAGAGTCTCACTCTTGGCAGGAGAAAAAAATTAAACCCCAGAAATCCAGCAAAGCTGCTGGGGGACTCACTAGGTAGGGAAATTCAGCCTAAACAGAGAATTCTCCCTAACACTCGCCCCCCCCAGACTAAGGGACAGGAGGATTTAATCCACTCCTGGATGAACCTCATACCTCTAGTCGATGATATACATCCTAGAGAGTCCATCAGCATTTTGATGGTGACACCCTGACCTGTGCTCAATGGTGAAATCAAACCCTTGCAGGCAGATTGACCATCTCAATAGTTTTGGATTTTCCCCTTTCATTTGCATTAACCATCTCAAGGGTTGGTGGTCAGTCTGAATAACAAAAGTAGAACCATACAAGTATGGCCTAAACTTCTTCAGTGCCCACACAATAGCAAAGCATTCTCTTTCGATAGTTGCCCACCTTGTCTCAGGATCCTTCAGTTTCCTACTGATGAAGCAAATGGGGTGCTCCCTACCCTTCTCATCCAGTTGGCTTAGAACTGCACCTATACCTACATTGGAAGCATCAGTTTGTACAATGAAAGGTTGGTGGTAGTCAGGAGCTCTCAATACTGGGGCCTGGCAAAGAGCTCTCTTCAGTTTTTCAAAGGCCTGATTGCACTCCTCATTCCATTTTACCTTTTTAGGGAATTTGGGAGAGGAGATTACATTCAGTGGAGAAGCTATGGTCCCATAGTTCTCAATGAAATTCCTGTAATACCCAGTGAGGCCTAAAAAAGCTCTCACTTGGGTTTGAGTAGTTGGTGTTGTCCAATTTTGCACAGCTTCAATCTTGCTGGGAAAAGGCCTTATTTCTCCACCTCCTACCTCATGTCCAAGGTAGACCACTTTACTTTGACCAATCTGGCACTTACTGGCTTTGATTGTCAAATGGGCCTGTTTCAGAGCCTGCAACACATGTCCTAGGTGGTTCACATGTTCTTCCCAGGAGTGGCTGAAGACTGCAATGTCATCCAAGTATGCCATGCAGAAATCTTCCATCCCAGCCAGAACCTGGTTCACCATCCTTTGGAATGTGGCAGGTGCATTTTTCAGTCCAAAAGGCATGACCTTAAACTGGTACAAGCCAACTGGGGTTGAAAATGCAGTTTTCTCCTTGGCATGGTCTGTCAGGGCTATTTGCCAATAGCCTGACGTCAGGTCAAATGTGCTGAGGTACTTGGCTGCACCAAGTTTATCCACCAACTCATCTGTCCTGGGCAAAGGATGGGCATCAGTCTTGGTGACTGCATTTAGAGCTCTATAGTCCACACAGAATCTCAAGTCTTTGGATCCTGCCTTTGGTACTAACACAACTGGGCTAGACCATGGACTAGTAGAGGGCTCTATTACCCCGAGATCAAGCATCTTCTTGACCTCTCCTTTGATGTGGGCTCTGATATGTTCTGACATTCTGTATCCTCTGCTTTTGACTGGCAGACAGTCACCAGTGAGTATCTCATGCTGGCCCCAAGGGGTCAAGCCTGGTGACAGTGAGAACAGGGAGGCAAACTGATTTAACATAGATTTGCACTCCTCTTGTTGCTCAGGTGTCAGGTCTGAAGAGAGATTGACTCCTTCAACTTTTTCATCTAAAGGTACACCTCTGAGGAGATCAGGGAGAGATTCACTCTCTTCCTCCTCTGCAGCTGAAGCTAGGAGCAAGGCTCCTACATCAGGTCTGGAGATGTAGGCTTTTAGTCGGTTGGTGTGGAAGACTCTAGGAGCTTCCCTGGGTCTGCCCAGATCCACCAGATAGTTGACCTCTCCAAGTTTTCCCACAACCTTGAAGGGTCCCATCCATTTGTCTTGCAAGGCCCTCTGCCTTGTTGGGAGCATAACTAGAACTAGCTGGTCTTGAGTAAACTCAACCATGTTAGCCTTCTGGTCGTGCCAATGTTTGACCAGGGCTTGACCAGCTTTCAAGTTGTCACTTGCTTCTGCCATCATGTGTGACATTCTCCTCCGGAGACCTATCACATAGTCAGTCACTCTGACTGGCTTGAGGGGAGGAGCACCTTCCAACCCCTCCTTAATCAGGGCCAATGGACCTCTGACTGGATGGCCATAGAGAAGCTCAAAGGGAGAATAACCTACTCCCTCCTGAGGGACTTCTCTATAAGCAAAGAGAAGGCATGGCAGTAGAAGGTCCCACTTTTTCTTAAGGGGTTCTTCCAAAGCACCTATCATGCTCTTCATGGTTCTGTTAAACCTTTCAACCAACCCGTTTGTCTGAGGGTGGTAGGCGGTTGAGAACTTGTAGGTAACTCCACAGGTTTTCCACATGGCCTTCATGTAGTGGGACATAAAGTTTGACCCCCTGTCAGAGATTACCTCCTTAGGAAACCCAACCCTGGTAAAAATACCAAGGAGGGCCTTAGCCACAGCCGGAGCTGTAACAGTCCTCATAGGAATGGCCTCCGGGTACCTAGTAGCATGGTCTACTACAACAAGGATAAACCTGTTGCCTGAGGAGGTTGGAGGATCAAGGGGACCAACAATGTCAATCCCTACCCTCTCAAATGGGACTCCCACAACTGGGAGAGGCACTAAAGGTGCCACATTCTTGGAACCAACCTTACCAGAAGTCTGGCAGGTATGGCAGCTCTTACAATATCTATCTACTTCGGCCCCCATCTTTGGCCAATAAAAGTAGAGTGAGAGCCTTTCCTTGGTCTTCTTGAAACTCAAGTGGCCAGCCAAAGGTATCTCATGGGCTAGTTGTAAGAACTGTTGTCTGTTTTCCTGTGGGACTACAAGGCGTTTGTAGTCTCCAGGTTCAGACTCAGTGGGTTCACTGTAGAAGAGGCCATCTTCCCAGTGCAACCTATACTTCCCAGGCTCTTGCCCATCAGCTTGAGAAGCTGCCTGGTGGCGGAGACCCTCCAGAGTTGGACATTCTCTTTGCCCCTTACGAAAAGCTGCCCTGCTAGGCCCACCTTCTGCCAGTAAAGACTGCAGCTCAGGATGGTCCTCAGGGTCCAAATCTCCAATAAGGTTGGGGCCTCCTTCTAGCTCTTCCTCAGAGTCTAGCTCAACCACACAGGGTTGTACCTCCCTCTCAGCCTCAGCTGGAGGTGGAGTTACAGGTGTAACTTTGGACAACCTAGGGGAAGTCCTTGTTGGAAGCACTGGAGTGCTTGCTGCTGGCTTTTTCCTAGGAGTCTTGGGTTGCCCCTTTGCTCCTGATCTGGTAGTTACTGCAGTAAGTTGCTCCAGTGGTAGAGGAGTGATTTCTGTCATCATCTCCTGAGATAACCCTCTCAGGGTTTTCTCCCTTGCAGGTTTTGTGAGTTCCTGAAACCTTTTGCTAGGAGGTCTGGGGGTATGAGATACAACTCCAAGAGCTTTGAGGTCATTACCCAACAGAACCCTACCTGGCACTTCACATTGTACACTGACAGGTATTTTTACAGCCATATCATTACATTGGATGAGAACTGGTAACTGGGGACACATCTGCACAGGCCCACCAGCTAACTTGGTGAGGCATTTGGGTGCCTTAGCAACATCCTCTGCCTTGAAAAATGATTCATCCACCACAGTTATGCTGGCTCCAGTGTCCCTAATGGCAGGAGTCTCCTGACCATTCACCTGGACACTGTCCTTATAATACTCTTTAGTATTATCTGGGATAGAGTTATAGACATCTAAATTCTGTTGCTCCCACAACCCCAGAGAGACTAAAGAAACACTAGCTGAGACTCCAGTGGGTTCATCAGCTAGTAATAGAAAGTTTCCACTTGCCATGGGTACTTCCTCTTCTGGAGCGAAGGCTAAGGAGGCAAGCTGGACCCCTGAAGGTTTACCCTTACATCTGGGATCTCCTTTCACATGGTCAGTAGCCTTACAAACAAAGCATGAGCCAAAGGCTCGCTGGAATGGAGGCTTGTTCTGACCTCCTTCTGGTCTGGGACCAGAAGGTACACTAGCCTGATTTGGTTTCCCTTGTGGCTTACCCTTATAGTTTTGTTTGGGGCCCTCTTTGGAATTTGTAGTATTAGAATTCTCTTTGGAGTCCTTCTTAGACTGTTTTTCCCCATCCTTCTTCTGAGTTACCCCAGAATCCTTGTGAGTGGCCCTGTTGGCAACCCACAAGTCAGCAGCCTTAGCTAGCTTCCGGGAATCTAATTCCCTGGAATCAGCCAAGTGTTGTCTGAGCTCAGGAGAGCAGGCATCATAAATAGTCTCCAACATAAACAAATTCTTCATACCTTCATAAGTGTTCACCTTGTAACCCTTAATCCATCCCTCTAAGTTTTTCAAACATTCATTCACCCAGGTAGCCCAAGGGGTACCATCATGCTTTTTGAGGCTCCTAAACCTCTTAAGATACTGGGAAGGGGTCTTCCCAAACCTAGCTATCAAAGCTAGTTTCACACATTCATAGTCCTTCCTATCCTCCTCCCCCATCTCCATTACCACATCAGTTGCAACAGGGGGAAGCCTAGAGAACAACCAGGTGAGTAAGTCATTTCCTGTGATGTTCTGGAGCCCATGATTATATTCAAACAGAGACAACCAATCCAACACATCCAACTTAGGCTCATACATACCAACCAATTCTTTAGGCATCCGGGGTTTTTTAGGACTGGAACTTCTAGAGGAGCCAGAGAGAGAAACATTCTCAACAGATAATTTCTTCATTTCTAAGTCATACTTGAGCTCCATTTCCCTTAGCCTTAGTTCTTTGTCAGTTTGAGCATTCAGTTTCTTATACTCCAATTCTAGCTTCATTTTCTCTAGTTCAAAGTACTGAGGACTAAATGTGGGACCTGGTAAAGGTCCAGTAGGCACAGCAGGTAGAGCAGGCAGAGGCCTAGGGGGGACAGTTACAACAGCCTCACCCTCCTCTTCTGACTCTTCCTCAGAAACATCAACATTTTGTTCCATGTTAACTTCAACACTGTCATCTACAGTTGCTGGAGTGGTAGGTTCCTCTGAACCATCACCCAGACTTTGGTTAGCTAACAATCTTTCAATCAGCTCCATTTTCTTGCCCTTAGTCAGGAGATCCTTATGTTTACAGAGCACTCTTAAACAATCAGCAGTTTTGGCTGCAAGGGACTCTTGACTATAGCTTTCTATAACTGACATGTTAGAGGTTTTACTTTTTCAGTGCTAAGCTTTGTGGTTAGTTGCACTAAGGTATCTAAAGCACAATAAAATGTATACTCAATACAAATCCCACCGCTGTACACCAGTGTTAGGCAGAAACCTGTGCAGTTCCCTTGGGGAACACTGCAAAAGATTTAAGACTACAGGTAGAGCAGTAAACCCCTTTGGTAGCAGTCTGTACCACCCAGATTTACCTGGTAGCTGTGGCTGAGCAGTCAGACTTCTCTCAAGAAGAGTTAGGCAGTATGTAAAGTATACACAATATGTACCAAAACACAATAGCACAAGCAAACACTGACCAGAGCTTGGTTTCAAAAGTATATAGTTATTTATTTAAAATACACATAAGTTAAAAACACTCTAGCAAAAATATAGTAAAAGCACTTCAACACAGTTATAATGAAAGTAGATTCAATCCTTTCTCCTATCTAGACAACTCTAAGTAAACACCACTTAATTAAAACAGAGGTGAGTGCTTAACGTTAGATGACACTCTAGTAGTTTCCAAGAAAGGGAGAGAAAAAGCAGAAATGGGTTAGACACACCACTCTAAGGTCCAGAGCACTTGCAATAGGCTTAAAGAAGAATAAAGTCACAGGTGAGCAAAAGTCACTAGGCAGGGCCCACTCTTAGAGTAGCCGGAGCGAAAATGTGCCCAAGATCACACTGTTAGTTAGAGATTCAAAGTCTTGCAAAGAGTCAAAAAGAGGTTAGAGTGGCTCAGAAAGTTTAGCCAAAGTGTCCCAGGCACTCCCAGGTTCGAAAGCCGGGGACTAAATCTACCCCGTACAGTCGGTAGCAAGGGAAGCCAGGCAGAACACAGTACCTTAAGCGGAAAGGATCCTCCAGCGGTGGCAGTTGTTCCAGGCAGTGGCAGCAGGGCTCGACGTCGGTCAGGGGAGAAGAAGTTCTCGCTGAAGAGCAGAAGAAGAGGGTCGTTGCACTGCCCGGGAAGAAACCAGCCGCGGAGTCCTCCGGTTAAAGGGTTGGTACCGACTTTCGCGGTATGGGGGTAAAGTGTGGTATTCCGGTTGCCGGGGTGCTTGGCACAGGCAAGGCGGCCACGAGATACCTCAAAGAACGGAAAGAAGGCGAAAACTGGTTGTCCCCACCAGTCAAGGGAAGGAGCCACTCCGTTAAGAGTTCTCCTCGGTCGTCGGGAAAAAGTGGTGAGACGGTTCAGCAGGGCTCCACCGGGTGGTGTCGTCGAAGCAGGTCGGCTCAGCTCTTCCCTCGTCGGATTCTTGGTCCTGTGGCGACTTCTGAAGTCCCAGTCCCCAAAGCCCTGCTTTTATGCAGCAAACCCCCATTCACCCAGCCTAGCTGTCACTCAAACATGCTAAGTGGTGAGCCGGGCGGCTCACCACTTGGGCCAATCAGGACGGAGTGCGACTTGAGTTACCAAGGTAACTCAGTCCAGGGTGCCTAAATCCCCCTCCACCCCTCCTAAGTACCCCAGACAGAGTGGCACCACTTTGGAGGGCTTCTGTGGAGAAGCCCGCCAAAAGTGGAACAAAGGGCTCCACTTTGGGTCAGAGTTACAGAGGCGAACACCAACGCCATTTTAGAATCAAGTTTTGGCAAAAAGTCCCAACCGGAGTTATAAAAATAAATATATAAACCGGCGGTATGTTTAAGGCTACCGTAAATAATTAATTAAATGTGTTAGCCTAAAACAATGGGAAATCCCATAGGGAAATATTCGCGGTTGAATATAAAAAGTAGTTTCCACTGCCACCAGCCAAAACTCGATCAGGGGGGACGGAGACGTGCCCCCTCGACTAACAGACCCTGGGGCAATCGAATTGCCCCAGCCAGTACGTCCACAATATGATGGTTTGTACTGGTTCTGTTCAGGATTCAAGACTAGCAAAGTCTTTGGTGATTTTACATGCCCTGGGAGACAGTAGTCAGTCCCAGGGTATGGAGTCTATGTTGGGGAGTCCCTAGGACACCCCTGGGTCACGGCACAGAGGGTGCTGTGTGACCCACATCACAAAAATACATGAGGCCCTATGGAGTAAGAGACCCCATAGCCCATTCAACACAAGGTTTAACCAAGAAAACACACTTCAACATGTCCAAGAGTGAGGGTAAAAGAGTCTCACTCTTGGCAGGAGAAAAAAATTAAACCCCAGAAATCCAGCAAAGCTGCTGGGGGACTCACTAGGTAGGGAAATTCAGCCTAAACAGAGAATTCTCCCTAACAACCAGGGCCATTTTGATAAAAATTGGCACCCATGGGTGCTTTACCGTGGCTGCGAACGCAACCCACGGTAAAAACACACAATGGTAGTAAAAAGTAAACCCCTCCCACCAGCCGTTAATTGTAGAAGGGGTAACCTCAAAATGTTACATGAGAATTTAGACAAAGGGGAAACTAAGTAACCCCCACAGAACCCTATGATAAGATGGTGCGTTCTGGGGTCTTGAAAATTACAAATTCTAAGTAAAGTCAATCTCACTTCACTGCTCTTGGAAACAGTATTTTCACCAAGAGAAGGTATTTAAACCTTTGGGAAATATAGGATTTCCATGTGCCACTGCACTGAAGTTACTGTGTGTCACAATGTAAAAGATGATGCCTATGGAGTTGGTCAGACTCCAAAGTTAAAGAGAACACAGAGAATAAATCGCAATAAAAATATATGAGATAAAAAGTCCTAAAGTCCAGAAGAAAGAGCTGGGGGTCTAAGGTAGAAGGGAATTGACACATTTCTGAGAATTCTCCCTAACATGGACATGCCCTTTGACGGGGACAACCTTTTTGGGGAAGGCTGTCGACAAGTCGTTGCAGGCCATTAAGACAGACACTGAGACGGGCCGTGCATTGGGCGCTCTTCAACACCGGGCCACCCTTTCGTGCCTCCGGTGGAAAATCTGGCGGATCGTCAAAGGGTTTCGGTGGAGGGTCCTCTTCATACATTCAACCCTCCCAATCCACGACTCAGGAGGCCATTCCAAGGCTTTTGGTTGAGGTGGCCGACGACGTCGCTCCCAAACTGGCACGCAGTCCCCGAAGCAAGATTGAACCGGCCAGGATGTCGTGGGGGACTGGGGGGCCCCATCCATGCACCTCGGTGGGAGGCCAGCTGGCAGGCTTTGTCAGCAAGTGGGAGAAGATCTCTGACTGATGGGTGCTGGACCCTCTCACCCACAGATACACCCTAGAGTTCTAACAGAAGTGTCTGCAGATACCTCTGGTAGCCCGGCAGGAGCAGCTCATCCCTCAGCTCCTGCAGGAAGGTATGGGACATGATGAGAAAAGGGGGCATAGAACTGGTTCCAAAGCGGTGCTGGACCTCTGTAGTTTACTCCAGATACTTCTTGGTAAAGAAGGCCACCCAAAGTCCAAAATTTCAGGATGGTCATGTTGCAACACATGCTCGGCCAACTGGAAGGAGGAGACTTCTCAAGCAATGGAGCCTGGCATGGATTAACATGCTTATGAATATTCCCTGTCAGGCTTGTAATCCTCGGTAAAGAAAAAATCAGTTTGTTTACTTCTGAACTGTCTTTCTCCTAACAACCAATCCCTGGCCTCTGGGTTGTACTGCCCCCAGCCAATGATTGCCCTCTACCTAAGCCCCGCCTCTGGCAGCCATATTCATATTTTTACCACACGTTCAAGTGTTGGGAGTCCTTGTGCTTAGCTCTCGATCTTTTACTACATTTTACGCTTTTTCAAAGAGTTGACTCAATTTTTCGGTCAATTGGCCTCAAGCTCCATCGATCTACTTTCCGATTAACGGGGACCCATTTTTCGGATTCTTCAAGCTCCTCAAGGCCGAATTTCATCAAGTTACTTCTTGGAGGATTCCAGAAGTTTCTTCAAGGCCTACGCCGCGTGTCGGACCACGCCAGCATGTCAGATGAAAAGGACACAGCGCCCCTTTTCTTTTTTTAAAATAAAAACTTTATTTATATTGCTCACAGGCTATGCATATACATTGACAACTTTCGGTTATACAGACATATTACGTATACAGTTCAATTGTCTTTTATAATCAGGATTTCTTGTTCTCTTAGATCAGCCAGATATTGCTTGTAACTTGACCTTATGTTTCTGGGTCTGCTTTGTGGGATTACGGAATCAATATATAGTGCTTCAGTATCATTAATCCACACCATATCTCTGTTCCAGTCTTCCATTGTGGGGGGTTGTGCATTCTTCGATCTCATTAATATGACCCTCTTGGCTATAAGTAGGCTCAGGTTTAGTAGTTTCCGGCATGTCAGATTCAGTTTCCCTTCTGCCCCCAGCATGCAGGTCCTTGGCGACCACACCACCGGTTGGCCTGCCATCTTGTCAAGAGCCTTGCATACCTCCGACCAATAGTTTCTCAATTTGGTACAGTCCCATAGCATATGAAATATATTAGCCTTTTCAGAATTACATTTTGGACAGGCTCTGCTCAATGTGCAATATATTTGCTTAAGCTTTGATGGCTTGTAGTGCGTCCTTTGCACTATTTTATAGTGTATCAGTTTAAACCTAGAGTTGCAGGATCTCTTTAGTCAGTGCGCACATTCGTGACCATTCCTGATCATCTATCAGCTGCCCTAGGTCTTGTTCCCATCTCTCCTGAGCAGTGTGGGTTACCATAGGTCGTGTTTGTATTATAGTTTTGTATAGTGCAGAGGCAGTGATCTTCTGAATTCCTCCTGTGAATATATAGCCTAGTGCCATGTTTACTTCCGGTTCCTCTGGAAACGTTGGGTAGATACGTTGTGTTAGTGCTGCAACCTTGTGGTATTGCTGTTTGTGCGTGTGTGTATCACCCAGCGTGTCCTTAATGTCTTCCCAGGGTACAAAGCTTTGATCTGAGAACAATTGACCCCACTGTGTGATACCCTTAGCGATCCAGTGTCTCGCTGTTTCACATTCAATACTGAGTGGTGTGTGTGGGTCTCCCCATATTGGCATACTCGGATGACATAGTTTACTGGTACAAAATATGTCAGTAATTCTGGACCATGCCGTGATTGTGACTTTGGAGGGGCTGGTCGTGTTGTATTGCTTCGGTGTGGGTCTGGTCATCCTCTGTAGCGCCCCTATCACCTCTCTCTCTTGTGGTGACGGGGATATGTCAGTAGGGTTAAGAAAGCTTGTGGCCCATTTGGCTGCTTGGTGTGCCTGCGCCGCCAAGTAATAGAGTTCTATGTCTGGGGCCATCAGTCCACCTTTTGGATATGTTTGTCAAGATTTTCCAGCTTAATCTAGGGTACCTGCCCCAAACGAAGGCTATGCAAGCGCTATTGATTTTGGTGAACAGAGCACGGCCGGGCCACACCGGCACTGTGCTAAAGAGATAGAAGAGTTTCGGTAATATAACCATTTTGATTAAGGCTTTCCGCCCAGCCATTGATATTGGGATTGCATTCCGTTTCATTTTAGCACACAGTGCCTCCCCTAGAGTTGTGTAGTTTAAAGCACCGGCTAGTTGAGCCGTTCTGGCTATGTGCGTGCCCAGATACACTATATGTATCGGGCTCCATATAAGCCCATGAAGATTTCGGGGTTGCAATGTGGCGTCTGTAAGTGGGAATATTTCTGATTTATGGGGGTTAAGGCACAATCCAGAGTATTCACCAAATTTCCTAACTTCTGCCAGGACCTTGCCGAGCGTTCTGTCTGGGTTTTTTAAATATAAAAGTATGTCGTCCCCGTGCAGCGTTATAATTTGTAGCTTTCACTCTAGCCATATCCCAAACGAGCTGTAACGGGATCTGAGAATATCTGCCAATGGTTCTATGACTAAGGCAAAAAGTAAGGGGGAGAGCGGGCAGCCTTGTCTGGTACCTCCCAACAGCTTGAGTATATCCATGAGGGTTCCGTTCACTCTGATTCTCGCATGTGGTCGTGTATATAGGACCTGAATCCACTTTATGAATTTAGGGCCAAACCCATAGTTTCGTAATACTCCAAATGGAAAGGGCCAAGAGACAGTGTCGAACGCTTTTCTCATATCTAGTGATACCGCTATCCCTTGAGTTGTGGTGGGTATAGAGTTCATTATATGATAACATAGTCTCATGTTTGTGGCTGTAGATATACCCGCTACAAATCTGGCCTGATCTTCATGCACCATATATGGCATGTATGGTGTAAGTCTTGTTGCTAATATTTTGGCTAGGATCTTGGCGTCCGTGTTTATTAATGATAATGGGCAATTTGATCCGCATTCCCTGGGGGGGGGTTTGCCAGGCTTACGTTAGAGTGTAATTATTGCTTCCCTGGTGGTTTCGGGGAGTTCTCCTATTTCCAGGGCTTCCTTCCAGACAGCATGTAGTCTGGGAGTTAGGATTTGACTAAACTCCTTATAGAATTCCGCTCCGAGCCCATCTGTGCCTGGAGCCTTTCCATTGAGGAGAGCTTTTATTGCTTCATATATTTCAGCCTCAGTATTGGGTTCCTCTAGTACCTCCCTAGTCGATTCTGCAAGAAGCGTTGTCGGTATCTTGGAGAGGTATTGTTCTATCTCAATGTCCGTGATTTTGCCGTGGGGGTGGGGGGAGTATAATTCTTTATAGAACTTATAGAATGTGTCTTTCACTTCATTCTGATTTGTGGTTATCGCACCATCTTCTAATTGTATATAGGGTATACTAGTGGATCCCCTTTCTCCATGCACTGCTCTGGCCAAAAGTTTCCCAGGATGTTCCCCCTCCCCATATCTGCGTGCTGCTATGGGTCTATCAAAGTATCTTATCTCCTGGTCCGCCGCTTCTCGGTACTCCTCCAGCTTGGTCTTAATTTCAGCACCTAATTGGGGAGTTGGGGCCGCGGCGTACTGGGTTTGCAGTGATGTTAGTTGTGTCTCGAGCCTCTCTAGCCTAGCCCTAATGTCTTTGAGGATTCCCCCTTCGATGGATATCGATTGACCCCTTATACAGACTTTGAATTCTTGCCACAGCATAGCCTGGGTGGAGACAGTGTTTATTGATCTCAAAGTAGTCTTGCATATATTGCGTCATCGATTCTTTATATACTATGTCCCTTAGAGCCGCTGGTTTAAACGGCCATGGCGTTCTCTGACCGATTTTATCTGGGATTTGCATCGGGGAGTGATCGGAGTAAGTTCTGGGGTATATGTGAGATTTCGTTACCCAGGCCATGCTTTCCATGTCTATTAACCATAAGTCAATCCTTGAATCATATCATGGACTGTTGAGTAGTATGTGTATTCTCTTCCATCTGGGTTTAATGTTCTCCATACATCCTTTAATTGCACATTTGTCGTGTGTGAGTATTGTCTGTGCTGCTTTAGTAAGTGTTCTGGCTTGTGTTGATGTGCGATCTAATTGCACATCCAGAATTGTGTTGAAATCCCCCCCCACATAACACCTGGGCGGTGGGATATCTCGCTAGTTTTTCAAACACTGTGGAGTAAAACTCCGGCTGATCAATATTTGGGCCATATAGGTTTAGAAACACAATTTCTTTATCATAGAGTGTACCATGTACTATGACATATCTCCCTTCAGGGTCACATTCATACCCATTACAAACAAACGGAAGCATCTTATGTATTAATATTGCCGCCCCTCTCGCTCTAGTGGAGTAGGTTGTAAAGTATTGATGAGTGCTCCAATTTGCAATCATTTGTTCACCCTGTCGAGGGCCTATATGCGTGTTTTGGAGGAAAATTATCCCAGCCTTTTGTCTATTAAGGTATGCCATGATTTTCCTGGTCCTGGTCTTGATCTTAGAATCCAACCCTCTAACATTCCAGCTCAGAACATTGATACTTTCGGTGTTGGGTTTATCCATCTGTAAGGTATTTGCGATATTGTGCATCTTGTTGCGTCTGCACTGTCTGCGTTAATATGTCAGTGCCTAGATCCTGTGTGCTTTTTGGGTTTACAACCGGGTATATAAAACAGTAACCAAACTCTCCCGAACATGTGCCCCCCCCCCTCACAGTTCCCCAAACTTTAACTGTGCTTTGATTCACTCCCACCTCCCTCCCCAACATCGTCTCGAGCACTTGCTACAGGGGGGACTGCGGCGTTTCCCGTGCCCAAGCCTTCCTTAATTATATTCGTTGCTTCCACTTCTGGCTTGTTACTCTCCTTTATTTTGACATCTCCGAGTCGGTATTTGCATCATGTTTTCCCCTATTTGAGCATGTATTTTTATTTTTATTTTTTCGGACAATGGTGGCATGTGAATCCCACCTTGGGGCTCGCTTTTTTGCCAGTTCTGTTTTCTATTTGGGCATAATGTCTGCGAAGCTGCCCGGGCTTCTCACAGCACCCCTTTTCAAGATTTGCTGCGGCTTGCGGAATGTCTTTTTGGATGACGGACTGTCCCTGTGCCTTTACTGCCTGCACTCGGATCCGACGCACATGGAGGATGACTGTGCGTCTTGTCAGGATATGGTGTGCCGCACTCTGAATAATTGGTGCACAAAGCTCAAAGAGAAGCAGCAGGCCAAGGCCCCTGCTTTGGGTGAGTCCCAGCAGCATGCCTCCGCTACCCAAAAGAAAGGTGAGCTAAGGTCTTCTAAGACCTTTGAGCGCGTCCCTCCCGCGGGTGTCCAACAAAAGGCTGAGCACCCCGAGTCCACTGTCATTGCGTGCGCCGTTGCGACAGACTCCTCGGTGGCCAGTGCGAGTACAGCATCTCTGATGGCATCGGTCACGTTCCAACGTTCAGGATCTTCGAAGAAGAAGTCTGACCATCCGGGCAAACTCTTGGGATGACCCAGACATGACCTCTGGAGAAGACCAAGGGGGGGGAGCGGGGCTCAGACCCTCCCTCTAAGACCGCAGGCTCGACCAGGGCCGTGAAGGCCCAAGTGCATCTGTCGACGGCCCAGCCTTCCATCAAAAGTGGTGACGTCCCTCGAGAGGGCCGGAGTGGCAGATCCGCAGGGCGCTGCCCCGAAGGCGAGAGTATCCCTGCCAGCCAGGAAGGAGTCTTTTTCAGCCCATCGAAAAGAGCCGGAGAAGATGCCTATCATTTCGCCAAAGCCGTCTCCCTTGCTCGTAGAGAAGGGGACGGGGGGCATGGTAGCCCTCCAGGGCACAGATATCTCCTCAGACGAGGAGCTTACTAACCTCCAGATGTCCCAGGAGGGACGAGGTGTCGAACAGGCCCTTCAGCGAGAATTCCGACAAGGGCGATGATGAAGGGGATGACGAGCAGACTGGCGAGGAGCGGCATGGCATGGAGGGCCTGGAGGACCAACCTAGGCCGCAACCGCCTTCCCCTCCATCCCCACAACCACCTCGACAGCCACCTGGAGATATCTCGGTGGATATTCACTGCCTTGCATACTCTATGCTCGGAGATCTGCGGCACTGGGACCATCGGGGGAATCACCAGTCAAGAAGAGGAGAGTTCACCCTCTGCTGCCTTGTCACCCCTTGCCGTCCCCCAACCCCACCCCCAATGGAGGGATGATGCAGATCCTGACATGGCAACAATGGGCACTGGAACGGACGACGGCGAATTGGGGGATCTCTTGTCTCCGCCTCCCAGATATTCACCGCCCGACGAGTTGGGCTTGTTCCACACCATGATATCCAGGGCCTTGGAGTTATTTCAGTTTGTCCCTGAGAAGAGTGTTTCCTATATAGCAACGTGAGGCGAAGAGGAAGACTGTACTTTCAATCCCGCTATTGGATGACATTTGGGACGAGGGGTTGTCCCTCATGAAGAACCCTTCCTCGGGGCCCTGGCGAAGAGGGACCGTTATGAGAAGTACAGGGTGCCGGACTCTGCCCTAAGTTTTGCGTTCCCAACCATCCCCGGACACTGTAGTTTCGGCAGCAGCCAAGAAGTAGTCTTCGGGCTCCTCCTCTTCGGCGGCCTACTCCCTCCCGGACAGTGAGGGGAAGAAGTTAGATGCCATGGGGCGAAGAGTTATGTCGGCAGCGACTACCATCAAGGCCACCAACCCTCACGCCATTGTGGTGCGTTCCGACCGGGAGCTTTGGTTCAAGATCGCTCCCATCCTAGAATTCCTTCCCGATGACAAGAGGGCGGAAGCTTTGGAGATTCTACAGGAAGGCGAGGTCGCATCAGACCACGCCATCACGGTGGCCACGAATATCGCCGAAACAGGGTTCCGCCAGATGGGTAGTAGCAATTGCCTTCGTCGGTGGGGCTGGCTGAGGCCCACAAATTTACGCCAGGATGTTCAGTCAAGGGTGTTGGACATGCCCTTTTGGGGACAACTTGTTTGGGAAGACCGTGGAGGAGTCTCTTCAAGCCATCAAGGCAGACGCTGAGACGGCTTGTGCCTTGGGCACGCTTCAGCAACAGTGGCTGTCCTTTGGGACCTCTGGCAGGAAATATCAAGGTTCTTCTAAAGGATTCAGTGGAGGAGCTTCGTCTGTCGTCTGCTCTTCGGTCCTGGAGACCTACAGGGGCTGTGCCAAATCTGGAGGACGACGTTGCCATCGCCAAGGACCTCAAGGCGGCCTGTCGACTTAGACTCCCACCTGATACCTGCCTCTCCCAACCCAAAACACACACACCCCTGGGGATCTCTTTGGGTTAGCTTTGTGCTTTCAAGGGGATGCTCTTTTTTTTAAGCAGCCTTCTGAAAGGTAATGACTTAATTGCAGCTGCAAACCGGCCCGTTGTGTATTCTGAATAACTAAACAAGTAGGACTTTCAGCCACTTGATTTAAAGAAAAAGGTCTCCTTCTATTTGTTCATTGCAATGAATTACTATAAGAAAGGCATTGACAAAGCCACAAATGTTTCCTCTTGTGTGGGCTTTAGATGGCCATTTGCCAGGTACTGCTATAATATGCTGTCGTACGAACACCATTGTTCAACTGTTGCCATTTTATGGTCCGGCAGTGCCATTGTGGCAGTGCCCAGAAAATGACTACACCATGCATTCACAAAAAAACAAAACTGATACTTTGGACAATGGTTGTTTCAATAGCCACGTCGGATCCACTTTATTCTAAGGCTGTAATCCAAAATTCCCTTTGGCTTGTTTATATTTTTTCAGGAGACCTACCATTATAGTTTTTAGCTTTAACTGACTTTAATTGTAAGTGTAAGTTGCATCCCGATCACCTCTTGCAGCGCTAAGCATTGGTGCTATGAGGCCGGTGTACCTTAGGGGAATTTTTTTAATCTAGGTCTGTGATTTAACTGTCCTGATGAAGGGAGACACTCAGAGAATGTGTTGGGCCTTTCATCTCTGCAAGAATCTCATTCACAGGCATGACTTTTGCCTTTGACATTTTATTTAACCATGTATATCGCAGCAGATGCACCTAGGGTGCAAATCTAGAACATAAACACCGGTAAACTGTGTGTTTTAATATGAACTGCGAGAAAGTAGTTTCAAAAAAAATTTTGCACAAAAATTGCAAAATTGTAGGTAAGTTTTAAGCTTAGCTATTGATGTATAACTGATCAGGTGAAAACATTGATGTTCAGGGGTAATGTGTGAATGTAGTAGCCTATATTCTTTAACATGTAGCACTATGTTAATGATTTTTATTGTTTTAACTGGTTTTGTTTGTATGCCTTCAATGGGATCAAATGTAAATAAGTACGGACTAGGGGTGTCTTTACTACATATGAACTGTACGTATTCTCCAGCATGCTGCCTGGCATGGATTCACATCCTCATGAATATTCCCCGTCAGGCCGGGAATCCTCGGTAAAAGAAAAAACTGTTTCAATTTCACTTACAAATTGTATTTCTTATCTAAACTAATCACTGTCCTCTGGGTCATACTGCCTCCAACCAGTGCCAATCCTCTCCCGGGGCCCCTCCTCTGGCAGCCATCTTCAGATTTTTACTGCACGTTTCAGTGTTGGGAATCCTCAAGTTTTTCTCCGTATGCTACTTCTAAATAATTTGTTTTTCAACAGAAAGTTTCTATTTTTGTTCCAAAAGAGCTTTTGTGCTGTTCTCTTCATCTGCCGACAGCAGGGATCTGTTTGTCAGTGAATTTCAGCGCCCCTCCATCGGGCCTACTCCGCACCTTGTCAGAGGAGAAGGAAGGAAGAGCCCTCTCCAGGCCCTGCATCAAGTGCGGATTTTGGAATGTGTTTGTGGAGGACAAGCACCTCCAATTCCTCCGTCTTCATCCGGAAGGAGAATGTGAAATCTGCCTCGGCTTCTCCAAGAAGATGACGAAGGATCGACACAGTAGACTGGGGGGCGTGGCTGAATGCCAAGGCCTCTGCCCCGTGCTCCGAGCAGAGTCCTTCCTCATCCAGGACCAGCCGGTCAGATGAGCAGGCTTCTAAGTCCTTTAAGGGCGCCTCCCCTGCAGGGGCACAAGACAAGGCCAAGCACTTCAAGTCCAGTTCCACCGGGGTCGCAATGGGCAGGGTGCATTTGACATCCCCATCCGCCTCCATTGCCAGCCAAAGATCGCGCTCCTCCAAGAGGAAGTCGCCCAACCTGGCTAAGCTGCGGCAGAGGCTCGAGAAGTCTGGGGCGGAGGAGAAGACGGCCGACCTGCCCAGGAAGACCCAGCCGGTTCAAGAGAGGTATTAGTCGACGATGGAGCTGGTGGTGGCTGCTCTCACGAAGGCACAAGGGGGTGACCCCGAAAAGGTAGCCCACACAATGCAGAAGGTGTCCCTCCGAGGCGGGAAAACTGCTGCAGTGACTTTGGCGCCGTTGCCTCTCCTGCTACGAGTCATCAATGAACACACGCAGACAGTGCAGTTGCAGGATGATACTCCTCACCCTGGTGTGGCCGAGGCAGATTTGAACACTGAACACTTAAGCCTGTCGGCGTTGCCTCCGGTCAAACTGTCAGTAGTTTTGGCTCTTCTCACCAGAGGAGACGGCGCAATCCTGCATCATGACTCAGGATCGCTGAACCTGAAGGCTTGGCTCCTGCAGCCCTAGAGTTTGGAGGACGCGTTTTGCCAGCGGACTGCAGGGAGGTCGTTGCCAAGGCCAGAACATCATCAATTTGAAATGCTACAGTCACAAGTGGAGGTGTTTCTCTATGTGGTGCCAGTCGCAGAAGATCACTCCACTGAGGGTCACAGCCCAGCAGATTCTACCCTACTTGTTATCCGTGCCCAAGGCCCGACTGGCGCACGCCTTGATCAAGGTGCATCTGGCGGCTATCTCCCGCTACAACAGGCCTCTGGGAAGGTATTCTCTTTGGTCTCAACGTCTTGTTAAGCAGTTCCTCCACGGACTGTTTCGATCTTTCCCGCCAGTCAAGCCTCCTGCCCTGGCGTGGAAACTCAACATGGTGACGAGGCATATGGTGGCCACTTCGAGCCTATGCACCAGGCCCCTCTCAAGTTCCTCTTGTGGAAAACTGCTTTCTTTGTGGCCATCACCTCTGCCAGGAGGGTGGGTGAGGTCAGGCCCTATCCTGCCAACAGCCATATCTGACTGTCCACGAGTCGAGGGTGGTGCTTTCCTTTCCCTCCCTCTTTCATGCCGAAGGGTCTGTCTGAGTTCCACTTCAACAAGCCTTTGGTGCTACCTGTGTTTTTCCTGAAGCCTTCGTCACCGGCTGAAAGGCCTTACACTCACTGGACGTTGCTAGTGCCCTGAAGTTCTATGTGACACGCACAAAGATTTTTCAGAAGACTTCTCAACTGTTCCTAAACTTTGGTCCTGTGAACCATGGGGAAGGCCTTGTCCAAGGCTGTCATCTCAAGGTGCCTCTCTGGCTGCATCACGCAATGTTATCGGTTGGCGAACCAACCGCTGCCTGGCCGTCTGAGAGCTCACTCCATCAGATCTATCGCTGCAATTACTGTGTTCTTGTCTGGTGTGGACATTTGCAGGGCTGCTATGTGGAGGTCCACGCACACCTTCAAGATTTTCTACTGCGTCGACGGGGATCCCAGAGAGGAGTCCAGAGTCAGCCAAGCAGTGCTACGCAACCTTTTCACTTGAGGTGAGCCTGTTGCAAATGTAAGGGTATTTGGTTCTGTTGAGCCTTGCCACCTCCCATGGTTGTGTAATGTTGTACTGCTTTGTATTAGTTATTCATGAGCATGTGAATCCATGCCAGACCCCCTGCTGGAGAAGGAACACATGTCTTACCTGTAACTATTGTTCTCCAGCATGGGTCTGGCATGGATTCACATGCAAACCCTCCCTCCGACCCCTCTACGGCTCTTCTTGGTCATGCTGCCACTTTACGTGCTTACCAAATCTGAAGATGGATGCCAGAGGAGGGACATATGGAGAGGACTGTTATTGGCTGGGGGCAGTATGACCCAGAGAACAGTGATTGGTTTAGAGGAGAAATAGTTTGTAAGTGAAACTGTTTTGTCTTTAAGCAAGGATTCCCAGCCTCACAACGGGCAATATTCATGAGCTTGTGAATCAATGCCAGACCCATGCTGAAGAACAGTAGTTACAGGTAAGTAACTTGTTCCTTACCAGTCATGTGTCATATTAACTGCAAAGTAGGTCGTACAGTAAGTGAAATATTTGAGTACGGGTAGCATTGGCACTCAAGGTACCACACTGTTGACTTACTAATTAAAACAAGGTTATTAGTCTTTATCATGGCCTCCACAAAGTAATGCACCTTCCTCTTCACCTTGGTAGGGATCGTGTAGTGGCTGTTTTTGTGCAAGGTCCTGCATGGCAGTTCAAGGGCTGGCCTTGGGTACTGCCAGATGGGTCTCCAGTTGACATCTTTTCAAAGAGTAAGTTTTAATTATTGTTTTTCCGGTGTGCTTTAATGTTAAATCTCTTTAGAATTGCAAGGCATTTTGCGGTCTACTGGTCATGTGTATAAAATATTGTATTCGTTTTTCGACAGACCCATCATAAGCACCTGTAATGTATTGTTAAAAAGATGCATACACATGTGCTGAACTTGTTAAAATGTAGATGACCGGCTTGAGTAGTTTTAAGCTGGCTCTTTCTTTGCTTTTATTGCCTCAGATTGTGATTAAGGATTGTTTCTAGTGTGCCTTTTATTTTATTTATTTTTTGCCAATGTGAGTGCATCAATTAAAAATAGTGGTGACACAAATCTGCTCTTTGCAAATTATCTTCCTTGTGTATATAGTATGTTTAAAAGAACGCTGCTCATCTCATGCCAAGATTTTTATCATGGTTGGATTGTGTGCTCCACTCACATGCCTCCCGCTCACCATGTGATGGTCCTATTGTTCTACTGCTGTCTTCATTCCTTTTAGGAGAATTGAAAAGCCTATTGATCTTTGCTAATATGGTCTCTTAAGTACCGAACACAAAATTATTAAATGCACTGCCAGACATGTATCAGACCGTAAAACCACATTTCATGAGCAAGATTTCCACTGAAAAGACATGTTGCCAACAATCTCTGCATGAAGTGCGTCAGCGTTGTTACTAGATTTTCGTTTGCTCCTATTCATTTTCTAATGCAGACGTGTGACTGATGGGGATATGACAGTACTTCACACAATATGCTAGTGTACTTCGAAGGCAGAAACAATCTAGTCTAAACTTTTAAAATTCAGCCTTTTCAGAGTCCTAGGAAGTTTGTGCCAGTTGATTGGTTAGCTGCCTGCACATAGCCAATTGCGGGGCACCGGCAGGCATCAGCCAGCCCCCAACGAAGGCAACCAAAAAAGGCTCCTGACTGAGCCTGACCGAGACACTGTGCGTCTGCCAGGACCCATAACCACCTCACTTGCGAACATCCATGAACTCTCCCCTACATACTCCTTTGATCATCTCACGGCTGCCACCTGCATGACTGTCACTGCGGACAACTTCGGAACCAACATGGTACGACCGTGTAACCCCCTGCTATAACACTCTGCTTGTCTTTGCCTTACAAACCGGAACTTGCTGCAGCATAACTTCATCTTATTATTCGGCTGCATGTCGCTAGTGCGCACACATCAGCATTAGGTCTACCTATATAACGTGGTTGACGATCCCCCTGATCTGCATAAAAGTATGGTCCCATGACTGTTTACGTAGCCTCAGCACTACAAGCCTTGCATGCTTGCTTAACACCTAGTGCTCTGCCACCAGGCCCGTATCAGCTCCTCCTAGCATAACTGCTGTAATTAAACAACATATGAGCAGCACATGATCGACCTCTGACTACGCCCGCGATCACAGCGGCCTCTGCATGCTGCGTTCTCTGCGGTATCTAACTTGTATGTATTAGCCTAAACCTACTTTAGCCCTGACAGCTCCAAGCATCAATAAAACTCAAACCTGCAACCCCCACGTAGATGCACTACAGTGTCTCAGCTATGCCGGGCCTTATTGCTAGTATTGCAAAACCTGTGTGCCACATGTAATCTTACCCTGCTATAGATCGGCTACTCCTTCTGCAAGCAATGCCAAACCTGTTTGCCGCATGTTGCAACTCTTATTTTCTTACTGTTATTTAGCTATTACGATGTTATAGATCGACCTCTTGCCAGCAATGCCAATTTATGTGCTACTTGCAATAGCTGTTATTTTGCATGTGCCTTTGCTAGCCCATTTGCCAACCTAACCACTATTACCCTGTTGTAGCAAACAAGTCAAACTGCACTTGTCAGCTCACTTCTGGGCACTGCACGTCCCTCGTATTCTGTAATACAAACTGTAGGCACACCCAAGGAACTTACTATTGCTAAGGTGTTAGGCAAAGTTTGAACGCAGTACTCTCTGGGAGCACTACAAACAACTAGGACTACAGCTATAGGCAACCCAACCTTTGGTATAAGCTTGTACTACACAGTTTTGGTAGCGTGTTGAGCAGCTAGGCTTATCTCGAGGGGAAATGTAGTGGAGTAACACAAAGATTCACAATTACAGGTACTCAAACTCTCACACTCAAGGTTTCTTGCATAAACAATGAATAATGTATCAGTTATAAAGCCTTCTTCAGAAGGGAGCAATAGAATAGTAACACACAAATATACTTCAATACTGTACACTTTGAGTTTCTGAATCAGACAAGGTCCTTTTGGGATGGCCCACAGACACAACCTACGCCCACAGGTGACTTCAGTAACAAGTCTGCTGGGGACATTAATACTTTACTGTTGGCATTCAGAATACTCTTACTAAGTTGGTAAAAGGCAAAGGTTATTAGCACACAAGAGGCCACAAATATTCCAAAGCAGTGCAGATTTAGAGTACACTTGAAGAGTCATTCAATTCAATAGGCTAAGCCAAAGTCAATGGGCAAAAATCTTGGATAGGATAAAGCACTTCTGGTAAGTAATGGAAACATCTTTGCACAAGTTCTTAGTTTTTGATGGAAAGAAGAATCAAATGTACGGCCGCAAGCTGATTAGACTTGTGAGTTGTGGAAGTTACAATCACTTCTACAGTAAGAGGTAAGTTCTCTTAGACTTGTTTTACAGTACCTTGGTAAAGAAGAAAAGATGCAGCTCATGACTTCTGTTCCTGTGCAGCTCTGTAGATCTCGCTGTTCCTGGGCCTCAGTCGTGGTGACAAGAGGGAGGACGTTGGGAGACTCCTGCACTGTCAAAACTGGCAACCTGCAAACTTTACTTTTAGTTGCGGTTTCGCGTTTCAGCTCCTTGCGCTACAGCAAATAGCAATAAGCGAGGATCCTGGCTGTCAAGGTGGACTGTCCTTGCTTCTAGGGTCCCGCACTCTGCTGAGGGGGCTCAGGCTTGGCCAATCCTGCTTCATGGGAGTCCAGAGGATCTTCCAAAAGCTGTAGACCAGCTTAAAAGTTACGCACAGAATCTGGTATCCCTCTTCCTGGCTATACGGTTTCCTGCAGCACTCTGAGGAAATTCAACCAGCTCCGAGATGGGTGTCCAGGTGGCTTACTTTGGAGTTGATTGGTCCCACCAACTCAAAGGGAGAAGTCGTCCTTGGAGGGGCTTCTCTGTCGATGCGAACTTGGCAAGTAGTCACTGGAGCAGGGCTTCACCGGGCAAACCAACGGTCCAGGAGTTGCAGCAGGCGTCCTCTTCAAGCTCTTCTTCGGTTCCTTCGTCCAGTGGACGACTCTGCCTTTCAAGCCAAAAGACTCGCCTTTTATTCAGTTTTCGCCCATTCATTCCAGCCTAGCTGTCACTCACCCAGCAGGGTGGCTGTCCTTGCCTGACAGTCAGCCAACCAATCACCACAGAGTGCATTTAGGTCTCCTAGGAGACTAAGCACAAAGAGTTTCAGGCACCTTCCTCACTTCCTGCCTACCCCATACACTCGGGTGCCAGAGACTGGTTTCTCTCAGAACCTTTCTACAAAGACCTGGCGAAAAAAGACCGGACACCATTTTAGCAAAGATGGCTGGACGCCATTTTGAAAAAGATGGCTCCCGTAGTTACTTTACCAGAGCCGCGAACCGTTGCAGTAAATGCCAACCAAGGTAGTTCAAAATGAAACAACTGCCACCAGCCAGTCAATTGAGGAAAGGGTGACATAAAAAATGTTACATGAGCATTTAGACACGGGGATACTAAGAAACCCCTCCAGCACTCTATTGTAAGATAGGGTGTACTGGGTCTAGCATGTACAATGCGAAGTAAAGTCAATTTCACTTTACTGCTCTGGGAAACAGTAGTTTATCCCAGAGAAGGTATTTAAACTTTGGAAAGTCTGAAAACGCATTGAATTGAAAAGTTCAAAGTCCCAAAGTTTAGCAAAAGAGCGGGAGGGCCCTAAGGTGGGAGGAATTGGTACATTTCTGAGAATTCTCCCAAACGCATCCAAGGAAGTTACTATTGCTAAGGTAATACCAATATGCTACTGGGTTCGATCCACCTAGCGAAATTCTGCATTTTACCCACTAGTGGCTGCACTTAAATTGACTATTAGCCGCAGGCTAATCTGATCTTAACCATGATCCAACGCTGGTTAAATTTTATTTGCTTACTATCTAGCTGTCACGCTAATGCTAAAGACTGTGGAAGACCCTGCCTATAGCATTACTGCATCAGAGTAATTTAACTCTGCACATTGGCATCACCTTCACCTAGAAACCAATTGGAGTCGCCCATTGTCCATGGCCATAAAGCTACCCTGCTCAGACAGCATTAGACCTACCACATTCCTTCCAGACTTCAACCATCATGCCAATAAAATCCTAACAGGAACTACACATAGACTGACCAACAACCAAGTACTAAGACCTGATCAATGGATAAACCTCCATGCCTTCAAACCTACACCTAACATACCATGCCCTACGGCAATCAGAAATATGAGACTTGGACATAGGATCCCTAAAAGAGGCCACCGACAGACGATCAGCCTGCCACATCCCACTCCCTTACCCAGTAATTGTCAGAGAAAAAACTAACACCATTCACATCTCACCTACTAAAACCAACACTCTTGAGAATAACTGCAAGTACACTAAACTGCCCTTGGATGATAACATTTCCATCAAAGGAGGCCTCATCAATGCCAGGTCACTCATAGCCCATGCACTTGATATCAATGGCCTTATTCTGTCCAACGACCTCGACTTCCTAGCAATCACGGAGACGTGGCTCCAACCTACATCTGTCCCACTGCTCTCACTAGCTATCCCAGACCAATAACCCTATCATCCGGCAAGATGGAACCTTAGCTAGAGGCAGCGGCATTGCTTTCATCACAAAAAATGTCAATAGGCCTTGGACAAGCCCCCACTCAAACTCTCCCATCTGAAGAACTCCTCACAATCAAACTACCCTCATCGCCAACTCAAACCATAACAGCGCACCTGTTGTACAGACCTCCTGGGCCACTCTCCTCCTTTGTGGAAGACCTATTGCTTATCCTTACAAACCATTCTAAACCTGGCTCTCAAATCCTACTCTTAGGAGATTTTAATTTAGGGCTTTATGACACTAAAGATGCCAAAGCTTTCGCTATAAGCAACTGCATTGCTGAACTAGGCCTCACACAAAGTATCTCTCAACCTACCCATAACAAAGGCAGACAGTTAGACTGGATCGCAGGCGCCAACTGCAATATTAACATCCTATCTAACCAGCCCTGCGCCTGGACAGATCATGCCATCCTCTTCTCTATACAAAAGAGCATCAACCTTAACAAATCATTGGCCTCTCCAAGACTATCCAGAAATATGAGGAACATAACCGCTCAAAAGCTACTCCCTCTTTTACAACCTCTTACAATCCCCTCTGTTAATAAGTGCAAAGATGACCCTACCCACCTGGTGGGCTTCTATAACAAAACTATACTTGAAGATGTCAACAAAATCGATCCTCAAAAACATTGCAAAGCCAAACCTCGTGCCCATATGAACACATGGTTCACCCCTCACCTAAGAACCTTGCGAAAAAATAAAAGATCTGCTGAAACCATCTGGAAAAACTGCCCCTCAACTTCCAACAAAGCGAATTTTACAACAGCTTCTGCCACTTACAAATCTGCAATCTTTCTAGCTAAATGCGACTCGTACGATGACCAAATCCAACACTAAAGAATTATTCAACATTCTTGGAGAGCTGGAAACACCCACAACCCCACCCACCTTATGCTCAAAGACACCACCTGGTGTCTTAACATCCAAAAAGCACTCTCGGACAAGATTGAGGTCTTACAAAAGAACATTAAAACCAGAAAAACTAGCCTAATTACTAACGCCTCACAACTGCCAACCCAAATGCCACTACCAGATCAATCTAACCTATTCAAATTCTCCTCTCTCAGCATCAGGGAAGTTGAGGACATTATCCTAAATCTAAAACCGTCCAGATGCATGGGCGATGTTTGCTCCGCCTCAATCACAAAAGAAACAGCACATGAGTTAGCACTGTACATTACCTCACTAATGCCTCTTTCTCTTCAAACACAGTACCTACAAACCTGAAAGACGCTTGGGTCAGGCCCCTACTCAAGAAACCATCCATTAACCCAAATTCCCAGACTAACTACAGACAAATCACGACTGTGCCCTTTCTGCTTAAAATTATCGACAGAGCGGCCTACCTGCAGATACAGCATCACCTGGAGAGTAAAAACCTACTGGGACTTCGGCAATCAGGCTTCCGCCGGAAGCATGACACGGAAACAGCTCTGATGGATCTAGTAACCCAAATAGAAACTATAAAAGATGAAGTCAAACTTGCCCTTCTTCTTTTACTAGATCTATCAGCTGCCTTTGACCTCGGGACCTCGGACCATAAAACCCTCTGTAGCCATCTCATATCAGCAGCCCACTTCTTCACCACCACCACTTGGATCCAGTCATTCCTCAACAACAGAACCACCAGAGGGTTTGCCCCAACTGCACCTGCTGCTGTAACCTGCGGGGTCCCACCAGGTTCTTGTGTCTCCCCCACGCTCTATAATAGATTTACAAAGCCTCTATTCGACAAGTTGGAGCATATGGGTATCATATATACAAACTACGCCGATGACACCCAAATGCTTATCCCCATTTCACGCAACTACATAAGACTTCAAAAGACTAAATGATATTTACACCATCATCCAAGCTTAGATGGCACAACACAGACTTTGCCTAAATGATGTCAAGACTGAGTTACTCTTGGTAGGAACTCCAGCTAGATTGAACAGACTCGACAGTCACTTTAATACCTTCACCATTGATGGCAAAATCATTAAGGTCTCAAAGAATGTCAAAACACTAGGCATGTACATTGACTTGACTCTCTCCCTAGACAAATTAACGTCACTGCGTCTACCACTGCATACACCTGTAAGCTCATTAACGCTTGTAGACCATTTCTGACTCCTGACAAGTGCATCACTTCAGCGAGGGCCCTTGTACTAACCAAACTAGACTATTGTAATGCCTTATATTTAGGCACTAACGAACATTACCTAAGGAAACTGAAAACTTATCAAAATGCGCTGAGAGCAGCAACCAACTTCCCAAGAAAATGCCACATCAGAGTTGAGACAAAGCGTGAGATGGGTCTCAGTCAACCAAAGAATCAAATTCCAAACCCTCTCACTTACCTACAAATATTTACATAACCAAGCACCTAGGTACCGATGCGAGAAATTCAAACACTACACTTTAATCCGCCCAACCAGATGCTCACCATACCGAGGTTCAAGCTTCAAAAGGCAGCGTGTAGGAGCTTCCCGGTACTAGCTGCTAAAACCTGGAATGCCCTACCCCCCAGTATCGGACTAGAACCTTCCTACCACAAATTCCGAAAGTCTGTCAAATCCTGGCTCAGCACTAACAAGGTATAATCTTCCTGCACCTCCCTGTGTCCTCTGCTGGGCAAATACTTATTATGCTCTAACCTGCAAATTCATACCTATGTAACTGCTATTATTATGTAAGTGTATTTCTGAGGCTTGTGGAATCTGCTTAGATCACATGGTATGCATAGGCCGACATCTAGTGGAAGCTGCAGAGCATTCATTTTTGAAATTCGAAAAGGGACATCGACAGGGCGTGCCAGTAATACTATCCTTAGTGTGACGTCCACTGTACCCATGATCCCTCACGCATCAAGGTCCCTCAGATTGTTTTTTTCCGCCATTGTTAGCAGTCACTTATCGCAGAGTGCAATTTCGGCGTACGCCATTGACTTATGTGTTAATTTTCGACCGCCGTGCCTCAATCGGATGAAGATCTTGGGCGGATTTCTATCGGCCTTGCAAGGCCCACCGGGCCAAGGCCCTTACAGTAGGGAGATTGGGGGGCGGTCATTACAAAATGTATATTTCCATCCCTTTCCCTGGTCGCCCTGCTGCCTACCCCAAACATGGAGAAGACACTGTTTAACACTAACAAAAAATATACGTGGATTGATGAGCACAGAGCCTGTAAATTGCTTCAACCAAAGAGCCTTAAAGACCGTAGGACAAAACATTGGGCCCACCACGCCATGCAGGCTGAGGCCACCATGGACGTAGAGGGAGACCCCAATGCCGGCAGCGATGCCGTCCCTTTGGATGGTGAGGGTGACGAGGAACCTCCTCGTTCCCCAGTGCTAGCCCCTGACCATAGTAGACAGACGGCGGCTCTATTGTGGGGGCGACACCCGGCGGCAAAGGCACTACACTTTCCTACACCAAAGACCTACCCCACGGCGATGTGTCTCACACATGCCGAGAGTCGGCGTCTAGGGGCAAATCAACAGATTTACTGTCCTCTGGGCACTGAGAGTCTCGACTGCCTCATGACAGGCCCCATAAGTCCAAGATGCTGAGCATAAGACCCTTTCTACTGACCGAAAGACGCCGGTAAAGCCCTTCCCAGTGCCAAAACTTTCTCCACACATGGGGAGAGGCCTATAGAGTCAAGACTGTCGCATTTAATAAAGAAACATGTCCCCAAGGGTCTAACTAAGGGTTATAGTTTTAAAAAGACATCCTCAAAGAGCCCTAATCACAAGGATAAGCATAAGGACAGGGATTCTTCCCAGAAGGAGAAGAATAAGAGCCTTCAGGTCAAAAGTAAGGACAAACCTCGTAAAGAGCCTGTCCCTACCGAGGAACACCCCACAAAAGCCTGATTAAATCCCAGCAGAGGAGATTTCTTAAGAACCTGATGAAACCCTGATAGAGGTAGAGGAGGGAGACGGTAACTGGCCTACACCCTCCACTCCTGCCACTAATTCCCTTGATCATCCCAAGCTCTGCCAACTGGTCAGCCCAGGACATAGTTATGAGCAGAATGTCTTTCTTTGCGTACTTCTTTGAAGAGCACCCCCAGGCTCTTGAAAGTTTAATAAATACACCTCCAACCACTCGGCATCCAGTTCCTTCCAAGACAATACCTGTAGCTTCTCGGCCCTGCACGTCTTCCCACCCGTCTGGGAAGAGATCTCCCGCCGCCAAGATTTATGATGCACCATCCATTAAAAGGACATGCTTCTCCACTAGTCTTTTTTTTTTAAACATATTTTTATTATTTTACAGTGTAACAAATACAGTATAACTGAGTAACATCCCCTTGGATCCCCCCCCTCCACCCTTCTGGAAGACATGTTCCATGTTCCAACTTTTCTCGGGTGCGACTATGAGGTAAATAAATACGTAATTCTAATGTTGTGCGGGCACCATTGTTCCATATAGTCCGATTGTAGGTATTCCAGAACTCTCCCCCCCCATTCTTTCCTGAATGACCCAGTCGAGCCCTGTAGGTGGTGTGTGATCTTTTCCATTGTCATTGGCGACCAGACCTTATGCAACCATGTGAAAATTAATGGTGGGTCGCGCTTTTTCCAGTTTTGGGCGATGGTGGCCCAAGCCGCTATGACCAGGCTCATGAAACTTCTCCATTGTGCCTTGCTGTATTTCTTGGACTGATGCCCCATCATCCCGCAGAGCCACACTTTCTCCCCCAGTTGATCCGCATCCGGGAACATCTTTTTCATTTCTATTATCAGTTCCGTCCAGAAGCCTTTGACCCCTTGACAGTCCCACCACATATGCCTCCACGTGCCGGCTTCCGGGCAGCCACTCCAGCAGCGGTCGGATGTTCCCGGGTACATATTGTTAAGCCTCTCCGGTGTGTAGTGCCATTGGGTGACTATTTTTGTCCACATTTCCCTGGTCTGCACTGCTCGTGTTTGGGAATGCCCGCCCACAGCTTCCGCCACTGCTGAATTGGGATTTCTTCCCCTAGTGTTCTTTCCCATCTTTTCATGTAAATCCATTTCATTTCTTCGTCCTGTGTATTGATAAAATTATAGAGTGTGGAGATCAGTTGCTTGGATCCTGAGTTGGACAGGATGTATTTTTAGAATGGGGTTAACTCCCTTGTGGCCGCCTGAGTAATCTCTGGTGTTGCAAGCCAATGTCTGAGCTGTTCGTACTTGTATCTATCCGCATTTGTCAAGTTCCACATGCTTTTACAGTGCAAAAGATCTTACTGTCTTATTGAGGAACATTTCTCCTATTTTCCTACACCCTGCTTCTTCCCAATTCTCAAAGGCCCCGGGTTCTTGTCCTGGTGGGAATTGCGGGTTCCTGCAGATGGGCGTGAATGGTGCTGTTGCCGTGGTCATGGTGCCCTTACATGTCTGTTCGTCCCATGCATTCAGTGTAGTTTTCATGATTTCACTAATGCAGAGATTTGGGTGTCTATGGTGTTTTTGCTTCCAGAGGATATCTTCCAGCGGGGTCCTGGCGACCACCCTGTCTTGGGTTACCCAGATCGTTTGTTGATCGTCCCCCAGCCATTCTTTCAGTACCCATAATTGTGCTGCTTGGTAGTATTTCCTGAAGTGTGGCAATGACAATCCCCCTCTTTAACATGAGGACCGATCTTGCAACCCTTGGGGGTTTCTTATTCCAGATATATGATGAAATTGTCTTTGACAGTTTTGAAGAAAGAGTTTGGAAGTGAGATCGGGAGGGCATGGAAGTGGTACAGCAGCTTAGGTAGAATGTTCATTTTTATCGATTGGATTCTACCCCACCATGAAATCTTTAGCGGGCACCATCGCTCCAAGTCCTTTTTCACTCTGGCCAGTAGTGAGGGGTAATCTCCTTTGTACAGTAGGTCCACCCTGTGTTTAGTGTTATTCCCAAGTACCTGATTCCTTCTTTGGCGATTTTTAGACCTAGTGATCCCGCCACCCTCTCCTGTGCCTCATTATCCCCCGCTAATAGTAGTATTTCGGATTTGTTCCTATTGATTTTTAGGCCTGATATCTCCCCAAATACCTCCTGTTCCTGCAGCGTACGTGATAATGACTTCCCGGGGTCCTCTAGGGCTAGTAGCATATCATCTGCATATGCTATGACCTTGTGCTGCCTGCCTGCCATCTCAACCCCTTTTATTTCGCCAGTTTCCTTAATCAGCATCGGCTCCAGGAATATGGCATATAGGAGAGGAGATAATGGGCAACCTTGTTTTGTCCCACTGGTAATCTCTACCCTGTCTGACTAGCCCGTTGATCGCTACTCTTATTGATGGGGAGACATAGTTGGCTTTGACCATCTTTATATATTGCTCACCAAACCCCATTCGCTCCAATGTTTTGAAGAGCATGGACCATTTCACCCGGTCAAAAGCCTTTTCGGCGTCGAGTGATAGTAGTATGGCTGGCGTGTGTGTGATGCCTACTTTTTCTATTAAGTGTGTCAGTCTTCTAATATTGTCATGGGTTTGCCTGCCAGGGATAAAGCCTGATTGATCTGGGCTTATTAAATAGGACAGTAGCGGAGACAACCTGGCGGCTAAGATCTTTGTATATATTTTTGAGTCTAAGTTTATCAATGCTATTGGGCAGTAGGAGCCAGGGAGGGAGGGATCTTTGCCTGGTTTGTGGAATACTAAAACTTTGGCCTCATTCATGGATGGGGTTACGTTTCCGCTTTCTTTGAAGGTGTTTAATACTTTTGTTAGGAATGGGGAAAGGATATCTGCATATTGTTTTATAGAAGGGGGCTGTGAAACCATCTGAACCTGGAGGCTTGTTATATGGGAGCCCTGCTATTGCCTTCACCTCTTCCTCCGTGATTTGGGTTTCCAAAGCCATTTTCTGTTATTCCGAAATCTTTGGGATGGGGAGAGATTGGAGGAATTTGTTTTGATCTCCCTCGTCTGGGTGCTCTGTCGCATATACATTTTGATAGAATGATTTGAAAACCTCCCCTATGTCCTTAGTGCGTGTATGCGTCTCACCCTGTGCGTCTTTGATGTTTAGAATGGTTAATGATTTTTATTTAGCGGAGAGTTGTCTCGCTAAGAACCGATCTGCCTAATGGGCTTTAATAAAGTATCTCTGCTTGAGATAGATGAGGGATGTCGCTGCCTTTTTATTGCGAAGCATTTCCAATTGCCCCTGCGCGTGTCTCAGTGCTTTCCTAAGGCTTCTGGTAGGGTGTGTCAATAGCTCCTCAAGTATATCGGTGAGTTTCTTTTCAAGTTCTCTTTCCCACCCGTGCCTTTGTTTGTCCTTGGTGGCCTTCAGAGCTATCATGTGTCCCCGGGTAACTGCTTTGAATGCTTCCCAAACCGTACCCAAAGGGACCTCCCCAGCGTCGTTTTGGTCGAAGTATTCTGCTATCTTGTCCCTGATTGCTTCTCCTGTCACCGGGTCTAACAGCAGATCATGCGGGAGTCTCCATCGTCACAGCCCCCCCACCCTTCCCCGGGGTCTGTACGTCCAGCCAGTGGGGCATGGTCCGAGAGTGCAATTGGGCCGAATTCCATCCCCTGAACATTGCCCAGCACTCCCACCGACACCCAGAAATAATCTATTTGCGACATCGTATTGTGCACATGCGAATAGTATGTGTAGCCTTTGTTTAGACCCTTCAGTTCCCTCCATGCATCACATAACGCCATCTGATCCATTTGTTGCTTTAGATGCTTTGAGGGGGCCGCTTGGTTTTGTGGTCCCCCCGCGCTCCTATCGAATTGCGGCTGCCATGCCATGTTAAAGTCACCCCCCAGTATTATCTCTCACTTCGCAAACCCCTCCAACTTCCCCATCGTATCGCGCAAGAATCCATCTTGGCCCGTGTTTGGTGTGTATATTGATGCCAGGGTGAGCCTAGAGCCCTCTAGCAAAACATTGGCGAACACGACCCGCCCCTCCCTGTCTGCTTATCTATTAGTGTTGCGTCTCTTCCCCTCCGTGTGGCTATTAGAACCCCTGCTCTTTTTCCAGTTGCATTTGATTGTGCCACCACAGTTTACCCCCTGAGATAAACCTTACTTTTATCTTGTGCTCTTATGTGTTTCCTGGAGTAGCAGAATGTCCGCCTTCACCCTCTTAAGCATATTCTCTATTTTCTTCCTCTTCACTGGGGAGTTCAGGCCCCTGACGTTTAATGTTAAAATTCTGATTTTCCCCATACCAAAGGACCCTGATTAGATGTCACGAGAGCCCGAGTGTTGTGATCCTCGCTGTCTTCCGGAGTAACCCTCCCTCCCTCTCCCCCAACTTCCCAACTACCCCCCCACCCCCCCATTATAAACAACACAACCAACTTTGATCCCGGGTACCTATGGATGCTAGGGCGTTGCGCCTATCGCTCCCTGCCCTCTGTTGACTCGGGTTAAACTGTGCGAGGAGTCCTAAACCACGCATATTCCTCTGACCTACTACGTGTCCATACCTGATCCCCAGCCGGGCTGCTGGAAATTACTGTTTCTGAGTTCCTTCAAAGATTACCTCTCCAGATTCCGTAGGCTGGGGACGCCCCCAGTCTTCATCTTGTATGGGTGCTCCCCTCCCTCAAAGATGACGGTTAGGAGTTCCCCCTACCAGATGGTTTCTTTTTCTGCTGAACCACCTCCCAACCTTTCGGCCTTCTTTGCCAGTCACCTAATGCCTTGAAGCCCCTTTTTCCTTCCTCCTCTGTATGTCCATTATATGCAGCCCTTCATCCCAAGTTGTCACTCTCCTTTGTTTCCCTTCCCACTCGAATAGTAGGCCGAACGGGAAAGTCCATTTGTACCTTATTTCTTTTGCGATCAGTTCTTTTATCAGTGGTGCCATTTTCTATCCTTTTTAGTAACGTCACGATGCCAGATCTTGGTAAAGCTGTATGTCTGCCCCATTCATCCTAATATGGTCTACCAGCCTCGCTCTCCTCAGTATATGTTCTTTCTGTGGATATGATGTGAGGGCTGCCAGAACATATCTAGGTCTTTCCCCTGGGGCGCCTGTTCTTTTTGGGCCCACTCTGTATTCTGTAGATCCCTATGACGTCCGCATCTTGTGCTTCAATTAAGTCCCTGAACACTTCCTGTACCGCTTTTTTGGGATCCTTATCCAGCACTGTCTCAGGCACATGCGCCCACCCTTCCTCCCCTGGGAGAAGGTGCATTGATGTTATGGGCTTTCTGTATATATCTGCTTGGATACAACTGTAGTCACACGACACTTCATGCAACCACATGTCAGAACAAAACAATCTGAGACCTCGATGCGTGAGGGATCATGGGTACAGTGGACGTCACACTAGGGATTGTATTACTGGCACGCCATGTCGACGTCCCTTTTAGAATTTCAAAAACTGTAATACTGTGCAGCTTCCACTAGATGTCGGCCTATGCAAAGCATGTATGTGAATCTAAGCAGATACAAGCATCAGAGATACCATTACGGTGAGTAATGTATCCCATATACGCATTTCTTTAATACTATGGACCTCATTACGACAAAGGCGGTAGAGGGTTAACAGCGCCGGTAGAGCTGCCGGCCCTGTTACCGCCTCATTGAGGTCTGCTCACGGGACCTGATAAGGACGTCTGGTAAAACTAGGCGTCCTTAGCGGCACCCGCGAGCAGACCCGGATGCTAACAGGCCAGTCATTAACGGGCCCTTTGTTAGCATCCTCCCATTTCCCATTGCGCCCTATGGGGGCTCAAATGCAGATGTACTGGGTCTGGGTTCCTTGAATGGGGAAATACCGGGCCCTCCAAGGTCGGTATGGCCCGGTATTTCCCCATTCCCGGAACCCGGTATGAGGTTAGCCATGCCGCTAAAAGCAGCATGGCTTCCTCCATACTCGTAATGAGTCCCAATATCTGTAGATATATATTGTTGTACAAATGCTCCCTGTGTAACTTGTAATATGCAACTGTAAGAAATGTGCCCAGATGCCTCAGTGCTAGGAGCACTATATAAATAAAATACAATACAAAACAGTTTGTATTTCAGAGGGTTAAGTAATCACATTGTCACAGTAGGCTGGCTGGCGTTGTGGCTCAGCACCAAGGCCTCAGCCCTGTGCGGCAAGCAGGGGTATGCCTCACCTAGGATTGGCCGGTCCGAGGAACGGACTTCTAAGTCCTTTCAAGGCGCTCCACCCATGGGGGGGGCCCAAGACGAGGCCAAGCACCGTGAGTTAGTTTCCGTTGGGGTCGCCGTGCAAGCGGATCCCGCGATGGGCAGGGCGCACTCATCTTCGCCATATGCCTCCAGCTCCAGCCATCGGTCCAGCTCCTCCTCGAAGAGGAAATCTACTAACCTGTCAAAGCTGTGGGAAAAGACAGAGAAGACGAAGGCGCAAGAAACAGGAACCAACCTGCCCCAGAAGGCCCAGGCGGTACAGGTAAAGTTGACGATCGAGTTAGTGGCGGCTGCCCTCTTGAAGGCCAAGGGTGCTGACCCAGTCAAGGTAATCCAGGCAATGCCCCGAGTGTCCCTACCCCCGATGCGGGAGGCCTCGGCCAAACAGGTGGAGAGGACATCAGAGAAGAGGATGCCATTCCTAAGCTTGAACCTGACCCTTCAGGATGCAAAAAAGAAAGGGGATGGGCGGGGGGCGCTCAACCTTACTCCAGGGCACAGATATTTCTTCCTCGGACGAGGAGGACCTGGTGTCTGTGTAAACATGCCGACAGAAATGCCCAGGGGGGGCATAGATGGTGGAAATGCTAATGACGGCGCAGGGGCACAATAGGCCTACCCTCGGAGGGGTTGGGACGGATGGCTCGCTGGACATTCTGTCTACACTATTGACCCTAGATTCGGAGATTCAGAAAAGGATGCTGTCAATTCCGGCCCCGGTAGTCCCAGAGGAAGCGGAACCCTAGGCCGCCACATCAACCTCCAAACGTGCCCTGCCCCCCCTAGGGACACGGGGACGGACACAGCGACTATTGACATGGACAACATGGCCACGGCGGACAGTTTGCCGCAGCCAAGGCTTTCGCCCCCGACGAAGTGGGGTCGTTCCATGCCATGGTCACCAAAGCCTCTGAACTCTTCCAACTGACACCAGAAGAGACCGAGAAGGAAGGTTTCCTATACCAACGGCACAAGGCCAAGAGGAAGATCTTTGCGGTGCCTCCCCTGGATGACATTTGGGTGGAGGGCCTAGCTTTAATGAGAAATACAGCCAAGCCCCCGGCCAAGAGGCATAGGCTGGAGAAG